>NC_052155.1:164308200-164934034 GCF_902713615.1 Scyliorhinus canicula | reverse complement strand
GAATGAAGAGGTATGTTCCAGAAACATATATATACACAAAGTCAAAGATGCAAGACAATGCTTTGAATGCAAGCATTTGCAGGCAATTAAATCTTTACAGATCCAGAGATAGGGGTAATCCCAGGTTCAAGAGGTGTGAATTGTCTCAAACCAGGACAGTTGGTAAGATTTTGCAAGCCCAGGCCAGATGGTGGGGGATGAATGTAATGCAACATGAATCCAAGGTCCCGGTTGAGGCCGTACCCATGTGGGCGGAACTTGGCTATAAGTTTCTGCTCGGCGATTTTGCGTTGTCGCACGTCCTGAAGGCCGCCTTGGAGAACGCTTACCCGGAGATCCAAGGCTGAATGCCCTTGACTGCTGAAGTGTTCCCCGACTGGAAGGGAACATTCCTGCCTGGTGATTGTCACGTGATGTCAGTTCATCCGTTGTCGCAGCATCTGCATGGTCTCGCAAATGTACCATGCTTCGGGGCATCCTTTCCTGCAGCGCATTTGGTAGACAACGTTGGCCGAGACTCACAAATATGTACCACGTACCTGGTTGGTGGTGTTCTCATGTGCAATGGTGGTACGCATGTCGATGATCTGGCACATCTTGCAGAGATTGCTATGGCAGGATTGTGTGGTGCCGTGGTCGCTGTTCTGAAGGCTGGGTAGTTTGCTGCAAACAATGGCTTGTTTGAGGTTGCGTGGTTGTTTGAAGGCAAGTAGTGGGGATGACCTTGGCAAGATGTTCATCTTCATCGATGACGTGTTGAAGGCTGCAAAGAAGATGTTGTAGTTTCTCTGCTCCGGGGAAGTACTGGATGATAAAGGGTACTCTGTCAGTTGTGTCCCGTGTTTGTCTTCTGAGGAGGTCGGTGCGGTTTTTTGCTGTGGTGCGTTGGAACTGTCGATCGATGAGTCGAGCGCCATATCACGTTCGTACGAGGGCATCTTTCAGCGTTTGTAGATGTCTGTTATGCTCCTCCTCGTCTGAGCAGATTCTGTGTATACAGAGGGCTTGTCCATAGGGCATGGCTTGTTTAATGTGTTTACGGTGGAAGCTGGAGAAGTGGAGAATCGTGAGGTTATCCATGGGCTTGCTGTAAAGCGAAGTGCTGAGGTGAGCGTCCTTGATGGAGATGAGTGTATCTAAGAATGCAAACGTTTTTGGGGAGTAGTCTATGGTGAGTCTGATGGTGGGATGGAATTATTGATGTCATTGTGTAGTCGTTTCAGTGATTCTTCGCCATGGGTCCAAAGGAAAAAAATGTGATCGATATATCTGGTGTAAAACATCGGTTGAAGGTCCTGTCTTTTTCAAACTTGTACATGAAAATGCTGGCATATTGAGGTGCGAACTCGGTCCCCATGGCTGTTCTGTGCATCTGGATGAAGAACTTGTTGTCGAAGGTGAAGACGTTGTGATCCAGAATGAAGCGGATGAGTTGCAGTGTTGATGGCTTAAGATGGCAGAGTAATAAAGTTGGACACACAAAGTTGCAGTGTTGATGGCTTAAGAAAACTATTGGGAAGACAGGCTCTTTAAAAAACGATAAGCTAGTGGGTTTATTAAAGTGGGAAAAATCATGGTTGAAGATGAGGAGGTGCAAAAGAGTGTACAGCTGGTTCAGAGATTGGTTGACAAGAAAGAAGTCAGATCTTTTTAAAGATTTTATTTGTGAGGATAAGGTTTACTCAAGTGGTATGGAGGTTATAATCTTAGTCGATGCAGGAGCAAGTCAATATTTAATGATGAGAGATAAGGAGACATATAGTTTGGAAGGTGTATTGCCAGAAAAGGTGATAATATGTGGGACTATTGGTGAAGTGAGCAATATTCTAATATGTAAGTTAAGGTTAGAGAGTCCGGTGAAAAGTAATTAAGTGGTGGTAGGAGTAACAGAGAAATTACCTTTTCCAGGGCTACAGTTTATCTTGGGTAATGATATAGTTAGATCACAGATGGTAGTGATGGTTATTATGGTTGAAAAACAAGTGGAAAGTCAAACAATTGAGGTGCTGCAAGAAGCATATCCTGGGTTGTTTCCATATTGTATGGCATCAGGATCACTAAGCCACAGGTTGAGACAGGAGGAAGAGAAACCAATTAGTAAAAATAAGGAGGCTGAGGTTCAGTGACCAGAAACAATCTTTGACCAGATGGCTGATAAAGAACAAAAGCAGGTGGAAGATGAAGCAGATATTTCATAGTTCAGGAAAATTGTTAGAATTACAAAAGAAGGATTCAGAGATAAAGAAGTTGTATCAGAAAGCATACTCAGAAGTAGAATCCGAGTGTACGCCAGAGTGTTATTGCATTATAAATAATGTATTAATGAGAAAGTGGAGACCTTTACATGTTCAGGCAGATGAGAAATAGGCAGAAGTTAATCAAATTGTATTACTGCTGGGTTATAGAAAGGCGGTTTTGCGGGTAGTGCATGAGATTCCAGTTGTGGGTCACTTAGGAGGAAAGAAAACTCAAACAAAAATACGAAACATTTTTATTGGTCTGGACTGTATAAGGATGTAATGGAATTTTGCCATACATGTCACACATGTCAGATAATAGAGAAACCTCAAGCCGTAATAAAACCAGTACCCTCAATACCTATTCCAGGATTTGAGGAACCATTTACTATGTCCTAATTCATTGTGTAGTTCACCCGCCTAAAACAAAAAGTGGTAATCAGTATTTGTTGCACATAAAGCATGTGCTTACTAGATTTTCCAGGGCCATTCCATGACAAAATATTGCAGCTAAAATCGTTGTTGAGGAGTTAATAATTTTTTTTTACCAGATACGAATGACCAAAAGAAACTCAATCAGATCAAGGATCCAATGTTCTGTGGAAATTATGCAAAGGAATAATGGTTAATATAGTAATAAAGCAATTTTGACCAAATGTGTATCATCCAGAATCACGGGGAGTGTTAGAAAGATAGCATCAAAATTTGAAGACCATGCTGAGAGCCAACAGTCAAGATCATCCAGAGGATTGGAACAAAGGATGTCCATTTGTACTATTTGTAATTAGTAGTGTGCCTAATGAATTAAATTCAGTCCCTTTGAATTGCATTTTGGTCAGGAAACTAAGGAAATTCAGCATGTACACACTGACTTTTACCATCTTTTACAGATGCACCATAGAAAGCATCCTATCTGGCTGCATCACAGCCTAGTAAGGCAACTGCTCGCTCCAGGACCGCAGGAACCTTCAGAGAGTTGTGAACACAGCCCAGTCCATCACACAAACTTGCCTCCAATTCATTGATTCTATCTACACCTCCCTTTGCCTGGGGAAAGTGGGAAAGCGGGCAGCATAATCAAAGTCCCCTCCCACCCGGCTTACTCTCTCTACCAACTTCTTCCATCGGGCAGGAGATACAAGTGTCTGAGAACATGCATGAACTGATTCAAAAACAGCTTCTTCCCCGCTGTTACCAGACATTTCAACGACCCTCATATGAACTGCCCTGATTAATACTACACTCCTGTGTGCTTCACCCGATGCTGGTGTCTACGTATTTGCATTGTGGACCTTGTGTAGCCCTTTTATGTATTTTATTTTAATTTTATTTCATTTTCATGTACTAAATGATCGTTTGAGCTACTCACAGAAAAATCCTTTTCACTGTACCTCGGTACACGTGACAATAAACAAATCCAATCCAATCCAATCCAATGAGATGAGAGGACCACTTAAATTGATTGAAGAGAAATTGATGTCTAGGTGTTTTGAGGCTAACTTTTTGGATGATGTGTCAAACCTTAGGGCGAGATTAATAGGACTGGTGAGTGTAGTGATATGCATAAGCAATTGTACATGTAAATATGTTTGACCTCCGACCCCTCGATGGCAGGCAAGTAGTACCATGTAGCACTGTAACCTAGGGAGAATCTGTCAGAGAATTTGTCGTGGTTAGTTGTGTTTGTGGTTGTTCCAGTTTGTTAGAATTAGTTTCCAGCCCACAGTGTGTTGTACAAAAATAAATTTGATTAGTCTGGAACTAAATGTTCATTGGTACGCCAACTCAGACATTGTCTCTGAACTAGAACCTAACAGTGAGTTCTCTAGAAGGCGTTTAAAAATGGCATAGCATGCGATGTAAAAAGAAACGGATAAGTAATCAAAAATCCGTAGTTTTGTTCGTGGGGAGAAAGTATTAGTCTTATCACCAGTGGTAGGTGAACCATTGAAAGCAAGATTTAGTGGGTCTTATCAAATCTAAAGGAAATTGAGTGAGGGGAATTATTTGATTAGAACGCCAGATAGATTGAAAACTCATAGAGTGTGTCAAGTTAATATGCTCAAAAGGTATTTTGAAAGGGAACGAAAGAAGGAGGATGTGTTAGTCATTGTAATTAAAGGAGAAGAGATAAATCCACACAATTCTGAATTTGATATTCCTCAAATTAGATTGGACAATGAAGAAGTGATAAGAAATTGGTATACGCTCCTCATTTGGAAGACTATACTAAAAAGGTGGGAAAAGAAAACTTTCTTACCAAACTTGATTTACTTAAAGGATACTAGCAAATACCTTCATCAGGACAAAGGAAGTTTTGACTTTTGAGATGCCAAATGGTCTGTTTCAGTTTAATGTTATGCCGTTTGGAATGAATAATGCGCCAGCAATATTCCTAAATTCAACCAACAAGGCAATTTCTGGACTAAACAATTGTGCAGTGTACATTGACGATCTGGTACTGTCCAGTCAGATGTGGAAGGAGTATTTGGAATATCTAAAGAAATTGTTTGATTGACTACAGGAGATGGTTTGGTGGTAAACCTGATTAAAAGTGAGTTAGTTTGGTGGCAAACCTGACTAAAAGTGAGCTAGTTTGGTGGTAAACCTGACTAAAAGTGAGTTTGCGAAGCCCAAGTCATAATCATAAACCATATTGCTGAGCATGGTCAGATGGCCCCACGGAATGTGACAACGAAAGCCATTGTGCATTTGATAATACCATCAATGAAAAGAGAAGTTTTGAGATTTCTGGGCATTAATGGTTTCTCTTGAAAATTCATGCCAAATTCCAGCACTCCACTCACTGAACTTTTAGAAAAGAACCAGAAGTTTCATTGGACGTCAGAATGTCAGGAAGAATTTGACAATTTGAAAACTATGTTAACTCACACCAGTTTTGGCAACACCTAATTATGAAAAGCAATTTAAGGTGGCAATTGATGTGCGTGACATAGGCATTGGCGCTGTATTACTACAAGAAGATGCCAAAGGTATAGAAAGACCTGTCAATTATTTTTCCAGAAAACAAAGTACTCATCGAAAGGAGAATTCAACATTGGGAAGGAGACATTGAGTTTGGTGATGGTGTTGCAACATTTTGACATTTATGTTGCTAACAATTCATCAGAGACAATTGTTTATACAGACCATAATCCATTGGCGTTTCTAGTTAAGTTAAAAGATTGAAATGCAAAACTGTTTGGATGGAGTTTATTGCAACTACCATTTAACTTGAAAATTACATATGGAGCAGGAAGATAAAACATGATTGTAGATGATTAGAGATGTAAGAAGAATGGAATATTCAAAGCTGGGAAAGAAAGACTGAAATAAACTACACTGATATCTAAATTTGCACTCATAAATATGATAAGATTTGTATCATATAGTATGATATTAATGTTTAGTAATAAGTGGTGGTTAAAGTTGAAAAGGCTTTGGAAAATTAAGCTATCTTTTCATATTGCTGGTTCATTTTGTTTTTCTAGGGAGAGTGTGATGAATGCAAGAAGTTGGTATATTTCTTGTATTTTTTATCTCTTGCAGTAAGGTTTTTAAAGGCCTGGGTTAAGGTATATATTTGTTGCAGTAATATTATTAAAGAACATAGGTTAAGGTATCCAGCATCTGTGTCTGCTAAAGTTGGAATTAAGAAGTTGTAAAAGGTGAGGTAATGTTTCATTTTACCATTTACTTGTTTACATATAGAGGGTTAAGAGAACATTGTTATGATTGCTGGAGATTTCCTGGATACTAGATAATTTATGAGGGGTTGTATTTAGTCCGAACTCAGCAGGTCATATGACATTTTAGTGGGACACATGTGATTTAATTAATGGAGGAGCCAGGTTTGTCTGGGGTTTTGCAGTTCGCCATAGGATTTAAGTTGGACAAGAAAGAAGGATTTTAAGCTGAACAGCAGTTTTGCCAAATGCTGCTAAGTTGAGTAGAAGTGTACTGAATTTGTCCTTGAAAGGAACTCTCTCCAAAGGTCTACACAACTAAGCAAGGGATCTGTTTCTTAACTTTATTTATAAATGGCATTTGAACTGCATTCGGTTGCTTAATTGGAGCAAATAGCCGGTGTAGATAGTATATGAACAGTTTAGCTGATACTAACAAAGCTATTTTCTTTGATGTTAATGTGATTCATTCTGAGTTTAAATTAAAATTTGTTTTCACATAAAAGATACCTCTTGGTCAGGGTCATCACTCCTGGGTGAAGTAGCCTTTCCTCACAGTTCTATTTTTAAAAATTGTTGGGTTTGTGTCTGGTAGTCCAACAATTATTTGGGTCTGGCCAGGAATCCTAACAAATTCAATTATAAAAGGTTGAGGCTCTTGTACTGATCCCTGGCGCATGCCAGTCGTCACATCCTACCAGCCAGAACAAGGCGCATTTATGCCAACCTTCTGTTTCCTGTGAGCTAGTCAATTTTCAGTCCATGCCAATATGCTACTCCCCCACCCCCACCCCAACTAAGAACTTTTATTTTCTCACAATACCCTTTGATGTGTCACCTCATCAAATGACTGCTGGAAGTCTAGGTACAGTACATCCACTGGTTCCCCTTGATCCACAGCACAAGTGACTCCTTAAAAGGGCTTTGACTCTAGGAGACACCAAATCAGCAGCTAGCAGTATTGTTTGTCCACTCTTCCAGTTTTCTGCCATCACACGCAGTGGGGGTTGAGCTGGCAGTGCAGGAAATGACTTGATGGAGAGTTCCTCACCAAGGCCAAAACAAGCAGCAAAGTGCCGTTGAACACCCCGTTAAAAGTGCCACCCAGTGGACTTTCACTTGAGTCCGCTGAATCGTGTCGGTTAGCAGCTTTTGTAAAGGTTGCCAACATTTTGATCCCATAAATGGTAAATGATTAATCTTTGTTGCTGTGGCTGTGCTGCTAGGAAAAGAGTCAGTTCAGGTTGTATTCGCACAGCCACTCATATCACATTGTGTGGCATTAACTTTTATGTCCCCACATCCTTTTCACTGTACCCATAGCTGATTGTGAGCAACTCGTAACCCAGCACCTAATCTGAGTGGAGCAAGCAAAGTAATGGCCGGGTTGGTGCTAATAATAAACCCACCAGAAAATCCATTGATCACCTGCCAATAAAAAACAACAACTTGTATTTCTTTAGTGTCATGGTAATCATAGAACAATCATAGAATCCTTTAAAGTGCAGAAGGAGGCCATTCGGCTCATCGAGTCTGCACCGACCCTTTGAAAGAGCAGCCCACTTAGGCCCACTCCCCTGCTCTATCCCATAACCCAGTCTCACCTTCAGACACGAAGGGGCAATTTTGCACGGCCAATCAACCTAATCTGCACATCGTTGGACTGTGGGAGGAAACCAGAGCACCCACAAGGATACCTACACTGACACAGGGAGAATGTGTAAACTCCACACAGACCCAAAGTCAGAATCTAACCCAAGTCCCTGGCACCGTGAGGCAGCAGTGCTAACCACTGTGCCACCATGCTAAGGTGCCACACCAATGTTCTTCAGAGAAGCACTATAAAACAGAATTTGACACCAAGCTACATAAGGAGAAAAGAGATGAGATGGCTAAAAGCTTGGTGAATGATGTAGGTTTTAAACAGCGAGTTAAAAGAGGAAAGAAATGAAGAAAGATGGCAAGGTTTAGAGGGGGAATTTCGGAGCTTACAGCCCTGACAGCTAAAGGCATGTGCTGTTCCACCCAGTGGAATCACACGACAGAGGTGTTGCAGGATATGGTCAATGGTGTAAAAACTGCAGATAGGTTGAAAAGGATGGGGAGGGAAATTTTAATCTTTGGCACAGTCACATAAGATGTCATGTGTGACTTTCATGGAGCCTTTTTCATATTGTGGCAGGGGTGAAAAATCCAATAGGAGGGATTTAGACATAGAATCACGGGACAGGCATGACAGATTTGGATGCGATGGCAGCCTGGGGAAGAAATGAATGTTTGCAAGATGGTCGGGTCAATGTTTGGTTCTTTGAGGAGAGCGGCGATGATGGCAGATTTGACCCAGAGAGCGGCACAAGGAAAGAGAACTGCGAACAAAATCAGCTGACATTGAAGTTGAAGTAAAGGTCACACTGGGTGATGAGCAACTTAGTGGGAATATGATGGAGGGAGCAGGAGGTGGGTTGCAGAAGGTAAGTTGAGGGAAGGCATGGGGGGGGGGGGGGGGAAAGTAGGCCAGAAACTACAGAATGATGGGATTCAAGGCTACAGTATGTAGGGAATGGCGTAGGGAATATTATGGTCTGTTTGCTGGGGGGGCTACAAAATGGAGCAACATAACAGAGACAACTGGACAAGTCTCAATCTTGTCGAGTCCACAAGATTGTCGAACCTGGTTGCTGGAGGTGAGAGTGGGGAAGGCAGGGAAATGGGGCTTAAGAAGATGCTTAGCAGTAAAGAAAAGAAGCTCAGGTACCTTTGCGGTTCTGGATGAGCCTGAAATAGGAAACAACATTGGCAGATGACAGGAGGGCCTGATATTGCTTTATGTAGTCTAGCCAGGCCTCATGGTGAATGGGCAAACCTTATTCGTTCAAGTCTGCATTGCTGGGACTTAACGGGTGATGAGGGCTGTACTGGAGAGAACGTCGAAGGTCAGAGGAAATAGTAGTATTACTGGGGACGGGACATCATGGTGGAGGTGAGGGTGTGTTCGAGCTAAATGGTAGATGCTGAAATGTTGTGGTACATGGAGAGTCACAGGCTAGATAGTTGGGAAGTTGAAAGTACTGCCGTAAATGAATTGGGAGTGAGCTGCTTCCCTCATTGCAAACAGAGAAGAAAGCAAGGTATAGAGAGAGAAGGGGGCTATGGATGAGGCACACTACAAGGTGGTGATCAGGGCTGGCTTTGCCTACGATTGACATGCTGAGAATCACAAAATTATATGAGATGGTGTGGTCAGGGGAGTGGTCATGAATGTGGATTGGGAAGATTATGTGGAGGGAGAAGTTAAGAATGGATAGGCAGACGACAAACTCATAGAACAGGGTGCATGATGAATTGATGTAAGTTTGAAATCACCGAGGATGCAAAGTCAGAGGCTGAGGGTAGAATTTAACAAAGATATCTCAGTGACAAAGTTGGTAGTTGGGTGAACGGTAGAGATTGGAATTTTAAATGAGAAGAGAATGAGGAAGAACAAGTTTAGACGACCAAAGGATGAAAAAGTATCAGAGAAGTTAGGGACAGACCAAAGCGTGAGAAAATATTTTGGGTACTTATGTGGATGATAGGGAATGAGGATTTTATATGAGAGGGGTGTAATATCCTGCACGGGATCTACAGGGTGGGAATGCTTGTCTTTGCCGTGCTCTTTGCGGAGTCCGAGCTCCCCCATGATGGGCGGGGTATCTCAATTACCAGGTATATATATATGTTTCTTTTAAAACTTAGAGGGCAAAATTCTCCGCCCCCCACGACGGGTGGGAGAATAGCGGGAGGGCCTTCCCAACATTTTTGCCGCCCTCCCGCTATTCTCCCACCCCCCCGCCGAAGTCCCGACCCGAATCGCTGCCGCCATTTTTTTACGGCCGGCAGCGATTCTCAGCTGTTAGAAGGGCCGAAGTCCCAGCCCTTTCCGCCGTTTTTACGAACGGCAAACACACCTGGTCTTGCCGTTCGTAAAAACGGCGTCACAAACTCGCTATTAATAACCATGGCACCGATTGGCACGGCCGTACCACGGCCGTGCCAAGGGTGCCATGGGCCCGCGATCGGTGGGCACCAATCGCGGGCAGCGGGCCCGATGCCCGCACACTACTTGTCCTTCCGCCGCCCCGCAGTATCCATTTGCGGGGCGGCTGAGGGGCAACCCGGCCCGCGCATGCGCGGGTTTCGCGCAAAAACGCGATGACGTTACCCGCGCATGCACGGGTTGGAGTCTTCCAAACTGCGCATGCGCGGCTGACGTCATATGACGCGTCAGCCGGCGCTAACTCCGGCAAGCGGGCTTAACGATTTTCGTTAAGCCCGTCTTGCCGGAGCCTACGGCGTCGGGCTGCTAGCCCCGACCGGGGACCAGAATCGGTCCCCGGTCGGGAAGGGGCGCGCTGCCGTAAAACCCGCCCGGGTTTTACGCCAGCTTTACGATTTCTCCCGTTTTGGGAGAATCTCGCCCAGAGTATCCAATTCTTTTTTTCCAATTAAGGGACAATTTAGCGTGGCCACTTCACCTACCCTGCACATCTTTTTGGATTGTGGGGCTGAGACCCACACAGACTTGGGGATAATGTGCAAACACCACATGGACAGTGACCTGGGGCCAGGATCGAACCTGGGTCTTCGACGCCGTGAGGCAGAAGTGCTAACCACTGTGTCACCGTGCGGCCCTCATTACCTGGTATATATAAGGTCATCCAGTGAGGCACCAAACAAGCAGGAACCCGATAGGGGTCCACCGGGAAGTGTGTATATATTGTTTGTAAATAAAACTTTGTTCTCATTTCTACCTGGTGTGGATTCCTCCTGTCCCCCTGTAACAAGGTGAGATACTCAAAGAAGCAGAAAGTGAGAGAGGAATACAGAGACCGACCCAGCAATCATTTGGTGGATAGAATCACACGGCCTCTGTGGTAGCTTGTCAGGTGAAGCGCCGAAGTGTCCCTCAAGGCCATGGTCTCTGGTTCAATCTGGTTCATTGAGAATAGAGTCAGAAAGTTAAATTTTAAAAAAGCTGGCATTCCCTTCCGCAATTAAATAATTTAGCAACATCTCGATGGAGTAAGGATATGGGCAGCAGAATTTTGGATGAACGGGTGAATAATAAAGGGTTAACATCAGAAATATACCTGCTGCTGATGTCAAAATTATGTCAGATCACATGACTGAGAAGTGAGAGAGATCTGGAAGGGGGATAAGCTGCAACCTCAAGGAGAGGTTCAAATGTGTAAATACTCGCTGTAAATAACAAGGTTTTGAGAAACTACAGACTTGAGCAATACACTTTACAACGATAGACAATCCCAAGAAGCCCCCATCTGGTCAGGAGAGCATTGGGATGGTCTTGTCTAGAAGTACAAAGGTATGGATGGGGGTTCAGCAGCAGATGAGTGAAGGAAAGGGCAGTACAAAACAATGTTGTGGACAATACCCAGGCTGGGGTTGTTAAGTGGCAAGTGACATTTGCGCCATCCAAGTGCCAGGCAATGACCATTTCCAATAAGAGAGAATCAAACCATCACCCTTGACATTCAATGTCATTATCATCACTAAGTCCCCCACTATCAACATCCTGGGAGTTACCATTGACCAGAAACTGAACTGCACTAGCCATATACATGCTGTGGTTACAAGAGCAGGTCAGAGGCTAGTAATTCTGCTGAAAATAACTCACCTTCTGATTTCGCAAAGCCTGTCCGCCATCTACAAGGCACAAGTCAGGAGTGTGACAGAATATTTCCCACTTGCCTGGATGAGTGCAGCTCCAACAACACTGAAGAAGCTGAACACCATCCAGGATAAATGCTTGGCACCCCTTCAACAAACATGCATACATTTCACACAGTTGCAGCAGTGTCTACCAGTTACAAGACGCACTGCACCAACTCACCAAGACTTCTTAGGCAGCACCTTGCAAACCAAGACCATTACCATTGAGAAGGACATGACAGCAAATATATGGGTACACCACCAATTGGAAGTTCCCTTCCAAGTCATTCACCATCCTGACTTGGAAATATATCGCCGGTTCTTCACTGTCGCTGGGTCAAAATCCAGGAACCTCCTCCCTACTAGCACAGTGGGTGCACTTACACCATACAGACTGCAGTGGTTCAATAAGGAAGCTCACCACTACCTTCTCGGGCAATTCAGGATGGGCCGAGCCAGCAAAATCGAGATCCCCAAAAAAATTAACGAAAAAGAAAGGTGGAACGGACAGTTTAGCGAGGGGAAAGATATGGGTTGGAAACTCAGCTCATAATCAAGCAAACTACTGATGCTGTGAAAAGCATGGTCTGACATCAAACAATTACCAGGGAGAGGAATCACTGCCATATTTTTAAGAATCAAATCATTGAAAACAATTGTGATAAATTTCAGTAACCTTTATTTTCTTCTTGTGTTGGTTTCCCTCAATCATTTCAATTAACTAGTGAGTATTGACAACTGCATTAGCAAAACTGGCTGGGTCAGTTATTGAACCCAACATTTGGAAAAGAGATATGATAATATCAGTGAATACCCCCTGATGTGGGGGAAGCACAGTAACTAATTGGATGCATTAACTAATCAGTTTAAAAATAAAATTTCATCTCAGATGTCACTTGGTTTAATAGGTGCTGTTTTCCGACGGTAAACCCTTTTCTCCTCAGAGAAGGTTATTCGAAAAACATAATAGAAAGAGAGAAATAAACTGAACTGTATTGACACTCCCTGTGACTGACTTTTAAAGATTCACTGATAATGGCATTCACTCTTTTATTGTGTAGGCCATTTCATAACATTTTGGTTCGGTTCCCAATGATGGATCTGGTAGAAGTGGGCAGTGCATCTGCGGACAAATTAGTTTTATAATGTTACAGTGTAAAGTGGCCATTCAATCGCATGTTAATGTGTTAGACGTGGCAGCATTAGCATCAGAAAATACACTGTAATTTGTCTTGAAAAGGTCTCCTGTATGCAATAAGAGCCACTCGTTTATATGATAAGCAGTTAGAAATAGGTAAAAGGAAGACAGATTCATTATGACTCATATTTAAATTGCATGCGAACAGATAGACTAGACAATGATCTCATTTATGAGAATCTAATTTTAAGGAAGGCAGAGTTGAAATAAAAATAGGAAGCAATAAATGCTCAGAGTAATGAGGTCCATAAGCAAAGACAATATAGTTAGCCTGTTTGAGCTTCTTATGATGCATACAAATACTGATTAAGAAGAAGTAAGTGGGGCACAAATATGCCGATATTAGAGACGCTTACAAATCCTCAGTGGAATGTGTGGTAGAATTTCATAAATAAAGATGCAACAAATGACATTTGTAGCATAATCATAGGTAGTAATTAGTATTATGTATTCATCACCCATTTGAGTATGAGATCCTAAATTGCATTACTTTCATCACACCGTGAACCCAAAGTTAGTTTTCTGAGCAGGATAATCCACTTAGTGCGGAGTGCCTGGAATATCATCCCAGCTTTCAGTGTGATTGATGAGTACGTGGGTATAAAAGTGCAGCACTGTGGAAAAAAAAGTACCAGCAGATTTCATAAAGAAGACATTGAGTGGTGTCTATTACAGTCAGTTTACCAGCTCAAGTGATAATGGGCTGCAAAGGTCGCCAGCGGGCATTCGCTTAATGTGTGCAAAGAAACCCAGCAAGTGTTCAAAATACCTCCCCAGTTGGTGACTCACAGTGAGTGGTAGTGCCGGCAGAGAGCACCGGTCATAGTAATGTTGCGATCACAGGTGTAATGACCTCAAATTAGCATTATTGGTTGGCCAATTGGAGTATGAGCTCCCTCAATGATAGCTCATGGAGGGGGCCCATATAAGCACCTGTGTAGGCTTTGTGATCCAGTCTTAAGTTGACTGGACTGCTAGCAGCACCGTTGGAGCTGCTCTTGTATATAGTTATTGGCAATAAATATTGGTGTGGTGACGGGATTCCTGCCTCCTGTGGATTAATATAGTGGCGATGAGGTAAACAAAGAACTTTGCGGAGACCAGCTGCCGCACTCGGAGGGTAAGCCTTGCTATTTCAAAAATACCGTCTTTTGGGAGGTTAGATGCATTCGACCCGACTATTGAGGACTGGTCCCAGTATGTGGAGAGAATGTGTTACTTCTTCCGGGCCAATGATATAACTACGGACGAAAGGAAACGGGTTATCCTGCTGTCGGCGTGCGGACCCTCAGCTTTCGCCATTATACGTAGTCTAACTTATCCTGATGCGCCGGACACAAAACCTCTCCAAGAATCAACGGAATTGGTGACAGAGCACTACGAACCAAAGCCACCCCTCATTTTGCGTAGTTACAGATTCTACACAGCGAAGCGGGAAGACAGGGAGTCAGTCACGAATTTCTTGACCCGCCTGAGAAGGCTGGCGGAAAAATGTGAGTTCGGCCCGACGCTAAATGAAATGCTTCGGGACCGGTTAGTGTGTGGCATAAACAACCTCACAATACAGAAGCGCCAGTTGGCGGAAATGCAGCTAGACGGCAGACAGGTGTTACAGCTTGCACTGTCCCTAGAAAAGGCAGCAAGTGGGGCGCAGGAACTACAGGGCACGCCGATGGAGGTAGATACCTGTGAGAGGGACTACCACAACGGGTCCAGCTACCAGATAGATGCTCTCAGGAAAAGCCTGTGGAATAGAGGGCCAAAGGAAAACCTCAGAACTGCCCCCAAGTCTGCTAGGACTAACTGGAGACAGAGGGAAGTACCGGCTGAGGCTCCCCCAACAGAGAAGGACCGTTTCTGGCACCAGACAGAGTGGGGTAACAGCGACAGAAATCCTAGAAGGAGGTGGCAAAAGAGGAATAGCAGGTGGGGACGTAGGGAAGTACACAACCTAGATGCCCCATCCTCCTCTGAAGGGGAACAATTATATAATATTGCGATGAAGAAAGCAGAACCTATTAAGGTTACCCCACGGGTGAACGGTCGGCCGACAATAATGGAAATAGACACGGGGGCAGCCGTATCAGTAATGGGAGTGACAGCATTTTAAAAAATCAAAGATGGACTCCAGCCACTAACCCTAACAAAAACAGACAAAACTTAAAACTTACACGGGGGAACCCCTGGAAGTTCTAGGCACGACTCATGTACCCGTGGAATATGAGAAGCAATTGCTCAGATTGCCATTGATTATAGTAGAGGGCTCCGGACCGAGCTTAATTGGATGAAACTGGCTGAAAGACCTAAAATCTGATTGGATGAAAATTTTGCAGAGTGGAAGCGGGCAGTTGAGTGGAGTACTCCAAAAATACCCGGAGGTCTTCCAAGGAGGTTTGGGGGAAATCATAGGCGCCAAAGCAACTTTGCACGTGGACCCAGAAGCCCTTCCAAAATTTTGTAAGGCCAGGGCGGTACCTTTCGCGTTAAGGAAGAAAGTAGAGGTCGAAATAGAAAGGTTACGGCACGACGGCATTATCAGGCCAGTACAGTTCTCGGAATGGGCAGCGCCAGTGGTACCAATTTTGAAGCCAGACGGCTCGATACGTCTCTGTGGATATTTCAAACAGACGGTAAACAAATACGCACTGCTGGACAAATACCCAATCCCGAAAATAGACGACCTATATGCCAAATTGGCAGGTGGTCTTTTGTTTACGAAACTGGACATGAGCCACGCCTACCTGCAGTTAAAACTGGACAAGGACTCCCAGAAGTTCGCTATGATCAACACCCTGAAGGGCCTTTTTCGTTATACTAGGCTACCTTTCAGAGTGTCATCAGCCTGCGCTATATTCCAGCGTACGATGGAAAATATCCTGCAGGGACTACTGCAGGTGGCGATATATTTGGACGATGTATTAATCACGGGTCGGACGAACAGGGAACACTTAAGGAACCTGGAGGAAGTGCTCAGGCGTTTCGCAAAGGCAGGCGTACGGCTTAAAAGAGAAAAATGTGTTTTTCTGGCCCCACAAGTGACGTACCTGGGATATAATGTAGACGAGTCAGGCTTACACCCATTGAAAGACGGAGTAAGGGCAATAAAAGAAGCCCCAGCTCCCACCACGGTCCAGGAGCTATGATCTTTTCTAGAGTTGGTAACCTATTATGGCAAATTTATTGAAAATATGGCGTCCATCCTAGAACCCCTCCACCAGCTACTAAAAAAGGGGCAAGAATGGAAATGGTCTGCCCGCCAAAACCGAGCATTTAGGGACATTAAGGAACAGCTGTCATCCGAAAATGTCCTGAAGCATTATGACCCAAGGAAGGAGTTGGTGGTCACTTGTGACACATCCCCTTACGGGGTAGGAGCCGTCTTAGCCCATTGAGGAAGGAATGGGGAAGAACGGTTAATGGCCTATGCTTCGAGGACCTTGGCAGTGGCTGAGAGGAAGTATGCCCAAATCGAGAAGGAAGGACTGGCGGTGATATTTGTAGTAAAAAAATTTCACCAGTATCTGTACGGGTGGAAATTTACCATAGTGACGGACCATAAGCCGTTATTAGGGTTATTAAAAGAAGACAAGTCAATACTCCCGATCGCATCAGCTAGAATCCAATGCTGGGCGTTGCTACTGGCGGCGTATAGATACGCTCTGGAACACAGACCGGGAATGCGAGTAGCAAATGCAGATGCTTTGAGCAGACTTCCCCTCCCGGACACCCCGCCGCTAATACCGAAAGTAGAGGAGACAGTAATGACTCTAAATTTTTTGGACACCCTACCAGTGGACGCACAACATATCCGGTTGTGGACACAAAAAGACCCAGTTTTAGCCAAGATGAAGCATTTACTGCTAACAGGGGAACTGGAAAGACCAGGGGAGCCCCAGATGCACCCATACTGGAGCAGAAGGGACCAAATAACCGTTGAAGACGGTATCCTATTATGGGGATCCCGGTTAATAGTCCCAGCTCAGGGCCGTCGGGCAATCTTAACCGCGTTACATCACGAACACCCAGGGGTGCCTAAAATGAAGATGCTAGCTCGAAGCTACGTTTGGTGGCCAGGATTGGACACAGACATAGCAGCCTTGGTACGTCGGTGCCAGGAGTGCCAACAGGGGCAAAGAGTGCCACCAGCTGCGCCATTGCACCCATGGGAATGGCCAGGCAGACCGTAGACCCACCTGCATATTGACCACGCCGGCCCTTTCATGGGCTCAATGTTTTTGGTGATAGTGGACGCCCACTCCAAATGGTTGGACGTCCACCGGGTAAACACGGCAAGCACAGCATCGACAATCGAAAAGCTCAGGGCCTCGTTTGCAACACATGGACTTTCGGAGGTATTGGTGTCGGACAACGGAACGGCATTCACAAGTGGGGAATTTGGAAAATTCCTGAAGGAAAACGGAGTCCGTCACATCAAAACGGCCCCTTACCATCCAGCGACCAACGGCCTGGCAGAGAGAGCGGTCCAGACACTAAAAGCAGGACTCAAGAAGCAGCCGGCAGCGTCAATGGACACAAAGCTCTCCCGCTGGCTGTTTGATTACAGGACCACACCGCATTCCACAACGGGCATACTGCCAGCTGAACTCTTAATGGGAAGGCGGCTGCGAACAAGGCTGAGTATCCTTTTCCCAAATTTAACGGGGAAAGTGGAGAAACAACAGGAGGCCCAACGCAGGGGGCATGAAAATAGTCGGCAGCAGAGACATTTCCAGGTGGGGGCACCGGTTTGGGTCAAGTATTATGGGAATGGACAAACGTGGGTCAAAGGCACGGTAGAGTCCCAAACAGGGCCCATATCCTATGAAGTTTCGATAGGAGGTAAGGTGCTTAAGAAACACCTAGACCAAATAAGGGCAGCGGAACCATACCTGGAGGCAGGCGAAGCAGGACCACCTCAAGCTGGGATAGCCCAGACGGAAAAGATACCCACACCCCAGCCCCGAGCAATTTCTCCAGGCCTCGTCATCCAGAGTTGGAGATGGACACATTCTACGAGGAAGAGGAAGACACCTCTCCCCAAGGAGGAGGAAGAACAACTTCCAAGGAGGTCGTCAAGAAAAAGACGGGCACCTATAAGGTACACCCCGCCCACATCGGAGAACGACCTGGTGGACGACACAGAGGTGACAGACCCGGACATGAGGAGCAGGAAGAAGCTCAGAGGACTGCCAGCTGGCAGGAATTCCTCGGACCTTGAGGGGGGGGGAGGGGTGTAATAACCTCAAATTAGCATTATTGGTTGGCCAATTGGAGTATGAGCTCCCTCAATGATAGCTCATGGAGGGGCCCCATATAAGCACCTGTGTAGGCTTTGTGAACCAGTCTTAAGTTGACTGGAATGCTAGCAGCACTGTTGGAGCTGCTCTTGTATATAGTTATTGGCAATAAATATTATGTGGTGACGGGACTCCTGCCTCCTGTGGATTATTGCAACAGCCTTCCATTCAGTTAACAGGCTGCTGACCTCCATATTTTCCAATCGCATTTTCCCAAAAGGAGGCTCTGTTGCTTGATTGGAATGTCAACCCTGTAAATCCAATCAAGCATGTAAAAGAGACAGAAGTTTTAATTTGTTGAGGAACAGTGGAAGTCATTGTTGTAAAATCACACCCAAAACCTTGAACTTCGATCACCCCGTTTTGAACACCAATCTTCCTGCCTTATACTTTCAGACTTTTCTACTTCTGGTTCAGATTTCCAATATTCATGGATTTCATTATTTCTTTGCCAAATAAGAATATCATTTTCTGAAGTGAGGAACATATTTCATTCCTTATTAATTCTATCAAAATTATATATTTAAACAAAGGAATTGCTCGATTAAAATAATAAAACAACAAAATTATCTATCATTACAAAATCTGCTCTAGCTTGTCTCAGCTCATAGTTCTTGGTCTTTTTATATTATGAGTACACCTCCTGGGATATCCCATGTAAGTAAACTGAGCCATGGATTTACAAGAGCAACAGCTCAATGATGGACAGATCAACAGGGATGGGAGGCAAACTCAAGTAGAAATATTGTCTTTGGGTGGCTTGGTAGCACAGTGGTTATCACTGTTGCTTCACAGCGCCAGGGACCCAGGTTTGATTCCTAGCTTGGTTTACTGTCTGTGCGGAGTCTGTACATTCTCCCCGTGTCTGCATGGGTTTCCTTCAGGTGCTTCGGTTTTCTCCCACAAGTGCCGAAAGACGTGCTTGTTAGGTGAATTGTCCCTCTATGTACCCGAACAGGTGCCGGAATGTGGCGACTAGGGGCGTTTCACAGTAACTTCATTGCAGTGTTAATGTGAGCCGACTTGTGACACTAATAAAGATTATTATTATTATTATTATTATTAATAAATCCGAACATGGGTGAGAAAGTGAAGCTGGCAGGCAAAGACGGTATGTTTGAATAAAGATTGTAGACTTCCAGTTAACACAAATACTTTATTCAGTGCGTTTGTTCTGTTTCCAGAGCTTAACTAGATATCATAGCATTTTACAGTGCAGAAGGAGGCCAGTTGCCCCATCAAGTCTGCACCAGCTCTTCGCCTGCCTCCAGCACCCTACCCAAGGTCCAAACCTCCACCCTATCCCCATAACCCAGTAATCCCACCCAACACGAAGGGCAATTTTGGACACTAAGGGCAATTTAGCATGACCAATCCACCTAACCTGCACATCTTTGGACTGTGGGAGGAAACCAGAGCACCCGGAGGAAACCCACGCACACATGGGGAGAATGTGCAGACTCCGCACAGACAGTGACCCAAGCTGGGAATCGAACCTGGGTCCCTGGAGCTGTGAAGAAATTGTGCTAACCGCAATGCTACCGTGCTGCATTGTATAATACAGTCAAGAGGTATGATCAGTGAAGCTAAGGTAAACTGCCTATGCTGAGCTGTCTCTGTCTGCTGCTGCTCACTAGCCCTGTGCTTCTGAAAGAGGCGGATCCTCCCTTGGGCTGGACCCATCCCTGATGCTGCCCTCTAGTGATGCTGTGGCTGTTACATCTGTCTGTAGTCCCTGGTGTATGTGCAGATGTATGTACAGATGTACAGATCCCTGCATCCCCCCCCCCCTCCTTTTATTAGACATGTTTTCTAGACTGGCCTCAAGAAAACTGTACTGAACAAGTGGTGAGAATATGCAAATCTGCACACTGTGAAAATGATGAAAGTAATACAGAAACAATTAACTGTGTCATGAGTCCATCGTGAGAAATGCCCATATTCATCTTGTGCGTGTGTTGAAGTGCCGTTACAAATCTAGCCGGTCGGGTGCCTTACAGCGCCTGCTAGAGCATCTTAATGGTGGTAGTCGGGATGATGGTTTGATGTCATCAAGAGTACTGTCTGGCGTTTTGTGGCGAGGAACGTCCTGTGGACAAATGGACTCGGTCAAGTCCAGTGTGGGAAATACTGTCGTTGTAGGTCGAATCTCTAATAGATCCCGGCGGCTACGGTGAAAAAGTACTCCCGTAGACTATTTGACAATGTAGGGCCGCGGTGCCTCCTGCCTGATCACCGTTGATGACTCAGACCATCCGCCTTCGGGGTCCCTGATTCTGATGGCATCACCTATTGTCAGTGGCTTGAGTGGGATTGCATGTTGATCGTAGTATAGTTTTTGTTTGGAGCATAGTGCCCGCATGTCGTCGAGAACAAGTGCATTGCCGGGGTCTCGGAATTGCTTTGCCAGTAGGGTTGTCTGGATGTCTCTGTCGAAGAGCATTTGCGCTGGAGACACTCCTGAGCTCAATGGGGTTGCTCGGTATGATAACAGAGCTAGGTTGATGTCGGAACGTGACTTGGCTGCTTTGCTGGTCAGTCATTTAATGATGTGGACACCTTTCTCCCTGTTCCATTTGATTGCGGGTAGCGATTCTGTGTCGCACTGTTGCCTGACCTCGACCTTTTCCTGTGTTCGTGGTATTGATTCTGTATGTCATCGTTCATGAAAGTTGTTTTGCTTGTTTGTTCTGGAGCAGATGTGAATTTGTGAGATTCTTTATCATGCCATGGCATGTTTGTAGTCTTGTCATTGTTGTAGTTTCTGTCATTTCTGTCTTTGTTTTTTTTGTTGTCATTCTTGTTGTTTTTGTTGCGCTTGTTGATTCTGTTTTCGTTGTTTTCGCTTTTATTCTTGTTCTTTTTCTTGTCGTGCTTGTTGTTTCTGGGATGCTTCTTGTTGTTTTTGTCGTTCTTGTTGCGCTGCATGTTGTTTTTGTTGTTGCTGTTGTTGTTCTTGTTTCTGCTGTTCTAGTGTTTTTTGTTCTTGTTGTGCTCAATGAGTGTGCCATGTGGATGATTTGAGTCATTGTCACAGTTATTGGTGTCAGTATTCTTTGTGGTATCTGCTACATTGAGCGTTTCTTCTTGAGAATTGTGAGAATGATCTGGTGTTGCATTGATGTTGGTGACATTAGTCATTTGTGGTGGATTCAATTCCTCTTCTTTGGTTACTTGGTACTCCTCTTCTAGAATCATTTCTGGTTCACTTCAATCATCATTGATTTCTGGATGCTCCTCGTTTGGAGTCATTTCAGGTTCACTTGAATTATCATTGAGTTTTTGGTGCTCCTCTTTTGGAGTCATTTCAGGTTCATTTGAATCATCTGTGATCTCTTTGTGCTCCTTTTCTGGAGTCAAAATCTTTAAGATTTCTATTGACGTGGTCTCTCTGGACACATGGGTGGCCGTCCTCTGATTATTGAGTGCTTCTGTGCAGATGAGCTGAGATATGTCAGTCTCGCTGTGATCCTGCACATCCTGTATGGGAATTCTGATTTCTGCGTCACTTGTCTCACATATAGTGGGTAGACATTCAGTGTCTTCGTCTGGTGGCTCAAATAAGCCTGATAGATCTTCATGGTCTTGTACATGCATGGCGTTCACTATGGAGTGTTTGCTTGCTTCCATTTTTGAGTCTGTCACCGAGCTGTCTGTGGAGGCTTGCGCCACTCTCCTTGTGGAGGCTTGCATTGCTCTCTTTGTGGAGGCTTGTGTCACTCTCTTTGTGGAGTCTGTCATCGCTCTCTCTGTGGAGTCCTTTATCGCTCTCTATGTGGAGTTGTGCAGTGTTCTCGTTGTAGAGACGATCTGTGCTCTCTGAACGGAGTTGTTCTGTGCTCGCTGTGTGGCGTCGTCTTCGTCTTTGGTATTGCTGTCATCCAATGTACCGACGATCTGCCATGGCACCATGGTATGATTCATCTACCATGAGAAGAGTCGTATTGAACTTTTCAACCGTGTTGCTGATGATCAGGATCTCCCAATAACTCAGCCATGTCTGAGCAGTATTGTGTGTATTGTTCGATAGACAAATCAGCGCTTTTTGTTTCAGAGTTGTGATCGTTCTCTTCATGTTCAATGAACAAATCATCTTCTTGTGTGGCGGCTGGGACCCTTCGTGGTGCGTGGACCACTCTCTGTTTCTTGGCATCAGGCCGCAGCATAATGCTGCACTCACGAGTCGGGATGTCATATATGCTGGGCTGAAGATTCTCCATTCCGAAGAACTCATCGTCGGGCTCTTCACAGTACAACATCTCTAGTTGCGGTTCGGATTTGGTACTGGGGTAGCCATCTCCCAAGATGAAATGTTCCTCTGAGTCGTAGTCTACAAGGACCATATCATCTTCTAGGGCGATGCTAACTGCTTGTTCCAGGGTGTTGTGAAAGTTATTTTCAACTGCTGGTGTAAGTTTGGGCATTGTTCTGTCTTTTGAGGCAAGAATATTTGGTTTTTGCAGCTTTAAATTTCTTTTTGTTTATGTTCGTGCATTTCCCTTTTTAGTGGGCGTGGGCCTGGTCCTCTGATGTCATGACGCTCGTGACATCATGCGTAGGACTCGATTGCCCATGCACGCACCGAGTTTCCTGTTTCCTGTACTGTGCGCTCTTTTCGCAACTGAGCATGTGCGGCTCCTTTCTCAAGATGACTGCTGATCAGAACCTCCGTCTTCCTCCGATTCAAACCTGCCTGTGGTGAGTGTTCGCGCCATCTTTACCAAGTTTGTTTCCTAAATGATGATTCTGTGTTTGTAGAGACTCAAAGTATTGATTTTGTTTTTGTTCATAAGCAAGGCATTTTTGTATTGCGATTTCTGGAGTTAGATACTTATTTTGTGAAAGTTCTTCGCTCAAATTTTTATCAGATAGTCCAGAAATTAATTGATGCATTATCACAGTGTCTCTGTAAGCAGCATAGTCACAGCCCTGTGGTATTAACTTGAGATTTGTAATAAAATCATAGATGGGCCCTCCGTTTCTCTGACAAGAGTTAAATCTTTCCAGCATCTCACCAGACTGACTGCTACAGCGTTCACCAAATATATTTAGTGTAACGTCTACTTTGGTGTTGTCCTCACCTTCTAAGTAATTAAAGCAATTATAGATTTCTCTAGCTTCATGACCTCCTGTTGAGAGTAGTCAGGCTATTTTTGTTGCGCCAGAGGCCGTGCTTAAATCATTAGCTGTGATAAATATTTGGAACAACTGTTCAAACATTTTCAAGTTATAACTTAAATTACCGGATGTTTCCAGCTGCCATGGAGTTCCAACAAGTTCCATCGAATCAGTTAGTTGTCGAGGATCCATTTGCTGCGAAGTCTTCCATAATCCAATATCCGGTTTTAGTTTTTCTTCTCTTGCTGGTGTCTAGCTAGCTTTCTGAAATCACTTCTGGTACCATATGTTATTCTCTAAGTCTGAATAAGGGTTGTAGACTTCCAGTGAACAAAAATACTTCATTCAGTGGGTTTGTTCTGTTTCCAGAGCTTAACTAGATATCATACAGTCAAGAGGTATGACCAGGGAAGCTAAGGTAAACTCCCTATGTTGAGCTGTCTCTGTGTGTTGCTGCTCACTAGCCTTGTGCTTCTGAAAGAGGCAGAACCTCCCTAGGGCTGGACCCTTTATACCCATCTCTGATGCTGCCCTCTAGTGATGCTGTGGCTGTTACATCTGTCTGTAGTCCCTGGTGTATGTGCAGATGTAGGTACAGATGTACAGATCACTAAAGATGGAGCAATGCTTGGCGTTCAAGATGAAGGAGTAGAAACTATGCAATTGGACCCACTTGACCGTACATTGCAATGACACAGATGAAATGGCTGCAACAAACCTGCGTGCTACCCACCTTGATCAGCATGGGAGAGAGCAGGTCGTCAATTGTGGTCTTCGCATGCCTCAAAAAATGGAGTATCTAATTTGTAGCCCTGTGTTTCCACCTGGATCGGTTTTCTTCTCCAAACCTTTCCAAAAACAGAAACCGTTGTGTTGTCCACGCTGGAGGTGAGTATAATAATAATGATAATAATCGCTTATTGTCATGAGTCGGCTTCAATGAAGTTACTATGAAAAGCCCCTAGTCGCCACATTCCGGGGCTAGTTTGGGGAGCCTGGTACAGGAATTGAACCCGCGCTGCTGGCATTGTTTTGAATTGCAAGCCAGCTCTGTAGTCCACTGAGCTAAACTAACCCTGTGTAGCCCCGGTTGGTGAGGGACATGGCCAGAGTGTGTCCTCGCAGAGAATGCCAGGGGCAGGGCCTCTTGGGGATGGGGAGGGTGTCACCATGAAGCCTGCGTGACCATTGAGTTGTGGGTGGGGGAGGTTTGCCCCCTATGTTGAGAAGGATTTGGGGTATCCCCATTGTCTGCCAGAGTTCCCGATGTCTGGGAATCGGGGGCCTTTACATTCACTTCGAGATACGGGTGGTCCATCTCTGAATCCCTGCTTTGCTGGCGGGTTTAGATCCTCCCGCTCCCCCGCCCCATCTGGCTGTGTGATCCTTGTCAGCACTTTGATATTGCCCAGAATGCCGTTTGACCTGGCTAGAAAAAACAGCTGTGAAACCAACCCTGTTTCACATTGCTTTTCTGGCCTGAGCAGCACTCTGTGCAATTTGTGGAAAATTCCACCCAATGTTTCAGGTTGCTACCTTTCATCAAAATTGGTGCTCTTAGATTTGGGGTTCTTCTTAGGTCATGATTTGCCAGGAATCTATGACGGCCGTGGATCGTGCACTGAGATTTGCCCGCTCTCAAAAAGTCTTTCCCCTCCACTTTTCACTCTGGGGTCACACAAAGACATTAAAAAGGAAGAACTTTCGGACACTGATATTTTGGATTCCCTCTTGTTGAAGCTGGTCCTTGCTTGGCGCGTGTGTGGTGCTCCAATGACTCATCCTCCTTTTCCTCCTCTGTGACTGCTCATTTTGGCCGCCTGACCCAGTTACTAGCTTTACTGACAGGTCCCTCATGATCAACAACAAACCGCCACGGTCATAGATCAACATTTTCCCAAAGAGGCTGGAGGTCTGACACCAACTGGAAATACACGTTGGCAAGATGAATGGCCAGCTAAGGGGTCTTCCCCTGGTGCTGACGGGACCGGGATTGCCATCCTTTTAAGGATGGGTGGTTCCCCGCCCTCAGAGGATACTGTGTCAGCAATATCAACAAGAATGGTGTCTACTGCTGAGGAAGGCTGATGCCCCAGAACCTACTTCAGGCAGGCCAGAGGATGTTTACAAACAGCTAAAAACCTTTCTGAGCACATTGCCGGAGCTGCAGACACCGCCACCTGCAAATATGTGTGTTCTCGCACTTCCCTGTACTGAATTATGTTTGCCACTCATCTGCCTATCTATGTCCTGTTGCAGTTAATAAACATCATCCTCACGTTTCACCAGGTCTGGTACCATCGGCACATTTTACCAAGTCATTTGCATATATGAGAAAAAGAGCGGTCCTATCACTGACCCTTGGGAACGCCACTGTTGACCATCCTCCAGTCTCAAAAATGACCATTTACAACAATGGCTCTTTTCTGTGCTCAAGCCGATTGTTTTTAATACAAACCGACACTGATCCTCCTATTTCCTGAGCCACAATTTTGTTCACCTGTCTTTGATGCGGTATTTTGTCAACCTCACAAAATCCAGACAGACAACATCCATTGTGTTCCTTAGACCCCTTGATCAACCTTCATCAAAAAATTCAATTAGATTAATCAAGCATGAACTGCCTTTACAAAGCCTTGCTGCCATCCTTAATTAACTCCAAATTCTCCAATTGTCTGATTTATTTTCTCTGACTGTTTCAAAGTCTTAACTACCACTGATGTTAAACTGACACCCTGGTACTTACGAGAAAGGCCTTTGCACCGTTTTTTAATTAAGGATGTCATCTTTGCCACTCTCCAGTTCTACATTGCATTCGGCAAAGCGGGTCTGCACCGACCCTTCGAAAAAGCACTCTACCCATGTCCACTCCGCCTTATCTCCATAGGCCCATACCCTAACCTGCACATCGGTGGACATTAAGGAGCAATTTAGAATGGCCAATGCACCCAACCCGCACATCTTTAGACTGTGGGAAGAAACCGGAGCAGCTGGAGGAAACCCACACAGGGGTTATACCATGGGGAGAAGGTACAAACTCCACACAGTCACCCAAGGCTGGAATTGAACCCGGGTCCCTGGCGCTGTGAGGCAGCACTGCTAACCACTGTGCCACCGTGCCACCCACCTTCTGACTGATTGAGGCATAGCAACATTTGTTTTGGGACCATCGATCATCTGCTTAATAATAATCCTGGTTCTTATTGTTTGAGTTCTCTGTGGTGTCAGGGTGTATCTTACTGGAGTCATGAGCCATGGCATCACAAGATAAATCCCTGAACAACTTTTAGCCTGCCATACATATTGTTCAATGATCTGTGGGATACCTGTCTCATTCTAAAATTAATTCAGTGGCTTCTTCAATAGCAGGATTTGACCTGCATGATGCACTGAAGGTCACTCTAGGTAAGCCATAGCAAATGGAATTCCGTTCAGTTCATGAACACTTTTGAGTTTAAATGAAGGTCATATATGGCCACACAAAAACAGCCTCAAAAACAGTTTTCTCCTGCTTTTACCCTCTTATGGACTGATCTGATTAACACTATACCCCTGTATGCTTCACCCGATGTCGGTGTTATGTGGTTACATTGTGTGCCTTGTGTTGCCCTATTATGTATTTTCTTTTATATTCTTTTCACGTACTTAATGATCTGTTTTTTTTAATAAATTTAGATTACCCAATTATTTTTTCCAATTAAGAGGCAATTTAGCATGGCCAATCCACCTACTCTGCACATTTTTAGGTTGTGGGGGCAAAACTCACGCAGACACGGGGAGAATGTACAAACTCCACACGGACAGTGTGGACCCAGAGCCGGGATCGAACCTGGGACCTCAGCGCCATGAGGCAGCACTGCTAACCCACTGCGCCACCGTGCTGCCCTCTTAATGATCTGTTGAGCTGCTTGCAGAAAAAATACTTTTCACTGTACCTCGGTACATGACAAAAAAAAAATCCAAAATCCAATGGCTCCTTCAATCATGTGGAATTTCACAATCGTGTTGTTTCCTATTGATTTGGGCATCTGGTCTTCACTGGCTCTCACACAAGAGTGTGAAAAACTTTGTGACTTATATCACCAGTGGCAGTCTGGATGATTCCAGAAGATTAAATATGAAGTACTTCTTTAACCTTAACTGCCACAGCTAATACAGTCCTGTTTGTCGCTCAATGACATCTGAGACTTTGTTCCACAAGGCCACAGCTCTCCATGGTATCCTGTTTGATGAAGCACAGCCTCCATCATGCGCTGGTGTTCAACTCAGTGAATGTAGGGATGGTGCCACCTGAAGACCCTCCTGTTTGGAGCCCCAAACACCTGCTTGTCCCTCCTCTCCCTCACTCTTCCAGCAGCTAGTGCTGCTCTAATGGGCTTCACCTTCTCTTCCTTCAGTTCTTCATGAAAAGCAAAGAAGGCACCCCACGAGAAAGATAACAATGACAGAGCTGTCCCATTCTCCTGATGACTTCTATAAGCTGTGCAACAAATTAACTAGAACAACACTCACGAGACCCACGGGGACACATTGATCGATCTCCCCGCAGAGCTTGTAGAATACAAGCTTCCCCCCTATGGGTGGATGCCTGCCCAGCAGGAGCTCGTAAACCCACCCTTCAAATGTCGGCCCGGGTTGAGATCAGCACTTCCAGTAGTCCCAACTGGAACCTTTGAGCTGTAAGCGGCTTTTCAGCCTTTAGTTAAAGTTAACTAAATAAATGACATTCAACTTACCTTCTTGGGCCTCCTGAGCTTTTATATTGGCGATGAGGGAAAATAACAGCAGCTGCGATTCTGAACATCCTGACCGTACCCGTATACTCCAGCATGGGAGCGACGTCAATGGGATTTTGAAAATGCCGCTTTTTGGGAGGCTAGAGGCCTTTGATGGAGGTGTAGAAGACTTGGTCCAGTATACCGAGCGGATATGATATTTCTTCCAGGCAAATGACATCAGTGGGGAAGACCTGCAGACAGTAATACTCCTGACCGCCGACGGGGCCCTGAGATTCAGCCTAATCAATAGTCTCACCTACCCAGCAGCCCTGGACTCAAAATCCTTCAGTGATTTTGTGGAACGTGTCATGGATCACTATAATACTAAGCCGTCTGTAATAATGCAAAGGTAGCGCTTCAATATGGCCGGACGAGCCCCTGGAGAGTGGATTACAGAATCCCCGATATGCCTTCGTAAGTTAGCAGAACATTGTGACTTCAGTCCATACCTCCTCGAGATGCTATGAGATAGTTTGGTGTGTGCAACAACAATACAGTGACCCAGAGAAAGTTATTAGAGGAGCTGGCCTTGGACCTGAAAAGGGCCATGGAACAGTCTTTCTCCTGCAAGAATGCGGGAAAGGAAGTCCAGGAGCTCCAGGGTACCATTGATTGCAGCGTACACAGTGTTGGGCGATCCCTGTTCTGAAGTGCGGCACCCTCCAAGGACAGTGTTCGCATAACTCAGTCCCCACCGAAACGACGATCAACGGTACAATATTGCAAACAGACTCGGTGGCAAAGGGTCACCACGGTCTGTCTGGACATCTCCCACGAGGGCGAAGAGGCCTACTCACAATTGTACTGCACTTGCGGTCACAGGAACCCCGACAGTCAAGACCAGCAGAATCACCAGGTGGAGTACAATGTTGGTAAATGTCAGGTCATCCCTTTTGATAGGAATGACAGCAATATGGACTATTATTTAAAATGGTAAAATATTGAAGCATGCTGGTGTGCAGAGGCTGACCTTGTGCATGAATCACAAAAAGTTGGTTTGCAGGTAGTTAAGAAGGCAAATGGAATTATGCCCTTCATTGCTAGAGGGATGGAGTTTAAAAACAGGAAGGTTAGGTTGCAGCTGTAAAGGGTGCAGGCAAGGCCACACCTGGAATGCTGTGTACAGCTGTGGTCTCCTTACTTGAGAAAGGATGTGCTGGCACTGGAGGAGGTGCAGAGGAGATTCACGAGGTTGATTCCGGAGTTGAGAGGATTGGCTTATGAGCAGAGACTGAGTAGACTGGGACTATACTCATTGGAATTTAGAAGAATGAGGGGGGGGGGGGGGGGGGAATCTTAGAGAAACATAAAAAAATTATGAAGTGAATAGATAAGATAGAAACAGGGAGCTTGTTTCCACTGGCGGGCAAAACTAGAACTAAGGGACACAGCCTCAAAATAAGGGGGAAGCAGATTTAGGACTGAGTTGAGGAGGAACAGCTTCACCCAAACTAGGGCAAAAATTTATGTTGAACAGGAAGTCAACCTAAATGCTTCAGGGCCCGACCAGTCCCATATGCCCTACCTACAAAAGTAGATGATGAATTGGTATAGCTAGAGAGCTTGAGTATCATATACAGGGTTCAGTTCATGGAGTGGGTAGCGCCTGTGGTCCCAGTGTCGAAAGCAGACAAGTCAGTCTGCCTCTGCGGCGATGTTAAAATGGCGGTGAACAGGGTCTTCTGCTTGAACCAATACCCCATACAGGAGACCTGTACGTGATGTTAGCCGGAGACTTCCAGTTGGAGTTAGACGTGGAACCACAGACGTATGTTACAATAAATACCCAAAGAGGATTGTACAAATACGTTCAGCTTCCCTTCGGGATATGATGGAAAACTTCCTCCAAGGTCTCCCCAGGGTAGCTGTATACTTGGTTGTGCACAATATAGGAGCCATCGAAAACAAGCACGGGGTAAGTTGGAAGAGGTCCTCCGGTGGTTCTCCGACACGGGTGTGCACCTGAAAAGAGGCAAGTGGGTGTTCCAGGTGAAAGAGGTCACGTACCCTGGATATCGCTTCGGTAGGGACAGGTTGCACCCAGTGGAGGAAAAAGAGTCTAAGCTTTCAGGGGAGCCCCGACACCCAAAGAAACGATGGAGCTGAAGTCGTATTTCGGGCTCGTAAATTATTCTGGGACGTTTATCCCAAACCTGGCTACCTTGTTGGTGCCCCTGCATGCATGATTGAAGAAAAATGGGCATGGACGTGCGGCAAGTGGAAGCATTCGCTTGAGTGAAACCCCATTTACTGTCACCTGAACTATTGATGCACCACGATCTGCTGAGATGACACATCCTCACATGTGATGCAGCCCAGCATGGCATTGGAACAGTGTTGTCCCACCAGTGGGACGGAACTTCCGGTCGCATATTCGTCCAGAACCCTGGCCGATGCAGCGTGCCATTACGCACAGATAGAGAAAGAAGGACTGGCCCTGATATACGCAGTAAAAAAGCTTCACCAGTATGTCTATAGGCATCATTTCATGGTGATCATGTACCATCATCCTTACTCAGCCTTTTCAAGGAAAATAACTTGATTCCACTGATTGGATCCGAATCCAAACTTGGCATTGCTGTTGCCGTTTTATGAATATACATTTGAACATCGTCCAGGAGTATGGATCGCACATGCAGATGCCTGCAGCCAACTCCTACTGCCTGTAAGCAGCTCGTCCCCACCTGTAACGGGCGAAGTCATATTAATGTTGAACTTCATGAACACCATACCGGTGACGACCGCACAAAGCCACGTGTGGACCCGGAGGGACCGTGTGCTAGCAAAATTAGGCCACAACGTCTTGCACGGTGGGTTTCAAGAACATCCCCCAGAAAAGCTGCCCCCCAGTATCTTACAAAGCAATAGTGTGGAGGATGTTGTTCATCTGTGGGGAGCTTGCATGGTCATCCTGCGGCTGGGTAGACACACCATCTCCTAAGATTTTCGCTGCAAACACCCGGGTATTTCAAAATTGAAAATGCCCATGAGGAGCAGTGTGTGGTGGCCAGGTCTCGACAGTGACATTAAGCGAATAATACATCAATGTGCAGGTTGCCAGGAACACCAGAAGCTCCATCTGTCAGCCAAGCTCCACCCTTGGAAATGCCGCTGGGTGCACTTGTATGCCGATTTTGCTGGACTATTTATGCGATCAATATTTCTGATTCTTGTGGATGCCCAGTCAAAATGGCTGCACGTGCACAGAATATCTTCCACCCCCTCGTGAATCACTGTGGAGAAATTGCATAAATCATTCAGCACCCATGGGATTCCAGAGGTGCTTGCCACAGACACCCATTGAGCAGCGAGGAGTTCCATGCAGTTGTGCGAGCCAATGGGATGAAACATGTCGAAACAACTCCGTACGTCCTAATTGGGGTAATGTCGACAGAATTGCTAATGGGACGATGCCTCCAGACCTGCCTGAGTTTAACATTCCCATGTCTTGGCGGAATGGTAGAAATGAAGCAGGACCTCCAGAACAACGTGAAAGAGGTTTTAAACCAGGGGACACTGTATATGTTCAAACTTTCAGGAACATCCAATGGGTCCGAAGGACAATAGTGGAGAAAACGGGGCCAGTTTCTTACATGTTCAGGACTAGAGAGTGGACCATACGGAAGCATGTGGACCCCATCAAGGGCAGGGAACCCACCTCTGAGGAAGCCACGCTGGATGAATCTGTGCCTCGACCACCCTGTCTGCCATCCTTTAGTCAGAAAACATTTCCCACCAAGACCTATTCCCGGAAAATCAGGAAGAGGATGACTCGGCCTTGGAAAATGGACATGCAACCCCGAGTACTCTCGGAGGATATCGCAGTGGGACATGGGCCCTCAACATTGCCCCTTCATCATTCTACACAAAATAGGTGACCCCTATAACAATATGTGCCCCCCGACCTAGCCCCATCACTGGTAGACACACAGCCACATGCAAAACAGCAAAGGAAGTCCCCTCAACAATCCATTGCGGCGGAAGAAAGAACAATTGGTCTCGAGGAGCTGGGGGAGGGGGGGGGGGGTGGGGCCGGAGGATATAATAACCCTCACGAAGCCCATGGGGATGCATTGATCGATCTCCCTGTGGGACCTGTAGAATATGAGCTTCCTCATTAGTTGGTGGAGGCCCACCTAGCTGGGGCTCGTAAACTTGCCCTTCAAAAGCCGGATTCGGACTGGTACCGGCTTTTCTGGTTATCCCGCTGGGGAACCTTTGAGTTGTAAACTGTGTTACGGCCTTTACTTTTTGTTAATGAAATAAATGTTATTCAACTTACTTTCTCCGGCCTCCTCGGCTTTTGTAGTAAAACAGCATTCAGTCTTTCCATCTGAAGCCCTTGAGAGAATTTCCAGGGAAATTAGTGGTACGGTGTTGGTTAAGTCTTCACAAAGGGTCCCTGAAAATCTCCTGATGTGGCCCAAAATGACCTCATCAAGCACACTGTATCATATGATCACAATCAACAAATGAGCATTGAAAGCTGAGCCTGACTGTAAGTACTCAAAATTCTCATCAACATGCTTCCACCTATTTACTGGTTGCTGTTAGAGCACATTAAAACAAAACTTCAATCACCAAATTGATGAGCGGCCTCTTCAATGAGTGTGAGCAGGTGGCTCTTCCGAGTGCATGGTTTAACTCCACTAGGTAAGGGCAGCATGGTGGCGCAGTGGGTTAGCCCTGTTGCCTCACGGCGCCGAGGTCCCAGGTTCAATCCCGGCTCTGGGTCACTGTCCATGTGGAGTTTGCACATTCTCCCTGTGTATGCATGAGTTTTGACCCCAGAACCCAAAGATGTGCAGGCTAGGTGGATTGGCCATGCTAAATTGCCCCTTAATTGGAAAAAATGAATTGGGTACTCCAAATTTAAAAAAAACTCCACTAGGTGGTAGTGGTCGCAGATTTGGAAGGTGCTGTTGAAGGACAGTTGGTGGTATCCAGATTTTAGGCTGATAATTTTGAGATAACATGTTCTGTCTGCAGTAATCTCATCCGAGATTGGAGAATCATGGGCGCGATTCTCCGAGGCCCGGAGAATCGCCGCAATTGCCCCATGATACCCCAACGGTGGCGTGCGATTCTCCGAGGTGTGGAGAATCCGTGCCATTTGCGCGGGCGCGTTTGACGCGCTGCCGGCCGTGGGCCGCTGGAACCGCCGATTCTCCGGCCCGGACGGGCCAAGTGGCCGCACGAAAATGGCAGAGTCCCACTGGCGCCGTTCACCCCTGGTTGCTGCCGGCGGGAACTCTGTGCGAAGGGTTGGGGGGGTGGCCTGTTGGGCGGGGAAAAGCACTCCTTCACCGGCGGGAGGGGGGGAAAACTCCGATGGGTTCTGGCCCGCGATCAGGGCCCACCAATCGGCGGGCCGGCCTCCCCCCCCCCCCCCCCCCCCCGGGCCTACTTTGTTGCGCGACCAGCCCCTGAACCCCCATGCCATGTTCCATAGGGGCCGGCGCGCTGAAGAATTCCCCCGCGCATGCGCAGGTTGGCACAGCCGAACTACGCATGCGTGGGTTGGCGCGGCGCCCATATGGCGCCGGGAAGGGAGGCTGGAGCGGCGTGAACCACTCTAGCGCTGTGCTGGCCCCCTGTGGGGGACAGAATCGGTTGTTCACAACGGCGTGAACACTTAGTCTCCATTTTGGAGAATCGCCCCCCATACTTCTCCACTTAGTCGCTTAGTCTGCTGCCAGCATACATCGCAATGTGTACATCATTAGGATTCCAGTGCTTGATGAAAATTGCTTGAGCTGAAACTCAAACCCAGAAGGAAAAAACAGTAAAAAGGGGGGAATAAGAATATTGGTCTGAACTGGTCTTGTATACTATAAAATGGAACTGCAGTAAAACTGGGAAGTGCAATCTTCAACTATACCATCAATCTCCAAATCTTTCAACTTTGCTTTAACTTTGTTCCAGAGAGGAAATGATTGATTTGTCAATAGCAAATTTAACCTACATGCCCTTCAGTTTATCTGTATTATGGAATGCTTGAGAGAATTCACAGCAAATAGCATCCTCTGATGTCGGTATATTGATGCTCCATGCTGTTCAATGTAGTTTAATGATTTGTAGTGTTAGTGTTGTATGTAGGCCAGGTAGATAACCAAGCATTCCCTTCACGACAACACACCCATAGAGACTGCTTGCTTGCTGGACTTGACTGAAAGATGCCCTCGTGCCTAATGGAAATAACTGGGTCTGCATATGGTGAAGATTTGCTTGAATTTTGGAATTAGTAACAATAGATTGGTGCTAGGTCCCGTAATGATATTTAGTGGAGATCTTGAATCAAAAGTGACTAGATTTGGACATTTTCAAAAGACATTGGGCGGTATTCTCCATTGGCCGATGCTGAAATTCAGAAAGGTGATTAGGTAGAGAATCATTTTTGATGGCAAAGTCATGGCCAGTTTCATGCCAAATTTCAATTCTCCGTTGCCTCAACAGCGGCGTTAATGTGTTCTACTCCGCACATACAGTAAAGGCGGTTTGCATATCATTTGCGGGCATGACCCGGTATTCTCCAAGGTGTCCGCAATACGCTGCTTCCACAGGGGGGACTTCCCGATGGCAAGGTTCACTTGTGCTTTTAAAAATTGTGAAACAGGTGCGGTGGCAGCTGAGGGAGACAGAGGGGGTATAGAGAGTGTCCAACATCACCATCGGTTGATGACAGTTGTGCCGGAAGATTTTCCTTGCACAACTGCAGTTGAGCTTCTATAACATCAATGGACTCAGTAGGTGAGCTTTCCATATTGATGGATCTAGATCAGGGGTGTCAAACTCAAATACACCGTGGGCCAAAAATAAAAAATTGGGACAAGTCGAGGGCCGGACTGGTTCAATATTTTTTTGCAAAACTTATTGAAATGAACTTATTGAACCTGGAACTAATAAAGCTTAGGTTATTGCCTATAAAAACAACATTAAATATTAAATAAATAAAAAAATTAGTTGCATTTATTTCTTATTGCTTTATCTGGAGCTTTTACAGAGTAATTTCTAATGAAAACATTTTTCCACAGGCCAACACTTTGTGATTCACACTATACCTGAATAAACTCGACATCAGCCATATCATACGCCATAGGCGCTTCAATTGCTGGGGCCAGCTTTAATAGTAATTAGATATTATTAGGGCAGCACGGTGGCCTAGTGGTTAGCACAACCGCCTCACGGCGCTGAGGTCCCAGGTTCGATCCCGGCTCTGGGTCACTGTCCGTGTGGAGTTTGCACGTTCTCCCTGTGTCTGCGTGGGTTTCGCCCCCACAACCCAAAGATGTGCAGAGTAGGTGGATTGGCCATGCTAAATTGCCCCTTAATTGGAAAAAATAATTGGCTAATCTAAATTTTAAAAAAAGTAATTAGATATTATCTCGCGGGCCAAAGATAATTCCACCGCGGGCCGGATTTGGCCCGCGGGCCTTGAGTTTGACATATATGATCTAGATAGTGTGTCTGCTCTGATGAGGTCCTTTCTGGAGTGCAGATTAGTGTGAAATCATACCCCCTCAACTTCATCATCATTCTTTGCAGGTGGGAGTCATATCATTTAGATTTTTCTCAATTATATTGACCAGTGGTCTGTGATCCATCGCTTCGATGAACGTAGGTAACCCGTACACAGTCATGAAACTTTGTGCCTGTGATCAGCCCAAGATACTCTTTTTCAATTTGTTCATATCTACACTCGGTGGTGGTCATCGCTCTGGACACGTTTGCGACAGGAACCCAGTTTGTTTGGTTGTCTTTTTGAAGTAGTACCGCACCAATTCCATTTTGACTGGCGTCGGTTGAGATCTTTGGAGGTTTGGTTGGATCAGAAGAAGTCAAATTTGGAGCGGTCATCAATTGCTGCTTGAGATCCACCCATTCTTCCTGGTGGCGTGGAGTCCACTCAAACTCTGTAGCCTTTCTGATTAAGTTTTATGGACCTGACGTCCTCGTCGATAAGCTTGAAATTAATTTCCCAGAAATTATTGAATCCAAGAAATTGAAGCACAGCTTTTTTATCTTTCGGCTGCTGCATATTCTGTAATGCAGATATTTTTTCATTATCTGGTCTGACACCTTGAGTTGAAATTGTATCACCCAAGAAATTCAAAGGTGAAGGTGCAAACATGCACTTAGATTGGTTGAGTTTCAGTCCATATTGGTGTATTCTGTGAAACACTTTTCTTAATCTGGCAATATATTTTTCTTCAGTAGTTGGCCAAATGATAATGTCATCTACATATACTCTGACACCTTCAATATTCTCCATCATCTGCTCCATGATTCAGTGAAAATTCTCTGAGGCTGAGATGATCCCGAAAGTCATTTGATTAAAACAGTAACATCCAAATGGCTGATTGAACATGCAGAGCAGTTTGCTTGAATCATCTAGCTGCATCTGCCAGAAACTTTGTGAAGCATCGGGTTTGGTAAAAATGCTAACGTTTGGCATCTCACAAGTTATTTCCTCTCGCTTGGGAATAGGATAGTGTTCCCTACGGATGTTCTTGTTTAGATCTTTGGGATCCATACAGATTCTGAGATCACCTGAAGGTTTCTTGACGCAGACCAATGAGCTGACCCAGTCAGTTGGTTGCGTAATTCCTTGAGATTGAAATCATTGTAATTCTGCTTTCAGCCTTTCATGCAGAGGTGCTGGTACTCTTTTTGACGGATGTATGACGGGTTTTGCATCCTTCTCGAGCACGATTTTGTATTGGTATGGTAATGTACCCATAACTCAAAATACGTCAGGGTATTCACTAAACAAATGCTGGATGTCATCATACAGTCGTGATGTGTCTTTGGCATTCATGAAGGTTCTTTGGACAAGCTGCAAGTCCTTGCAGGCTCTAGCACGTCACAATTTTGAGACGTATTACTTTCTTGACCTTCTTATTGACCACTTTCAAATGGCACGATCCTTTGGAAACAATTTGTTTGCCATTGTAGTCTTTTAACTTGCATGCAGCAGATCGTCTCCTTGGATTGATGCAAGACCTTTGCTGGTCATCAAGTTTGCCGAAGCGCCAGTATCAAGTTTGAATAAGGTTTGGCAATAATTCACTTGAACTGTCGTGGTTCATTCACTGTTGGAGTCAATGTAATTTATATGTTGAGGACCCTTGGTCGTTGATTGAAGTCCCTCCACTTTTATCTATGATTCCTACGAAGCGTGTGTTCTCCAGGGAAAAATAAAGCTCTTCGTCTGAAAAATCTTTCTTAGATTTGTGGTTCTCCATCTTATCAACGCTGTGAACATTGATATGTTTTGTTTCTTTGTTTGAGTCTGATATATCGTTGTTCAATTGCATTGGAAAGCAAAGTGGTTAAGCTTGGAGCACTTTAAACATCTTTTTCCTTATGCAAGGCATTTCCCTTCAAGTGGGCTTTACCACATCGGTAGCACGTCATGACGTCGTCTCTCTGACGCATGATGCACTTTCGCGCATGCACAGACGTCTTCTCTTGAGCCCTGCATTTTTGAACGAACTGCACATGTCCCGAGCTGGAGTGGGCACACGCAAGAATGCTGCCATCCCGTATGTGCTTCTTTGCTGCCTGCGGCACCATTTTTCCACTCTCAACCTCGTGGTGGACTTTCGCACCCTTTTCCCGGTGATAAAACTCCAAATATTGATTTCTGCTTTGTTCTTGCGACATACATTTTTCAATCGCGATTTTAAGCGTTGGATTATTTTGTCTCAATAATGCTTCTCTCAAGCTTTCATCACAAAGTCCATAAACAATTTGATCCTTTATTAATGAATCATGCAAATCAGCGAAATTACATGTTTGTGCTCACAGTTTTAAGTCAGTGACAAAGCTTGTGATTGGTTCGCCGTTTTTTTTGCAACCTTTTATGAAATCTGAAATGCTCCAGGATTTCATTAGTCTGCATCTTGCAGTGGTCATCAAACTTTGCGATAATCACACTAAACTTGCTTTTATCTTCACCTTCTGAGAATATAAACGAGTTATATATCTCTATAGCTTGCTGACCTGCCATTAACAGTAGCACTGCTATTCTTCTGGCTTCAGAGGTAGTATTTAGATCATGCGCTTCCAAATAAATTTGGAACTGTTGCTTAAAGAGTTTCCCGTTTAAATTTAAATCACCGGAAGTTTTCAGGTGCCATGGAGCTTGAACATGGTCCATCGAGTCGATTGGTTGTCGAGGATCCGATTGTTGCAAAGTCTTCCACAGTTGAATAGGCGGTACTGGAATTTTCTCTTTTCTTGCCTAATCTTTCTAGTAATCTCTCTTAAAGTTTTTATCCTGGTACTATGTTATATTACTTGGGAGTAAAATATATTAATCATTTGTTTTTGCTGTGTTGAACTTAACTTTGATGATGATGATGAACACTCAGTCGTCCAGTATAACAAATAATTTATTGAGTAACTAATCAATTTATTTGTGAGTTTGATGCTTCAATACTTTTACTAGTAGTCAAATTAAACAAGATAGAATTAAATTAACAATGATTATTATACTAGACACTCTGAGCTGACAATACTTCTGTTCTCCAGCTACAACACACACGAAGAGAGCGGGAAAACAGATTGAGCTTGTTTATATACTCCCTGTTAGTGTTGCCCTCCAGTGATCATCTGACTGTACTAACTGCACATTAACCCTTCATGTATTTACATATACAGAGATCACTACACACTTGACATTTATACGGTTTGTAATGGCTCGTTCCTCAGTTTTCACATCTGTTAAATTACTTTCTCCAGATTAATTGCTCTGGCCAATTCCAACAGTTCATCAAAGGTATCCCTTTTTCACCTAATATGGCAGTGTCAGGTTCTAGAAAAGTTCCTTTGCTTTGATTTCATGATGCGTAGCGGTGAAATAAATGATCTAATGATCTTGGGTAAAGAAAACCGCCCGCCAGATTGATCCCTGTGCATTTTAGACCATTGAAAGCTGACTGATTCAAATGTTACATTTTGCTTGGGAGTGAATTTTTTTTTAAACCTACTAAAGTTTGTATCATTTCCTGTATCAGGATGTCATAGACCATCTAAATGTTCTCAATTCAACAAGCTGCTTTTTGTGTAACATTGATCAGATTTTAAAAAGCCCTGACGCAGCTGAACTATTTCTTGACATTCATTTATTGCTAAGCAAGGCACTTGAAATACTGGAGTTTATGAATCATATTATGGGCTGGATTTTCTGGCCTCCCAGCACATGTTTCTCAGCAGCGGGAGGCTGCGCGCCGTTAGCTGGTGGCAGTATTCTCTGTTCCTGCCATTGTCGATTGGGTTGGTTAGCTCAGTGGGCCAGACTGAAAATGAGAAAATGAAATGAAAATCGCTTATTTTCACATGTAGGCTTCAAATGAAGTTACTGTGAAAAGGCCCTAGTCGCCACATTCCGGCGCCTGTTCGGGGAGGCTGGTACGGGGCTGGTTTATGATGCAGAACAAGGCCAGCAGCGCGGGTTCAATTCCCGTACCAGCTGAGAATTCTGAATTTTCCCCCTGTGTACCCAAACAGATGCCAGAATGTGACGACGAGGGGCTTTACACAATAACTTCATTGCAGTGGTAATGTAAGCATACTGGTGATAATAAAGGTCATTTATTTATATATTGGCACCATCTAGGCTGGAAACCCAGGGGTGAGGCTGTGCTGCCTGCTGGACTAGAGAATTGTGTCACCAGCCAACATCCCGAGAATTCCGACCTGTTGCTTCCGAAACTCATCCTCAACTCCACCTTAATTATTCACAAACTCATTATTAATTTTATTTACTTATTCTTTATTGTTTGGTCATAATAAATGTCAATTAGTTGCAGGAAGAGCCTCTGATTTCAGAGAAAACCTTCACTTTTCCACTACAATATGCAGTAGTTTCCTTTGTCCTTCACCAAATGATTACAGTTTCCTTTCTTGCTGTCTATGCTGCTGTTGTTTCCCATCCATTGTGATCTGCCATTTTCCCTTCCGATTGACCATGCCCCTGGTACCACTTCTCTCTTCTTTTGCATATATGAAAAATGAAAATCCCTTATTGTCACAAGTAGGCTTCAAATGAAGTTACTGTGAAAAGCCCCTAGTCACCACATTCCAGCACCTGTTCGGGGAGGCTGGTACGGGAATTGAACCGTGCTGCTGGCCTGCCTTGGTCCGCTTTCAAAGCCAGCGATTTAGCCCTGTGCTAAACAGCCCCTGGTTGCCATAGGTTCCCTAGCTCCCTAATGTCGTAAAATGGATCAACTGCCCAATGGCAAATCCATCATCTCACAGTGACTGTTTTGTCAAAACAAACTTTCCTCCTTCACTGAAATAAATGTACCTCCCAACATCCTTAACCAAAGACGAAACTTATCCTTCAATATAACAGACTGAATCTTGCATTTGTCAGGTGTGTACATTTGGCAGGCCCGGAAGCGGGCACAAAATGCGCTTCCGGTCGTAGTTGGACCCCGACCGCAATTTCACACCGACTGGCCAATAAATCGGTAGCCAGCGTGAGAAAAGCTTAGTGCTACTGTGACTGGGGGCCGGCGAGTGGGGAGAGAGCAGGAGCTGAATGAAGTGAGGGTGGGCATTTCCAACAATCCCTTTGAAGCCTGACAGCTGCTCCAGAGTTGCCTCAGAGAGCTGCACTACAGTTTAAACAAAATGAATTCATAAGATTTCAGCCCTCAAATGTCTTACTTTATTTTATTGAACCCCTGGCATTTTATTCCATCCTTGTTGTGAAAGCGTGAAGGCTGCCTAGCTGACTGGACAATCCGCCAGCCCATAAAGGTGGACGGGCCACGTTAAATCCCCACCAATTTTCTCCTTAATGGGCTTAATTGCCCACTTAATTGTTGTCAGGCACACTTCAGATACCGACGCATGCCCACAGCCGTGATGTGGCATACGAGCACGATGACGTCAGATCGCGCACCCGACATCATCTCGCACAGGTTCACACTTCCCGGTCAGGTGTGCGGCCACTTGATCAATGTTAAATTCTGACCAATGTTAAAAAGACGCTGGGAGCTTTTATTTGGAAGCAAAATTTTTGAAGGTTTCCATGAGGAACCCAGGGGAGGCCAGTCCTCCTTGGGAACCAATACTATTATGCTCAAGAATCCGATGAGAACAATCAAGAAAGAAAAGGCAGAACTTGCATTTATTCGCATCTTTCATGACCTCAAGACATCCCAAAGCACCGTACAGCCGCTGAAGGGCTTTTAAATTAGACAATTAGACGCACATTTGTAATGCAAGAGAAGGGTAAAGAGTAAAAGCTGGCTGACTGGATCTTTATATTTTCAGAAAACGTGGGTGTCGCTGGCATGACCAACATGTGTTGCTATTCCCTAAGTTCCCTCTAACTGAATGATTTGTCTGGTCACTGCAGAGGGAAATTAATAGTCAAGCACATTTCTGTGGACCTAGAGAGACATGTAGGCTGGACCATAAACAACATTAGTGAACCAGATGTATTTTAACAAAAGTTGATGATGGTTGTTATGGTTACCATCACCAAGACGAGCTTTACATTCCAGATGTATTAACTGAATTTAAATTCCACCAGTTGCTGTGGTGGGATTTGAACCCACATCCCCTTCCCAGAGCACTAGCCTGGGCCTCTGGGTTACCAGTCCAGTGACATTATCACAATGTCACCATCTCCCTATTAAAGGATATAAGAAGGACCAATTACATCTGTTTATTCTCTAGACATCAACAGTGAAGAATTCATATTGTTGGTTTATTTTACATGAGCAACAAATTTAGCTTTAAACACCGATAGATGATCGAATATAATTGTTTTATTTACAAGCGTTAAGCTCTCTGCATTGCTTGAACTTCACAAATTCTCACCCGAGGGTGCCTAAATAACAGTCACAATTTAATGGTGAGAGCTGCAACCACAATCTTATACCACCTTTAACATAATGAAACATCCCAAGATGCTTCACTGGATCATCATATACAAGGAGATATGAGGGCAGATGACCAAAAGCTGGGCGCACAAGGTAAGAGCATCGTAAAAGAGGAAGGAGTGCTAGAGGGAGGAAATTATGGAGATTAAGGCCTTGGCAACTAAACACCAGCCACCAACAGTGGAACGTAGAAACATAGGAACATAGGAATTAAGAGCAGAAGTAGGCAATTTAGCCCTTCAAGCCAGCTCCGTCATTCAATCAGATCATGGCTGATCTCTTCCTGGTCTCAAATCCACCTACCCATGTGTTCCCTTTAACCTGTTTTTTCTTTTTAATCAGAAATACATCTCTCTCAAAACATTGGAGTAATGTGTTCAGTTCTGGACATCACACATTAGGAAAGATGTGCATGAAGGCATTAGAGAGATTGCAGAAAATATTCACGAGAATGATTCAAGAGATGAAAAACTTCTGTAACATAGAAATATTGAAGAAGTTGGGAATGTGTTTCTAGTGAAAAGAAGGTTGAGAGGAGATTTTACAGCGAGGTATTCAAAATCATGAGAGGTCTGGACAGAAAATAGAGTCCCTACTGATAGAAGAATCGAAAGGAGGAAGGAACAGATTTTTTGGTAATTGGGAAAAGAGACAATGAAGACATGGTAATTAAAATTGGGGGTGATCAAGAGCCCAGAGTTAGTGGCGTGCCGATGCCTCAGAGGGTTGTGCAGCTGGTAGAGATTACTGAAATAGGCAGGAGAGAGAACATGAGAATTTTAAAATTGAGACATTGCTTAACTGGGGCCAGTATAGGTTACTGAGTACTGTGAGGAATGCAGCATTTTAGGGGCGGAATTCTCCGCTCCCGGGAAAAATCGGGAGGGCCGTCATGAACTCAGCCAAGTTTCACGACGGCCTCGGAGGCAACTCCTCGCCCCCTATTCTCCCCTCCCGGCGGTGCTAGGAGCGGCGCTCCGTAACTCTTGGCCACCGGGCGGCGCGCCGAGAGTGACGCGATGGCGGCGCCTATGTGACGTCAGCCGCGCATGCGCAGGTTGGCCGGCTCCAACCCGCACATGCGCGGCTGACGCCACAACGGCTAACAGCTCGAACCCGCGCATGCACGCTGGCCGTCTTTCCCCTCAGCCGCCCCGCAAGACGTGGCGACTTGATCTTGCGGGGCGGCGGAGGGGAAATAGTGCGTCCGATTGAGACGCCGGCCTGATGATCGGTGGCCACCGATCGCGGACCTGTCCCCTCCTGAGCACAGTCGTGGTGCTCATTCCCCACCAGGCCCCCTACAAGCCCCAAACAGGCATCTCACGCAGTTTTCACGACGGTAGCGACCAGGTGTGGTTGCCGCCGTTGTGAAACGGCCGCGAACGGCAGGCCGCTTGGCCCATCCGGGTCGTGGAATCGCTGGTCGCCGTGAAAAACGGCGAGTGGTGATTCTTCCAGGCGGGGGGTGGGAGAATCGCGGGGGGCGCCAGGGGGTCGTGAAATTAGTCGGGGGGCCCTCCCTCGATTCTCCCACATGGCGTGGGGAGCGGAGAATCACGCCCTAGGGGTGGAATTCTCCGCTCCCGGGAAAAATCGAGAGGGCCATCATGAACTCGGCCGAGTTTCACGACGGCCTCCGAGGCCGCTCTTCGCCCCCTCTTCTCCCCTCCCAGCGGGGCTAGGAGCAGTGCTCCGTAACTCTCGGCCGTCGGGCGGCGCGCCGAGAGTGACGTGACGGCGGCGCCTATGTGACGTCAGCCACCCATGCGCAGGTTGGCTGGCTCCAACCCGCGCATGCGCAGCTGACGTCACGACGGCTGACAGCTCAAACCCGCGAATGCGCGGTGGCCGTCTTCCCCTCAGCCGCCCCACAAGACGTGGCGGCTTGATCTTGCAGGGCGGCGGAGGGGAAATAGTGCGTCCGATTGAGAAGCCGGCCCGACGATCGGAGGGCACCGATCGCGGGCCTGTCCCCTCCCGAGCACAGTCGTGGTGCTCATTCCCCACCAGGCTTCCTACAAGCCCCAAACAGGCATCTCACACAGTTTTCACGACGGCAGCGACCAGGTGTGGTTGCCGCCGTCGTGAAACGGTCGCGAACGCAGGCCACTCGGCCTACCCGGGTCGGAGAATTGGGTTGCAGGATGGATTGAGAGCTGTATGTGTTTTTCTTGTCTTTTTAATTGGGACTAGAGATAGTAATTAAGGGTATTGAATTTACTGTATTGAGTAGTATTGTTTAAGGGGTAATTCTAAACTATTTTTAGGTGTGAGGTCAAAGATTTCAATAATGTGGTAATACTAAAACCTTGTTTTAAAAATGCCAAATGCTATTTTTTCATGAAATCACTCCTGCAGCGAAGCATTCTTTCTGCACAGTCTTACAAAATAAACTAAAATATTACGGTTTCAGTCCAGGATCCTAGCCGCCGTTGGGGTCTGGTCTGGGATCATAATAGCACTTAGGTGATGGATGGATGGGACTTTGAGTGAGTTTAGTCATGGGGAGCAGAATTTTAGATGGTTTTAAGTTGACAGAGGGTAAGGACATAAGAGACTGGCCAGGAATACATTGAATAGTCAAGCATGGAAGCATGTGTACGGAGACAGGGCATATCCAAGTAATGTTACAGAGATGGAAATAGGTGTTCTTAGTGATGGCACTGTTTTCTGGTTGCAAACTCTTCTCAGTGTCAAATATGACACTGAAATTGTAATTAGTCTGGCCCTGCCATAGACAGTAACCAGGGAAAGGGATGGAGTCAGTGGCTAGGCAATGGAATTTGGTATGGGGACTAAACTTTGGTCTTCGCAATATTTACTTGGTAGAAAGTTATGCGTATAATACTTGATGTCAGACAGGCTGACCAACAATTTTGAAACAGTGTTGATTGTATGTTAATTATATTGTTGGGATACACAGGTGAAGGGAATTTTTAATGAAGTATAAATAGGAATTGGTGTCCCTGAAAAGACAGCATGTGATGTTCACGAGTATATTAGCCCTGGAAATGACATTTTGATTTGATTTGTTTCCATTGAAGTTTTGCTTTTTTGTAATGATGTCTCTTTAAAGGACAGTCATTTTACATTTTAATTAATTAATTATATTTCATTTTATTAATATATTGTTTAAAAAAGTATAAGTAGAGTACAGCTGGGTCAATGAGTGAGTGAGTGTCTCTGTGGATGGCTGTGAGGCTGAACAAAATCAATAAACTATCTATACAACGAAAAGTTCTGTCTTAGTTTTGACTTCACCAGCTAGCTTAGATTTTATTAAGAAGAGGAGGGGGTCAAGAGATTGGATTGTGAGGCACAGATGTTTTTTATCAGTGTACTTATACAAACTGATGCTGTGTTTTCAGATGATGTCAGAGGGGATAGTATATAGATAAGATGTATGAGGGGATCAAGGACAAATCATTTGTGGCAACCAAAAATCAAATGGATGCAAGAAGATAAACCATTGTAGGTGATTCTCTGACTATGATTAAATAAAAACGAAACTAAGTAGTTTCACCCACCTGGATGACAATGGAAAGGACTAGGAGCAGGATAGTATAGTCAACTGTGCCAAAGGGTGTAGACAGGTCGAGCAGGATAATGAAGAATAATTTACTATTGCCACATTGAAGCAGGATGCCATTTAGGGCTTTGAAAAGAGTCATTTTGGTGCTGTGGCAGAGGCAGAAATCCGGAGGAACTTAAACATGGACTTCTGGGAAAGGTGGGCATGAGCTTTAAAAATGGGCCGATTGTTTGAAAAGAAAATGGGGTCAAGAGTCGATTTTTGAGGAGAGGAGTGATAATGGCAGGATTGAAGGAGTAACAAAACACGACCTGAAGAGAAAGAATTGTTAACAGTATTACGGGCCAGGGTTTAGAGAACCCCAAAGTGTATCACGGAGTTCACCTGACCCACAACTTTTTATAGATTTTGGTTATGGGGAGCACATGGCCCACGGGAGCACAGGCGTGATGCAGCAGAGATCTAAAGTACTTTTAAAACAAAATAATGTTTATTATATGAATCCAGTTAACATTTTATAAACACACAGTAAACATCTTAGCAACTATCAACTCAAATACTTCCCCCAAAGAATACAGTACTCTATAAGCAACCCTTAATCTTTCCTAGCAAAATCCATAAGACAAATATCCTCTTTAACAAAGACAGCAAGTTTAAATTCTCTACTGAGAGCAGTTACTAATTTTAAATCAGCAAGTGCTCTGAAGACATTCTTTTCATACAGAGAGAGATCAGAATTATACCTTGTCTGGTTGATGCAGCTCCAACTCTGAAAACAAACCTAAATACACACTGTAGCTGCCAGCTCAAAAACAAAAGTAAAAACAGACAGTCCAGCTCCACCCACACTCTGACATCACTGCAGCTATTTGATAAACACCCATTTCTTAAAGGTACATCCACGACAGCTATTTGATAAACACCCATTTCTTAAAGGCACTCTCACATGACAACAGTCTCAGTTGACATGGGAGCCAGGAAGGAAAGTTTGGTCATCGTCAGTTTAGTGGGAATAGGCTCAAAAGAGGATGAGATGGGTTTCATGGACAAGATTATCTGGGAGAGGGCATGAGGGGAGATAGGAGGGAAACTAGAGAAAGATATGAATTCAGGATCAGGACAAGGAGGGGTCTTTAGAGGGAGTTTGACTTGGTGGGCTAGCTGAATTAGTGCTGAATTAGTTCATGAAGCCTTCACCAAGTGCAACAAGTATTGGTTTTAAATGTAATTTTAATGTATAAATGTGGTAGTGTGGCCCCTTTAAAGGGCGATTGTTCATGGGTGATTTGGCCTGCCTGGGGCCTCCTGCATGGGAGCGCATGAACCTCAGCCAATGGGGATGAATGTGCATGGGCCAGGGGAGCAAGAGGCCCTGTGTATGGACCCTGGAGTCAAGGAGTAAAGACCTGTATTGAAGTTGCTGTGCCTGTATATACTTTTACCACGTTGTTGTTTGAATAAATCACTTTGTGGTTTAACCAGCCTCCTCATTGATACCTCACGGTATTACAAGTATGCAGAGAAATATTTTGTTCCTCAGAAAGGTACAGGTTGACATAATAATACTAAACTCAGTAGATGTCATAAACTTTGAGTTGCAAAGAGCCTGAAGGATGATAACCAGACTTCTTTTGACAACCTACAGCTGATCAGAGATAAGCTGTAAGGGGCTTCATCTTAAAAATCATCATTCTCTCTGCTAAGATTAGAGTCGCAAGAGACCTGCTTCGATGGAGATTCACCACTCCAGACTTTGATGCCTATGTTGAGATAAAACAAAGGTATTTTAGCTTTCACTTAGTTGGAATTTATTGCATATGCTGATAATTTGACATTATCTTTATGTATCTCCATATATATTTCCTCTGCCTTTGATCAATTTGCCTTTTTGCTGCTTGCATCTGTGTCTTCAGTTCTTTCCCTTTCAATATTCTTCAGGCTATGTATGTACGTTTTAGTGCTTTTAAAAATCGGGCAGATAGCAGTGCTCATAAAAAAAATAGTTTTTCATTCAGTGGTCTGTCTCCCCCTAGTTTTTACAGAGTCATGTGGTCCTATCAGCTCCAATTTAAGCAGCTTTCTGACATTTCCCCTGGGAACTGGATGGAGAATGCTGTTCATCTCACTTAAAGGAAGAAGGAGCTTGCATGAAGGAACACGTTTCACACAACCTCAGGACATTGCAAAGCACTTTACAACCAATGAAGGACTTTTGAAGTGCAGTCGCTGCTGTAATTTAGAAAGCATAGCCCGTCAATTTGTGCACTGCAAACTCCAGGAAACAACAATGTGATGGCCAGGAAATCTCTTTAAATGATCCTCGTTGGATAACATTGCATGGCAGCAGGGATGATGGACAGAGAAACACCAAAAGATGCCATGGGATCTTTTACATCCACTTGAGATGCCTGACAAGGCCTTGGTTCGATGGCGCACGTGAAAGACTGCACCTCCAACGATGCAATATCCCATCAGCACTGTGCTCAAATGGCAGCCTAGGTTATGTGCTCAAAGAGTGGGACTTCAACTCAGAACCTTTTGACTTAGGGGCAAGAGTTCTAAACATGGCTTGGATTGGATTTGAATTGAGGTTTTATATCCACTCTCCCATTTCTTTCCCGCCGCTTTGTATTGATTTCCTTTTCCTCTCTGGTGTTCTGACACCCACGCCTTTCTGTTCCTCAAGTGGTGAGTGGTGGGGATGGTTAATATTTGATTGCACCTGAAAACAGGCACAGGGATCAGGTTGCACAAATAACCCGTGCAACCTTTCCGAGGCAGGCAGCCTGGAAACTTTGCACTGCCTTGTAATTTAAATAATGGTGGTATGCAATCCATTTTTGAAGGTGCTGTTGTGTGGCTGCACACCTTGACCGGGATGGGGGTGGGGGGTTGCAGTAACAGAGGGAACTTGAGCTATGGAATTGTTGCTGAATGTGGAATTTGGGTCGCTCAGTCAGACAAGCTTTTCATGGACAGCCCGACCAAAAAGGACACGCGTTCATTGTCTCTTACCTTCCTCCTCATATCCCCCTTCCTCCTTTTCCTCATATTCCTCCTCACAGCTGGTCACCAGAAATCTTGTGCTTACAGCTGTACCTTCACATTGGCAAGACTGTGCAGCGTAAGCACATCAGGGGCTGGTTTAGCTCACTCAGCTAAATCGCTGGCTTTTACAGCAGACCAAGCAGGCCAGCAGCACGGTTCGATTCCCGTACCAGCCTCCCCGGACAGGCGCCGGAATGTGGCGACTAGGGGCTTTTCACAGTAACTTCATTGAAGCCTACTCGTGACAATAAGCGATTTTCATTTTTTCATTTTCATGGCAAACCTGTTCTGGTGAGTGTGACAAGATTCTTTAGGAATGGTGAATTCTTTAGTGAATGTGAACTGCCACAAGGTTTCAGACTTGAATAAAATAAATAATAACAGTGGCAAAGAAACATGATTATAAAATTCTCAAAACAACAAGATTAAGAATAGCACATTGATAAAGGATAATCGGATGAATACCATCATGCAGGATCTATCAATGGAAAACAGAACTCACAAGCTAATCTTTTTCAACTCAGTTATGTCCTCCCAATCAATAGAACAACTGGCTTGTCTTACTTTAAATTATGAGACCAAAGACTTATACGTCCAGCTGTCTGGATGATATCCGCAAAGGTGAATCTTCCACACAGTCTCCAGACTTGTCCTTCAGCCAATTAAAGTGGAGAGGCAGGTGCAGCAAGCAATTAGGAAGCCAAATGATATGTTGGCCTTAATTGCAAGAGGATTTGAGTTCAGAAGCAGGGATGCATTATTGAAATTATACAGGCCTTGGTGAGACCACACCTGGAGTATTGCACGCAGTTTTGGTCTACCTACCTTAGAAAGGATATACTCGCCATAGAGGGAGCGCAGCGGAGGTCCGTTAGGCTGATACCAGGGTTGGTAGGACTCTCCTGTGAGGAAAGATTGGTTCGACTGGGCCTGTATTCACTAGTGTTTTCGAAGGCTGAGAGGAGATCTGATTAAAACGTATTTCTGACAGAGCTGGACAGACTGGATGCAGAGAGGATCTTTTCCCTGGTCGGGAATGTAGAACCAGGGGACACAATCACAGGATACGGGATCGACAACTTAGGACTCAGATGAGGAAACAGTTCTTCACTCAAAGAGTAGAATTCTCTATCGCAGAAAGCTATGGAGGCCAAGCCACTGAATGCATTCAAGAAAGAGATAGATTTTTTTTTATTTCATTGACATCAAGGGGTATGGGGGAAAAACGGGATTATGACATTGTGATAAAAGGTCAGCCATGATCATACTGAATGGCGGAGCAGGCTCGAAGGGCCAAATGGCCTACTCCTGGCTTCTATGTTTCTATTTCTTTACTTTAACCCACTGAAAAACTGGTCTCCCTCACCCGGGAATTCTGTCTTTAACTTACCCACAGAAACACTGGCACTTCCCCTCCAGCTCTCTGCTTTAACTCAATCAGGAGACTAAAGGGTTACACATTCTCTGACTGATACTTAGAAGTTTTTCTCTTACCTGGCCCAGATAGTCCCTTCTCGTTACAGGCAGAATCATAGAATTTACAGTGCAGAAGAAGGCCATTCGGCCCATCGAGTCTGCACCGGCTCTTGGAAAGAGCTGCCTACTCAAGCCCACACCTCCACCCTATCCCCGTAACCCCGTAACCCCCCCTAACGTAAGGGTAATTTAGCATGGCCAATCCACCTAACCTGCACATCTTTTGAGTATGGGAGGAAACCGGAGCACCCGGAGGAAACCCACGCAGGCACGGGGAGAACGTGCAGACTCCACACAGTGACCCAAGCCGGGAATCGAACCTCGGACCCTGGAGCTGCAAATGAACTGTGCTAACCACTGTGCTCCCGTGCCTCAGAGCAGGGTGAGGGTGCATCGCCCGTGGTTGTGAAGGTGAATGCAGCTAATCACCTTTGTGCGTTGGGATCCTTCTGCTGAAGCTGTTGATATTTATAACACCTCCTTGTTTTCTGTCTATCATTGAGCAAGGCACACACGTCACTTTGTGGCAGTCATACATAAATGTACCAGACCAGAAACAATTCCTCTCCCTCAATCTCCAGCTGGTACGTGACCTTATGAAGTGCAATGTGTAGGTCAATTCTTGGTATCTTGGCAGCAGCTGATCTCTGTGGCAGTCTGCTGTACTGTCTGCACTTGTGGCACCATGACAAGTCAGAGGGTGGCTACTGGCCCAGAACCGGGCTTTCTGCTGACCACCTGGCTCGTCAATCTGCTGTGCAGCCCACACACGAGTGGAATTCTGTGAAATCCCGACATTGAATTTCCCTGCTAATTAACAAAAAATACAACTTGGATAAACAGGCTGCCTGTACATGTCTTTGTTTCATCATGATACTGTCTGGGTAAAAGCAACTGAGCGGCGACTTGATGGGGAATTGCGGTTCGCCCTTCACCGACCAAATGTTCGGCTGGCCTGGACAGTGTAAAAAGAAGTGAAGTGGTCAAAAGTAAAGACGGGCAGAAATCTAGCGAACAGGAAATAAACAACTTCCTTTAGGAAGCAGGGAGATAAACAACACCCTGAGACCCAGAGAGAGGGCAGAGCATCTTTGAATCCGAGACAAGACGCCTGGGGCCAAGGCCACCATGCTTTCACTGCTTGGCATTGGAATATTAATGAGCTGACGGAGGACAGAGTGTGCGCGACCAGGATCCTGAGAATTTGGCCGAGCTGAGGTGGGCACAGATGGTTCAATTACAATTTTGAAATTGGCCTGCCCAAATGATACTTAGGCGATAATTTGATTAAAACATTCTCCGTAAACTTCGCTGTGTAAGGAATGCATAAGAAGAGATTCCCTGAGCACAGCGGTTTGAAGAGGGTTTGCGTATTAGATTGACTGAATGTGACAGTATCTGGGGAATGGCAGGGAGTACTGACATGGAGATTGCGCTTCTACCCAGAGTTTAATAGTAGTGCAATTAAATAAAGTTAATACTACACCTCAAACATGAACAGGTATTGATGCTTATACTGCATAAAACATAGCCACCTTCACCAATAGAGATTATTACTGAGGCACCCTCAATTACGACGCGAGAGCGAGGTCGGTAATCAAAAGGCTTTAATCTACAGAGAACAGGACAGCATTCGAGAGAAGTGTGCTCGCCAGATGGAGCCTTATCCTATATACCGTTTCCTGGGGGCGTAGCCAGAGGCGGAGTCCACCAGGGTTCCAAGCCTCTTAAAGGGGCAAGGTATTAAAGGTCAGATACCGTTTACGGCAGTTATTAATACCGTTAATCACATTCACCCCCTGTTTAAAAAAAACACATTGACCATCGGGGGTGAAGTGTAGTTATAAGTTCAGTCTTTGTGGTGGTCTGATCGTCCGTGCTGACTTTCGCTGCTCCAGTGGAGGCGCCGTGGATGCGGTCGGTTCCGATGGTGGTATATCCGGGAGCACGGTTGACTGAGCCTTTGCCCACCTTGGAAGGGGAGGGGTATCAGGGGTGATAGGGTGGTCGGTGCCGGCACCGGCTGGGGGGCATGGGGCGCTATGGGGGAGGCGCTGTCGGAGTCGGTCGGGTCGGTGGGAGAGCCAGCAGGTGCCAGGTCTCGCAGGGAGACGGTATCCTGCCTGCCGTCGGGGTGCTCGACGTAGGCATATTAAGGGTTTGCGTGCAGCAGGTGGACCTTCTCGACTATTGGTTCCATTTTATGGCTCCTCACGTGCCTCCGGAGTAGGACTGGACCCGGAGTCGTCAGCTAGGGTGGAAGCGAGACCCCAGAGGTGGACTTCCTGGGGAAGACAAACAAACGATTGTGAGGGGTCTCGTTCGTGGCCGTACAGAGGAGCGACCTAATGGAGTGCAGGGCATCGGGTAGGACCTCCTGCCAGCAGGCGATTGGGAGACTCCTTGACAGTAGGGCTAGGAGGACAGCCTTCCAAACTGTCACGTTCTCCCTCTCCACTTGCCTGTTTCCCCGCAGATTATAGCTCGTCGTTCTGTTTGAGGCAATGTCCTTGCTGAGCAGGTACCGACGCAGCTCATCGCTCATGAACGATGTACCCCGGTCGCTGTGGATATCAGCGGGGAAGCCAAACAGTGTGAAGATGCTGCGCAGTGCCTTGATCACGGAGGCCGAGGTCATATCGGGGCAGGGGACAGCAAAAGGGAAGCGGGAGAATTCATCGATGATGGTGAGGAAATAGATGTTGCAGTTGGTGGACGGAAGGGGCCCTTTGAAGTCCACACTTAGTCGCTCAAAGGGCCCAGAGGCCTTTATCAGGCGGGCCTTGTCTGGTCGATAAGAATTGCGGTTTGCATTCCGCACAGATCTGGCATGCCTTAGTCATGGCCTTGACCTCCCCTGTGGAGTAGGGTAGGTTGCGGGACTTGATGAAGTGGGCAAGCCGGGTGACCCCCGGGTGGCAGAGGTCATTGTGGATGGATCTCAGGCAGTCCAATTGCGTGTTGGCGCACGTGCCGCGAGACAGGGCATCTGGGGACTCGTTGAGCTTCCAAGCATCGAGTTGTGTAAAGCGGTTTATGGTCTGGCTATAATCCACTACCATTTGTTGCTTTTCCCCGGAGCGGACTACCAATGCTTGAGCCCTCCAAGGGCTGTTGCTGGCCTCTATGAACCCCTCTTTTAGTAGTCGCTGAACCTCTGACTTGATAAAAGTCATGTCTTGGGTGCTGTACCGGCGACTCCTGGTGGCGACGGGCTTACAGTCGGGAGTGAGGTTCGCGAAGAGGGGGGGTGGCGCAACTTTGAGTGACGCCAGGCTGCATACCGTGAGTAGGGGCAGGGGTCCGCCGAACTTCAGTGTCAGGCTCCGGTGGCTGCACTGAAAGTCTAGTCCGAGCAGCAGGGGGGCGCAGAGTTGAGGAAAGATGTAAAGTTTAAAACGGGTGTATTCAGTGCCTTGAATTGCGAGGTCAGCGACACAATACCCCGTGACTTGAACCAAATGGGACCCTGAGGCGAGGGCGATAGTTTGGGAGTCGGGGTGGGTGCGCAGAGAGCAGCGCCTTACCATGTCTGGATGGATAAAGCTCTCCGTGCTCCTGGAGTCGAATAGGCAGGGAGTGTCGTGGCCGTTGATTCGCACCCGCATCATAGAGTTTCGCAGGTGTTTCGGCCGCCATTGTTCGAGTGTGATCGCTCCTAGTTGCGGGCCGTCATAGTCGAACTCACAAAATGGTCGCTCGGAGTCACAAGATGGCCGCCGCCGCCGGTCGAACATGTCGGGTTTTGAAGATGGCCGCCGCCAAGATGGCCGCTCCAATGACTCGCACGAGGTCGATGACGCGTCAGAAGTGGGCGTGCCCAGCCGCAGCGCGGCCGCGTTGCAGGGTCTGTGAGACCGGGAGCTTGATTTCTGGGCCTGGTGAGGGTTTCGTTTGTGGCCTTTGGGCCCAGCCAGGCAGACTTTAGCGAAGTGCCCTTTCTTCCCGCAGTCGTTGCAGATTGCGGAGCAGGCCGGGCAATTCTGACGTGGGTGCTGGCCTTGCCCACAGAAATAGCATGGGGAACCCCTGGAGTGGGTGGATCACCGCGCGACACAGGCCAGTAGCGTGGCCGAGTCTGGAGGGGATCGAGAGGGGTTCGCAAGGTCCGCGGAATACGTACGGAGGTTACGGTGGGCCGTTTCGAGAGAAGAGGCGAGCGTTACCATGCCCTGGAGATCTTTTGCCCCGTCTTCTAGGAGCCGCTGCCGGATGTACGAGGACCTGATGTCGGACACAAGGGCGTAGCGAATATGTAAGTTCCTGTGGTCTTCTGCCGTCACTGCTTTGTGGTCGCAGTTCCTCGCGAGCGCATTGAGTCTTTCCACGAACTCGTCCAGCGTTTCCCCGGAACGTTGGCTGGAAGTTGAGAGCAAATGTCTGGCGTGTACCTCGTTAGTAGGTTTTATGAAGCGTTTCTTCAGTATTTCGACCGCCGCATCATAGGTCGTAGCGTGCCCGATCACAGCGGAGAGTCGGTGGCCCACCCGGCCATGTAGTAAATGCAGCTTGCGAGTGCTGTCGACATCAGTCGTTGAGGACTCCAGGTAGTCCTCGAAACACCGGAGCCAATATTTAAACATTTCCGGGGCTTCCGGCGACCTGGCGTCCAGGTTGAATTTCTCCGGTTTTAGAGCGCTGTCCACCTTGATGTGTCTGTAGATTAAATTGAGGCACCCCAAATTACAATGGGAAGCGAGGTCGGTAATCAAAAGGCTTTAATCTACAGAGAACAGGACAGCATTCGAGAGAAGTGTGCTCGCCACATGGAGCCTTATCCTATATACCGTTTCCTGGGGGCGTAGCCAGAGGCGGAGTCCCCCAGGGTTCCAAGCCTCTTAAAGGGGCAAGGTATTAAAGGTCAGGTACTGTTTACGGCAGTTATTAATACCGTTCATCACAATTACCTTGAGTCATTTTGCAACTTGAGAATAAGGGGGTTAATGGGTTAATTGATGTCCAATGTTCTGAATTCCAATAATGCAAATTACAACATGGGGTGGAATTTTCTTTTATAAGAACTCTTATTTAACTGTGGTGCAGTTGTTTCTGACCAACGTTTCTCACTCTCAAATTGAATGCTAAATTCTACCATTTATAGTCACTGTTTCCCATCCCTTGGAGATCTTTTATTCTGACAATATTTATTAATCTGCCTCATTACCAGGATGTGACCATCATTTTCGAGGTAAGAAGATTCCACCACTACCTTTATGGACATCATTTTACTCTTTTGACAGACCACGAGTCTTGATAACAATCTTTGGACCCTATAAAGGTATTCCCTCTTTAGCAACTAGTAGGTTACAAAGATGGTTTTTGATTTTATTTGCACACATGTATGATATTGAATATCGCAGGTTGGAGCAACATACAAATGTTAATGCTTTATCACGATTTCTGTTCCAAGTTAAGCATGAACCTGAAATTTATTTAATCAAACTTTTGTATTTCTCACTCATGAATAATCTACCTGTGTCTTCATCTCAAGTTCAAAGATACATAAGAACCGATGCAGTGATGGGGAAGGTGATGGACGTGGTCCTAAAAGGAATGATGTCAGACATGCTTCGGAAAAATCCAGATCTCAAGCCCGATATCACACAAAGACTTGAGTTGACAGTCCAGGATGGAGTTTTATTCGGGGGAATCCGAGTGATTATTCTTCCATGTTAGCATAAAATCCTTAACTAACAACATGAGTGACATCCTGGTGGGTTGAGGATGAAGGAACTAGCATGCAGTGATTTAGTTGCCACCTCCGTGGCAGAGAATACACATAAACTACGCTGATCCAGTGGAGGGTCACATGTTCCTAGTGATTGTGGATGCACACTCTAAAAGGCAGGAAGTCAAGATCATGAAATCTACGTCGGCAGAACATACAATTGAGAAGCTCGACAAAATATTCGCAAGATATATCGGCCACAAGTGACAATGGTACTCAGTTCATTTCAAAGGAGTTTCAGGACTACCTGAAGGGAAATGGTATACACCACATCAAGTCAGCATCCTGCAACAAGCAGATTGGCTGAACATTTTGTTCAATTATTGAAACATTCCGTCAATGCATGGCAAGAAGAGTGAACACATTTTTACTACCTTATGGAACACCGTATACGCAATGAGTCAGAATTCACCAGCAGTGCTGCTGTTCAAAAGGAATCTGAGAACACGGTTTGATTTGTTGATGCAACCTGATACTTCAGAGACTGTCAAATGACAACAACAAGCACATTTCTCGGAGTGAACGAAGTTCCAAAAAGCTAGCATTCAATCAAGCGGATTGAGTGCTAGCCTGAAGCGACACCACCAATGAGAAATGGGTACCTGCTGTGATCTGCTGTGACAGAAGGATGATGAAAGAGTTTGGCAATGTTATGCTGATTAACTACTAACTTCACAAAATGAAATTGCCAAAACTTTTCAAGTGCTCCGAGTGGCAGATTTAGACAGCGATACTTCAGAACAGAGACAAGTTCAGATTTAAGTTATTGAGGATTTCCCAATGTCTGGAGATGGACACTGGAGTAACCGCCCAGGAAAGTACCACCTACTGAAGGAACAGAGGGAACTTCAAAGATCTTGAGTAGCCAGCTTCCATAATTTTTAATACAATCCAAAAGTTTATTAAGTTGTATATATATATATATATGTAGAGATAATGCATCAGTGGGTCTGTTGCTTAAATGTTAAGTCACTGTTGTTACACTAAATAAGTAAAGAGAAAGGGGTGTTATGTATCAGAAAATACAACCCTGCTGCTGAAACATCACGTGGTCTGGAGTGACCTCAGCAGTGAGTGTTTGCGCGGGTTTTAATTCTCCATCTTAGATTGTCTGAGCAGCATCCCTAATAAAACCTCTAATCGTGTTTGAGTGTGCACCTTCATGCCTTTTCTGCCTGTGGCAAACTGAAAGATATGATAGGGTGCTTCTCAGTCACAACAAGAAAAAGAACAGATTCTGTAGCTATCAGCTGACAAATAATGCATAATCAATCTGACAAGTATTTGCAAGCAACGCTGATGATTTCTCTGTTTAACTATGCTAATGAATCCTCATTATTTGCTGCTGGTGTGTCTAGCTCAGAAATGGTAGAAAACATTCATTAACTTACCAACCCCTGCTTGTCCAGCATCCACTGAATGGAGTTTTTTTTATCTGCTGAGAGTATAGTTGCAAGGCTTTCATACTAAGAAATATTATAATAAGTGGGTTATTCAAGGGATGCCACTCACAAAATAAACCTTATCTCCGTGTGTTGCAGAGTTGATAAAAATCATTTTCGTTTCTGTCCTTGAAGATCCATAGTGGAAAATAGGTGGAAAATTGTTGTGTAAAATACGAGAAGATGGGTTACAATTACTAAATGGTAAAGCGCCATGGAGAACTGTTTCTTTTCTTCAGATGTCACATTTTCCTCCATTTGCTGATTGTAAGTTCAAGAAAATGGCAAAATATGTAGTGTGTTTGGATCAAAGTTTAGCAATCCATACAGGATGGCAATATTTGCTTCTGAAATTAGAATTAAAGAGTGTGAAAGATAAGAGAAACTAAAATAAAAATCAGTCCAAATCTGATTCACTCCATAGATGATATACTTACATTAAGTTCTACATATTTTCGTAATGTCCAGGGATCAAGGGATGCTTCAATGATCTCTCAAAGATAATTTTTACAATAACGAGGCAATTTAGCATGGCCAATCCACCTACTCTGCACACTTGCCCACATGGACAGTGTACCAGATCCGGGATTGAACCTGGATCCTCAGCGCCGTGAGGCGTCTCAAAGATAGTTTAGTGAAATCCAGAATGCTACCTATCTACATAAGAACATATGAAGTAGGGACAGGAATGGATGATTTGATCCATCAAGTCTGTTCTGCTACTTAATACAACCATGATTAATCTTCCTTCTCCCTCAAGCTCAGCATTGCACAGTATTCCATATGCTTTATTCCCTTTAGATGCTTTGTAATATAGAGCCGACTGCTGCATAAGTGTCACAGTGAGGAAATCACTGAGTCTAAATGGGTGCAGGTTTGGTAGTTAGGCCACGATTAATGTTATGGGGATAGGGCGGGGAGTGGACCTGGGCAGAGTGCACTTTCAGAGGGTCAGTGCAAACTCAATGGGTCGAATGGCATCCTTCTGCACTGACAGGATTCTATGATTCTATGGACTTGCATGTTTAAACATGAACCATTTATTGGTAGTTTTTGTGGTGATATGCATCATTGTAAATACACAAGGGGTTAATGTAAATACATGTAGACTAGATAGGCACTAGAGGGAGCATCAGAGACATGACACAGAGACATTCAACCAATAGGTCAGTAAGATAGGACACAACCAATGGGCATTCACGATACGCAGAAGGGCATTACACCAACCCATATAAAAGAACACAGCTCACATGATCTTCCTCTTTCCAATGGAGACACTCAGTGTGTACACAGGGTTGATTTGGAACACATCACACATACCATCTGGATTGTAGCAGACCGGTTCGTCAGTCTGAGTAGCAATGGCAGGATTAACAGGAGAGTCGAATCCAAGTAGGAGAATTGTTAACAGTTTAATAAATGTGTTAAAACTATCTCCAAGTCTTTCAAAGGTAGGCTTTCCATTGAAGAAATCTGCAGTTTTGAATTGCAGCCACCTTGGTAAAGGTGCTGCACATGCACGAGAAGCACACAGAACGGGAAGGTCCGTTTACGCATGCGCAATTGCGAAAAAGGTCCCCAGTAAAGGAACAACGATATGCGCATGCGCAATCGCTTCCTACGCACTAAGGCACACGCTTCGTGACGTCAGAGGCCCTGGACCACGCTCACTTAAAGGGAAAATGTCCCAAAACACAGAAAAAAATTTTTAAAGCCGTAAAACCTGATTCTTTCACCTGGAACGACAGCACAATGCCTGAAATTCGACCAGTAGCTGAAAGTAACCTCCGCAGAACCCTGCAACAAGCAGTTAGAACCACCCAAAGAGATGATACAGCCCTTGAAGACTATGACCCAGACCTTGAATTCTTCTTTGGACATCGCAAGCCCAATGCCAGCTCCGACACAAAACGTGATGATATGGTCTTGGAAGACAACGACTCTGATGAAGATTTCACCTTGGGAGGTGGCTACCCCAGTACGAAATCTGAACTGCAACTAGATGTGTCGTACATTGAAGACCCCGACGATGAGTTCTTCAGATTGGGGAATCTTCAGCCCAGCAAATATGACACCCTGACTCGTGAGTGCAGGATTATGCTGCGGCCTGACACCAAGAAACAGAGAGCGGTACAAGAACACAGAGAATCGCCTGCTGCCACAGAGAGTGGTCCACGCACCGCGAAGGGTCCCCGACTCCACACAGAGAGTGGTCCACGCACCGCGAAGAGTCCCTGACTCCACACAGAGAGTGGTCCATGCACCACAAAGGGTCCCAGCCTCCAAACAGAAAGCGATGAAAGACTCCACAGCGAGACAACTATATGTCTCCATACAGAAAGTCACTCCAGTTACACAAGCCTCCACAGCGAGAACGGGGACAGACTCCACGATAGAAGCAATGCAAGACTCCAGAGTGCAGTCCTTGCATGAACAAGACCATGAGGGTCTAGCAACCTCCTCTGAGCAACTAGCAGCAGACAATGCAAGTCTGCCACGCTCAAGTAAACAACAGAAAGCTATGACAGTCTGCCATGCTCAAGTGCACAGCAAGAAGACTATGACAGTCCACCTAGATTGTTTGAGCCACCAGAAGAAGACTCTTACAGTCTACCCAGCTCAAGTGAAGCTACTGAGGCTCTACCCACTATATGTGTGACAAGTGACGACGGCATCCCAATTCCCATACAAGATGTGCAATGTGACAGACCTCAGTTCGAATGTACAGAGGCACTCAACAATCACAGTGAGACTACTGGTAGCTCCGCTGACACCACGTTACTTCAAACCTCATCCGCTCGAGTCTCTCCACAAGCAAATACATTCCTGAATGTTTTGACTCCAGTCATGGAGCATCAAGAAACCTCAGAAGATTCAAGTGAACCTGAAATGACTCCGGATGGGGAGCGGCAAAAAACCAAAGCTGATTCAGATGAACCAGAAAGGGCTCCAGATGGGGAGCATTGACAAACCAAAACTGACTCAGGTGAAACAGACCAGACTCCAGACGGGGAGAAACCACAAGCCAAAGCTGATTCAAGTACACCGGACATGACTCCAGACGGGGAACGCCATGGTCTCAGTGACGGCACGCTCAAGGAAATAGCAGATGCCACAAGGGACGCTGACACGAGCAACTGTGTGAAGGACTCGTGTTATCAACAGAGTGTGGTCCTTGAGCGCAACAAACACAACAACAAAACCAAACAAAACAACGGCAACATCAAAGATAACATCCAGAAGCGTACCAAAGGCAACAACATCAACAACAAGCACGACAAAAACAATACCAATGGAACTACCGCTGGTATGACATATTACAACTTTGCAAATGAGGGACACTTTCTGCTCAGCTCAGTACAATGACATGCCATGGCAAGACGATGCATCTTACCAATTTGCGTTTACTGCAATACCAACAGGCAACCCAGCTTTCAGGACAGATGCCATCAAGAATTGTTACCATAAACATCGAAAACAAAAAGAAGACTCCAAATCAGACAACAAAGTGATTTCACCACATCTTGGTTCCTTACGCACAGGGACACTGACGGCGTTCAGAAGAACATGCGACCATCATCACCAACTCACCAAACAAAGTAGAAAGACACTCGACCATAATAATTAATGAATTTAGGACTCATGCATATGATTTGGACTTACTGTTTAATGATCACTGTTATCATAACTTGTACATAGCATCATTTATCTACCTGTTTTTGTTCAATTGTCTTTAACACAGAAAATATGTAACACAAAAAAGGGGGGATGTGGTGATATGCATCACTGTAAATACACAAGGGGTAAATGTAAATACACGCAGTCTAGATAGACACTAGAGGGAGCACCAGAGACATGACACACAGACATTCAACCAATAGGTCAGTAAGATAGGACATGACCAATGGGCATTCACGATACACACAGAGGTGACACTACCACAGTAGGGCATTACACCAATCCATATAAAAGGACACAGCACACATGATCTTCCTCTTTCCAGTGGAGACACTTAGTGAGTACACAGGGTTGATTTGAATCACATCACACCCACCACCTGGATTGTAGCAGACTGGTTCGTCAGTCTGAGTAGCTATAGCAGGATTAACAGGAGAGTCAAATCCAAGGAGGAGAATTGTTAACAGTTTAATAAATGTGTTAAAGCTATCTCCAAGTCTGAACCTTCCTTTGTCAGAATGCACATCAAGGAAGCAGCTTATGCTACGTCAAGAGCATAACAAAACAGTATTTAGTTATTTACGTTTCTAGGTTGCTATCATGCAAGGCACCATTCACCATGCAAGTTGACTGCTTACTTACAGAGTTCTATTTTAAGAATATTTTCTCCCAGAGTCCCACATGACGTGACTCTATATAGTCCAGGGGGGCCAGGACTCGGATAGGAGGGAGGAGGTGGTCTGGCCTTGGGCGAGGGGAGGAGGAGAGGGTCTTGGGGTGGGGAGAGCCTGTGGTGGGGGTGTGTGTGGTCATATCCAGTTGGGCTCAGTTGAGCCAACGTGGGTTGGGGGAAGGCTGTGCAGTCAGGTCCAGATGGGCCTCAGGAGGGTTGAGGGGTGGTGGTGTCCAGTGCGAGTGGGGGCAATCACGTTGATGTGCGGTCTTGTTGGGGAGTGGGTTGAGACCCCTGGTGGGATTGCGTGCTTGGGCGGAGTCCCATGGGGGTTTGGTCTGGGTCAGTGCAATAGTTACCCAGAAGTTAGGAGTGGTTTTTATTCTTCATTCTTTTTCTGAGTAAATACTGATGTGAACCAACCAGAACCATCGTGTTGTTAGCACAAGACCAGGGAAAGTTTGCAGATGAAGATGCAATAAAATACATTTTGGCAGCCACTTGTGAGCAATATTGATAGTTCAGCTGTAATCAGCTGCAAGTTTGGAATTTGACCCCGGTCACCTGCTGCAGATTTGCAGCAACAAGAAGTTTGGTCAATGTGTTTTTTGGGCCAAGGACACAGCTCGTAGAACTGAGTCCAACTTCTGCTTTGCACTGTTTGCCAGATGTACCAATGTACATTAGACTGGAAGGTTCAGAAGGCAGTATTGAGTGACAATTTACAGCTCTCTGACCTCCTTTTATTGTCTCAGGGTGCAAGGGGATGGTTGCAACTGCTCCCAATCCAACACCCAGGGGAAATCGCCACAGCTGTTATTTTCGGGAAAAGCTATTGTCGGACCCTGCTCCATTCTCACTGCCCTAATTATATGGGAGACCATCACACACCCCAAAGAACTTCAGGGTCAAAATGAATGTTCCCCATAATCAAGACTACCAATCAAAAATCAGAACAACATTAATTTAGGTAGCGAACAATGGATCACCAAAGTAAACAGAAGGCTATTATAGTTGAAGTCCAAAAGATGCATGACATTGGGACACATTCTTTTATGCCACCAGGCCCAGTGAAGAATGACGTTTGATCACCATTCAGTGTACACAGAGGGGTTGGTTATTTCAACATTTGATGAGCATTGTGAACTGGTCATGTCCATTCAGTTATGCATCTCCCCTGGTTTTCCCTTTCTATTGAAGTCAATGGAAAAAGATATGTCGAGATGTGGGAAGAGTGGCCGATCCAATAACATCCCCAGAGAGCAATGATAAACGAGCAAAGTATCAATCTGTTCACCAACAGTGCCATTTACTTAACAGCAACATGCTCATCGTAGCTCGTACGAAGACGGACATTTCTTCATGCCTAACGATGCACCAATGCTCATTCCTCGCAAACATTTGTTGTTAAGAAGGCTTATAGGACCCGTGGATCTCTAAATAGAGGCAGAGAGTAGGAAGGCAAGGAGGTGATACTGCATCTCTACAAATCATTGGTTCGGCCATATTTGGAGTATTGTGTTCAGTTCTGGGCACCTTATTTAAGAAAAGATGTTAAAGCCCTGGAGAGAGTGCAGAGACGGTTTACCAGAATGATACCAGGAATGAGGAATTTTAGATACAAGGATAGATTGGAGAAATTAGGCTTGTTCTTCTTGGAGCAGAGAAGATTAAGAGGTGACTTTATTCAGGTGTTCAGAATTATGAACAATTTTGACAGGGTAAAGAAGGATATTCTGTTTTCACTAGTTAGTTTGTCAGTGACTAGCCATCACAGTTTCCAGATGGTCAGCAAGAGAGTTAGGAATGAGATGCGGAGAAACGTCTTTACTCAGTGTGACATTTTGTTAAATGTACAGAAATGTAAGGGTTAATGTTATGTCCAAATCAACCACGAGAGGGAGCTAGATGCAGAACTATATAAGGCATCGATGCTAAGCCTTATGGGTGAGAGGTTGAGGGGAAAGTGAGAAGACAGACTGTAGGAAAGATAGTGTGAGTGAGAGCAGATCGTAGTTATTGTATTAGTGTAGAGGTTAATAGTAAATGAGTGTAGATTGTATGTTTATTATCAACTGTTTATTATCTAGGAGTAACTGTTGAATCCAATTAATAAATCTTTAGTTTTGTTCAATATAAAAGCTATTTGTGGTGTTTGTGAACACAATGCCAACCATCCTAGGATGAGAACCACAAAGGACGCCACACTCAGAGAGGTGTTGGAATTTGGAATGTACTGCCTGGGATAATGGTGGAGGCGGTTTTCATAGGAAATTTCAAAAGTGAGCTCAATATATTTTTGAAAGTGATTAATTTAGAGGGCTACGGACGAGGGCTACGGACGAGGGCTAGGGAATGGATAGCACCTTTGGGAGCCGGTGCTGGCACGATGGGCCGAATGGCCTCCTTCTGTCTGTAAGTAACAAAACAAAATAATATAACAAATAACAAAACATTAGGACGTGGAACCTGAATTCTATCCTTTCTCCCCAGCGTGAGCGGTTAAAATAGCTGAAATTCATGAATCCACTTGGAACTCCCCAATCAGGAGTTTAACTGTACCATTGCCAAGATTCAACATACACTCACCAGAACAGGGGCTAATGCTTTAGTAATTGGTTTGGAGGGAGGATCCTTAGTAGTCACCCTGTTATTAAAACACAGCCAGATTGGCATCAAAAACTGACTGGAAGAACATTAATTTGAAACATCAGGAGTTATTCTGTGATTACTGGACTGTCATTCTGAGATTGTTTCTTTTTAATTTGGTGGTCTCACTCACGCATGGTATTGTCAACTTGCATTGTGATTTAAGTATGCAAGGCGAAATGAGATCATTCAACAAGGGAGAAAGAAATCGAGGACATGTAGATACACTGAGCTGGGGAAGTGCAGTGAGGAGGCTTATGTGGGATAAGCATCAGCATAAACTGGGTGGATTAAATGGCTGTTCATAGGGAACCTTACCCAGGCCACAATGTCTGTGAGCTGAGAGTCACTTTTCTGGATGTCTCACATGGTGAAATCGGTCAGGAAACTGTCCCAGGTCTGTAGTTACAAATCTGATCAGCTGTCTACAGCAGGGCCTGCTGCCTGCTGGGAAGGCCAAGCTTTACCAGAGGCTGTGAAAGCCAGGTCGTTCTGAATCATTTTTTTGCCTTAGGTTGCCTGCAGGCTGCTACAGGGGACATGACATGCACCTCCCAGTCTGCAGTGCATAGCTGCCACAAGCAGGTTACCAGTGACAATCAGGACACCACCATTTTAATGGGCACCGCAACTGCGAAGATGAGGGAGCCCAGAGATTTTCAGAGGTAACTGACTTAATCGCATGCCGGATATCACTGAAGATATGTTGCTGTCAGGGCACTGGAGCATGAGTCAGCACATTATTTAATAAAAATGAATAACACTTCATCAATGTCCAGATAGCAGATGATCACAGGAACATCATTTTGTATGGTTGGGTGAGATACCAAAGTAAATTTTAGGGTGCATTTATCCTGAAAGAGTCTTTAATACCTCAATGTTCACCCCTGTGCTATATCTGACAGGATTGATTGGGGAACAAGGGATGACCTCTACAGATGCGGCTAATAATTCCCCTTCATACAAACAATACTGATAGAATAGAAGATATCCATGAGCAGCATTGAACACGCCACAGGATTCTAAACCAGTCAATCATTTGCCTGGACTGATATACTTGGGGTTTGATGATGTTGGGGACAGGATCTCCGGACAATATGCCTTGATCACCCATATTGTTGCAATGTGTGGCATGCTGCATAATCTTGCGTTACGGAGAAAGTGAACAACAGCAGCAGATGGTGAAGATTGAGGGAAGGGCAGGAAACTGCAGAGAAAGCAGAATTTTCAGTAAAAAAAAATCATCAAACCATTCTTCCCTTTTACCGTGGGCGGCATGGTAGCACAGTGGTTAGCACTGCTGCTTCACAGCTCCGGGGTCCCAGGTTCAATTCCCGGCTTGGGTCTGTGTGGAGTCTGCACGTTCTCCCTGTGTTTGTGTGGGTTTCCTCCGGGTGTTCTGATTTCTTCCCACAAGTCCCACAAAATGTGCCGTTAGGTGAATTGGATATTCTGAATTCTCCCTCTGTGTACCCGAACAGGCGGCAGAATGTGGCAACAAGGTGCTTTTCACAATAACTTCATTGCAGTGTTAATGTAAGCTTACTTGTGACAATAACGATTATTATAATTTTTTATTATTTTTATTATTATTTGTTTGTTGTTATTTATTGTTATTTATTCATTCAATTCTGCTGAGTTCTTCATTTTTCTCTCCTGAAAACTCACACAAAACCACTCCACTTAACTGACCATATCCTTGTTCACTTTCATTATCTGCCATTAAAGAACGTTCAAACAATCTAACCAACTTCAATATCAATGACATTGCAGCAATGCGGACTCAGCAGTTACTATTAAACCTCACTCTGGAAAAAAAATCAAAGGGTAATTAAATTAATGTGATAAGCGTGACTCAATAGACATAATAACCATTCCCAATAATGTCTTGCTTAAGTAATCAACCATAGTGCTTTTCTTCAAGGAAGGTTTCTGTGGTGGCTTGGCAACGATGAGACGGAGGCACTTTGTGTGAATAAACAGTTCATTGATAACAAGGAACACTGGTACAGAGGCCACTAGCCTTGCTGCCCTGGACCTGCACAGGGCTGCTATTGTAGCCTTACATCTTTACAACACGACTCCTCGATGTATTATGCCTGGGAGAGCACTCCATTCTCTGGGGTGATCACCTGCTCTTGGTCTCCATTGGTTCACCAAGCCAGATGACCCTCCTCTCCTGTGCTTTCTTAAAGAGACAGGCACCCCAGTCCACTACAGTTCCCTAACTCTCTCATTGCCAGTTGTCCGAGCAGAGCAGTTGGATGAATTTTTCGCTCATGTCGGGGTTGTTGGAATGCCTGTGGCCACTGGTTTCTGGGTGTTTGAGTCTATGAAAGCCTGGCTGTAGATTGTTGCACCATGGCTGCTACTGACCAGTACTGAGATCCTGAGAGAGCCCAATATGCTCCGCTCCCACTGCTCTATCCCAGGCTGCCAGCCACAGTGCTGAAACTCTGAGTTTGAGGCCTTTCGGTAATCCTTTTCACTGCTTTGTGAGAGGCTAGCGCTTCTTGTTTTATAGCCGTGCTTGTGAATCCTAATCTTTGTCCTCATCAGAGCTGGAAGAGGATCTTATCCTTCAGTGAGCTCTCTCCTGAGAGGTGATGCCTGAATTATCTGCCTTGTGCTTGTGTCCCTGTGTACAAATCCAATGGTTCACTACATGGGCTATCCAAAGTGGCTCAGTTGATGCTTGGGAGGGAAGGAGCAAGTGTTGGCACATCCGAAGGAGGATTACACTCCTTCAAGGTTTCTTGCTTTTCAGGAATGTCTTGCTGACTGGAATAGCCTGGAAGAAAGTGAGAATATCAAAATTTAGAATAACAATGAGAAGAGGGACACTTTGAGGCATTGCTTTCAGAGTAGATTTTGGATCTACAGGGTTTGCTGTAGACCCGCTTTGGTGATGGTAGTTTATCAAATAATAGGCAGGGTGCTTTTTGAGCTAACCTGTCAGCCTCTCCTTAATGCTGCTGATGCTCCCTAGGACAGCTATCTCCAGGTCTGTTTGGATGTGAGTGATGATGTTGTAGACTCCTCCTATTGCCCTCCTGTATTTCACTTTATGTGCAGCCTTGATATGCTGAAAGAAAGGGTAAGCGCTTGGGATTGGCTGTTGAAAAGCAATTAAAGTTGGGTGGGGCCTTGGCACATAGTGCATGTAGTGAGAGGTAGAATGAGAATGGAGAGGTGCTGAATGTAAAGAGACACATGTCTATAATGCAGTGTGAGGAAGGAGCCCTGAGAAGTGCTGGTGTTGTGCAACCAACAGCACATAAGAGGAAAATGGTGGGTTCCAGGAAAATGATGTGAAGAGAGGAAAGGAAATGTAATGTGATTGTAAAACATCTTTATATGCTGAAGCATATGGTGCAAGGGAAGGCTTTGCTCAGAGTGGTATCAAGTGTATTGTCAAGTATTGTTGAGAAAGATGGAAAGATGAAGAGCTGTACTCACCCTTATGGCTTTTGTGAAGTCATTAAACTTTAACACAGGTTTTTCAGTGATTCTGGGCCTTTTAGCCACCCCTGATCAGGTTGGTTTCATTGTGGCTGTGGGAGTATTTTGATGGTCTCTCATACGATCAGTCACTCCCTCTCCTGCCTTGCTTTTCAAGTCGAGCCTTCACAGAGGCATCTTCAAAGCGGGTGGGTTGGGGTTGCAGTGGGCACACGCTTCTGCCTTTCTTCGGAAGAAAAATATGTTCAAGAATTGTCCAATGAAAATCCTGGCAGTGGTTGCAACCATGCTTTAAGAGTTGCACCCCTACTTTAACTAGGTTTTGGGAGTTGTGCTCAAAACATTGTGTGTCAAGTGGGCAGGTTGCCCAACTTGCAATGCGATTGGAAGGATAACCTGTCAGCGACATAAAAGTGTGGCCCTGGAGTTAAAATGACCCATATTCAATGCCAAAAGCATTATAGGTTTTAAAATCCGCCCTACAAATTCCCCAACCCTTGAACATCCCCTTAATGGCCCCGAGTTAAAATTGGGGCTCTGCTGTACAGGGATTGGACTGACTGTCGAAAGTTATTGAATATTTCAGTAATTCACCAAGAGTCCTTAGAAATAATAAAAGCTGGCATATTTCAATGTTTCGGCAAGTAAATTAAAAATAAGTTTATTGTGAACTTGGGTAGTTTCCCAGACAGGTTGTCATGACCTGCACTCATCCCAAAACAGCAGCTAAACCGTTACTTTGTGTTCCACAACTGTTCGAAATATTAAGCAATATATCGCTGAAATGGTCTAAAATGCCTCTGTACAGTTTGCGCCATCTTGGTTGTCAGGTGACACATTGAGACGTAAAAGTGAGAAAAAAAACAGGACAAATCAGACTTCATGTAATTGGGATCATTTGACTTATACTGTGAAATGGAAGGTACCCAAATTGCATTGGGCATCAAACCATGGCCATTGAAGGAGCAGTCAACTCGATCAAAGATTGTTGCCAACAGATGGAACTGCAAGAGTTGCACATTCAACTACTATTTTCAATTCTAGACTTTTGATTGATGGGCTGAGCCCATGAAACCTAATAAAGGTAACTCACTTGGCATGAAATAGAGCTGCTTAAATCACTTCCAAATAATGCTGTTATACAAAATTATCTTTAATTTGATTCCTGTTTCTTTTTATTGAGGTCTAATAGTGTTGTTATACCATCTCTATCACTGTGAGGCTGGTACCTAGTTAGAGTGATGCAAACCTGACAGATTTAAATTGTGCTACTGGGACTACATCAGGCTCTGGTGAGGGAAAGTTGAGATCTCCATGTGCACTTTCCAGAATTTAAATGTCCTTTCAATTTGATCTCTGTGTAGAGCTGATGTGATCATCTACAACAGAAAAAATATTAAAATTTAAGGAAGTCATGTCCCTAGTGATCTAACCGAACATGAGGGAACATTGTAAGATTCATGTTACATTGGTGGAAATTATCCTCATGCAAACAGAAAGCCAAAGCAATATGAGAAGGTCTCTCGAGGGATTCACGTATCAATTGCCAGAATTCACTCTGATCAATTTTATTCTTGAGTTCAACTAGAAAGAGAGGATTCAAGGTCTACAAAATTGGTTTTCATTGTTTTTCAGTTGAAGAGGTTGTGATTCATGGCCTGTGCTATGGAGATTGGTGCTGAGACCTCAATTATGAGATAGTAGTGTTGAACTGAGAGGCTACCACGATGCTGGCTGCCTTGAGATTCGGCAGAGAATTCACAGCATCATAGAATCCCTACAGCGCAGAAGGAGGCCATTTGGCCCATCGAGTCGACATCGATCCCCTGAAAGAGCATCCCACCCAGTCCCACTCCCCGCTCTATCCTCGTAACCTAGCTAGCCTTTTCAACACTAAGGGGCAAGTTATCATGGCCAATCCACCTAGCCTGCACATCTTTGGACTGTGGGAGGAAACGGGAGCAACCAGAGGAAACCCATGCGGGAGAACATGCAAACTCCACGCAGACAATCGCCCGAGGTCGGAATCAAATCAGGGTCCCTGGCACTGTGAGGCAGCAGTGCCACCCATGCCGACCCCAGTTTTGTGCTGATAGCATATGGTGCAGCCAGCTTTCCATTCTGAAAAGCAGTTTGTGTCTCTTAAAGGGAAGCAATGCTGAATACTACTCTTGGGCAGAGAGAGGTCTCCAGGCTTACAAAAAAACAGTGTTGGAGGCCTTTGGGGTGAAAGTGGATTTGATGTGAGACACCATGGTTCCACGGAGAGCCAAGAAACATTGAAACAGCAAACTCAGAATAGATTGGGAGCAAATGGCCTGAGATGATAACTCCTTGATGAACAAGAGAGGGATATATATCAGAGCATATGTAAATATTGAATTCCTGAAGCAAAATTATAAAGACATGACAGATTGTGTTCAGAGATTTAAAATATTGACTACCTTCATTTTTATTTTAAATTGCTCTCTCTCTCATTCACTGGCCTTACCCATTCACATTATTATTATTTTTTCAGTGAACCTGAGTACCTGGAACAATGTCACAGAAGACATTTTCACATGACATTGCCTGCCCACCACACCACCCATATTTCACACTGGTCAATGCACCACTGCCCAATTACTCATGGTACCCAGGACTCGGGTCTCACATCCAGATACTCCACTTCACCTTCACTAATCAATGTAGCCAGTTCACATCCACTTCTCACTGCCTCCACAGATCTCCTGCTTTCAACTATGGAGAGGCCCTCACCAAAACGTGGTGCTATACAATCTTGGACATTCCACCCTCTCATTTGCAGGACAGGATACCAGAAAATCGGAAGGAGCAAAGCGGAACCAGCAACTCACAAATACTCCTTTGACAGCACCTTTGAAACCCGCGACCTCTACCACCTAGAAGAATAAAAGCAGCAGGTGCATCAGAACACTACCCCTGCAAGTTCCCCTCCAAGTCGCACACCATCATTACTTAGAACTATGATGCTGTGTTTCACTCTGGCTGGGCCACAGCACTGTAGATGTACCTGGAACAGATGCCCTGCAGTAGTTCAAGAAGGAGGCTTGCCGCCAATTTCTCAAGGGCATTTAGGGTTGCCAATAAGTTCTGGCCTTGCCCATGAAAGAATTAAGAAAAAAAAAAGTAGCGACTGAGCTATATGATGGGATGGCATCTTTAAATAATGCATCTACAATGCTCTTAGTTGCTGTTCCTGCTTTGATGATGCAAAAAAGATCAAAAGATATACCAACCAGTCAAAAAACTTTCCTTAGTGACGTCATTGGATTATAAATTTCCAATAATTATCATCTTTATTGATGTTGACCATCTAACTGCTAACTCTTTGTAAAGCCCTTTACATAATGATGATTTTCTAGTCTTAACTAATAGCCCACAAAACACGTTGCTCGAGACTTTTTGCAAGACGGTATTTAGGCTGCTATATCATACTGCCTCGACACATTATGACAAAGAGCCTTCACAATCCATCTGTCCAACTTATTGAAATTCAGCACAAGGCAGGTGAGCTTCCAAGATACCCTGGAGATACCATGACTGAACAAGATAGATACATTTAGTACCAATCTGACATCTTTGCTCTGTGTTTTATATGTATAAAATGGACTCTGGGGTGACTTCACATGATGTTTTTCTTCTACCACTTCCCGTAGAAACATCACAACAGGTGAACCAATCCACAATATTAAGCCATTGGCACAGATTAGTAATTACATGATGCAGATTAAAAGCAGTGAAAAGTCTCAGGCAGAATTGTTGACAACCACTTCATTGATTTGCTACATGTCTTTGTTTACATGACAAAAGTCTAGATTTTGTCCTGGTTTTCAGGTGCGTGCCCCATTCATTGACCAGAAGATGAGTTCAGTGGCTAATTAGCAACCGTCAGGGTGGAAGTAAAGCATAGCAACTAATACTTTGGCAGCCGTTTGAGTGCTGTTACTTCAGACTGCGAGAGTCTCTTCAAGAATGTCACAGGAGAGCGGGAGACCTAGAACCCAGGCAGTCCCTCATTTTTCTGATGTGGTCCTGAAGACACTGCTGGATGAAAGGAGGGAAGTCCTCTTTCTGGAGGTTGGCAGTCAAGTAGCAGGCACCTCTCTATACAAGATACGCCTGGATGTACATAGCTGACACTTAGCCAGAACAAGCAATGTGATCCGAAAAAGCTGGAACGGTTTCAGAAAAGGTTCAATCACCAGATACACACTGGCAAAATGAATACTATCTCCAACCCTTAGGAGAGGTCTCTGGACTTCCGCCTTCAGCAGGTAAAAAAACATATATTATCCTGGGATTTAGCAATAGGGGCATAGAGCAAGGAGATGCTGTTGAACGTATATTAGACTTCAGCTGGAATATAATCCAAAGTTCTGGGCACCTCACTATAGGAAGGATGTAAGCACATTGGAGAGGGTGCAGAAGATGTTCCAGGGATGAGAAACTTCAATTCTGATGATAGATTGGAAAGGTTGAGACTTTCCTCCTTGGAGAGAAAAAGGCTGAGAGGAGATTTGATAGAGATGTACAAAATCATGAGGGGGCTGGACAAAGTAGAAAAGGATAAGCTTTTCCCACTTGTAAATGGGTCAAGAATGAGAGAACACAGATTTAAAGTGATTTGCAAAAGAAGAAAATACTTTTTTTAACACAACGTGTGGTTTGGGTCTGGAATGCACTGCCTGGAAGTATGGCCAAGACAGATTCAATCGAGGCATTTAAGAGGGCATTAGATGGTTACATAAATAGAAACAATATGCAGGGGTACAAGGGGAAAATGCAGGGGAAAGACACTAAGTCATTTAGAGAGCCAGTGCAGCCATGATAAGCTTAATAGCCTCTTTCTGCACCAAAACAATTCTGTGTTTTCGACATACTGGGCTGGATTCTCCGTTGGCGGGATCCTCCGCTTCTCTGGGAGCACGATTAATCCCACAGATTTCGCGACGGCATGGGGGGCCCACAATGGGAAATCCCATTGGTCAGTTGCTGGGACAGAGGATTCCTCTGCCTGCGAAGGCGCGCTGCTCCAGAGAATGGGTGCGGTGGGACAGAGAATTCCGCCCACTATCTGAGGAGCCTCAGGGTGCATTGCTTCTCCTGAGAATGGGAAGGGTGTGTACCCAGGTCACTTACTGACCCTTCAGATTAGCTGAGAGACATAGTGCTGTTGAGGATCTTCCAGCACTGATACATGGTTCCTAATGAATTGGAGCAGTTGGCACTGACCACAGCTGACAATTTTTCAAGTCACTGCACCCATAAAGCAGTGAGCGGTGGAAATAGCCAGGATCCCAGACCATGAGGGAATCAGTCACTTACAGTGGAGAATGGTGAAATAGGCCCTAAACTCTGTAGCTAATACGACCTTACAATTCTGAATTTGCTTACGCCAAAGCAAAATCTACCATAGATGTCATCTTCTCCATTAACGCCGATGGCACTATCCCAAGGAATTTTCTATAAGACATCTATCAGCAGCAGGAAGAATGGAGATTGAATTGTGATTCCAAATTTTTTGAAAGAATGACCCCTGGAACACAAACGCCAAGTGCAGCATTAACAAAAGAACAGTATTTATTCTCTGGTATATCCCACATGAGACCTACTGGGTTGAAGTAATTAGTCTCCCCGTGAAACCTGTTGAGTATTAGCTCCCCGGCTGAATGGCAGGAAGTCCATGGATGGTCTAATAGACTTCGATATAAAAGGCAGACACATTTGGAACCAACACCTCAGACCTAGGTGGGATCTGCAGAATATTTTATATGTTATTACTTTGCAATAAAACTAGTTTCTATTTATCCACTTGCCTCGGACTCATCTGTGGTCACTAAACTGGTGACGAGAATAGAAGTGTAGCTTCATTGATGTGGCCGACCATTGGGCAAGCAACAACTTCTTTTGTACTACTGGACCAAGGTTGGAACTTTTTCCCCACAATGATACATTTCAGAAAACTGGACGTGTTCGATGCGAGCATCAAGGATTGGACGCAGTACGCTGAATATAAGCTCTACTTTTTTCAGGCAGCTGCTATCACTGGTGAAGGCTGACAGACAATAATCCTTTCAGGTGGCTTTGGGGCCCACACCTATGGGATGATAAAGAGCTTGATGTATCCCGCAGCCGTGGACTCCAGGTCCTTCAAAAAGCTGGTGGCCCTTGTAGCACGGCATTATAACCCCCAGGCCCTCAGTCTTTGTGCAGACATATCATTTTAATATGGTGAGGACCCCAGGAGAGTCTGTGACCAAGTTTCTAACACAGTTGAAAAAACTAATCAAGTTTTGTGAGCATGGTAGTTCAGTCCCTGAGATGCTACAGGACCGACTGGTCTGTGGCATTAATAATATGGCAACCGAAAGAATGTTGCTGGCCAAACCATCTTTGGAACTTCAACACCCAATGCAGATTTTCCTCTCGAGGGAAAGCAGGGAAAAGGGAGTACAGAAACTCTAGGGTATGGAGGTGAATACTGTAGGATGTGTTTCCTCCCATACAGCAGCACCGCTGGAATGGAAATCCGACCCTGGTCCATAGAGGACTGGTGAGTTGGTCATGCCGGTCGGTGGGCATCCCGCGGGGATTCTCCGGCCCACGATGGGCCGAAGTCCTGCGGCTGACAGGCCTTTCCCGTCGGCGTGGTTTAAACCACCTCTCTTGGCGGCGCGGACGGGCTCCGGGGTCCTGGGGGGTAGCGCGGGGCGATCTGGCCCCAGGGGTGCCCCCACGGTGGCCTGGCCCGTGATCGGGGCCCGATCCACGTGCGGGCCTGTGCCGTGGAGCACTCTTTTTGTTCTGCCCCCGCCATGGCCTTCACCATGGTGGAGACGGAAGTGACCCCCTCCCCTGCACATCCGCCGGTATGACGTCAGCAGCCGCTGACGCACCGGCGAAGTCCTTTCGGCCCCGGCTGGCATAGCCCCTCAATGTGAGGGCTTGGCCCTTAAAGGTGCGGAGAATTCCGCACCTTTGGGGCGGCCCGCGCCGGAGTGGTTCACGCCACTCCAACACGCGTTGGAGGGGAGAATCCCGGCCCAGATGTGACATCGCCCCTGAATTAGTAGAAGAGGAGCCCAAGCGATGTGGGATGTGCGGAAGTAGAAACTGCAGGGTACCAAAATCCCAGAGTAGCTAACAACCCCACCGCCCCAACAGAGGAAAGCGGAGGCCCAGAGGCCGTACCTTTCACAAACACCAACAGAATGAGGAATGCATGCAATTAAATTGCATCATGACAGCCAGAGTGGCCCACATCAGGATCACCGTGCGATCAACAATCACCCTTTAGAGATGGAACTGGACACGGGTGCCACAGTTCAATGATTGGAAGGTAGATATTTGAGAACATAAAATCTGGGATGCAACAACTAAATCTGGGTGACGCAGAGGCGAGGTTAGCAACATATTCCGGTGAACCAATCGCCATTGCGGGGACCACGCTAACCCCAGTTATTTATGGGCAGCAGTCAGTAAGGTTCCCACTGATTGTCGTGACGGGACATGACCCCAGCCTATTAGACCACCACTGGTTTCAGCGCCTCCACCTGAACTGGCAAAATATTTGTCAGGTGGGGACTGGAATCCTCTACAAGGTGTTGGGGAAGTACAATGAGGTTTTTGAACCAGGATTAGGAAAAATTAAAGGGGCCATGGCAAAGATACAGGTGGATCTGGATGCACAGCTGAAGTCTTTTAGTGCCGGCCCAGTTCCTTATGCGCTATTGTAAAGGTTGATGCTGAATTGAGGTGGCTAGAGAGCCTCGGGATTATCAGATCTGTACAGTGCACTGATTGGGTGGTACCAGTGGTTCTCATGCTTAAACCGGACAAGACAGCTACGCTCTGTGGTAGACATTATATTGGGCTTCCAGACTGGATAGATACCCAATTCCTTGCATCAAAGATTGATATGAAAAACGGTCTGGCAGTCATTCATTCACGAAGCTCAACTGAGTCATGCATATCTACAGCTCGAACTGGACCCTGAATCGCAGCAGTCCATCACTATCAATATCCATAGGGGCATTTATGAATATACCAGGCTGCCTTTTGGACTATCTTCAGCTTGTGCAATTTTCCAGAAGGTCATGGAGAATATACTGCGAGGATTGCCGCGTCTGCCGGTATATCTCATTTAATTCTTTGGGGCATCAGAACAAGAGCAATTGCACAATTTGGACGAGGTTCTCCGCCATTTCACTGAGATGGTAGTTCACCTAAAAAGGGAAAGATGTGTGTTCCATGTGAAGGAAGTGCTTTATCTCGGATACCGTGTAGACCAGGAAGGACTACACCCTTTCATGGAGAAAGTGAGGGCTATTCAACAAGCTCCTACACCAGAGAACACAACTGAACGGAGTTCCATCCTAGAGTTAGAACCCTACTATGGAAAGTTCATCTCTGATCTTGAGACTGTGTTGGCCACCCTACACCTCTTACTAAAACAAAAACAGGAATGTGCTTGGAGAGGGCAACAGGAAGAGGCGTTTGCTAATGTCAAGAAGCAGTTGAGCTCATCAGGCTTGCTCAAGCATAATGATCCCCCAAACCACTCATCATCACATGTGGTGCCTCGGTGTACGACATTGGCACGTTTTGTCCCACTGCATGGATAATGATCGAAAGAGGCCAGTCTTGTTTGCTTCCAGGACCTTGGCCGTGGCAAGCCCAACTGTGCGCAGATTGAGAAAGAGGGGTTGGCTGTCGTATGTGCCATAAAAAAGTTTCACCAGCAAATGTATGGTCGCGGTGCATGATCCTAACGGGCCACAACTCATGATTGAGACTTCTCAAACAGGACAAAGCAATCTCACCCATCGCCTCCGCTAGGATACAGAGATGAGCCTCTTACTGGCGGCATATGAGTATTTATTCGAATATTGACTAGGGCCCTAATCGCGAACACGGATGCGTTAAGCAGACTGCCATTGCCGACGCCCCCTCCTCCCCCTCGGTCTTATGAAGTAGCAGCCATACTAAATTTTACAGGCACACTACCGATTACGGCAGGGGTGGGCAAACTACGGCCCGCGGGCCGCATGCGGCCCGCCAAAGGTCTTTATGCGGCCCACCAAGTCATTAAAAAATTTTTTATTTTTTTTTTAAATTTTTTTTTTAAATTTTTAATTTTCTTTTTAAGGTTAATGGGGTGGTCTGTTGGGTTACTTACTGGTATAGGGTGGATACGTTGACTTGAGTAGGGTGATCATTGCTCAGCACAACGTCAAGGGCCGAAGGGCCTGTTCTGTGCTGTACTGTTCTATGTTCTATAGAATCATAGCGGCCAGAATCATAACCGGGTGAAGTAATTATTTTACTTAATATACTATGCGGCCCTTTAAAATTGTAAATTTCTGAATGTGGCCCTTGCACGGAAAAGTTTGCCCACCCCTGGATTACGGCATCCCAGATACAGGAATGGATGCAGACGGATCCTATACTCTCCAGAGTCCACCACATAGCACTCAACGGTGGCCAGTATCGGAAGCTACCTGATGAATTACGGGCATTTTCGACCATAATATCTGAATTCAGTGTTGAAGATGGCATCCTGTTGTGGGGGATGTGTGTCGTCATCCCAAACAAGGGTCTGGACACATCTTACGTGACCTGCATAACAGACAATCAGTGGCATTGTAAATGAAGATGCTCGTCCGCAGCTATGTCTGGTGGCCAGGCCTTGATACAGAATTAGAAAAGGTGACTCAACAATGCAGGTTTTTCAGGAGGAGCAGAAACCTCCGCCAGCCACACCACTTCACGCTTGGGAGTGCCAGGGAGTCCTTGCATGTGGCTACATTACGACTTTGCCGGCTCTTTCGTAGGATCTACATTCTTGACTACAGTAGATGCCGACTGGAAATGGATAGAAGTCCACAAAATGTCATTGACTATCTCGAGGGTCACGTTCAGCATGCACGGTATCCCAGATGTGTTGGTCACCGACAATGGTATGCCCTTTACCAGTGAGGAAGTCATAGGATTTATGAAGGCTAATAGGGTCCAACACATCCACACAGCCTCAAATCACCTGGCTTTCAATAGGCTGGCAGAAAGGGTTGTGCAAAAATGTCAGCGGGGGCTGAATCAGCAAACTTCAGGATCGATGGGCACTCGGTTGACCAGATTCCTGTTCTGTTACCGAACCACGCCACATGCCGTGACCGGAGTAGCATTGGCAGAATTATTAATGGAATGACGACTGTGGACTCATCTCAGTTTCGTGTTCCCAGATATTGGCAGGAAAGTACGCCGCAGCCAAGGGCAGCAAAGGTGTCGGCCAGAAGGGCATAAGCGGATCAGACTGTTTATAGCAGGTGGCGTCCAGTGGATCTCAGGTACAGTTCTTCGCCAGACAGGGCCGGTATCGTACCAGGTACAGGCACGGAAAAACAAATCGATTGCATCAGGAACAGGAGACCAGAGGGTTTACAGAGCTCTTTGTGAGAAGCCAATCACTGCCCACTCTACTCCGACATCTCTAGATTCGAGAGGATTGCCCCAAGTGGTTCAGGATACTGAGATGAGAGAGGTAGTTTATACGGATTCCTAAATGGAGACCCAGGTGTCGAGAATTTACGAAGGGAACAAGCTGCTCAGCAGCCTCTAACAACTTCAACCACGGCACTCAGATGGAACCGGCACTTGCCATCCAGCTATACGCCCTTGGTCCGGCCCAGCTGGCGCTAGACGCACAGCCACGAGCGAACGGACGCAGACATCCTCCAACTTCATCATCGTCGGAAGACTCTTTGGACCTGGGAGAGGAGGGATGTTATACTCCACTTGAGACCCATGGGGTTGAAACAATTAGTCTCCCTATGAGCCTCGCTGAGTATGAGCTCTCCCATTGAGGGGTGGGGAGCCCATGGACTGTCTAATAGCCTTTGATATAAAAGTTGGCCAGGAATGGAACCAACACCTCAGCCCCCGGCTGGGATCTGAAGAGTATTGTACATATTATTACTTTGCAATAAAACTAGTTTCTCTTTATCCACTCGCCTCGGGCTCGTCCCTGGTCAGTAAATTCCCCTTGCCCCAGAAACTATCATGTGAATTTTGAATTTGCAGGCTATCTAAGGTGAACCTAGCATAGAGGCTGTTTAGCTCACAGGGCTAATCGCTGGCTTTGAAAGCAGACCAAGGCAGGCCAGCAGCACGGTTTGATTCCCGTAACAGCCTCCCCGAACAGGTGCCGGAATGTGGCGACTAGGGGCTTTTCACAGTAACTTCATTTGAAGCCTACTCGTGACAATAAGTGATTTTCATTAGAGTAGTGACTTATAAAACTTTTTATAAGCAATCTTCTAATGACAAATAGGGATTTTATTCCCAGGCTTTGCAAGAAAAATAAATTGGCTGAAAGTAAGTCAACATCCTGTTTTTATTTTATGACATTTATTTTGATGAGGCCCAGATTCTCAAGCCAGTGGTGCAGTGGGGCAGCATGGTAGCATTGTGGATAGCACAATCGCTTCACAGCTCCAGGATCCCAGGTTCGATTCCGGCTTGGGTCACTGTCTGTGCGGAGTCTGCACATCCTCCCCGTGTGTGCATGGGTTTCCTCCAGGTGCTCCGGTTTCCTCCCACAGTCCAAAGATGTGCAGGTTAGGTGGATTGGCCATGATAAATTGCTCTTAGTGTCCAAAATTGCCCTTAATATTGGGTGGGGTTACTGGGTTTGGGGATAGGGTGGAGGTGTTAACCTTGGGTAGGGTGCTCTTTCCAGGAGCCGGTGCAGACTCGATGGGCCGCATGGCCTCCTTCTGCACTGTAAATTCTATGAAAAAACACACATGCCATCAGAATTGTGTGTACTTTAGGGCAATGTTTTACAAAGTTTTTTTCCCCAAGACCTACGTTTGCCAACTGGTCAACCTTCGGGTTCCACGTCGGCCAACCCTCGGGACCCACGTCACATTTGCTTTCCCAGTCTATCCTGAGTCAATACAGTGTTTTGAACACTAAGGTTTTGTTGCCCCAGGCAGATGAGGGAAAGAAAGTCATCTAGTTTTCCTGTTCTTAATCACTGTCCAGTAGCCCCTGGTGCATTGAATTTATGTCAGCATTGAATGAAGACAGGATCCGACATGTCTGTGATGCCCTCCTATCTATGAAAATGCACTGTCCAGTGTCACACATAAGGAGTAGTTATTCAAGAGGGATAATGGCCAACAATTGTGAACCTGCATTTATCGTGCGACACTGCCTCGAGGAAATGAAGAAGCGAAGGAAGAAAACTGAAGAGAGGAAAACAAAGAACAGATATCACTGGGAGAGAGTACTATGTCAACAAAACAGCCATAAATCTGAAGATAGTGATATTAAAAACATCAGTTATAATTGGCTTGAATAAAATTCAATTAATTGATGCAAGTTTATTCAACTCAAGTTCATCAATATCAATGATTGCTGACAATACTGAAGTTTCCTCACAGCAACTGACAAATGAACTGTTCTGGTTGTCATTATTCAGAAAGAATGGACATCGAACAAAGTTTTCTCGGATATTGATTATTTTCTCCGATATTCAATTGTGACATTGTGATGTGCTCATGTTTCCCGAACCAGAAAACATGCCATTGCAGTCACTTCATGAAGACTGATGTCCTGCCAATGGCTGAACTGCTTCTGTCCAGACTTCCAAAACTCTGTATTTCTGAACAGCTGTTCTCCAACTCCTACCTGATTTGACCTCAAGACCTTCCCATAATCAGCCCCCAATCCCATATCTGACAAGTCCCCCACTGTGGTATTATCATAATTATTAGCATTGCAAGGGTTAATGTAGTATTGAGAAGAGCCACTAGAGGGAGCTGCAGATACAACTGTAAAAAGCAGCGATGCTTGACCTCAGGGGAGGAATGTGTGCAGGAGACAGCTCGTGAAGGTCATTAGAGCAGTTAATGTGAGAACGTTAGTTTATAGTTTATACCAGTGGCTAGATTAGCACTGAGTGTAGTTAGATGTTATTGATCAATTCTATATTCTAAAGGACTAATAGTCAAAACCCAGTTTATATAATAGTCAAGCGCCTTTCATATCTGCATCTGTTAATTCCCGAACCAGTTAGTTTTGTTTTTCTGCACCATTCATCCCACGCGCGCTCTCCAGTCGCACCACTGTCTCCAAGATGCCGAGTTGAGGAGTACGGAAGAGGGGTAGAGGGCGGGTCAATGTTTGCAGGAACTTCTCCTGTCCCACATCAGCAACTTGCATTTATGCATCAGCTCACCAAAGTCTGCCCGAAGTTTTATTTGCCTGAAAACAACAAAAAATATTAACAAACAAAACACTTTAAAATCTCAATTGAATTAGCGATCCGGGACTTTAGGTTTGCTTAAGATGGGTGGGCAACATGAAAAAATAATAGACACTGCCTCTTCCAACTTTAGTTTCTACACACACAGACACAGAACAAAAACCTGTGCCCCGAATATTAGTCAGTCCTTTTGTTTTATGGATATTTTGGGAATCAGCATATTACCTATCATTACTTTCCGATTTCCAACTCCTTGTTATTTACTCCTGAATAATGATTGGATGAAGATTTAAGCTCCTAATTTGTGCTCTCCTTTTCCTCCACAAAAGCTCTGGTCCAAAAACTGTCCTCCTCGTGGAACACCCCAGATCCCAGACAACAGGAGATCACACAAAACATGCCTGGGAAGGTGCTGCAGACTGTCCTTAACTGCACATGGAAGAACAGACAGGTCTACAGCTCCTAGCTTGTCTTATAGCATGCATGTAATATGCCATTTAAACGCAGTGCACTCCCAGGGTCAAATAAGACAAAATTGGCATTGTTGACAGGGTTTTCCCTGCAGGCTACAGAATGCTACCATTGGGAAATGCTGCATTAATGGCTGACGGGACCCGCACTTTGAAAATCTCCACTTTAGGGCAGAATGAAAATTTTTATACTGGTTTAAATTCAAAAGAGAATTTTGAGATGTGTACAGTGTATAACTTTGTGATACTAAACCTTAAAATCTTGCCTGCCCAACACCCTACCCCACCTAACACCCTTTCACCCGACCTGAGATATAGTAACTAAAATCTTCTAAGAGTTGTAAACATTGACCATGTTCTCCACCCAGACAGATTCAGGCCAACCTTAAGGTTAGGAGTGTGCTAGCGAGACGATGTCCCACCTCCGAAAGCTGCTGACCCATCAAGTGGCTGGCAGGTCTCTGGTCCCAGCAGCGCCACCAGGAGCAGTGGCCACTGCTGGGACTGTAATGAGTCCCGACAAAGGCATCCTACCAGGCGGGTCAGACTGTAAGGTAAGTCTAGGGTCTCAGCAGGGTCAGGTTGAAAGGCCCTGGCAAGGGAAATGTAAGAGGTGGGGGATTGGGTGGACAGGGAAGTGGGGGCAACTTGGGAGTGGGAAGACCTTGTTGGAAGGGCCTCTGAGGTACACCCTAACCCAATGACCAGACACCAGCGCGGACAATGAAATTTGCAAGGCTGCACACTTGACATGGGCCCCTAGCAGCTTGGGTAAAATCCCAGTGGCAATTGGAGTAGGCACTTAAATGGCCATTATTCGGCCACTGTAGGGTGTCAATTGGCTCACAGGCCTCTGCTCTGCTAATACAATTGTCGTGGGTACAAGGTTGGGTGGGCTTTAGGCACTGGAATTAGCAGCCATGTCATGGCATTTAATTTGCTCTTGTCCCTCCTGCCATCCCACCCAAATGCGAGCTGCAATATTTTGACCAGCCATTCACAGGCATCGTACCATGTAAGGGCTGGTTCATGATGCAGAGCAAAGCCAACAGCGCAGGTTCAATTCCCGTACCGGCTGAAATTATTCATGAAGGCCCTGGCTTCTCAACCTTGCCCCTTGCCTGAGGTATGGTGACCCTCAGGTTAAATCACCACCAGTCAGCTCTCCCCCTCAAAGGGGAAAGTAGCCTTTGGTCATCTGGGATTATGGTGACTTTACCTTTTTGTTTAAGACTGCAGTTGTATTTTAAACTCCCCAAGTGAGGAGTTTTTTTCTGATTGTCACTTCAAATTGCTGGCGGCATTTGGTTGTATCAGAGCCCAGCATCCAAGTTGAGCATCCATTTTAATAGCAGAGTTTTGGTTGCAAAATAACTACAATTATGTCTACATTTGTAAGCGCAACAGCAGAACAATACAAGGGTAAATAGAAAAGCTGGATGTCTTTAATTTAATGTAACAGCTAGCTAAATATACAGATCAACTTGGGGATTTTTTTAGCATTCAACTAAAAATCAGAAGTGAGAAAAAGAAACAAATGTCTCTACCATATTTCGCTCCAAACCTTGTCATGCACGATTAGTAGGAGTTGTTTCCTAATTAATTCTAATTTCAATTAAACGTTATCGCCATAAATGTTTGAAGAGTCAGATTGTTTTAAGGTTTGTTTTAATTAAAATGGAGCGCAGATCTAGAAAGTTAATAATGGGTTGCACGGGGTGAATGCAGAAAAAGCCTTTCCACTTCTGAGAGAATCCAGTACAGGGATTTGAAATACAAGATAGTTACGTAGATGCTTTCAAAAGGACACTAGAGATCCATGTGGGAGATAAAGGTCACAACTCTTATGCGCATCAAATAATATCTTTTTACAACATTTTTATCTTTCAAAATTATACAGTCATAGAGGTTTACAGCATGAAAACAGGCCCTTTGGTCAACTTGTCCATGCCCCCCCCCCCCCCCCCCCCCCGGTTTTACCACTAAGCTAGCCCCAATTGCCCACATTTGGCCCATATCCTTCTTTACCCAATTTCCCATATAACTGTCTAAATCAGGAGTTCTCAACCTTTTTTAACCCATGGACCCCTTTTCCTCTTAATTTTTTTTGTGGACCCCCATAGCCATTCCACAGAAAAAAAAGCTTCTTATATGCGTGGTAAACTAATCCTAAAGTCCATCTACCTTACCGTGAGGGTTGGAAACGGATTAGCGGTATTTTCGTACGTTGCTAAACTTATTCTAATATGAAAAGTAACGAAAAAAACTTTTTACTGACTAAATTGAATTAAATTACTCTAAAAATAACCAATTCATATTAAATATTCACAGTTTCTAGTGATTACTGTGTTAAATCATTCATTAAACTTGTCAAGGAGAAACGTGGCATAAGCGTCAGGTCAACCGTGGGTATTTAATAAGCTGCTTCTGTCATTAAAGGTCCTCCGGGCTGTTCCTAGGGGGCAATAGCCCGGACAATCTTCAACAACAACTGTCATTAAAGCACAATAAACCCATTTGTCATCAACCGGTATGGATTTTTTTTTCTCAGAATACAGTACCACAAAAATAAACACAGCAAATGCACCTTTTTGGTTCTGAGCCCCTTTAGCCCTCAAGGTAAATTAGATAGATTATAATCTCTCTTTGACCTTTGTCAGTGCGAGAGAGAGAGAGAGAGAGAGAAAGGAGGATATTCATCATGAAAACAAACATTTTTTTCTTCTACTTGATTCTCAGTAATAGCAATTGTTCTGAAGTAGAATTGCTCTATGGACCAGTAAAATATCACCGTGGACCCCCAATTCGGTATTTTTTTTGTGTGGACCCCCAGTAATGTTACATGGACCCCCAGGGTCCATGTGGACCCCGGTTGAGAACCACTGGTCTAAATGCTTTTTAAAATAAAAAAATTGTACCCACCTCTACCAATCCGTCTGGCAGTCCAATCCAGATGGTTACCACCCTCTGTGTGAATAAATTGCCCCTCGGCCCCCTTTCGTATCTCTCCGCTTTCGCCTTAAACCTATGCCCTCTAGTTTTAGACTCCCTCATATGTGGGAAAAGATGGTCGACCTTAGCTATGCTCCTCATTATGGTATACTCATCTGTAAGATCACCTCTCACTCCAGGGAAGTGTACTGAACTGTTAACCAAGTGTGCAGGTTCATGGAAGATGTTCCATTTTCATAGAATTTACAGTGCAGAAGGAGGCCATTCAGCCCATCGAGTCTGCACCGGCTCCTGGAAAGAGCACCCTACCCAAGGTTAACACCTCCACCCTACCCCTATAACCCAGTAACCCCACCCAACACTAAGGGCAATTTTTGGACACTAAGGGCAATTTATCATGGCCAATCCACCTAACCTGCACATCTTTGGACTGTGGGAGGAAACCGGAGCACCCGGAGGAAACCCACGCACACACGGGGAGGATGTGCAGACTCCGCACAGACAGTGACCCAAGCCGGAATCGAACCTGGGACCCTGGAGCTGTGAAGCGATTGTGCTATCCACAATGCTACCGTGCTGCCCATTTGGGGATGTGCAAATGAATTTGAGAAAAAAAAATACTTCTTCAAATCGAGGAATTAGCTTTTTGAGCCAAATTGTTATTTATGTAAAAACTGTTGGTTGGCCTGAGTCTGCTTGAGGCACCAGGTCAAGAAATCTGGTGATGATCAAATAATTTACTGAATGCAATAAACTGATAGAGAAAGGAAAGGGTAAACATCTTGTTCCTACACTCTGGACAAATATGGGGTCAATTCCAGCCCCACTTAGCCTGAAGTTTCAGCACAACTGAATTAACAAAAAATTCATAGAAAACTCTCTGAAGTCCTTGGCCCTTGGAGGCCCACAATTACAGTCACCAGGTTTGTAAATTTAAACACAGATACTTTTTATTTATCGCAAGAACTATAATGCAATATGCAGCAAATAGAACTATTATCTAATTCTTAATCCCTTCACTTTAACTTTCCCCCACCCTCTACATGCATATACAAGACAGAGAAACACAGAGGGGGAGAGCGGGGAGAAAATAACAAGGACAAAAGTTAAAAGATATGGGGCCGGATTCTCCTTGGCTAATGCTGAAATCGCAAAATATGGTTCTGATGCTAAAATCATGGCAGGTGCCGATTTGATGCAAAATTGAAATTCTCCGCCGCCTTGAATGCACGTATAGTAAACACCGTTTGCATATCATTCGCGGGCCCAACCTGGTATTCTCTGGTGTCTCCGCAATTCTCCGGCTCCGATGGTGACACCGGCGTCGTGGCTTGTGAGGAAGAGGAACGGGGTACAGAAAGTGTCCAACATCGCCATTGTTTGCTGACAGTTGTGCCGCTGACCAGGTGGCTTTTGCCAGGGCTGGGCAGAGTAGCGGGGGCGTGACCAGAAGATGGGCTGTGGGATCGGGTTGAACAGGCATGGAGCACCATTGCCGCAGTCGGCAAGGCAGATATGCAGCTGCATATACCATTAAGAGCACGCTGTGAACTTAGGGCCATGGGTTGGATACGTGTTCCACCAGGCAGCCTCCTAGATTCCCTCTGGTGCCAGTTGACCCATCAGCGGATGGGCATGCTCCAGCACAATAGTGCCATCTTGCTGGGTGGAATAGGTGTGTGTGGGGATTGTAATGTGTATGTGCGGCTGCAGCTTGTGAGCCTCCCGAGTGTCAATCATGGACCCGGTGAATCCCGCACTGTTTTTCATTGGAATATAATGTGCTCCACGTGGCACCGATGCTAGCCCCTCCATAGTCACTGAATCAATCCAGATTCAGTGCCAGTTTTGCTGTCATGAATGTCGACGTCAGAAAAGGAGAATCCCGCCCTAGAGTCTTTGTTTCAGATGGTTGTTTCTGGCACCTTTGCTTCAATCCGGGCTCTCAGTTGAAGTGTTTCAATGCAGATGCATGCAGATCCTGTGTGCAGCTATGCAATTTTTATCTCCTTCAATCCAGGCTTTAAGTTTGAGGTTTTCACTGTAGACTCAATCAGGTTCTCTGTAAGTTCAGAATTATAGCAATGCTCAGGTTTTCAGGAGAGAGAGAGAGCAGGTGCTTTCCCTGAATGTCCAGGATTCAAACTGAAATCCTTGGGTCTCTGAAAATTATCCCTCTCGAGAAGGGCCCAAATAGCACTTGTTACTGGGCAGAATACGACCTTTTGGCCAATTCATTGCCCAACAACCAGCCAATGAACTGTGTCCCACCCATCTCTTGGGTGCCACAAAGTCTGAGTTGTCCTGATAGCACCAAATACTATGTTGCAACTTCTTGAATTCCTCATTCTCTCTGTTGTTTGACTTAAAGATGTGTATCCATTAAGCATCCGTGAATCAAAAATGACAATGGCAAAACTAACTATGAGAAAAGCAATAATGTTATCCTGCAGGTGCAGTCAAAAGGATTAATTTGCAGGATGGTGTAATGCATAAAAGTGTTATGCCTTAGTGAGAAGTAAGCAGAAACGTGTTGACATATCAACAAGGTGTTACTCATGTTCGGAAAATTATGACACTAAAAAGCTTGGGAGATTTGAACTTCTAGCTCTGCCCAGCAAAACAGTTTAGGACTAACCACGCGCAAATCTTCTCAGTGAATACACCTGTGCATAAACTCTCTATATCAGTAATCTAATGTCACTACATAGTGCATGATATAACAATAACTCACATTTTTCATTGCACCTTTGAGTTAATCGTCATGTGAAATTTTAACACTGTCACTGTTTCCCGCGGCATTATTTCATGAAAGCGACGGGGTCTTGCCTGCCAGATAAACAGCAAGCGAGAGCCCACAATCATCTCTTTTAGTGGAGGCCTGCCAAATTAAGTGCCTCTCAGACACATTGTTGGACAGTGGCAAGACTCCCTCGGGATCAAGAGCCTGTGGGGTCGAAGTCCCGCCGAACACAGCTAATCAGAGGCTAGCAGATCAATTGAACAGGAGCACCACTGGGGAGATGGTGGCTGCTGCCAGTGCCACACCCGTCCTAATGCCTGGGTCCCAGCCACACGCGAGTGTTGGGGGGCAGGGACGTCATGGGTTAGGGTCGCAGGGGGGTTTGGTGAAGGGAGTCAGCAGCAAGGCCAAGGTTTAGTTCTCTGTGCCCCACCCCCCTGCCCCAATCCTGCCAGATGGTATGCACCTTCATCAGACATCAAATGCCATGAACAAGAGACCACCCAACTCTCCAAATGCCCACTCCCCAGAAGGAAAAACCAGTTCAAAATGTTCAAATCCCTGTAAACAATCGGTTCTACTGGCACCAATAATACTGGACTGACATGTTAAGGCTTGCAAGACCATTTCCGGACAAGTTTTACTGGTACCGGTCATTTTCAAATTTTACAGCTTTTTCCCTTGCACGAATCTGCTTGTCATGATCATAGAATCATAGAATTTACAGTGCAGAAGGAGAGCATTTGACCCATCAGGTCTGCACCGGCCTTTGGAAGGATCACCCTACTTAAGCTTAAGCCCACACCTCCACCCTATCCCCGTAACACAGTAACCCGACCTAACCTTTCGACACTAAGGGGCAATTTAGCAGAGCCAATCCATCTAACCTGCACACCTTTAGACTATGGGACGAAACCGGAGCACCCGGAGGAAACCTACACAGAGACAGGGAGAAAGTGCAAACTCCACACAGACAGTCACCTGAGGCCGGAGTTCAACCCGGGACCCTGGAGCTGTGAGGCAGCAGCGCTAACCACTGTGCCACCGTGTCGTCCAACATGCGAGTCTCCCACCTACCATTGGGTTAAAAGCAAATAGGAGGGTGCATCCCTTAGGTGAGCACTTAATTCCCACTTAAGGGCATCAATTGGCAGTCGGACAGGGCGGGAAGTCTGTTTATAGGCCTTTCCGCCATGGATTTATTCAGGGTGGAGGTGGGAAGGCAGCAGGGTCCCTTCCTGCCAATCCTCTATCTGAGTAAGGGCTCCCCTGCTACCAAATGCTACCAAATGCACCATAGATAAGTCCCCTGGGCCAGATGGGATTTATCCTAGGATTCGCTGGGAAGCCAGGGAGGAGATTGCTGAGCCTTTGTCCTTGATCTTTATGTCGTCTTTGTCGACAGGAATAGTGCCGGAAGACTGGAGGATAGCAAATGTTGTCCCCTTGTTCAAGAAGGGGAGTAGAGACAACCCTGGTAATTATAGACCTGTGAGCCTTACTTCGGTTGTGGGTAAAATGTTGGAAAAGGTTATAAGAGATAGGGTTTATAATCATCTTGAAAAGAACAAGTTGATTAGCGATACTCAACACGGTTTTGTGAAGGGTAGGTCATGTCTCACAAACCTTATTGAATTTTTTGAGAAGGTGACCAAACAGGTGGATCAGGGTAAAGCTGTTGATGTGGTGTATATGGATTTCAGTAAGGCGTTTGATAAGGTTCCCCACGGTAGGCTATTGCAGAAAATAAGGAAGTATGGAATTGAAGGTGATTTAGCGGTTTGGATCAGTAATTGGCTAGCTGAAAGAAGACAGAGGGTGGTGGTTGATGGCAAATGTTCATCCTGGAGTTCAGTTACTAGTGGTGTACCGCAAGGATCTGTTTTGGGGCCACTGCTGTTTGTCATTTTTATAAATGACCTGGAAGAGGGTGTAGAAGGATGGGTTAGTAAATTTGCAGATGACACGAAGGTCGGTGGAGTTGTGGATAGTGCTGAAGGATGTTATAGGATACAGAGGGACATAGATAAGCTGCAGAGCTGGGCTGAGAGGTGGCAGATGGAGTTTAATGCGGAAAAGTGTGAGGTGGTTCACTTTGGAAGGAGTAACAGGAATGCAGAGTACTGGGCTAATGGCAAGATTCTTGGTAGTGTAGATGAACAGAGAGATCTCGGCATCCAGGTACATAAATCCCTGAAAGTTGCCACCCAGGTTAATAGGGCTGTTAAGAAGGCATATGGTGTGCTAGCCTTTATAAGCAGGGGGATTGAGTTTCGGAACCACAAGGTCATGCTGCAGCTGTACATAACTCTGGTGCGGCCACACCTGGAGTACTGCGTGCAGTTCTGGTCACCACATTATAGGAAGGATGTGGAAGCTTTGGAAAGGGTTCAGAGGAGATTTACTAGGATGTTGCCTGGTATGGAGGGAAGGTCTTACGAGGAAAGGCTCAGGGAATTGAGGTTGTTTTCGTTAGAGAGGAGAAGGCTGAGAGGTGACTTAATAGAGACATATAAGATAGTCAGAGGGTTAGATAGGGTGGACAGTGAGAGTCTTTTTCCTCGGATGGTGATGACCAACACGAGGGGACATAGCTTTAAATTGAGGGGTGAGAGATATAGGACAGATGTCAGAGGCAGTTTCCTTACTCAGAGAGTAGTAGGGGTGTGGAACGCCCTGCCTGCAGTAGTAGTAGACTCGCCAACTTTAAGGGTATTTAAGTGGTCACTGGATAGACATATGGATGAATATGGAATAGTGTAGGTCAGATAGGCTTCAGATGGTTTCACAGGTCGGCGCAACATCGAGGGCCGAAGGGCCCGTACTGCGCTGTAGTGTTCTATGTTCTATGTTCTATGAGTTTTTGAGCTTGTTTAACACAAATAGGATACCAGAAATGTTGGGGATCACAGGGTTTAGTGAGAGGGAGGAACTGAAGGAGATCACTATTAGTAGAGGAATGGTGTTGGGAAACTGATGGGATTGAAAGTCAATAAATCCTCAGGACCTGATAATCTACACCCCAGAGTATTTAAGGAAGTAGACTGAGAAATAGTGGATGCATTATTGGTCATCCTCCAATATTTTATAGACTCTGGAACAGTTCCTACAGAATGGAGGGTTGCTAATGTAACCCCACTATTTGAAAAGGGAGGAAGGGAGAAAACAATAAGCCTGACATCGGTCGTGGGGAAAATTCCGTTATCAAAGATTTTGTAGCAGAGCAATTGGAAAACAGTGGCAGGATTGCTAGAGTGTCAACATGGATTTACCAATGGGAAATCATGCTTGATTAATCTACTGTACTTCTTCGAGGATGTAACTAGTAGAGTTGATGACGGGAACATAGAACATAGAACGATACAGCGCAGTACAGGCCCTTCGGCCCTCGATGTTGCACCGACATGGAAAAAATCTAAAGGCCATCTAACCTACACTATGCCCTTATCATCCATATGCTTATCCAATAAATTTTTAAATGCCCTCAATGTTGGCGAGTTCACTACTGTTGCAGGTAGGGCATTCCATGGCCTCACCACTCTTTGCGTAAAAAACCCACCTCTGACCTCTGTCCTATATCTATTACCCCTCAATTTAAGGCTATGTCCCCTCGTGCTAGCCACCTCCATCCGCGGGAGAAGGCTCTCGCTGTCCACCCTATCTAACCCTCTGATCATTTTGTATGCCACTATTAAGTCACCTCTTAACCTTCTTCTCTCTAACGAAAACAACCTCAAGTCCATCAGCCTTTCCTCATAAGATTTTCCCTCCATACCAGGCAACATCCTGGTAAATCTCCTCTGCACCCGTTCCAAAGCTTCCACGTCCTTCCTATAATGAGGCGACCAGAACTGTACGCAATACTCCAAATGCGGCCGTACTAGAGTTTTGTACAACTGCAACATGATCTCATGGCTCCGGAACTCAATCCCTCTACCAATAAAGGCCAACACACCATAGGCCTTCTTCACAACCCTATCAACCTGGGTGGCAACTTTCAGGGATCTATGTACATGGACACCGAGATCCCTCTGCTCATCCACACTACCATCCCCGGGAAGCCGGTGGATGTTATTTATCTGTACTTTCAAAGGATTTTGATAAAATTCCACATGGGAGATTAGCGTGTGAAATTAAAACACATGGGATTAAGGGTAGTGTATTGAGGTGGATAGAAAACTGGTTGGCAGGCAGGAAACAAAGAGTAGGAATAAATGGGTATTTTTTGTAACGGCAGGCAGTAACTAATGGGGTACCACAGTGATCGGTGCTAGGACTCCAGCTATTCACAGTATATGTTCGATGGGAGAACTCAATGTATTATGTCCACATTTGCAGATGATGCAAAGCTGGATGGGAGGGGGAGCTGTGAGGAGGATGCAGAGATCTTTCAGTGTGATTTGGGCAAGTTGAGTGAGTGGGCAAACGGATGGCAGATGCAGTGTAATTCGGATAAATATGAAGTTATACACTTTGGTTGCAAAAATGATAAGGCAGATTATCATCTGAATGGCCATAAATTAGGAGAGGGGAATGTGCAACAAGAATTGGATGTTCTTGTGCAGCAGTCACTGAAGGTAAGCATGCAGATACAGCAGGTAGAAAAGAAAGCAAATGGTATATTGGTTTCCATACGAGAGGATTCGAGTACAGGAGTAGGGATTTCTTGCTACAATTATACAGGGCATTGGTGAGGCCACACCTGGAGTATTGTGCCCAGTTTTGATCTCCTTATCTGAGGAAGGAAGTTCTTGCTCTCGAGGGAGTGCAGAGAAGGTTTACCAGACTGATTCCTGGGATGACAGGACTGACATATAAGGAGAAATTGAATCGGTTAGGATTATATTTGGGCAGCACGGTAGCATGGTGGTTAGCACAGTTGCTTCACAGATCCAGGGCCTCAGGTTTGATTTCCGGCTTGGATCACTGTCTGTGCAGAGTCTGCACGTTTCCCCCGTGTCTGCATGGGTTTTCTCCGGGTGCTCCGGTTTCCTCCCACAGTCCAAAGATGTGCAGGTTAGGTGGATTGGCCATGATAAATTGCCCTTCGTGTCCAAAAAAGGTGAGGTGGGGTTACTGGGTTACAGGGATAGGGTGGAGACTTGGGCTTAAGTAGGGTGCTGTTTCCAAGAGCTGGTGCAGACTTGATAGGCCAACTGCCCTCCTTCTGCACTGTAAATTCTATGATATTAGCTGGAGTTCAGAATAATGAGGGGGGATCTCATAGAAGCCTATATCATTCCAACAGGACGAAACAGGGGAGGTGCAAGAAGGATGTTCCTAATGGTGGGGGGGGGGGGGGGTCCAGTACCAGGGGTCACAGTCTGAGGATATAGGGTAAACTGTTTAGGACAGAGATGAGGGGGAATCTTTACACAGAGAAGTGGTCAGCCTGTCAAATTTGATCCCATAGAAAATAGCTGAGGACAAAACATTGTGGCCATGGTTCAGCAATCGTGTTGCGCCCGGCACGGATCCAGGCACGCCGGTTGAATCCTGGGAGAGCCCCAAATCAGGCTCTGTGCCAGGCCAATCGTGGGTCACCCAATTCGCTCCACCTGGCACGATTTGGATCTCACCCTCACTGGGTGAGATCTAGATCAGCATATTTAAATGAGCCAATAGGATCATTGAAATACCCGGATACACCAGGGCCTGGGAGTCATCGACCCCACCTGCAAGACATCCTGAGGGCACCATTTAGCCCTGGTCTACATAATCGTGGCCATGGCCAAATGGCACCTTGGGAGGGCCTCGCAGGCCATTAAAGAACAGGTGGTCATGGGCAGGGCAGGGTGGTACCCGGGTACTGCCCCAGGCACCTGGATACCATGGCACTTGCAGCCTGGCACCCTTGAGTCCTACCTGAGCACCCTGGCAATACCACCCTGGCACTGTCATGGTGCCTGGGTGGCACTTCCAGGGTGCCAGAAGCACTGCCAGGTTTCCAGGCTGGTTGGTACTGCCAGGGATTGGGCTTGGGGGCCCTTGCCAATCCCCCAGGCCAAAAGGAACAGCAAAGTGCCATTAAATATTGGAGAACATGGAGCTGCAGAGAAACACCCCGCCAAATGTGGCCAAAAGCGGACTTAAATTTAATTGCACCCCGTTTCCAAGAAGCAGTTAGATATTGCACTTTAAGGGCAGCACGGTGGCCTAGTGGTTAGCACAACCGCCTCACGGCGCTGAGGTCCCAGGTTCGATCCCGGCTCTGGGTCACTGTCCGTGTGGAGTTTGCACATTCTCCCCGTGTCTGCGTGGGTTTTGCCCCCACAACCCAAAAAATATGCAGAGTAGGTGGATTGGCCACGCTAAATTGCCCCTTAATTGGAAAAAATAATTGGGTAATCTAAATTTTAAAAAAAAAAGATATTGCACTTTGGCCAAAGGGGATCAAAGGATATGAGGGGAAGGCGGGATCAGGATTTTGAGCTGGGTGACCAGCCATGATCATTATGAATGGTGGAGCACTGCTCATCAGATAGGTAGTGCGTGACGCAAACCCAAAGTCTGCTGAAGGAATTGTCGACTGGCCTCCTCCTGCTCTGATTTTCTAGCTTTCAATGTTTATGGATATGATGATCCTGGATAAAACCAATGTAAATGTAACCTATTGGTGGGGACTAACCTAATAGCACATCCTACTCACCTCATCTCTCCTGTCATCTCCAATTTAGCCCTGACCATAATCTGCTGGACCCTGATGTGCAAGTGGTCAATCCAGTTTCAATTGAGCTCATCTGCTGTGGCGAACTGCAGGCATTTTGGAAGAACCTAAACCGTTGCTGTTTGTCATTTTTATAAATGACCTAGAGGAGGGCGCAGAAGGATGGGTGAGTAAATTTGCAGACGACACTAAAGTCGGTGGAGTTGTAGACAGTGCGGAAGGATGTTGCAGGTTACAGAGGGACATAGATAAACTGCAGAGCTGGGCTGAGAGGTGGCAAATGGAGTTTAATGTGGAGAAGTGTGAGGTGATTCACTTTGGAAAGAATAACAGAAATGTGGAATATTTGGCTAATGGTAAAATTCTTGGTAGTGTGGATGAGCAGAGGGATCTCGGTGTCCATGTACATAGATCCCTGAAAGTTGCCACCCAGGTTGATAGGGTTGTGAAGAAGGCCTATGGTGTGTTGGCCTTTATTGGTAGAGGGATTGAGTTCCGGAGCCATGAGGTCATGTTGCAGTTGTACAAAACTCTAGTACGGCCGCATTTGGAGTATTGCGTACAGTTCTGGTCGCCTCATTATAGGAAGGACGTGGAAGCTTTGGAACGGGTGCAGAGGAGATTTACCAGGATGTTGCCTGGTATGGAGGGAAAATCTTATGAGGAAAGGCTGATGGACTTGAGGTTGTTTTCGTTAGAGAGAAGAAGGTTAAGAGGTGACTTAATAGAGGCATACAAAATGATCAGAGGGTTAGATAGGGTGGACAGCGAGAGCCTTCTCCCGCGGATGGAGGTGACTAGCACGAGGGGACATAGCCTTAAATTGAGGGGTAATAGATATAGGACAGAGGTCAGAGGTGGGTTTTTTACGCAAAGAGTGGTGAGGCCGTGGAATGCCCTACCTGCAACAGTAGTGAACACGCCAACATTGAGGGCATTTAAAAATTTATTGGATAAGCATATGGATGATAAGGGCATAGTGTAGGTTAGATGGCCTTTAGATTTTTTCCATGTCGGTGCAACATCGAGGGCCGAAGGGCCTGTACTGCGCTGTATCGTTCTATGTTCTATGTTCTATGTTCTAACCTTGTGTTATGATCAGCAGACAACGGGGAGTAATATCTCTCCCCTCCACCAGACATTTTCGAACCAGATGGAAACAGAGTGATGCTGGAAGGAAATGGTTCAAGCACCAGATTTTCTCCTCCTCATTCCGAATGCACAGTATCCAGAATGGGACAGATGATCTCCACCCATTGTCCTACATATCAGAAGAGATCTAAGCATAAATTTGATCGGGAACACTCATCAGATGGGCAGTGGGTGGAGCGAGCCCAATGTCTGCTGACGGAAATGTATCAGAGGCCCACACCATTGTCAAGGTCGACCCTCATTTAAATGGAAGTGGCAAGCTGCCAATGCTAGACAAGCGCTGACAGGTGCTACCACCATCTTTCTGCCTGGCACAGTCAGGGAACATCTGCACTCAGGGAAAATGGTTGCATGATAATAGCGTGCATCAAATGATTAACCAGATGTAAAGTAAGGAAATATATTCAAATGAATAACTCAACTGATACCATATACTTTTTGCATAATAATTAAGTTTCATTCCATTTTAATTAGAGTCCCATATTTGACAATTACAACTCTCAAATCTATTCCATTAGTTCTGTTCCACAATTATTTTACTCACCTCCAGTTAAACTAATCAATTATGATGATAAAAATTTGTCCCAATTATATCGTTATCAGAAAAAAGGTTTGGATAATGACATAATTTGTGAAGCGGGCCCATTATAATCAGGGGAGCAACATAAATTTGATAATGTGGTTAAGCTGTTCATTCAGAATTTACACTTTTGAACCCTTTGAGTCTTAATAATTGTTCTATTAAGAATTTATAAAGATTGCTATTAATTATTTAGGTTTGTGATTCATTTAATCAAGATTTCGCTCTCTAATAACTGACCTGATTTCTTGTGATATCAGCTGCACTTTATATCAAAAGAATAAATACTAAATCAAATGTACTTTCTAATGCAAGCAAATAAAAATACAGCTGGAGAAATTTTATGGCACTCAATCTTTATTTGATGTTTAAATAAATGTTGATTTCCATATTGCCTCTGCAAGGATAAAATATCAAATGCTGGTAATATTATGATGGGGAATGTTTGAGTTACTTTTATGCTTATTTTATGCCATTGAGTAAGAAAGAAGAAAATTGTTTATTTTATCTATCCCCAATTGGCAGGATTCTGCACCCACCTGAAACTTGGCCACATGATCTAGGCTAGCACTTCAGCGCAATAATGAGGACTGCTGCATTGTTGCAGCAGAAGTCTTTTAGATGCAATGGTAAATCAAGGACCCGGCTGTATGTTCAGGTTGATGCATAGGTTCTGCAGCCATTATTCAGAGTCTCCTGTTCACTAGCACTAGCACACTGCTCTAGTCGTTCTTTTGTCCTTCGGGGAGCCTTCAAGTTGTTTGTTGAATTTCCCTATAACACAAAGAACAAATAAAATTACAGCACAGGAACAGGCCGTAAGGCCCTCCCAGCCTGTGCCGATCCAGATCCTTTATCTAAACCTGTTGCCTATTTTCCAAGGTCTACTTCTCGCTGTTCCCCACCCATTCATATATCTGTCCAGATGCATCTTAAATGATGCTATCGTACCCGCCTCTACCACCTCCGCTGGCAAAGCATTCCAGGCACCCACCACCCTCTGCGTAAAAAACTTTCACGCACATCTCCCTTAAACTTTTCCCCTCTCACCTTGAAATTGTGACCCCTTGTAATTGACACCTCCACTCTTGGAAAAAGCTTGTTGCTATCCACCCTGTCCATACCTTTCATAATTTTGTAGACCTCAATTAGGTCCCCCCTCAACCTCCGTCTTTCCAATGAAAACAATCCTAATCTACTCAACCTTTCTTCATAGTTATCACTCTCCATACCAGGCAACATCCTGGTGAACCTCCTCTGCACCCTCTCCAAAGCATCTACATCCTTCTGGTAATGTGGCGACCAGAACTGAACGCAGTATTCCAAATGTAGCCGAACCAAAGTCCAATACAACTGTAACATGACCTGCCGACTCTTGTACTCAATGCCCCGTCCGAAGAAGGCAAGCATGCTGTATTCCTTCTTGACCATTCTATCGACCTGCACAGCCACCTTCAGGGTACAATGGACCTGAACTCCCAGATCTCTCTGTACATCAATTTTCCCCAGGACTCTTCCATTGACCATATAGGCTGCTCTTGAGTTAGATCTTCCAAAATGCATCACCTCGCATTTGCCTGGATTTAACTCCATCTGCCATTTCTCTGCCCAACTCTCCAATCTATCTATATTTTGCTGTATTCTCTAACAGTCCGCCTCACTATCTGCAACTCCACCAATCTTAGTATCATCTGCAAACCTGCTCATCAGACCACTTATACCTTCGTCCAGATCATTTATGTATTTCACAAACAACAGTGGTTTGAGCACAGATCCCTGTGGAACACCACTAGTCACCTTTATCCATTTTGAGACACTCCCTTCCACCACTACTCTCTGTCTCCTGTTGCCCAGCCAGTTCTTTATCCATCTAGCTAGTACACCCTGAACCCCATACGACTTCACTTTTTCCATCAACCTGCCATGGGAAGCTTTATCAAATGCTTTACTGAAGTCCATGTATATGACATCTACAGCCCTTCCCTCATCAATTAACTTTGTCATTTCCTCAAAGAATTCTATTAGGTTTGTAAGACTTGATCTTCCCTGCACAAAACCATGCTGCCTATCACTGATAAGTCTATTTTCTTCCAAATGTGAATAGATCCTATCCCTCAGTATCTTCTCCAACAGTTTGCCTACCACTGACGTCAAGCTCACAGGTCTATAATTCCCTGGATTATCCCTGCGACCCTTCTTAAACAAAGGGATAACATTAGCAATTCTCCAGTCCTCCGGGACATCACCCGTGCTCAAGGATGCTGCAAAGATATCTGTTAAGGCCCCAGCTATTTCGTCCCTCGCTTCCCTCAGTAACCTGGGATAGATCCCATCCGGTCCTGGGGACTTGTCCACCTTAATGCCTTTAGAATACCCAAAACCTCCCCCTTCCTTTTGCCGACATAACCTAGCGTATTTAAACGTCCATCCTTAGCCTCAACATCCATCATGTCCCTCTCCTTGGTGAATACCGATGCAAAGTACTCATTAAGAAGCTCACTCATTTCCTCTGACTCCACACATAAATTCCCTCTTTTGTCTTTGAGAGGCCAAACCTTTCTCTAGTTACCCTCTTGCTCCTTACGTACGAATAAAAGGCTTTGGGATTTTCCTTAACCCTGTTAGCCAAAGATATTTCATGACCCCTTTTAGCCCTCTTTATTGCGCGTTTGAGATTTGTCCTACTTTCCTGATATTCCTCCAAAGCTTCATCAGTTTTGAGTTGCCTCGATCTTATGTATGCTTCCTTTTTCATCTTAGCTAGTCTCACAATTCCACCCGTCATCCATGGTTCCCTAATCTTGCCATTTCTATCTCTCATTTTCACAGGAACATGTCTGGTTCCTGGGGCTGGTTTAGCTCACTGGGCTAAATCGCTGGCTTTTAAAGCAGACCAAGCAGGCTAGCAGCACGGTTCGATTCCCGTACCAGCCTCCCCAGACAGGCGCCGGAATGTGGCGACTAGGGGCTTTTCACAGTAACTTCATTGAAGCCTACTCGTGACAATAAGCGATTTTCATTTTCTGTCCTGCACACTAACCAACCTTTCCTTAAAAGACTCCCACATTTTAAATGTGGATTTACCCTTAAACAGCTGCTCCCAATCCACATTCCCGAGCTCCTGCCGACTTTTGTTATAGTTGGCCTTTCCCCAATTTAGCACTGTTCCTTTAGGACCATTCTCGTCTTTGTCCATGAGTATTCTAAAACCTATGGAATTGTGATCGCTATTCCCAAAGTAATCAGCGACTGAAACATCAACCACGTGGCCGGGATCATTCCCAACACCAGGTTCAGTATGGCCCCTTCCCGAGTTGGACTATTTACATACTGCTCTAAAAAATTCTCCTGGATGCTCCTTACAGATTCTGCTCCATCTACACCTCCAACACTACAGGAGTCCCATTGAATGTTGGGGAAGTTAAAATCTCCCATCACAACCACCCTATTGCTCCTACATTTTTCTGTAATCTGTCTACATACTTGTACCTCTACTTCACGCTCGCTTTTGGGAGGCCTATAGTAAAGTCCCAACAATGTTACTGCACCCTTCCTATTTCTTAGCTCTATCCATATTGTCTCAGTGCTCGAATCCTCCATCGTGCCCCCTTAATCACAGCTGTGATATCATCTCTGACCAGTAATGCAACTCCTCCACCCCATTTACCTCCCTCTCTATCCCTCCTGAAGCATCTATACCCTGGGATATTTAGTTGCCTGTCTTGCCCATCCCTCAACCAAGTCTCAGTAATACCAATAACATCATATTCCCAGGTACTAATCCAAGCCCTAAATTCATTTTATAGAATTTACAGTGCAGAAGGAGGCAATTCGGCTCATCGAGTCTGCACCGACTCTTGGAAAGAGCACCCTACCCAAGGTCAACACCTCCACCCTATCCCAATAACCCAGTAACCCCACCCAACACTAAGGGCAATTTAGGACACTAAGGGCAATTTATCATGGCCAATCCACCTAACCTGCACATCTTTGGATTGTGGGAGGAAACCGGAGCACCCAAAGGTTGGAGGCAGACACGGGGAGAACGTGCAGACTCTGCACAGACAGTGACCCAAGCCGGAATCGAACCTGGGACCCTGGAGCTGTGAAGCCATTGTGCTATCCACAATGCTACCGTGCTGCCACTTCATCTGCCTTACCTGCTACACTTCTCGCATTAAAACAAATGCACCTCAGACCACCTGTCCCTTTGCAATCATTATCTCTTCCCTGTCTACTCTTCCCCTTAGTCACATTGAGTTTATTATCCAGTACCTTACTGGCTTTAGTTGCTCCTTCTTTACTGACCTCTAACTTCCTAATCTGGTTCCCATCCCCCTGCCACATGAGTTTAAAACCTCCCCAACAGTGTTAGCAAAAGCACCCCCGAGGACATTGGTTCCAGTCCTGCCCAGGTGTAGACCATCCGATTTGTCATGGTCCCACCGCCCCCAGAACCGGTTCCAATGTCGCAAAAATCTGAACCACTCCCTCCTGCACAATCTCTCAAGCCACGTATTCATTCTGGCTATTCTTAAATTTCTACTCTGACTGTTTTGTGGCACTGGTAGCAATCCTGAGATTACTACCTTTGAGGTCCTACTTTTCAACTTATCTCCCAACTCCCTAAATTCTGATTGGAGGACCTCATCCCATTTTGTACCTATATCGTTGGTGCCTATATGCACCACAACAACTGGCTGTTCACCCTTCCCCTTCAGTATGTCCTGCAGCCGATCTGAGACATCCCTGATCCGTGCACCCGGGAGGCAACATACCATTCGGGAGTCTCGTTTTCGACCACAGAAACGCCTGTCTACTCCCCTTATGATTGAATCCCCTATGACTATAGCCCATCCAGTCTTTTTCCCGCCCTTCGGTGCAGCAGAGCCAGCCACGGTGCCATGAGCCTGGCTACTACTGCCTTCCCCTGGTGAGTCATCTCCCCCAACAGTATCCAAAACGGTATACCTGTTTTGGAGGAAGATGACTGCAGGGGACACCTGCACTGCCTTCCTGCTCTTTCTCTGCCTTTTGGTCACCCATTCCCTGTCTCCCTCACCAATCCTAATCTGCGGTGTGACCAACTCACTGAATGTGCCCTCCACGACCTCCTCAGCATTGCGGATGCTCCAAAGTGAGCCCATCCGCAGCTCCAGAGCCATCATGTGGTCTAACAGGAGCTGCAGCTGGACACACTTCCCACACATGAAGGAGTCAGGGGCATCGGCCACGTCCCTGAACTCCCACATTGAGCACAAGGAGCATAACACGGGTCTAGGATCTGCTGCCATTTTTACCCTTTACCTTAACTGACTACAAATATAATATCAAATAATTAATAAGTGAAAGGAATAAAGATTTTACTTACCAATCACAATACTCACCAACACACGAAGCGTTAAATTTCTCCCAGCTGCTGCTAATTGGAGCACTTTCCTTACCAGCCAATCAGGTCACTGCTCTGCTGTGATGTCACCCTTCAAGGTAAGTTTTTGAAGAGATAAACTTACCTTCCCGACAACCACGGTTGTTTTTTTTTGGTTAGAGGAGGAGGTAGGGAGGGAAACACTAAGTGTTTCAGGTTTAACTGTCACGTGACAAAAGCCCCTTCACAAACCACCTTCAAATTACGCTGACCGCACTGCACGTATGCAAATCTCCCCAGAACAGCCAATCAGTAGCTCCACTCTGCTGCCCTCTGCTGCATGCTTGCTTCACTTGAACACCTCGGGTCTCTTGCACAGGTACACCTTCAAATTACACTGACCGCACTGCACGTATGCAAATCTCCCCGGAACAGCCAATCAGTAGCTCTGCTCTGCTGCCCTCTGCTGGAGTAGCATCGGTTCAAAAGCAATAATTGTCTGTAAAGTACTTTGTTCGAATCCTTCACCAGGACTTGATGGCCAAGAAAGTTGTGTTCATAACGCAGTCAAACAGGTTGATTGTCAACCTGCAAATCCTTCCAGCGCACAACAATGGCAGACGATAAAAGTGGGAGTGATTCCTTGTAAACCATGAGATGGGAAGAGTGTTCGAGCCTCTTATGATCCACTGGTCCAGACTACAACAAGCGTGTGAAATGCATGTTGCCACAGCAACGCAAACTCCCAGAATGGTCTGTAACAATGAGCACAAATACTTTGGGGCCTACAGCTTATGAATTAAAACATACATAGCGGCAATTCGAATAACTGCAGTTTTGATTTTTTTTGACGGCAAAACAGATACAGGGCACGAACTACCGGCCACGACCCGCAGGGATCAGGGTGGGATGTGACTGGTAGTTCCCGGGAGAGGCCTCCCCTGGAATTCCCGACGGCCCCTGAGCCTCACGGACCTAACCAAATCTGGGCGGGACCCAGTCTTGCACGGCTAAGTGAGTTTAAGAACCCACGTAGCTCTGCTGACACCGGATCGATCAGCCACCCGGCACCTAACAGCCTCGCCAAGGAGACCCCAGCAGGGTTCCATTCAGTACAGGTCCCCACTACCGGGGACCAGGCAGAATGGTACCTGGGGAGGATTCTCGCAGGTGATCAGAGGCCCTTGGGTGGTCGGCCTCTGGGCAGGGTGGCACCCTGGCCTTGCAGGTGCCAACTGGGCACAATTGCAGTGTCAGCCTGATACCCTAGCAGTGCCACCTGGGCACACTGACAGTGACACCTGGATCCCCTCTTAGCTAAGGTTGGAACAATTATCCTTGCCTTTTTATTGTGTGAATTGGAATGGTGTATTGTCATGGATGGTGTTGGGTAGGTGCGGGCTTGGCGAGGTGTAGGTTCTGGGGTTGTGCGGAAGATCCTGGGGATATAATTTCCTGTGTTTTTTGGACAGTGCAAGGCTAGGCCAGGTTTGGTAACATGACTGGCACCCTGATGTCCCTGAGGGTCGTGGAGGTCCCTTTCCGGGGCCACCTGTGGATGGGGGACATCCAGAGAGGCTGGGTTTTGCACTCCGGGTGCATGGAGACTTGGAGATCGGCTGAGCGCTGTGCTTGGTAGATATCTTCTTCCCTCCCTGGGGTAGGGTGATGCCCCTTTGTTGACTGGCTAGCTGGCTTGCCCTCTACTTGGTGTGTGTCGGGCCTTTGCCTGAGAAGTTTGGTGTCTGGGTTGGTTTCTGATTCCTTGTGTTGGGGGCTGAAACTGAGGCACCTCTCTTATCCAACGCAGGGTTGATGCCATCAATTCAATGTCTGGGGGCTCATTTCCCAAAGGGTTCATTTTTGAGTGACAATCAGTGGCAGAATCATCCATCACAATGCTGATAAATGGGCATCATTAACTTGTCCAGGAAGGCTCCTGAATTTTAATAGCTGAGGGAGTTACTCCTGTGGCAGACATGGGTGAGTTGATTATTTTCTCAACACTCAACTTGATCGTTAACTTTAACCTGCATCCCCCTGCTCTCATGAGTAATGGCTCATAAACTTCCATTTTGAACACCCAGCCACCCGTGCTAACGGCCATGTCGGCCAGGCTTCCCAAACCATTGGCAGGGCTCCTCCATACTGCTCAGGCCCTACAGCTGTGCGTTACAGCCTGAGGATGGGGGAGTTATGTTCGTGGCATCGTTGTTCCCTCAGTATCAGGATCCTTCTGCCTCCATGGAGCAAAACATTACACCCTGTCATTGTCCCCCCCACAGTGCCCAGCCGACCTGGAGTGGCTTCAATTTCACCTTGGGACATCGCCGTCGCTCCCTGTGCTAATCTGGTGGCTGTTCGCGCTCTCACCCCCTTCCAGTTACCATCCCAGAAAAACATTCCCACACAGGTACCAATGCTTTCACCTCAGCAAAGGTGATCTGAACTGCAGGAGGGCACACTGATGCCCCGTTCTCAAGTGCCACACTTACGGAATACCAACACTGCTCACCCCTCCCCCTCCAGTCCCAGATGCATGCACCAAGCCAGCACCCAACACCATCCCCCCCAAAAAAAAACAGAGGCCCGCATCAGGCCAGCGACCAACCAGCCCCCCGCCCACAGACACCTGAGACTCAACACACCCTGGGTCTGAGAAGGACGGATCTGGGTCCCCCATGCCCTGCCCAATGCTTCCACTCCATGGTAGCGCTCCCTGGTGGGTAATGGCGACTTCTGCATTCACCTCCGAAGTGAAGTCGCTAGGTCCACGTTTTTAAGGAGCTGTTGTAAACTGCACCAGCTGTTTGAATGTTCAATGAAGGTGGAATTGAGGGTGGCTAATTATATGATAACATATTGAAATGAAGTTCCTGAACTTCCTGATGGGAACCTCGTTATGTCACGTGCGAGCGGCACAGAAAATTGGAAAACGAGCGAGAATATCTTTTTCTTTGTTCTTTGGATAGGAAGGAAATAGAGGGACATGGCACAAGGAAGTGCTGAAGGTTTTGACAAAGGTTGGTATCATGATCGGTACAGGCTTGGAGGTCCGAAGGGCCCGTTCCTGTGCTGTATTGTTCTTTCTTCTTTGTTCCGACTCTTGCGAGATTTTGGGCCTGCGTCGCTGTTTATGTTCACAGCTAACGCGGCCCACAATCGCCCTCATTGTGTCTGTGCCAGTTCTTTGGTAAAGTTATACAATTTTTCCCAGTCCCCGCTCTTTTGCAATAGTGCCATAGTTTTTTTCCCCCCTTTATTAATATATATCCAATTTCTTTGCAATTGAATCTGCTTTCCTCACCCGTTCAGGCAGTACATTCCTGATAACAAATTCATATTTAAATTAAATTCTGCTTATCTCCCCTTAATTCAGTTGCCAATTATTTTAAATCTGTCTTCTCTGGTATAATAACTCATAAGCTGTTGTGAATGAAGGTGAATTCATTTACATATTTACAATTACATGCTTAGTACAGCATTCACTCCCAGTGCAGACCTTGCTGGGAGGATAGATCTGCTGGGATTCTCCCTTCTGGGGACTAAGTCCCCACGCCGGCAGGAAAGCCGGTGCCAACAACTCCGGCACCAATGGGCCCCCAAGGTGAGGAATTCTCACCTGTCTCAGGGGCGAGGTGGACGCCGAAGAGGTTGGCGCTGCTCCAGCCGGCGCCAAAAGGATGGCGCGAGTTTGCCTATGCAGCAAAGGGCCAGCGTGATCTCGCGCTTGTGGGGAATCGCCGCCGTGGTTCCGCGCATGTGCAGACCGGCTGGCGTATTTTGGCACATGTGCAAGGGGTTCTCTTCTCCGTGCCGGCCATGGCGGAGCCCAACAGGGGCTGGCACGGAAGGATGAAGTGTCCCCATGGAACAGTCCCACCCGCAGATCGGTGGGCCCCGTTCGTGGACCAGGCCACCGTGGGGGCTCCCCGGGGTCGGATCCCCCCTGCGCCCCCCCGAGGACCGCCCTGCCGACTTACCTGCCAGGTCCCGGCGGTAAGTGAGTTGAGTAATTCAGGCCGGTGGGACTGGCCAAAAACAGATGACCACTCAGCCCATCGTGGCCCGGAGAATTGCCGGGGGGGGGGGGGGCGCTGGCAACGGCCCCCGATCATTGTGGCGGGAATCCCGTCCCCGCCCGAAATACGTGCCGGAGAATACGGCAGCCGGCATCGGGGAGGCAGGGTGTGATTCTCGCCACCCCCCCCCCCCCCCGGGGATTCTTTGACTCGGCAGGGGGGGTCGGAGAATCCCGCTACTGATCAGGCCCTGAGTCGGGCCTGCTCTTATCCCCTGCCTTAATTAGCCACAGGTGATTGGCCTCCGCCCCCTACCAAGAGAGCTTGTATTCCATGAGTCCCAAAGGGAAGGTCAATGATTGTTTCCCATGGTCCTCAAGGGAGTTATTACATCTGGTTACAAGTTCTGGTGGACATAGGGAATAATCTAACGGAAAGGTTTCTAAGTGTCATTTGTGATGTGTTTTTCTGGGAGTTTCTCCCCGGTTCTGTCGCCGAGTTCCATACCGCTCTTTAACTGTCATCACTTTTTCTGGTCCTGGGGAGTTTCTCTCTGGGCTAGTCCCCCACATCCACCACTCACGGGCAATGTTGACCCCCACACACATAGGCACTGCCCCACAACCCCCACAAGTGATGAAACCCCATGACAGGGTCGCTGAGTGGCTCCCCTATCAGGCCTTCCCACACCCCCTTTCAGGCGAGGCCCCCCCCCCCCTTCCAGGACCCCTATCCTTCACCTTCACCCCCACCCCAACCGTCTGGAGGCCTCTTCATACATGCCCTTCCCCCTGCCAACGCTTCATACCCCCCACCTCCATCCTTTCATGGGCATTTCCCCCCCTCAGTCCCTTACCATTGGCACCTGGGAACACTGGCACTGCCACCCTGGCAGTGCTCCTGAAGGCTTTGCAGTGCCTCCCAGGAACCTTGGCATTGTCAGAGTGGCAGTGCTAAGGTGCTAGTCTGGCAGTGCCAAGGTGCCCGTGTTCAAGACAGAGGGACAGGGTCCCTCTGCCTATCCCTGACCACCCAGGCTGCTTTGATGGCCCAGGAGACCCCCTGGGTGCCATTTTGCCCCATCCATTTTTGTGTAGACAAATACAGAATGGTGCCCGACTGGGGTCTCCCTGGGGAGGCTGGTAGATGCCAGGGGCCTGGTAGATACTGAGTAATCATGCTTAATTAGGTTTAATACCTACTTAGCTGGCCGAGGCTTGGTCCTGCCTATTGTGGGGGGGATTCTGATTGCGATGCCTTTCAGTCCCGCTTGGCATACCGGATGTTGGGAAGACTCTCCCTGGATGAACTGGCCACGTCACGCTTCCATTCAGGAGCAATTAGGCTGGTAGATCGCGCATAGTTTCTTCTTATCTGCTCTGTCAAAGTCACTGCAGATTGAAAATCCCTTATCCAAAATGTTTTGGGTGGTGTGAGTATTGGATTTTGGAATTTTTGGGGATTTTGGAATATACTGTGCATGAGCAGAGCGTTGGGAACTGCGCATGTGCGGCGTGCATTGGGAGTTGCGCACGTGCGGCGTGCATTGAGAATTGCAAATGTGCAGCACGCGTTGAGAACTGCGCATTGCCCGGGAGACTTGTGGGATTTCCCACTCATGACATCATGTCGGCGCTCAAAAAGAAAGTGAGAATTTCAGAGTTTTCCCATTTTTGGAATTTTGGATAAGGGATGCTCAACCCGTAGTCATTTTGAACGGTTCAATTAAATCTCCAGATAAACCTTTCAGCTTTGAAGAGGCCATTTCCAACTTTGCCCGTTCCTCTGCATAATTGAAGCTGCTCATCCCTGATACCACTGGAGCAAATCTTGTCCATACACTCTTTAATGTCTTTAAAGCCTTCTGAAAGCGTGGTGCCCAGAATTAGACTCAGTACTCTTGCTGGGGCCTATCAAGGGATTTGCACGAGTTTAACATAACTCCCTTGCTTTTGTACTTGATGGTCTCAATACTACTGGGGGGACAAGGGAGCAGAGTGACAAAGTAATACCAGTTCAGAAAGACAGAAATGCAGCTTCTTTGGAGGCCATTTCTAATGACATGGTAGAAGCTTATTTAAATCTTTTGACTCCGTTCCCTGGCTTAACGTCAGCCAGATTTACAGGATGTCTGTCAGGTGGACATGTCTGCCCAACATGTCTGCAAGTGTGAAGCGAAGAACCAGAGAAATCCGGGTTCAAGGAGATATTGTGGACATTGAGGAGGGGAGGAAGGTTGAGAGGATATCATGGGATGGGAGGAGATCAGGGATTGGGCAATAGGATCGTGTAGGGGGTAGATCCGATCGAGGAGTGTTTAACAGATTTTTAACAGCGTTTGAATTGGGTTGCTTTGAAGGACTCAAGTGAAGACCCTCCACACCTTTTAACCCACAAGTAGGGCTGGAAAGGCAATAACCTGCTGGACCCAACCATTCCTAATACTATTCAACTGTTGGGATTCCCAAACTCTGAGAAACATGGCCATGAGCTACTAAATTTAGATCTGCCTTGAAGTATGAGTTCTACAGCATCTGGATGGTCAGTTAGTCGTACACATTCCCATCACCCCCACAGCCGCCTGCCCACAAACCCCACCCCATCCCCCACTGCCAATGCCCACCTCCATTACTACCACCAGTGGGTATGTACAAGGAAGATTAGGGTGCAATTTGCCATTTTTAAACCATATTTTCCATGCCTCTCATTCCCATTGTGGGGCTTAAAATTTGCTCCATGCGTTAATAAAACCCCTATGCATCTTTTAACACATATTTTTTTGGTTACATATAGTTTTATTAGAGTTTTATAATACAAATATTTCAACATAATTTTCAAAGTGCAACTGGTACAGTACAGAACAAATATTTTGGTAAATGTAAAATCAAGCAAGAAAGGATAAAATCAGAACAGTGGTCCTTAAGAACAAGTGCCTATAATTTTAACAGTGTATCAATCATAAAATAGGGGAGAAAGAGGATAAGGCCAAATGAACAAGGTAAGATAATATATCAAGCTTTATGTATAGCGAGATTGCAACTTGGAATATGGTTCATGGGAGCAGGTCAGACAAAGAGAGCCTATAAATTTGAGATAGGGGTCCCACACTTTACAAAATGTATCAGACTTAGAACAGATCACGGACATCAGGAATTCCATAGGGATTCACGCCATGTTTATTTTACACCTGGTTTGAATCTGCACGGTACCAGCACGGTAGCATGGTGGTTCGCATAAATGCTTCACAGCTCCAGGGTCCCAGGTTCAGTTCCCGGCTGGGTCACTGTCTGTGCGGAGTCTGCACGTCCTCCCCGTGTGTGCGTGGGTTTCCTCCGGGTGCTCCGGTTTCCTCCCACAGTCCAAAGATGTGCGGGTTAGGTGGATTGGCCATGCTAAATTGCCCGTAGTGTCCTAAAAAGTAAGGTTAAGGGGGGGGTTGTTGGGTTACGGGTGTGGGATGGATGTGTGGGTTTGAGTAGGGTGATCATTGCTCGGCACAACATCGAGGGCCGAAGGGCCTGTTCTGTGCTGTACTGTTCTATGTTCTATGTTCTATGAAGGATACTTGTCACTGATTCAGGAGCAGAGGATATTTTTATGTGCAGCAAAAGCGAGGGTGTTATGCAGCCTTTTTTCATCAACGTCAACAATTCTCCTTGTCTGGAAGACCCAGAATTAGAGCCAAAGGATCAAATTCTAAGGTCCTGCCAAATATCCTTCCAACTCCTTAACTACAACGGACTAATAGGCTTACATCTTGGCACGGGGCCATGTGCAGTGTATATAATCACACTTGACCACCAGGAACTTTCAACACATTGGGTATATAGTAGGATCAAACCTGTGTCTCAGACTTGGAGCGGTATGCAAGTTGTGCAGTATCTTGAACTCAGTCACCTTCATTCCATTAAATATCAAATTCTATCGCCATAATCTCATATACTGTCCCATATCTCCTCATCAATATTATTTCCAAGTCACTTTCCTAAGACTGCAAGGTACCCAGTGTACTAAAACATGACCTAGAACACAAAGTATCATAAAACTTACCAATTAGCGGTCTAAGCTCCACGGAAATCAGGATTTCTTCCACAACGAAAATGGAAGGACACAAAGTTGCTTTGTTAAGGCTATAGTCTCTAAGTTGCAGATATTTTTTTTTAAAAGTGTCCCAGGATGTCAAATTGTTCACATAGCTGCTCAAAGGATGACAATGAAGTACCACTGAACATATCTCCCAGCCTACAAATGCCTCTATCTCTCCAAGTATCGAATCCATGGTCCATAGGTTAGGTGACTTGGCCATGCTAAATTGCCTCTTAGTGTGGGGGTACGGGGGTGGGGTGGATGTATGGTCCTAAGTAGTGTGTTCCTTTTCAGGGTTGGTGCAGACTCGATGGGCCGAATTGCCTCCTTCTGCACTGTAGAGATTCTATGAGTTCTATGACTAAACTGTTCATTAAAGGGAGGCACGGTGGCACAGTGGTTAGCATTGAGGCCTTACAACGCCAGAGACATGATTCTGACCTCAGGTGACTGCCTGTGTGGAGTTTGCACATTCTTCCCGTGTTTGCGGGAGTTTCGTCCGGATGCTCCAGTTTCCTCCCATAATCCAGATGTGCAGGTTAGGTGGATTGGCTCTGCTACATTGCCCCTTGTGTAGGGATAGGATGGGGGATTGGGCCTAAATAGGGTGCTCTTTCAGATGGTCAGTGCAAGCTGATGGGCCGAATCGTCTCCTTCTGCACTGTAGAGATTCTAAGATTCTATACGACCTGGTCGAAAGATGAGGCTGCCTTGAATGGGAGAGAGAGTGGAAGTCAGTTTCAGCCTCCCTTCTAATTGATGGGCCATCCTCCATACTCTAAGAATATGAATAATAATAGGATTTTGCACTTAGCAGAACACAACCTAAAATCCCTGTAAAATAACAAGACCTGGTCTGCTTCAATATTGAGCCAAATGGAGGTGAGGTCCTTTCTAACCCAGTCCCTTATCAACTTAAAATGAAGGGTAAATCGGTACAGCCTTATATTTGGGACTCCAACCCTCCCGTAGAGTTTGGGAGCTGCTTGGTGAACTTCAGACAAGTCTTCTCAGAGAGGAGAAGAAAAAAGCCAACAAGGGAATGGGAGCCAAATGCCCCTCCTGCATTTTGGAACCAACCATGAAGAGCCACACCTTCCGCCACCTTCCAGCGATGGTGCCACTCAATTCTGTCATGATTAAAGACAGGATAGCATACAACCAACATAAAGATATGGATAGGAAGAAAAAACAATCGATAATTAGCATGCCACACAACCACCAGAAATAAAAGTCCCTGAGATTCTCGAGGATGAGGACAAGACCTTCATTACTGTGCTCAAAAGTTAATACCTTCCAATACACTGCATATATGACAATATTAAATCAGACAAAAAGACAATATGACAGGGAGAAAATCCAAATTTCAAATTTCATCAAGTGAGCTGCAGATTGTCAGTCAAACTCCTCGCCTTCCATGGACTTAACAAAGGCCAAGGCATTTGTGGGATTATTGAAAAACAATTTACCATCAGGTATTTGATTGGAAATTTAATCGCCCATGCATTTTTGAAGGAAGTATGTGGAGAAGCTGCGTAAATTAAATGATATAATTAAAAGGCTGCAAGAACCTAGGGATTTAAGTATATATTTATTGAAGGTGACAGGAAAGTTGATGAGCATGTTAAGAAAGCTCAGGATGTCAAATTGTTTGCATAGCTGCTCAAAGGATGACAAGGAAGTACCACTGAACATATCTCCCAGCCTACAGATGCCTCTATCTCTCCAAGTATCTAATCCATGGTCCATAGGTTCGTCATCAGATATCACCCTCAGTCACAGGATAATGCAGGGCATAATTCTTTCCAGCTGCCTAGAGCTATTTCCGAACTTCATTGAAGCCTTGACACTTCAGCTGTGTCACCGCTGAGAAGTCTTGGAAGAAGGAGATCGTCTCCCCTCCATGTCTGGACATGCCACGCCTCATTGCTTCCAGAACCTTCTTGCTATCTTTGAAATGGTGGAGGTGAATGATTATGGACTTGGGACATTGACTTCCCCTCGGCCTCAAAGATACGTTATGGTGTGCCCTTCCTAATTTGAAACGCCCAACCTTCACATCCAGCTTAAAGAAACATGGTGACCAACTCTCAAAGAACTTAAAAAGAGTCTCACCCTCCACTCTTTCTGGCAGACCGGCAACCCGGACATTCGTTCCCTGGCCTCAGTTCTCCAAATCTTCCAGGATTTCTGATATACCACGTAGTTGTTTTTCCAAGGATTGAATGCGAGCTTCAGCTGAGGAAGCAACTTTTCTGATATTTGGGATTCTTTTCTCCGTTTCACCAAGCCTTTTCTTCGTATTCTGCAGCTCTGTCTCATGAGCACTATGATTCTGTGCCAACAAGCTGGAGTCTGTCATCTATTACTCTGATATAATTTTCAGCGCCTGAGAAAGCATTCGGGTCAACATACTGCTCGAGGATCAGGTCGCCACATTGAAAAGGCGGCTCCACCCTCTTTGCATCTGATTGCCCCCTTTTATCACTGGATTTCTTCGAATTTCTCAGCATTTTTTCTCCAACACTTATCTAAATATCCTTGAGGGTCATACCACAGAGAATTAACTCATGGATTAGGCAAGCATGTGCCTCGCAAACAGGATAAAAGAAGAAGCTCGCGGAAAAGGTGCTATTCCCTCGCCCGCATCATACGGTTCCCTCCACCCCTGTGCTTTTTTAACATCCTCATCAACTTTCCTGTCACCTTCAATAAATATATACTTAAATCCCCAGGTTCTTGCAGCCCTTTAATTGTATCATTTAATTTACACAGATGCTCCACATACTTCCTTCCAAAATGCATGGCTGATTACATTTCCCATCAAATACCTGATGGAAAATTGTTGGTAAACCTAACAGAATGGTCAACTAATACTGAGAACTAAAAGGTCACAATGCTTTTCCTCAAAGATACATTCACAGACTTCAAGGTGCTTCAACATCAACCAATCAAATTTTTTAATGAGTCACGGACACTGTCATTACATTTCGAATGTTGTGCATTGGATGCAATCCAATCCCAAACGACACATCATCAAGTAGTATTTTTGAGAAAACAAATTCATAAAACATTTGTATCTTGCCGTAATGTATTTGACGGGGGGCAGAATTCTCCCATGTCATCGCCGGGAGGTTAAATTGTGGGCAGGGGGTGGAATTCAGCAGGAGACCCCGGAGTCAGCTGGAGGGCAGTATTTTTGTTAGCACTGCTGCCTCACAGTACCAGGGACCCAGGTTCAATCTGACCTTGGGTGACAGTCTGTGTGGAGTTTTTCACGTACTTCCCGTGACTGCGTGGGTTTCCTCCGGGTGCTCCGGTTTCCTCCCTCAGTTCAAAGGTGTGCAGGTTGGGTGGATTGGCCATGCTAAATTGCCCCTTAGTGTCCAAAGGTGAGGTGGGGTTACAGAGATAGGGCGGGAGATTGGAAATAGGTAGAGTGCTCTTTCAGAAGGTCGGTGCGACTCAATGTGCCAAATGGCTTCCTTCTGCATTTTAGAGATTCTATGACTTTATGAAAATCAGTTTAATGCTGGCCTGAAATTCCCATGGGAAACTTTGCTGTTTCCCTCCACGGAGGATCAGGAAATCGATTTTCATCCCGCTAATGGGATGCAGATGTAGGCCTGACCAGAATCTTCCCCCCACTCCCAATTCTCCATCATTCCAGGGGGAAAACACACAGGTCCAGAACACGCCTGGACCAACATGACATGCAAAATCTGGACTCACCTTTAGAACCTTGCTCACATCATGGGAATCTCAGTAGATGGCAGGCCTGGGCGCAAGAGGAAGATCTTTGGGAGGGTGGGTGATGAGCATGTCGGGGAAGTGAAGCTGGGAAGGAAGGGGTTCTGAGGAGGGAAGGTGTCCAGGTGGAAGAAGAGGTAGAGGGGCAGAAGGATGCAGTTATCATAGAATCATAGAATTTACAGTGCAGAAGTTGTCCATTCGGCACATCGAGTCTGCACCGCCCTTGGAAAGAGCACCTCACTTAAACTATCCCTGTAACCCAGTAACCCCACCTAACCTTTTTGGACACTAAGGACAATTTAGCATGGCCAATCCATCTAACCCGCACATCTTTGGACTGCGGGAGGAAACCGGAGCACCCAGAGGAAACCCACGCAGACTTGGGGAGAACATGCAGACTTCGCACAGACAGTGACCCAAGCGGGAATCGAACCTGGAACCCTGGTGCTGAGAAGCCACAGTGCTAACCACTGTGCTACCATGCTACCATTGTGGAGGAAGGTGTCATGAACGAGAAACGTGTTGTGGAGGGTGTTCGGGGGGGGGGGGGGGGGGGGGGGGGTGCGCAGAAGACGTAGGGAAGCAGTAAGGAGCGGTGAAGGTGCAGAAGGTGAGGCTGAATGTCCAGGTGAACATGCGAGGGAGGGATTTGAGGAGTCATTATCTGCCTCCTGGGGAGTGACCTGAGGGTGGCTGTCCCACAGTTGCTGCTGATTGGCTCGCTCACGACCCTAGCAACAACAAATGCAGAGAGAAACGCCCTATGAAAGGAGGGACTGTTCTTTGAAACATCATCAAATTCACTCACTGGTATTTTGGCCATGTGTCCGCGGGCTGGATAGAAAGGACTGACAGGCCGAACATTAGCCTGTGGGCCGCTGCTACAGAAAGCCTGATCCAGTATATGCAACAGCCATTTGGGTGGGAGTCAAATTGCTTACTCATAATTTCTGTGTGGCATTTCTCCACAGATCTGCTATCACCGTACACATTTTCTACAGGCACTCTGGATAGAATTTTCACACAATTGTGTAGAGTGCTGGATCAGGCGAAAAAACCAGTATGATACCCACCAGATTCACGGACACCTTTTCCAGCCTGATCAAACAGCATCTGTGCAATTTCAATGCGCTGGCAAGGACAACAGGGTGGGTGGGTGTTAAACACCTCGGCAAAGTCAGAATTCTAAGTCACATAAAAGGCCTCTCCCCCCCCCACCACCGTAGATCCCCCCCATAGAGATCATGACTCCCTCACCCACAGACATCTAGATCCCACTTGCCCTGCATTGAGGCGTTCCCCACCCACCCCCACACGCAGCATCCCAAGCACCAGGTCACGCCCTACCCACAATGCCAACATCTTGGCACTCCCCAGGCACCCCCCCCCCCACTCCGCACTGTCATCAGGGCTTTTGCTCTCCCCTTCGCCCACCTATCATCAAAGCTCCCCCCCCCCCCCACCCCCCGTGCCACACTGTCACCGGGACTTTTGAAAACCAGCGGTGATTCACGGCAGCATGAAGTCATGGCACGCAGGTGGGGGTGGGGGTTTAGGGACGCCGTGCGTCGAAGCTGTGGCGAGGAAGATCTAAAACTGTGATCTCACCGATGCAAATCCTGTTTTGGCTCTCTCTCACGAGGTTTCGTGGCCATAACCGGATTTGCGCCCACAGCTAACTGGGCTGGTAGATCCTGCCCTCATGTGTTGCAGAAAATATTTACTACAGTCATCTCCTGCCTGACAATCTAGACAACTGTATTCGAGATGTGGCTTTCTTGATTGTCGTGACTTATTTTGCTTTATTACAAGCGGTAGGATCTCAAGGACAGAATGTGCCGCTGTTTTCAGTGAACCACCAATGGATCCTCCAATCCTCCCGTAGGGTGGCGCCAGTGTCATGAACCGTCACTGGACTAGTAATCCAGAGACTCAGGGTAATGGTCCGGGAACCCACGTTCGAATCCCACCACAGCAGATGATGGAGCTCGAATACAATAAAAATCTAGAATTAAAAGCCTAATAATTACAATGAAACCATTGTCGATTGTAGTTAAAATAAACATCTGATTCACGAATATCCTTTAGGGGAGGAAATATGCCTGGACTGGCCTACATGTGACTCTAGACCCACAGTAATGGTTGACTCTTATCTACCCTCTGAAATGGCTGAGCAAGCCACTAAGTGCAAGGGCAATTAGGGATGGACACCAAATGTTGGCCTTGCCAGTGATGCCCACATCGCAGGAATGAATTTTTAAAAATGAGGACCGTGCGGCAGCTTTAGATCACTTCCCCTTCTTTCATGGGAAATCGAGATTAATTTAGCCCCTTATTGATTTCTACGTTACTATGTGTTTCCAGGGATAAAACTATAAACCGCATCCAAAAACACTCCCGGTTACTTATCATTGCCTTTTCAGTCTATTAGTTTAATGTGTTAATAAAGTCAAAATCCACCCGAAACAAAAAATCACGCCAGAAATGATTCTTCCTTTCAGTGTAAAATGTGCCATTCTTCATACACAGACATTCCATAAGGTAACATTCCCTGGTGTAACCGGTTCACGTCCCTGTTCAGCCTGTTCCCGTTCCATGCTGCACTGTTCTTCCATTCCCAGCCGAAAGGTATTGAGCTGAGGGACCGCAATGTGTGGAAATTAAAACAAGGTCTGGCAGCATTTAATTTTCCTTGTGAACTTCAAGCATCATTCACAAAAATATTCCTGCCACCCACTAAAAAGTACATTAATACCAACTGCTCAGCTCAATAAATTACAAGGATGAAAAGACAGACAAATGAAAGCCGAGGAAAATGTCCGCGTCAATTATTACTGTGCTAAATATGACAAAGCGACGGTACAGTCAGAACAAGATGTGGACTTGAGGCCCTGACTGTATTTTTATTTTGACAATTCGAGAAATAATTGCATTCCGTCAGAGTTACGGAAATTCATCTTCAGTTTAGGATGTCAAGTCACCTCAACCATGACACACCAAATTCACATCTGGAAATAAGTCTTAAAGATACGTTTGTTTCCATTCCAAATGGGCCACAGAATTAAAACCCTTTTTGAATGTAAGTATGAGAGGGGGAATGAGTCAGAGACAGTTAACATAGCCATAGTTACTCACTGACTGTTGATTACTCGTGGTTTGTAATCCGAACTGCATTAAGCAGGTGAGGGTAGGGTCCCGACAGTTGGGTCCTTCTTTCCATCTGCTAATTTGCCTCAGGTCTGACTGCAATTTTAGCTGAGGCATGCTGGAGAAGCTGTTGCAATTTCTCTGTCAGGTTAACGTGTTTGCAAGAGGAACCAGGGCCGGGAGTAGCTAATAATAATGGGCACACGAGTGCTGGATCAGGCATCTGTTCTTCCTCGATTAAATGTAAGTCTGTGCAATCCCTCCACCTGCCCACTCATGGAACTCCTGCCTGACACCTCTTGGCATTGCCCCCTTCATATACCGCTTGGCTCTGTCCCCTAGCTGTTTAATTACATTCGGTAGTATTCGAATTCAGATAAATCAGTCATGCCCTCGCTGGGCATGATCCTGATCACATCACGGGCGACGGGTGTGGCGTGGAAGATCTCAAATCCCACCGGCACAAATCCCATTTAGCTGTCTCTCTCTCTCTCTGTCTCTCTCTCTCTTTCTCTCTCTCTCTATCGCTCTCTCTCCCACTCTCGATATAGTGGCCATAACGGAATCTGTGGCCACGGCAAACAAGACTGCTGGATCTCACTCAATGTTTTCTTATTGGCTAAAAGATGGTTGGTATTTGTCTGAGCCCCACAGGAATCTTTGGGCCTTCGCTAGCTGCCCCGGACATCTCCCTCCCGCATCAACCCCTGATACTCTCTTCCAACCACTTTCCTGAGTGCTGGGGAAGCATTCCTTCCTGTCCTTACGAGCAAGCTCCTATTTCCCAAATTCCCAGCCTTATGGGTGGCACGGAAGCACAGAGGTTAGCATAGTTGCTTCAGAGCGTAAGGCCCCGGGTTCGAGCGTACCCAGCATGTCAGAGAACAGAATATTCAGCAGTATGATTCTTCATGCTTGGCGTTGAGGATCAAGAGGACGGAATATAGCCATCTGGGATGGCGAGTGAGGAATCCAGACGGTATCAAAACCCCAACTAATTAACATTTGATGGCCCATCTCCACCAGTCAAAGGACTGATACTTGAGCGACCGATACAATCCCAAACATTTCGGCACCACTCCCTGTACTAGGGAAGCGTAAACAACAGGGTCAATGACCGCTTGGGACACACCCAGCCATCAAGGCACACGCCCATTTATTGGTTTGAATCGAACACAATGATCAGGAATCACCCAATTAGTGGGGTCCAAACTGAAGGACCACCCAAAAGAGCACGGAAACCCCCAACAATAAAAGAGAGACCACAATGTGTTCGGCCTCTCTTGGACTTGGTGCCCGGCAGCGTCTGCTTCCAATTGCAGCACCACCAGAAGCAAATTCAAGTTCAGCGCCCGCTACCAGACGGATGAGCCCAGCTGAGCAGCAGTTACTTCTCCAGACCCGATAGATCCAGAATCGAACAGCGGCCACTGTTCCTCTGACCTAAGCTGGGTGCCTGAAGTTAAGTACAGGTTGCCATAGTCGATAGGTGTAATTTAACTAGTAGTGTTTATATTGCATGATTAGTTTTGTGTGTAAATAAAGTACCCTTGATCTTGAACTAACTAACTGGTGTTTGGCTGTTTGATCGATATCCGGTTGAACCTTGTGGTGGTATCATTTGATAACTGGCGACTCTGAGCAATAGAATATTGACTGCCATATTTACAGTAGGTAAAAAAGGCAACAGTATTCTAAATGGGAAATTGATTAAGGACAAACAGACAGACAAATGAGATATTAAGCAACAAGATAATAACAGATACTATGGTTGTACCCCCAGGAAGACACGGAGGCACCTGAAGACAGAGAAAAATCCAGACGAGATGAAGACGAACCTGATGATCTGCATCATGATCGTTGTTGGATCAATACAGTTGCGCGTGTTACCCACCCCTACACCCCTCACCACACAGGCCCTGAACATTACTACCCAACACAAGACCCCCTAGACCGGACACTACACCACACATAGACACAGCCACTGATAGCCCAACATTGTGTGAGAATATCATAAAATGGTACTCCCTGTCGTACACAGGAGCGGCGTTATTGGTTATAGCTGTACTGTGCAGTATCATCCAGACAATCAGACTTCGGAACTGGAGGAGAGCCTCCCGTCCTCTAGTATACACACTTAGAGCCCCTTTCTTCAGACTCCAGTAAACTCCACACTCTTTCGGAACCCTTCCTCCCAAATCAATTCCGCGGTTGTTGTTTTTTTTAATAAAGTTACTTTCTTTGTACATGGACATTAGTGATAAGTAGGAATGTGATGCTGCTATTGTTTATTTTGTATTAGAAGATAAGTTCTTTGGTTATTAGATAGCAGCATGAGTGTAGTCTAGTTAGAGACAGTTAGTGGTTCCCCTTTCTGTGTAAAGAGACTGAAGTGTATGTTTGAATGTTCAGTGTCCAGGATTTTTAAAGATATGTGTTGCATTAGGGAAACTTAGGTAAATATTTTGACCAATAGGACAGAGTGGGGTAGAACCTGTCCTTGATTGAGGGTACCCGGCATGTCAGAGAACAGGAGAAGATCCAGCAGTGTGTTCCTTCACGCCTTGTGTTGAGGATCAAGAGGACGGAATGTAGCCATCTGGGATGGCCAATTACAACCAGGAACAGGGAATATCGCAAAGCACAGCGGGAAAAATGGACCATGCGGGATTCAGGCAGACTCAGAGCCTGAATGTATATTTGCGAGTGAGGAATCCAGATGGTATCAAAACCCACAACCGATTAGCATTTGATGGCCCATCTCCGCCAGACAAAGGACTGATACTTGAGCGACTGGTACAGTCCCAGACATTTCGGCGCCACATCCTGTACTAGGGAAGCGTAAATAACAGGGTCAATGACCGCTTGGGACACGCCCAGCCATCAAGGTACCCACCCATTTATTGGTTCAAATCGACTTGGCATTGGCCAAGCTGGTAGAGGCCACAAGAGATCTGTGCTGACTTGAGTCCCAGCTGCGGGAAGTGGAGAATCACATAAGGCCAGTGTATTGGGCGCCTGGCCCGCTAAATAGCTTTAAGTGGGTCATGAAGACCAATTTGAATTTATTTACATGCTCCCACTGGCGTTCGCCGTTTACCTCATTCCCGCCGCTAGCGGGAGTTCAGAGAATCATGATCAGGTCGGCACCTGGCAGCGATCCCGATTTTGCCCTGACTCCCAATTGTCTGTCCCATCGGGGAAAGCGATCCGGGCATCCTGTGATGGATAAACCCGCCGATAGTAATTTTCCTGGAGCTTGGGTCGTTTCCCCGGTCTAGATCTAGATTCCAGCAATGGGGAGTTGAACCCGTCGGTGAGACTGGCTCCACAGAGATCGGGGCGCCGTTTTTAAAGGATGCCCCGATTTCTAAGTGAGCTTGAGAGTATCCCACCCATGGGCAATGCCACCCCCACATGCTTGGGAATTGTCCCCCTCTAAGTGAGGAAACCCCCCTGTAGGGCCACTGAGGACCCCTTTTCAGGACACCTCACACTTTCACCAGCTTGCTTTCAAGAACCCTCTTCATCACCGCAATGATGAGGCCCCTTCATCCTCCCCTGCCTCCCCACCATTCATACACCCCTCACCACCACCCCCTTTCCATGGGCATGGCCCCCTTCTGCCCCTAGCTCTTGGCAGTGCCAACCTGGCTCGAGGGCACCCTGCTATTGCACTCAGGCAATGCCCCTGTCACCCTGAAAGTGTCAACCTGGCATCCTGGCACAATTCTTTGCTCGTCAGAATAAGTGTTGACGCCAGGGCAGGATTTTTGGAGTTCTACGACGGCAAAACAGGTGCCACATCTGGGCTGATTCAACGACCGTTAAGGGGCTCGCACTGGCTCCATGTGGAACACAAACGATTCCAATAAAAAATGGTGCGTTATTCGCCGGGTTTACGATTGACACTCAGGAGGCCAACGAGCTGCAGCCACATCTACACCCTTCACTCCCCACACACACTATCTCAGCCAACAAGATGGCAGGGATGAGAGTGGGATCCCATTTTACAGACGCTGAGTTGACACCCTGCTAGACACTGGGGAGGAGAGGCGGGCGACCCTGTACCCCGGCCCAGCTGTTCGCTGTATCAGGGCACAGGTGCAGAGACTGTAAGCGTTGTGAACAACACCGCCCAGACCAACCAGCAATGCCGTAAGAAGCTGCAAACATTCTCAGGGCAGCCAGGGTGGGTAGTCAGCAGTGTCCCTAACACTAAGCCACACCACACATACCCGTAACCCTCACCCCCACCCACCAGGGGCGGCCGAATCCCCACCCTGACCACATGCCGGCACCCATACCGGTTGGCATAGCCAGGTGCGCTGGCTACTGAAGCCACCAGCTACCTGCAGATGCAGGTGGAGGAGACCAACTGTGTGCAGGAGCAGGAGGTTGTGCCAGCCATGCGTGCCACCGGCCAACACTGCATGGGTGGCGTCCGCGATGGAGGCATTGGGGGCAAGGGTTTTGACTATGGATCAGCATGTCCAAGCCCTGGGGAATTCTGTGCAGGCACTGGCTGAGGCCCAGGACAGGGTTGCCGTCTCAGAGGCAGTCATGTACGAGACCACCTGGAAATTGCAGCAACGCTTCTGAGCCTGGCCAAGTCACAGTGAGCCATGGCTGAGAATGTCAACGGCATTGCTCAGTTGCTGGCTGTCGTGGCGCAGACACTGAGGGAGGTGGCCTAGTCCTAGAGGGAAACAGCGCAGTCACTGGCTGATGCGACACAGACCCAGAAGTTGGTGTCATAGTTGCAACTGATGTGGTTCATTCCCAGATGGAGGAGGTCCAATCCCCGTCCTCCATGGCTGTGAGCATGCAGACCCTGGTTAAGACCAGAGTGGGCCTCCAGCACTGGCGTCGCCAGGTGGCGGGGGAGCCTCAGGGTTTAGCTCCGCTCACACCCCCTGTTCAATTGAGTAGCCCGGGGGCCATCAGGCAGCCCGAGAGAGGAGGAGGTGATGGGGCCTGTACTGGTGACTCTCGCAGGGGTGGTACCAGAATACCGCAGCACCTCGGACTCCCCTCTCACCCCCCTCCCGGCCCCTGGTGCATCTGGCGAGCAGCGGCCAGAATAGGATGGCACAGCACCCCCTGGGACACCTGAGCAGCACCCTAGCTCATCCAATATCATACAACATGTACAAATTGCGCATATCATCCTTCCATGAATGATTGGCAGAGAGGTTTGTGCAGTCATTGAAGAATGTCATCAAAACATCAAAAGCCTAAAGACCACTGTCTAAGAGATATGAACAAGTTTTCCATTTCCTCCAGAAAGGTTGCCCATGTGACAATCCAAACTCACCAGCAATATTGGGAGCAATTTAGCGGTCTCGTCCAACACGACTTGAGATTCAATGAAAAAGAACAGTAAAGTGCCGTTGGGCAGTAGGGTTTTTCTCAGCTTTGCGGCAACTGAGAAACACCCTCTAAAGGCACCCAAAACGGACATAGATTTTTCTCCGGTTAAATTGCACCTATTGTTTCTAAAACAGAAATCGTGGACCAAGTTTGATTTGCTCTTACCGCCTGACATTACTACCATTGTAGAGCAACAACAAAACCAACTTCCTCGCTGTGACTAGACATTGAAACCAAGACGTTTTGAAGATGGAGAAAGAGTTTTAACAAGGAACTACTCTTCAAGTGAGAAGTCGGTACCTGCCACAACACTGGCTCAGATTGGACCTATTTATTATAAGATTCAGCCATTGATGAGAGAGTTTGGAGGAGACACACCGATCAAATCCTCGCTTTAAAAAGAGAATTTTCAGAGTCGGTGTCTGAATGGCCAACATCTGCCACTCAAGTTTTGCAAATCCCTCGACCTATTATTATTACTGAGTCAAATTCAGATTCTACAGAAGTTGAACCAACAGCATCTGTAGAAATGGAAATAGAACCAACTTTATCAGATGTGCCTGAGCCAAGTGTGGAACAGATTACCGAGAGTGTGAAAATAAAGGCTCCTGAATGACGGATTCTGACTAAGCAGAACCAATGTCCACCCAAAAGACCTCTCTTTATAATTCTATAATCATAGCACTTGTTTAAATAACCACTGTTCGCCATGAGTACATATTTAAGTTACTATTTGTTAAAATTTATTGTCGCATTACAGGAGCAAACGGCGAGGAATGTTATTTATTGTAACCAGTGCCTCGCTGCATAGCATGTCACATGATTATGTGGTGACATCATCAGAGGTGCTTGGGAGATTTTCTGTCTTCCTCCATTTTAGGCTGTGAGAAAGCAACACCTCTGTAATAAACTCTGACAAGTGGTTAAGCAACCTATAGTGTGGCAACCATGTTATCCTCTGTCTGTATTGTATGTAAGCCCCAGCAAACATAACACTAACCCACCCTCCAGCGAATTAGCAATCCACCTCCATAAGAACTAGGAGCTATCAATACATCGTGCTGGGTAGGTATCATGAACCGAAAATGAACCTGACATTGGTGTCCAGAGCCTGGAAGGATAATCAAACCCTTATTTGAAGCAGTTTCTTTTCTATTTTCCATCTGGTCTGCTGGAGAGACTCCCCTTTCAAGTAATCATGATATTCCTTTTCCATTCTGGCAGCTATAGCTTGGGCCAGAATAGTTGTGTTCTGTCATCTTCAGTATCTGTAAGCTCTCTGCGTTCCTTCCTTTATCTGAACTATGCCCGAGAAGCAGATTTCACTACAATACTGCCAATGTTAATAAAAACAAAAACCTTCTTTACTGTTCCACAAGACTGCCTCCTGCTCGAAAGCTTCACTCTCTCTGAATCTGATTTTCTCTCTGGGGCCTTCATTCTACAGACATAAGAAGACCGCCTGCATCTTCTTTGCACTGCTCTCTTCCTAGGATTCTGCTAATTCCTCATGTATTGGAACTCCAGTGTGTAGGTGTCAGAGCTTCAAACTGTGCAGCTGACAAGTACCTACGACCCACTCCTTATACAAAGCATTTCACCTGTCCACTCATCCATGTGCTGTTTACTTGGTTTGAGAAAAGCAATGATAGATGTCTGGAAGCGGTTTGGGTTACCTTCTTTGTTTGCAACGGTCCACATTGAAAATGGCAAATCAAAAATTCCTTTGTTCCAGGTGTAGCATCGGAGAGACGGCGGGGTGGGATTTGGCGTTGCGGAGACTAAGTGCTGATGCCAGGACTGAATCGCAGGCGTTCTGTGGACTTGATAGCGGCCCCAGTGCAAGCTCTGAAATATGGGTTTAAACCTCCCCACAGTGTGAAGCGCACAAGGATGAGGTGAAGCATACGAATGTTGGCTATGGGTTCTGATTGACAGAGGTTGTTCACAGATCAGCGATCATCCGGGTGCAGTGCAGGTGGTCGCAACATACATTTGAAGATCCATTCAGTGGCATCAACTACTCGTGAAAGGTCATTAAATCTCGTGGTGATGCTGTATCCAGGTATGGGCTGCATGGTAGCACAGTGGTTAGCACCTGTTGCAGTGTCGATGTAAGCCTACTTGTGACAATGAAGATTATTTTTTAAAAAGGGGAACCCCCCCCCCCCTCCAACACCAGGGACCTCTGTAATAGGGGGCTCCTCACAGGACCCCTGTAAAAGGGGAACCCCCAATAGGGTTCCACTGCTAAAGTGATCCCACTACAGATCCCCCGCGCATATTCCCTTCCCCTACCAGAAATCAATCCCCTGTCTAGAAGCTGGAGAGCAGTCCAGACAGGGGCAGTAAGAGGAATTTCAGCTATAACACTCACCTTGCAGCTCCACCTGCCCATTCCTGGCAGGAGAACAGTTGTGACTTACCTCTGGATCCCACAGATCCATTAGCTCAAAGCCATTCATAGCTTTCTAGTAGTGGTCTGTGATTGACAGCTTCTGCAAACCACCTGCAGCTTTTATTCATTCACCTCCTTTCATGGTTCAGTGGCTGAATTGGTGAAACCCCAATGTTTTTAAACAATGACCACATCAAAGAGAGGTAAGTGCAGTGAAATCACACGCTTGAGTGGTTGGATTACAGGGGAATGGGGGCGGTGGTCATGGAAAGGGGTGGTCGCCAGGAGTAGGGGGAGGGGAGGGGATGTTTGTGCTGTTAGCCAAGCTTCCCTGTCGGTGAACCTGGAGGTGATTAGAGCATTCCATGCATGCCAGTCATGGCGCACACTTTGTGCGGCCTCCTGTCCCTGCCCATCCTGGCCCTCCACCGCATCCGCCTACTCCAGCATGCGGCCCCTCTGTTGCGCGATGTTGTGGAGGACACGGCAGGCCACCATGGTGTGGGAGACTCTCAGAGCGCTATACTGGAGGGTATCTCTGGAGATATCCAGGCACCGGGACCACAACTTCAGGATGCTGATGCACCATTCGAACACGCCCCTTTTCACTGCATAGGCGTCATTGTAACGGATCTCCGCATCAATCTGTAGCCTCTGGATTGGCGCATCAGCCATGACTGTCACGGATAATCCCTGTCGCACAAGAGCCAACTCTCACTCAATGTCAGGAACCATCGAGTGTTCCATCATGAAGGCTTTGTGCATAATGCCTGGGTATTAGACGCAGACATGCATGGTGTGCAGCTCATGGTCACAAGCAGCTAAACGTTCATCAAGTGGAACACTTTTTGGTTTGTGAGGACTGGCCTGTCATGGGCTGGTACTCATTGGGGGACATGCATCATGTCAATCACCCCCTGGACCTGGTACATCTGGAAATGGCAATGAACCCCATTGCCCGGGCATCCTGGTGGGCTCGGTCCACATGGAAGTAGATGTATTGGGCTGACAAGCATACAGGGCCTCCATGATGGTTGAATGTACCTCTGCACTGAACTCTGTATGATTCCAGACAGCACCCAACTTGGCACCTGGGAGGACCCGTGGTGTAAATGTTCAGGGCGACCGTCACCTTGACGGTCACCTTGACTGGGGAGAACACCAGGAGCGGGTGTCCTCCCCCAGATTCCCACATTTCCAGGTGTGCCATGATCCCGCTGATATGTCGCACTGTCCCGCTGTGTGGCCGGAGTCTTTGACGGCATGCCCAGTCCGACAGGTTCTCGACTTACAGGTGCTGTCAGTTGCTCCACATGAAGCCGGAGGGGCAAGTCCTTCCCACCTCCTCCTTGGCCTGTTGGGTGGCTGGCTCTTCATCATCACCAGCTGCCTCCTATTCCTCTGGAGCAGGCTCTACATCTGCAGGGTTCTCCCTGAGAAGCTCCTGCTCGTAGAGCGTCAGTACATTCCCCAGGGCTGCAAAGGCTAAGATGAAGGCCGCCATTCCTAGTTGGATTCTGAAGTCCATTGTCTGCTGGTGGTGAAAGGCAGACATGTTAGCATGGTGCGTACCCCTGTGCCTACCCAGGGCCACTTAGCTACACAATAGCCCCGGCCTGCACTGCTGCCTCTGTCCCCACAAGTCCCATACCCACTTATCATAGATTTCATAGATTATCATAGAATTAACAGTGCAGAAGGAGGCCATTTGGCCCATCAAGTCTGCACCGGCTCTTGGAAAGAGCACCCTACCCAAGGTCAACACCTTCACCCTATCCCCATAACCCAGCAACCCCACCCAACGCTAAGGGCAATTTTGGACACTATGGACAATTTATCATGGCCAATCCACCTAACCTGCACATCTTTGGACTGTGGGAGGAAACCGGAGCACCCGGAGGAAACCAACGCACACACGGGGAGGACGTGCAGACTCCGCACAGACCGTGACCCAAGCCAGAATCGAACCTGGGACCCTGGAGCTGTGAAGCAATTGTGCTATCCACAATGCTACCGTGCTGCCACTTCTGGCCATTCTCCTGCCACTCGGGCCTCCGCACCTCACCCCTGGCCCCGTCACTGCCTGGCACCTCAGGGGGCTCAGGCCCGAGCACACTTCCCTTCTGGTAGGGGTACCAGTGGCTGTCGCTACCCATGTCAGCATCATGTTCTGTGGCCCCTGTTCATCGCCCTCCTTTAGGAGGTACTGTGGGTGTTCCCCTTGGGTGGGCTTCGTGATGCCACAACAGCGGGTGGCACCCAGTTGGGGGTGTGGCGTTGGTGGGCTGGAGAGGAGGGCTGGAGTGCTGGGCTGGTGGCATGGGGCCACCTACACTCTGCGCAAAGACGGCCACAGTGGACAGTCAGTGGGGCGCGCAGCAAGATGGCTGCCTTGCAGGCCGCAGCAATGGGAGACCATTCCTGGACGCCCCAGTCCCAGAGGTGCCATGCTGCCCCAAAGCCCATCCCCTGGTCACCCTCCGCAACTCCCCCAGCCCTGGTAGACACATCGTCTTACTAGCCCTGCCAGTGGATGGTACGCAGTCCACGGTAGCACTCCTGGGAACATGCCCTGCATGCTCTCTTTTCCTCAGCAGCAATGGCATTGTTTCCCGAGTGTTGAAACAACTGAACCTCGTTGTCGGTAATTCCTCCTAGCAGAGGCGGAGCATTGCAGAGGGCCTGGAGAATACCGGGTCAGGCCAGTGAATGATATGCAAACGGCGTTTACTGTACGTGCGGAGTAGAATGCATTGACGCCGCTGTTCAGGTGCCAGAGCAATGCATTCTGTCGGGTGCGCGAAGCCGGCCACAATTTTCTGGCGTCAGTGGATGGAACAACCCGCCAACGGGCTGGATTTTCTGTTTGCCGCCGCCGAAATCGCGTTTGCCGATTAGCCACAGAATTCCTTTTTTCCGCTTAAATTGATGGCGCCGCCATTTTTAGCATGCTCCGCCCTTTCAAAAACGGCGTAAACGGCCTCTGGGACATCACCTGAGGCCTTTCCCCGATGCTCCGCCTCAATAGGCTGACTTCCTGATGGGCGGGTCACGTGTGCTCACAGTTTTCGGCAACCTCAAGTGGCGGCTGTGGACTGTATCCAGCACCGTCACACTCGGGTGGGGGAGCCATTCCGCTGGCGGTGGGGCTTCGGTGGGGGCTGGGGGGACTGGTCGGGATGTGGTCCGGGTTTGCGGGGGGGGGGGGGGGGGGGGAGGGGCGGTTACAGGGGCAGCAAATTGCAGGCTGGGACGGCGTGCGACCGGAGTCTTGTTGTACGGCATGGCCGCTGCAGGTCGTCGCCATGCGCATGTGGGGCCACTGATCCGGCCATTCTCCGCCTGTATCTGCAGGTACAGCCGGGGGCTTTATATGGTGCAGCTCCTAGCCCCAAACTGGGCGGAGCATCGGTGTGGGGACAGCGGCGAATGTTTGCTTGTGAGGCCATTCGCATCCTCGGAGAATCGAGCCCTAAGTGTGGGTGAATACCGGTCGGGATCTCACCCAAAAAGCCGTCAGGAAACATCCACACCAACTCGCCAAAATGACACCTGGAAAGTTTTGGGGTGAATCACGCACACGTCATACAACAGCTCCCATGTTTACTTCCATTTTAGTTTCATTCCCATTTAATTTCGGACAACCCCAAAACCTCTGTCTTCCATCATAAGACACAACAGGTGGGATTCTCGGTGCGGAGGCCCGAGTGGCAGGAAAATGGCCAGAAGTGGGTATGGGACTTGTGGGGACAGAGGCAGCAGTGCAGGCCGGGGCTATTGTGTAGCTAAGTGGTCCTGGTTAGGCACAGGGGTACCATGCTAACATGTCTGCACATACGCAGGAGTGTTCTCCGCACAGGCCATGTCGGAGGTTGACAGTGGCCGGTGCGGAGGGAAAGAGTGCCCCTACGGCACAGGCCCGGTGGGCCCCGATCACAGGCCAGGCCACCGTGCTGCCAACCCCGGGGCAACTCCGAAGCCAAAATCGTAAATGGCGATCTGGTGGAGAATGACTACCGATGTCAGAATCGCGGCAGGAGCCAGTTCGATGCTGGTTCGCGATGATCCGCCCCCTCCAAGTCGGCGTTATCGGGTCGCGTGCCAGTTGCAGTCGCAATGCCATTAGCGCGTCATCAGCCAGCCCACACAAGATGCTCTACCTCCGGACTGCTACTGCTCGGACTGGAGGGAGTGGTGGGGGATGACCTGGGGGATGGGCTGTAGGGTTGGGGTGGGCGGGTATGCAATCTCGCATGACCCGCGCCATGTTTTCCAGTGTGACAGGTGCATCTGTGGGAGGTGTAGGCATGCGCAGCTGCAGCCTGTCGGCCCTGCACATGCGTGGCCCGGGTCGATTCTCCGGCTGTTTTTTAAGCGATCCTTGGATGTTTAACACGGTGCCAGTGCTAGCCCCTCACCGGTACCGGAATCCGATTTTCCCACCGTGAAACACCACAGTTCCTCCATTGGCGTCAGCACTAAGCCTCAGGAACGGAGAATCCATCCCAATGTTTTAGTTCTTTGATCTCCATAGATCTGGGACGGGATTCTCCGCAAACCGGTGAGGGGGGGGGGGGGGGGGGGGCGGGGGGCACTCCGGTGCTGAGGAGTGGCGTGAACCACTCCGGCGTTGGGCCTTCGCGAAGGTGCGGAATCCTCCGCATCTTCAGGGGCTAGGCCGGCACCGCAGCGTTTGGTGCCGCGCCAGCCGGCGTGGAAGAGCTTGGCACCACGCCAACTGGCGGCAAAGGGTCTCCGCCGGCCGCCAGTAGGGGTATGAGGGAGGACACCCAATTCCGGTGACCGTCAATGTGATGGTCGCCCTGAACTTTTAAGTGACGGGGTCCTTCCTGTCGCTGAGTGGAGACCTGTCCGGGATCTCTCAGCCTCGGTGCACAGATGCATCCATGCCATCACGGATGCCCTATACGCCCATGTGGACCAGTACGTCCAGTTCCATGTGGACTGAGCCCACCAGGATGCCCGGGCAGCAGGGTTCACTGCCATTGCCTGGACGCCCTGACTCCAGGGGGTGATTGACAGAATGCATGTCGCCCTACGGGCACTGGCGTATAATAGGCCACTGTACACCAACTGAAATGGGTTTCACTCGATGAACAACCGGCTGGTCTGTGATCACCAGCTGCGCATAATGCACGTCTGCACTAGATATCTGGGTAGTATACATGACTTCTTAAACCTGGCACACTCGCTGATACCCGACATGTTTGAGGGGCACCCCCCCCCCCTCCCCCCTCCCCCCAGGCTGCAGGCTGGTTGCTGGGCGACAAGGGTTACCTCTGCCGTTGAGGCTGATGACGCCTATCCAGAGGCCACAGGCCAACGCGTAAACCCGCTACAATGACGTCCATATGGCGACTAGGGGTGTGGTCTAGAGGTGGTTCGGCATCCTCAAGATGCACTTCAGGTGCCTGAACCGATGTGGAAGGACCCTTCAATACGAGACTGAGAGGGTCGCCCGCATTGTGGTGGCCTGCTGCATCCTGCACAACTTAGCACAACGGAGATGCGATGTGCTGGAGGAGGAGGATGAGGAGGAAGGGCATGCCTCGTCCAACGAGGAGGCTGTGGGGGAGGGGGCGATGAGCAGAACATGGAGCACAAGAAGACACGGGAGGCCGCACAAAGCCATCGCCAGGGCCAGCGCGCACGGGACTCTCTGAGTGTGACACGATTCACCGACTAGGAGGGAGGTGTTGTTTGCCAGGGATTGCAACTGCACTATGGCTGGAACTGGATATTCCAGAAGCCCGGGACCTGTCCGGACGGCAGCTGGCATGCCCTCCGACTGTTTGGCCCCTCGGCTGCTCCTACCTTCACCTGCAGTACTGGATGCGATGTGTGGTGCATACCAGATAGTATCCCAGGAGCCTCTTCACTAATGTGCCCAGCCGAGATGATGGTCTCCGGGATGCTGGAGAGTGTTGGAGACAGCAGTGGTGGAAAGTCGGTGTCCTCCTCCAATCCGAGCTCTGGAGTATTCTGAATCTTCGGCAGAGGGCTCGTGTTCGGACTGCTCTCCCCGCCTTGGGGGGGGGGAGCACCATCTCTGGCACTGGCTTTGGGAGGGGGGGCTCCAGATAAACTGGCCCCATCTTCAGCAGGTCCTATCAGACACAAGACAACATGTATCATTAGACAGCAGGCCCGGGGGTGGCGGTGGCGGGGGGGGGGGGGGGGGGCGCTTTGGGAGGTGGTGGGAGGGAGGGGGGGTCTTGGTGGGTGGGGGGGGTGTGGTGAGGGTTGAGGGGAATGAGGAGTGAAGGAGGTGTGGGGTGAGGAGGGGTGGGGGCTGTCTCCACACATGTGTCATGGGGTTCCGCAACTACACGGGGTCTCACTTGCTCCACCTCTGTGACCTCCCTTTCCTCCGGCCCACCGACCAAATCCAATGCCCCACTGCTCCGGCATGGTGAGGGGCCGCAGATCTGGTGGTCCCCCTGCGGTCTTGTCCTGCTCCTCACAGTTGTATGTGGCCTTCTCCTGGGGGAGTGGGGGGGTGATAACGCAAACAACGACACTGTTAGATGGTCTGACAAATGCAGCCCAGAGTTTGGCTAGATGGTGGCAATAGCACTGGCCCTGATGGCTGGCATGGGTGCCAGCATGTGGGGCTGGGTGGGGGTTCTGCTGTCTCCTGGGGGGGATGGGCCAGGTAGAGGGGGGGGGGGGGTGTCATGGGGGTTGGGGTTAGTGCCTAGGGCACAGTGCTGCCTACTCACCCTGGCCACCCTGAGGATGTCGTGGAGTTTCCTCCGGCATTGCTAGCGAGTCCGAGCGACGTTGCCCATGCCGCTGACCGCCTCTGCCACCTGCGCCCAGGCACGGCGAACGGTGGTGCTTGGCGGCCTTCATCCCAGGCCGGAGTACAGGGTTATCCTTCTCTTCTCCACAGCGTGTAGGAGGGTCCCCAGCTCAGCGTCCCTGTGCCGTGGCGCTGCTCTCCTTCCAGCCATCTTGTTGCCTGGACCAATGTGTGTAGGGGAATGGAAGTGCGGCTGCGGCGTGAGAGCCTCATGTGCGCCAATTACGGACCCGGCCAATCAGCCGCCGTTTTGCAAGGAACCGGTTACGTTCCACATGGCGATGGTGCTGACCCATTCAGAGTTACTGAATCAGTGCAGCTGTTGCGCCGTTTTTCCTGTTGTAAAACCCCACTGTTCCCACGGCGGAGTCAACACTTGGTCTCAAAATCAGAGACTCCAGCCCATTGTCTCTGTGGGGCGTCATAATGGGTTGAGTTGCAAACTTTTCAAGTAACAACTGCTGTTCTCTAGAGTGGCGTGGAGGCGCCATGGTTAGCAGTGTTGCCTCACGGCACCGAGGGCCCCGATCCCGGCCCCAGGTGGAGTGCGTGTGGAGTTTGCACATTCTCCCCGTGTCTGTGTGGGTCTCACCCCCACAACTCAACTGATGTGCTGGATAGGTGGATTAGCCACAATAAATTGTCCCTTAATTGGAAAAATTAAAGAAAATAATACTCACTGTACCTCCCCCCACTAGAATCCAAGCATATCATTTTGGAGTGGGGTGGGGAGGTGTGTGTAATGAACAGCCTCCGCTGCTTGTCAGGAAAGTAAGGTTGTGAATTGAGGAAGTGCACATCATTACAGACCAGGTGAATGTTGAGGGAGTGGAATCCCGTTGATGTCTCTAACTGACCAGTCATTCAGAGTCTTGGTAACCAGCTGCATGCAATCAAAGGTACACTGCACCTGGGGAATCCAGCGATGGAGACAAATCCCACTGTTCATTGCGTCTGTAAGGCCCATCTCTTTGAAATGGTCTGTACAGTTCAATCGTGCAAATAGGGCATCAGTGATGCCATTTGCGAGAGATCACCATGATTCACAGTTAATCCTTGAAGGATTCAATGTTTTTAATTGGGGTTGACACAGTTTTTCTTCTGTTGATTTTCCCATCAAAATTACTTTTCTGCTCTCGCTTATCCTTCCAAAATACAGGGCAAATTATATGCAGTGGGCTACTGGTGCAATGGATAACGCACCTGACTACGGCTCAGGAGATTCCAGGTTCAGCTCCTAGCTGGTTTGTGGTAAACCTTTGTGGCTGCACGGTAGCATAGTAGGTACCACTGTTGCTTCACAGCTCCAGGATCCCAGGTTCGATTCCCGGCTTGGGTCACTGTCTGTGAGGAGTCTGCACGTTCTCCCTGTGTCTGTGTCGGTTTCTTCTGGGTCCTCCGAAAGACATGCTGTTGGGTAATTTGGACATTTTGAATTCAGCTCGTGTACCTGAAGAGGCGCCGGAATGTGGCGACTAAGGGCTTTTCACAGTAACTTCATTGCAGTGTTAATGTAAGCTTACTTGTGACAATAAAGATTATTATTATTCTCCATCTTATGCTGACCTGTGGTAGTCTAGAATTCCCCTTGTGTTAGTTTACATTTAGTTTTGCATGATGAACAATCAGAGCAGTCCAGTTCTCTTCACAGCATGGAATTTACTCACACCCCAGGTGTCCCTGAGATAGAAGGCCATATCATCTTTTTTGTCCACCTTTGTCTTTCCCACCTGCTCCATGCCTCTGAATGTTACATTCGTTTCCCACGGCCTGCAGGTCTGACAACTTAGTACTAATTCACAGCAATTTGATTCTGAATTGAAATAATAGTCTTTCAATAGATACAGCCGATGGCCATTAAATTCAAACCATCTTCTTCTGGAGCTCAGCCTTGTGAATGCTGGAATAAAGGAATGCCCAAGGGGTAGAAGGCCATAAGTACATGCAGGCACCTTCATGAAGCTCTGGAGATAACAATCCTCAGGAAACACTATCAAATACATAAACAGCACATGTATCTGGAGTGAAATTCACTTCAATGGCTTTTTTACTTCTGAGAGAAGCCGAGCACTGAAGCCTCCTACAGCATATTCACAAGTTACATTACTGCTCCTATTTCAAGGCTATTTTACAAATTTGCACTCCCGACATGTGCTGCTGGCAGATAAACGTCAGGGCCACAAATATGTAATTTTACTCATGGATGCATGTGTGGAATCAGTAATTGCTCAGTTGGTATATACACGTTACCTGCAGGGGTCCCAGATTCAATCCCTTGTCTGGGTTCGAGCTAATTTTAGCCCACACAGCAAAAAGTAATAATAATAATCTTTATTGTCACAAGCATGCTTACATTAACACTGCAATGAAGTTCCTGTGAAAAGCCCCTAGTCGCCACATTCCGGCGCCTGTTTGGGTACACAGGGAGAATTCAGATTGTCCAAATTACCAAACAGCACATCTTTCAGGACTTGTGGGAAGAAACCGGAGCATCCGGAGGAAACCCACGCAAACACAGGGAGAACGTGCAGACTCCGCACAGACAGTGGCCCAAGCCGGGAATCGAACCTGGGACCCTGGAGCTGTGAAGCAACGGTGCTGACCACTGTGCTACCGTGCTTCATCAGGACTGACCCCATTCCTTCCTTCGGGATTGATTGAGGAAATCGCAGCCACGTTTGGGAAGGATGCAGACGGTGTGGGGAGAAGTTCACTTGCATGCTCCCTCAACTCTCCCAACCCCCACCCTCGTCCTGCTCAGTCAAATCGACTCCCAGCACTCACTTCCTTGGCTGATCCCTGTGGCTCGGTGGCTAGCCAGAGTCCATGGAAATACATCCCAGCATGAAGCCGTATACAGAACGGGTGAGAAAAGTAAGGAATGATCGATTCCTGATGATTGATAACAGAAGCTTCACAAAAAAGCCACTAAATATATGTTTTGATGCAGAGAGCGCAGTTTGGCCTGACCAATGCGTAAAAGTAAGAGAAGAGCAACAAAGGTCAGCAGGCTATGGAATTATACCATTTAAATGGGCAAAACAATGTGATTTAGTTGTGCAGAACCCGATCAATTATTTAAAATGTATGCCAATTAAATTGGATTGAATAATTTATCCAGCGGCAGCAACAGCAGTGCATTGCTGTCAATGTTTTTATGGTATTTTTGATAGTTATGTAAATCTTCTTCATGCAAACACAATTTTATTTTAGCTGAACTAAATGCATATTAATGTTGTTCCTATTCTCCCACCCCTGAGACAACAGTTACCAGTAGTGCTGCTTCTCTTTGACTCTTAGATTATCGTCTCCATTATCACTAATCCTCATCTCAATATCCTCCCGTCACAATCTGTTTCAGAGAAATTCATAATACGTTAGCCTATAGCAACAAATGATCCTGAACTCTTATTGAAGATTATTTACAAACATTTTGATATTTCCTTCCCTTTTCCTCAAAGGAAGCATGGAATGAATCAAACACAGTGTCACCGCTCTAGCAGACAGCAGCAAAATATTTGCAGCCAAGTCAGTATTATTATTGAAATCTTACCCCTTTCTAGTTATTCTTTCTCTAGAACCTTTACCAGAATGTAAACTTTTTATTGTGGATAAAGTTACTTAAAGTGGAATTTATATATATATATATTGTCAAAAGGTGGATCATGTGACTTCTTTATTGTCATTAAATATGAAAGTCTAATTGGGAACTGTTTTCTCCTGAGTTGAAAGGGCCGTGATATTTGAAATCTCTAACTCTATGTATGTATGTATGTATGTGTGTGTGTGTGTGTGTGTCTTTATATACATATATATATAACAAACATACATGTGGAATTACAACACAACCAAGGGTGCGATTTAATGGAAAAACAACAGAGTCCTGTTTTGGGCATGTTTAGCCGAGTGTTTCCCGGAGCTTGCAGCGCCGAGTACGACCCCGCTATTAAATGGGACTCTGCTTCTTTTTCGGCCTCGGCGAGGAACGCCACACCTAGGCCACACTTAGGCAGTTAGGTAAGTGGCCAGGGTGGCAGTGCCAGGGTGCCTAAATGGCAGTGCCATGATGCCCTGATGGCATCCGGAGTGCCAGGGTACCACTCTACCCAGAGCCTGATCACCTGGGGGTCCTCAATTAACTGGGAGACCTCCCCCCCCACCACCCCCGCCAAATGCTGTAATGCCTGGTCCACGTTTGTGGAACGCAGTGCTCAATGGCGCCACGGTGAGGTCTACAAGGTGAAGCCGCTTGATCCCGCGCCTTGTGTAATGCCAGCCCAGACATATTCAATTTGGACTACTCATTTGAATATGCAAATCCTGGTCATGCCTATTGAGGGCAAGATCCAGACCTCAAAGCCTCATGAGATCTCATTGAATCTCGCGAGGCGTAACGAGCGTCGTTAATCTCACAAGAGGCCTCTCGCGAGATTTCATGGCCTCATGGCGTCCCCAGTTAGGCGAGACGAGGCTGGTAGATCGCACCCAAAATAATTATTTGGAAACTATATGCGGAAGTATGGGGGAAAGGCAGGGGAATGGTACTGAGCCATAATGCTCACTTGGAGAGCTGGTGCAGACACAGTGGTCTGACTGGCCACCTTTTGCGACATAACAATTCTGTGATTCTGCAAGTAAAGGGTTTCAGTCTTTGTTTTTAAGCAACACGCCTGTATATACTTTGAGGCTCCGCTTCTGGTTAAAGTGGTCACTAAAGTAATATGTATCCTAAGTCCGGGTTAATATATCCTGCAAGACAAAACTTTCAAACCTTTACATGGAATTTAAAAGCCTTTTTCAAAGAGGAAGTGGGATAGACAACATAGCCCCATCTCGTGTTTATCCAAACCTCGCAGACTAATACCTCTCGTGGTGGCTACAAAGAACCATTAAAATGCAAAGACCCCAGCCACGACGTTGCTTACGTTTTCTGGAAGGTGTGAAAATGCCTTCACTTCTCAGAACCCGGTTCCCGATTTTCCACACCCCTGACTGATGACATAATGAGAATCCTGGCATGGAAGGCCGGGAACCTCATTCAAATACATCAGCAGATCATCAGCGAGCACTCCCACCGCGGCTTCCCTCCTCACTGAATATTCATTGGGTGCCGGCATGACTCACCCTGGTGCGATTTACAACAGCTACTTAAAAAGAAGAACCTGCCGACCTCACCATCGAAGGTGATATCAGAGGTGAGTGCTCAGGTTGCCACTTGAAGTGGAGGCGATGGAGAGGATGTGGGGGAGCCAGATAAGTAAAACGTGGGGTGAGGGGTTGGGGGTGCTGGTTATTCTCGACATTTCGGGGGGGGGGGGAGGGTGGGGTCATTCACAGGCCTTAACGGCACTTCATGGCTCTGAGCATTTTGGTTTAATGGGGTCTGGTGGCTGGTTTGCAGGCAGGACTTTCAGTGCCCTCCTTGCTGGGCTTGCGGTGACATCATTGTTCTGCGATTACCCTTCCAGAGGCGGCTGGAAAGTGGATGGTCGGAAGGGACAACTGTGAGGTCCCTAGGAGGGGGTCAAGTGAGATGCCAGGGCACATGGGCAGAGCTCTCGACTCCCTAGCTCCCACCTTGCCCTCTGCACAGGCGTGGACCTGCTCCTCGCCGACCAGCTCAAGCCTTCTCTCCTCAAAGGGCAGTAGTGTTTTCGGTTTGGGCATGACTCTGGCAAGCTGTGCCCTCTCAAGCTCATTGTGCTCGGGTTTGTCCTGCAGTAAGACAGGGAGAGTGTAGGTGGGACATCTGCCGGGTCAGATGGAGGAACAGCACCTCATCTTCAAATTAGACATGTTGCAGCCTTTCGTACTCAATACTGAGTTCAAAAACTTCAGACTGTGATATTCCCCTCCATGTTCACCCCATATTTATTACTATCAATTCATTTTCACTTCTTCCTTCTGATGCGACCATCAATTCCTACAAAACCAGGAGTAGAAGCAAATGTGGCTTTAATCAATTAGAGAACAGTGCCTGCCTGCGACTGGTCTGCTAGTGGGAGCCGCCTACAGGGCGACTGCTCTTTATACCTCCCCTCAAGGGGTGGAGTCAGGGTGGAGCCCACACAGGGCCCAGCATGCTACATTATAGGCAGTACCATGCAATGGTCCATAGGTGGAGCCCACATGGGCAACAGCGTAATACAGATAATCATAGAGTGAATTGTTACAGCAATACATTCACCACACCTTTGATCTGTGTTTTCTTCACCACTGTCTCCCCTCCTCCCACCATTCCCCACTAGAGCCACCTGTTCTCTATTCCAAATTGTCCTTTGACACACTTCTTCCCTCTGTTCTGCCACAAAGAAATTCTGATCGCTTAATCTGCTACTATCTGCACCCTTCTTAGCCACCGCCATTTACATTTCCTTTGGGCGGGATTCTCCGCTTGCCGACGCCAATTTCATAATTGGCGATTGGGCAGAGAATCCCTTTTTACGACCTGTTTTCAGATGCTCCACCCCCTCCAAAGCGGCGTCATCGAGGAGCACGCAGCACGCCGTTAGGACATCACCTGAAGGCCCCTCCCCGATACTCCGCCCTCGATGGGCTGGGTTCCCGACCGTGCGGTTGCCTCATGGTCTCAGTGGTCGGGAACCCGGTGTGGCTGCTGCGGACTGTGTCCAGCGCCACCCCGACTGTGGATGGGGGGGGGGGGGGGTGGGGAGCTGTGCCGCTGGCTGGGGGGGTTTCGTCCAAGGCTAAGGGGACTGGTGGGGGTGGCCTGGGAGTGGCGAGGGGATGCCCAGGGGGGCACTACCTGGTAGGTCGGATCCTCGTGCGGCCGGCGCCATGTTGTACGGCACAACCACTGAAGGACGTCGCCGTGAGCATGAGCGGCCAAGGACCTGGCAATTCTCTGCCCATTTATTTTGTGAAGGCCGTATGTTTAACGTGGCGTGGCTACTGGCCCCTCACCTGTCAGAGAAACGTTACTGGGACCTCGCCGATGTTTTCATCGTAAAACGAGACACTTCCTCCAGACATAGCTACAAAATCGGAGAATCCAGCCACTTATCTTTTTGTCCACGACATCTTTGTCAATCTCCATTCATTGCTGGACCTCTATCCAGCCTCACTCCCACATTCCCCCCACCCCCCCCCCCCCCCCCACCCGAGAACAGTTTAAATATGATCCTATTTCCAGTTCTCTATCGCTTTGACAAAGAGTCATCCAGATTCAAAATGCTGATCGCCCTTCTGTCGCCACAGCTGCTGTCAGACGTATTTAGATTTTCAGGCATTTTCTGTTTTCCATCATATTTCTAATTTCGTTCAGTGAGAAGAACTCATACTTGACTCATAACGTTGTCATTATCCAGAGCTGCTGGCAATCCTGCTGAATATTTCCAGCAGTTTGTTCTATTTCTTTCAGATTTCCAGCACCAGTATTTTGATTTTGTTTTAATGATGGGCGAGAAGTTGGTTGGAGTCAAGTTTGAGGCTGATGTCTCATCTGCACCTGTTTTATCAGAGGTCAAATTATTTCCAGATTGTCGACAATAAATAGTGAGCGAGATCCAGTGGCCCTGTTGGCCATGAGCGCAAACTGTTTTCTAGCCGCTAAATCACCAGTGAGGGCCAAAACGGGATTTGCGGTGGCCAATCTTTGGTTTGAGATCACCCCCCTCCTGTTATGGGCCAGGGTTTAGAGAACCCCAAAGTGTATCATGGAGTTCACCTGACCCACAACATTTAATAGATTGTGGTATGGGGAGCACACGGCCCACTCTACAGTTGTGGTGCAACAGAAATCGAAAAGTATTTTTTAAAGCAAAACAATGTTTATTCTATGAACTCGAGTTAACCTTTTTAAAACATACAATGAACATCTTAGCAACCATTAATTCAAATACAACCCACAAAGAATACAAAGCTAATCAATCCTTAAGCTGTCCTTTGAACATCCATAAGACTAAAAAAAAACTTTAAACAGAAGCACATCAGGTTAAAGTCACTACTGAGTGCAGTTATTAGTTTTAAATCACCAAAAGATCGATTTACAGTTTTTAGATTTCAGAGCGAGAGAGACTGATACCCCTTCTGGCTGTGACTGCAGCTATCCAGCTCTGAAAACTAAACTAAAACACACCCTGCAGCAAACAGCCTAAAACAAAAGTAAAAAGCTGACAGACAGCCCAGCTCCACCCACATTCTGACATCACTGTAAAACATCCATTTCTTAAAGGTACATTTCGTAAACACCCATTTCTGAAAGGTACTCTCAAATGACACCTCCCCCAACAAAAGAAAAATAACCCATCAACTTCAAGATGGTTTCATTTTTCACCTTTTCACTATCCTTTAAGAAATGCAGTAAATATACTTTTGTTTCAAAAAAAACAACAGACGCAAACAGGTACAATAATATAGTCAATTTTCTTTTGTTCTTCTTCCTCCAACTGAAATTCTTCTCGATTAACAGTCTCTTTGAAAAAGAAGATCTCTGCACAATCCATCCATTTCTCCATGCCTCAGCATTTCTCTTTAAAGTCAGATACTTTAGTTCAATCTGATTACAGAGTCCATTGTAATTCTCCAATACAGGAGCATTGGTTATCACAGCTTTCAGGCAGTCAAATGCCTGTTGAAACTCCGCTGTCCATTGAAATTTTCGACGTTTCATCAGCAAGTCCACCAGTGGAGCAACCACGCTACAACGCCCTTGCCCAAATGTTCGATCAAATCCACTCATGCCAAGAAATCGCATTATTTCCTTTTATCTCAAGGATATTGAAAACTCCTCAATAACTGTTGGTTTCACATCCAATGTGATCATTCGACACTGTCCGAATGTATGGCCAAGGAAAGAGACTTGGGCTTTTCCAAATTCATTTTTGGCTAGGTTTATCAACTGTTGGGTACCATATAGTTTAGGTTCCATCACTATGGTTGAGCTCCATTGGCTGCAAACCACTTCAATTATGCCATTTTTAAGCATACTCTCAATCTCTTTGTTAACCTGTGCCAATTTTAAAGGGTTAAGTTGTATGGATGTTGTTTGATTGGGACAGCATTTCTCATTTCTACATCATGTATAGCCATTTTAGTACTTCCCAATTTATCTCTATAAACTTGCCCATGTGATATCAATAACTCTTTCAGGTCAGTTTGTTTTTCCTCTGGAAGGTAACTCAACAATTTATCCCAATTTATAAGAAAATTTTCATTTTCCAATTTAATTTGAGGTATGTCAAATTCAGTCATCTGGATTTCATTCGTCACTTTGAGATAGAATCATTAAAACCTCCTCCTTTTTCTCTCCTTCCCTTTCAAAGTACCTTTTAAGCATATTCACATGACACACTTGGTGAGTTAACCTTCTCTCTGGCATTCTTACCACATCATTCACCTCACTTAATTTCGTTTAAATCTGATAAGGTCCATAAAACCTTGCTTTTAAAGGTTCACCTACCACTGGTAACAATACTAAAACTTTATCTCCACTGGCAAAACTTTGAACTTTGGATTTCTTGTCCACTACCCGTTTCATCACATTTTGTGCAACTTTTAAATGTTGTGTAGACAATTCACCTGCTCTATTTAATCATTCCCTAAAATTTGACACGTAATCCAATCATGTTATTTCCGATTTCTCACTTACCACTTTTTCCTTAATCAATTTAAGTTGTCCTCTTACCTCATGACCAAAGATTAATTCAAAAGGACTAAATTTGGTTGACTCATTAGGTGCATCCCTAATTGCAAACAATACGAATGGAATTCCTTTATGCCAATCATCTGGATAATCATGACAATGAGCCCTCAACATTGTCTTTCATGTCTGATGCTACCTTTCTAATGCTCCCTGTGATTCTGGATGGTACGCAGTTGATTTAAATTGTTTTATTCCTAAACTATCCATAACTTCTTTGAATAACCTTGAGGTAAAATTTTATCCTTGACCGATTGTATTTCTGTGGGTAGTCCATATCTAGTGAAGAATTTAAGTAACTCCTCCACAATCTTTTTTGCTGTAATATTACGTACTGGAATGGCCTCTGGAAATCTAGTAGACACATCCATTATAGTCAAAAGTTATTGATTCCCACCTTTTGTTTTAGGAAGCGGTCCTACGCAATCAATTAGAACCCTTGAAAAGGTTCCTCAAATGCTGTAATGGGTATTAAGGTTTTATCACCTCTTGAGGTTTCCCTATCACTTGGCATGTGTGACATGATTGACAAAATGTAACTGCATCTTTCTGTAGTCCAGGCCAATAAAAATGTTTTTTGTATTTTAGCTTGAGTTTTCCTCATTCCCAAATGACCTCCCACTGGTACCTCATGTGCAACTCGCAACATCTACTTTCTATACCCTACCGGCAATACTACTTGATGAACTTCTGCCCACTTTTCATCCGCCTGCATATGTAAAGGTCTCCATTTTCTCATCAAGACATCACTTTTAGGGTAATAACACTGGTATACATGCAGATTCTTCTTCCGTGTATGCTTTCTGATACATCCATTTTATTTCTACATCTTTTTGTTGTAACTCTGCCAATTTTCCTGAACTAAAAATATCCGCCTCATCCTTCACCTGTTCTTGTTCTTTTTCAACCATCTGATCAAAAATCGTCTCTGATAATTGCACTTCAACGTCATTTTCACTCTTTGATTTCTCCTCTTGTCTTAACCTGTGACTTTGCGATCTTGGTACTACACAATCCAGAAAATTCCCAAGATATTTGTCCTTCAACACTTCAGTTGTCTGATTTTCCACTGGATTTTCAACGACAGTAGGCATCACTCCCACCTGCGATTCAGTTATATCATTACCCAAGATAAACTGTATTCCTGGACAAGATAGTTTCTCTTTTACTCCTACTACCACTTTACCACTCTTCACTGGACTTTCCAACCTTACCTTATATAATGGTACATTACTTCTCTCACCCTGAATTCCACATATCACCAGCTTTTCTGGAAATATTCTTCCCAAACTACACAACTCCTCATCTCTTACTATTAAAAATTGACTTGCTCCTGTATCTCTTAAAATTGTGACTTCTTTACCTGCTCCCCCTGATGCACATGAGTAAGTTTTATTCACATAAGTAAATGATTTAAAGAGATGTGGCACCTTCTTATCAATCACTTCTTGATCAGGCTTTACAATCTTTCACACCTCCTTCGCTTCACTTGGGCTTTCCTTTACCACTTTATCAAACCCCACTGTCTTATCCTGTTTTACCACATCAGTCTTCCCAGTTCATTTCTTCAACCACCAACACTGTGACTTTACATGGCCTAGTTTATTAAAGTGAAAACATTTGAAACTTTTCATGATTCACCTTTACCTTTACCACGTGGGTATTTCTCATGTCCCCAATTTCTATCCCTTACAGGCTGAAACTGATGTCGGAAACCAAGCTTTGATTTATGTACTAATTCATAATCATCTGCTATTTCTGCTGCTAACCTCGCAATTTTAACACTTTGCTCTTCCACATGTGTTCTCACTACATCAGGAATTGAAATTTTAAACTCCTCCAAAAGTATAATTTATCGAGACCTTCATACTTTTGGTCTATTTTCAAAGCCCTTATTCACCAACCAAAATTACTCTGATCCTTTCAAATTCCATTGATGTTTGACCGAATTCTTTCCTTAAATTTCTAAACATTTGTCTCTAGGCTTCAGACACTAGTTCATATGCACCTAAGATGGATTTTTTCACTTATACATACGTCCCAGATACCTCCTCCGGTAGTGATGCAAACACTTCACTAGCCTTACCTACCAGCATTGTTTGAATCAGTAATACCCACATGTCCTGTGGCCATTTCATTTGTTTAGCCACCTTCCCAAATGAAATTAAAAAAGCTTCTACCTCCTTCTCATCAAACCTTGGCAATGCTTGGACATATTTAAATAGATCCCCACCACGCCTTCGACTTTGATGATCTTTCTCACTATCTTCATCACTATCATCCAACTGTACGTTTCCCTTTACGGCTGCCAATCTTAACTGACTGTCATGTTTCATGGCCATTTTCTGAAGTTCAAACACTCCCGCTTAATCTTTTTCCCTGATCTCCCTTTCTCTTTCTTTTTTTTTCTGCGAGGGCTTTTCTTTTTTTCCTCCTTTCTTCTCTCTACTCTGCTTTTTCCTCTCTCTCTCTTTCTCCTTCTTTTTCCGTGCTCTCTCTTTCTTTTCCTTTTTAGCTCTCTCTCTTTCTTTTTCTTTTTCCGCTCTCTCTCTTTCTTTTTCCTCTTGTATCAATCTCTCTCTCTGTATTCAAGCTGCTTTAATTCTTTCTCATGTTCAATTTGTTTAATTTGTAACTGAATTTTTGCCATTTCAAATGAGTCAAACTGTATCTTAGGCAACTTTAAATGCTTAGCCACCACCATAATTACCTGATCTTTTCGCATTTTGCCAGGTAATGTTAACTGTAATGTTTTTGCCAAATCAAACAGCCTGCTTTTAGTCTCTGTCCGTACTGCGTGTGATCGTCTCCACCTCCCAAAACTTCAGAACCTCTGAAAGAGCCATTGTCCACAACACACTCCCTACTATAATACCACACCTGAAAAGGAACCACAATATGTTCACCCCTAACTGTCTTTAAGTTCACTAAGCCAATCCAATAGATAGACTTTTATCCCTCTCGAGCCTCCAATTTGTTATGGGCCAGGGTTTAGAGAACCCCAAAGTGTATCATGGAGTTCACCTGACCCACAACTTTTAATAGATTGTGGTATGGGGAGCACACGGCCCACTCTACAGATGTGGTCCAGCAGAAATGGAAAAGTAATTTTTAAAGCAAAACAAACTCAAGTTAACCTTTTTAAAACATACAGTGAACATCTTAGCAACCATTAATTCAAATACAACCTCCAAAGAATACAACGCTAAGTAATCCTTAAGCTGTCCTTTTAACATCCATAAGACTTATAAAACACCTTTAAACAGAAGTACATCAGCTGAAAGTCAATACTGAGAGCAGTTATTAGTTTTAAATCACCAAAAGATCGATTTGCAGTTTTAGATTACAGAGAGAGAGAGACTAATACCCCGTCTGGCTGTGACTGCAGCTATCCAGCTCGGAAAACGAAACTAAAACACATCCTGCAGCAAACAGCCTAAAACGAAAGTAAAAAGCTGACAGACAGCCCAGCCCCACCCACACTCTGACGTCACTGATGAACACCCATTTCTTAAAGGTACATTTCTTAAACACCCATTTCTTAAAGGTACTCTCACATGACACCCCACACCGCCCGCCCTTGGTAACAAGGTAAGGGTCATGGCATTCTGATTTAAATTAATTTGAATAAATTTAAATGTGCATAAATGGCATAATGTCACAGCCTCTGATCACCATGGATCCTCCCCCACCCGGTGGTGTGATGTCACGCTGGCGCGAATCGCAACTGGTTTTCAAAATCCAGGGGGCCCGGGATGGGTTGAGGGCCAAGGCTCGGCATTGCCACCTGGCACCCTGGCAGTTCCAAGTGGGCACTGCCAGGGGGATAACCCTTCTCCTTTGTGGGGAGTGCCCCATTTTGTGGGAAGGGCCACAATGAGGGTGTGGTGGTGAGGGGGAGAGTGCCCCACAATGCCTCTGTGGTGGGGACCTCCGTATCCTTAGCGAGGTTGATGGAACTTATTTTCAACACAGATTTGGGCAACCTTTACAGATGGTTCCCCGATCTCTGTGGAACTGGCCTTGCTGGCTCCATTAGTCCTTGCCTCATCAGAGTGATGGCGTAAACCACGCCCCCAGATTTTCTGTACACTAAGTGCCAGAAAATCTGGTCTGAAAACTTAGCTGTGGGCGTGATTCTCCAGCCTTATTGAGCTCTTGTTTGAGCGGAACAAGGCCGGTAAATAGCGAGAGATTTAAAATGAGAACCGCACCAGGTACCAAACAGTTCATGATGCAACCGCCACGCTCCCGGAGGCAAAATTGGGATCTCACCATAGCATGGCGAGAAACCAATTATCACCACTTAAGCCCCCTTTCCATACAATTAGCGAGAGCCACCTCATATCCAAGAGCCTTCTGTCATTCATCGGCCTCCCCAACAAGTGGACATGCTGGTGCCTATTAGTACTTTTGTTGAAAAATGAGAACCTGGCGGAATGGCTTCTTTGGGAGCCGAGGAGGTGAGTAGCCATATTTGCTCACCGGCAAAGAGGCCAGGTGCGCTGGGCCTGCCACCCCAGTGCTCGGCGGGGAACCTCCGCAACCCTGGTCCGCGATGGGAGGGTGGGGGTGGAGAAGCTGGGGGCAGCCACCGGGGGGGGGGGGGGTGCAATCATACGAGGCACCACTATGCCAACCCCTGGATGGTTTGTACCCATTCCGGGGGCAACCCTTGTCCCTGCCCGTGTGCCCCACCGACCACCCATAGCCCCCGCCGACTGGCCATGCGGCTGAGACTATTGCCAATCGGGAATTGACAATCGTGGTTAAGGGAGCACTTCGCTCAACCCAAGTGGATTCCTGTGGGTAGGTGGGCCATGAAGCATGTGGGAGTCATTGCCTAACATCCTAATCAGACCGCGGAACTTGGATACTGTGCCTGAACACTGTGGGAAGTAACACCACACACGCAGCAGCCAACATCCAAACACCCAAGAGATTGGACACAATTCCGGGGACATGCCCATGGCCGGAGGGTGGGTAGAGTGCCATGGGGAGGGGGAATGTCTGGAGAGATGGGCCAAGATTTTGGACGTCAGCCTGCATTGCAGAAGAAAATGACCGAGACATCGTACTGATTGTGCACAAGTGTGTTTATTGTGCTTAACAATTCTCCACTGTCCCGATGATGGCTTCCCCTTCCTCCCCACCTCCTACCCCCTCCCCTGGTGCCCTCAATGATCCTCAGAGCTCCTCCCCGAGGTGGTCTCCTCGAGTGTGCCACCCTAGATGGGCCGTCGACTGGAGGACCTATGGGAGAATGGACATGTGGTCAGTGGGAGTGGTGGGTCATTCAGTAAGGCAATAACAACTCACATTCAACAGGTCCTCTGGGTGGAGGCCAGTGGTTCCTCACCTCTTCAGTGACTGCCAGTCTCTGCCTCTGAGGCCCTGTCCTCAGCCACCACAGTCACTTCCAAGGCCTGTTCCTCGAAGGAGGTGAAAAATCTTAAGCCGAGCATCCCACCGCCAGTCTGGGCCCTCTCCCGGCAATTATGGGAGAGCTTTGCCTAAGGATACAGCGAGAGGGCATCGTTAGCCACATGCGTTGTTCACAATGGTATGTGGGGAGGTGTGGAGGAAGAATTGGGTAAACAGGACATCCCTCCTGGCCTCGGGGGAACAGGACATCCCTCCTGGCCTCCACTGTGTCTAAGGGCCTCCCTAGATCTGCATCCCTAAATCCCTGGGGCTGGCCTCCTGGGCGCCATTGTTGTGAACTGGCTAGGGTTGGCTCAACAAGCGCTGTTTAAGTACTGCTCGACCTTGTTAGCGGGGGACTGGTGAGCACCAATCCAACAATCTGACTTTTCCAAGGTGCCGGTGAATCAGCTGATGAGCCACCATTTACAATGAGAAGCCCATGGGCCCTCTTTAAGTGGACCAATTAACGTTGAATAGCGTTGAAGGCCTCGCTGGGTCGAGCGTCGGTAAGCCCACTTCAGCTCCTGCTCGCTACCACACTTAGAAATCTTTCCAGAGAAAAATTCCAGAAAAATTGTGTGTCTCAGGAGGAATATGCCAGTTTTCAGTCAAAGCCTGACACTAAACTAGTAAATCAGGATTGAATGGTGTGGTTAAGAGATAAGCGGGAGAGAGCTGCATAGACAAGGCTATTATGCTCATATCAGAATTGGGCCCCACCAGCCTGCACAGCCATGTGGTCATTCTGCACGTGCAGACTGTGATGGGCCAGGGTTTAGAGAACCCCAATGTGTAGCATGGAGTTCACCTGACCCACAACTTTTAATAGATTGTGGGATGGGGAGCACACGGTCCACTCTACAGGTGTGGTACAGCAGAAATCGAAAAGTAGTTTTTAAAGCAAAACAATGTTTATTCTATGAAGTGAAGTTAACCTTTTTAAAACATATAGTGAACACCTTAGCAACCATCAATTCAAATACAAACCCCAAAGAATACAACACTAAATAATCCTTAATAACTTCCCAAACAACATTCAGAAGACAATAGACCCTTTTAACACAAAGATCAGGTTTAAATTCACTATTGAGAGCAGTTACCACTTTAAAAACCCCAAATGAATATTAGTAAGCTTGTAGAGATTCATACACATCCCGCTGTGATTTCAGCGTCTCCAAAACTAAAATGAAACCAAACCCACCCTGCAGCAAAAAGCCTAAAGTGAAAGTAAAAAGCTGACAGACACCCCGGCTCCAGCCACTCTCTGACATCACTTCGGTAATAACCACCTATTTCTTAAAGGTACTCTCACTACAGACACGTATATACACACCCATTTATAAACACCCATTTCTTAACGGTACACCCACAACAGTTATTCTATAAAAACACCCATTTCTTAAAGGTACTCTCACATGACAAGACCAAAATAATGAGCTTTCAACTTTGTTCCACTGCCTGTCCTCAAATCCCCAAGGTCTCAAATCACGCTACAGTCCTGCAGTGGAAATGTAAAATAATTATTTTATCTCAAACTTGTCAGCCCGCATTCACACTCAGTTCACACACAGTGAAATGATTATTCTTGATGGCAAAAGATTGAGAATGAAAGCCTTGCCTGCATGTGTCGTTGTGTTTTCAATCTGTGTCTGCCTCTCTGCCAGGTCTTTCTTCTCTCAACCATGTGCTATTGTCCCTATAGTAACAATCTCATAATGACGTATTGATCCTGGGCCTGGTGAAAAAACATTCAGGTGAGCTGAGCTACAGAGGGACTCTGGAAGTACAGAAGAGGTCAGGTGTGTCAGCCACTCAAACCAAGCAGAAGCTATCAATCATAATGGACTCAAAACCTGATGCCTTCTAACTTGTTTGTGTTTGAAAGCTTTGGAATGTTTGCTGACGCTGATGAGAAAGGGTCAAAAGAAGTCAGGTGTATAAAGACAAAACAAAACCCTCAAACACTTAAAGAGGGTGGCAACGGGAGGCAAGAGAGTAAAATCCCCTACAGGTGACATCTGGGCAGATACCTGATGTCCCCCGTGTGGGTTCCGAGGCCAAGGCCACTCTGATCCAAGCACAACATTTAAAATGGCAATTAAGAGCTTCTTTAGCCCAACAATCTGACTTTTCCAAGTTGTGCAAGTCAACACTGTTTTTACACCTCACCAGGATAGAGGAGGTGAGTGCATGGGAATACATGATTTTCATAGAATTTACAGTACAGTAGGAGGCTATTCAGCCCATCGAGTCTGCAGAAGTCCTTGGAAAAATCACCCTATCGAAGCCCACACCTCCACCTTGTCCCTTTAACCCAGTAACCCCATCTGACCTTTTTGGACACCAAGGCCAACTAAGCATGGCCAATCCACCTCACCTGCACATCTTTGAACTGTGGGAGGAAACCGGAGCACTCGGAGGAAACCCATGCAGGCACGGGGAGAATGTGCAGACTCCGCACAGACAGTGATGCAAGGCGGGAATCGAACCCTGGACCCTGGAGCTGTGCTAACCAATGTGCTACTTTATTGAAAGTGATCTACACACAAGAGTATAACGGTTGAAGTCACCAATCTAAAGAATCCCTGCAGTGCAGAATGAGGCCATTCGGCCCATCGGATCTGCAGCGACCCGCTGAAAGGTCAACCTATCTAGGTCCTCTCCCCTGTCCTATCCCCGTAACCCCACCTACACATTAAGGACACTAAGGGGCAAATTATCATGGCCAATCCACCGAACCTAAAACCATAAGACTGAGGAGCAGAATTAGGTCAATCGGCCCATCGAGACTGCTCCGCCATTCAATCATGGCTGATATGCTTCTGCCCATGTTTGGACTGTGGGAGGAAACCGGAGCACCCGGAGGAAACCCACGCAGACATGGAGAGAACATACAAACTCCATATAGACAGTGACCCAAGGCCGGAATTGAACCGGCGTCCCTGGCGCTATGAGGCAGCAGTGCTAGCCACTGTGCCACCGTGATGAGCACTGTGGTTAGCCAGGGTGAAAGGCCTGCGCTGACAGAGGTAGTTCTTTCAGAATGAATTACATAGGAACATAAGAACTAGGAGCAGGAGTAGGCCATCTGGCCATCTGGCCCCTCGAGCCTGCTCCGCCATTCAATGAGATCATGGCTGATCTTTTGTGGACTCAGCTCCACTTTCCGGCCCGAACACCATAACCCTTAATCCCTTTATTCTTCACTGCTTCTTTTGGCAGCAGCAGCTTTGTCCAGTTCCAAGAACCTTGGAGTCCACGTAGTTGAATTCCAACTTCTTGCCTGTCAGACTTCCATGTAAACATTGGAGCTCCGAAACTACAGTGGGCCCCTGAGAAAGAGACGCAGCTTGCTCCAGCCCAGGCAATGCCCACAGCGACAGGGGCAGCAAGACCAGCAGCAGCTACATCCGTGCCCTTCTCCACAGTTACATGCAGCTACACCGAACAGAGGGCATGGACCCAGGGCTGTACTTCAAAGTAGGTGTAAAGGCCAAGGGTCAACCTCTTTAACTTAGCTTTGCCAACACAAACGATGAACACTGTTGCTATGGTGACACGTTACCTCTGCACAAAGAGAATTCTTCAGGGTGCTGTTTGATATTTAATATCCCAATTATCCCTGACTGCAAGGACAACCATATCAGGCAATTGACAGAGGGACAGAGTGTCTGCTTGCCTTGTGCTTTTATGGTGTGAATATCAATGAATCTTCGAATATTTATCAAATTTTTCATAAGTTTTATAAAAGCCAAGAAGCCATATGTCTGCTTTGGAATTTAGACACTGAAATACTTACTCAAGAGCTTCAACCACTCCACGGGCAGGATTTTATGCTGTTTATGTCAGCCTAAAATTTCAATATGCAAGCAAAACTTGGCTAAAGTTGGGAGGGGTGGCAAATACCAAATAAAAAAATGAGAAGGTATATCAGTAACTTATGGATCTGTAAATCTCTAGCTTTTGTTCAACGATCAGAGTCTATAATATGTCCATTGGTGGCGGGCAGCACAGTGATCAGCACTGCTGCCTCACAGCACCAGGGAGGTGGGTTCGATTCCAGCCTTGGGTGACTGTCTGTGTAGAGTTTGCACGTTCTCCCTGTGTCTGCGTGGGCTCCGGGTGCTCCGATTTCCTCCCATAGTCCAAAGATGTGCAGACCGGGTGAATTGGCCAAGATTAATGCGAATGGTTATGGGATGAGGCATGAGTGTGGGCCTTGGGCGGGCGCTCTTTTGGAAGGCTATTGCGGACTACATTGCACCAATTGCATAGATTTTTGAATTACTAAACACTTGGTGAATCATGAGTCAATCAAGATCATTCAACACCAGATTGGGAAAAGGCAGGCTATGTTTGACCAACCTTGTACAATTTCTGAAAGAAGAAATGGAGAGGATATAAAAAAGTAACGAGACATAATGCAGTCTCTATGGAGGTTCGAGAAGCCCCTGATAAGACATCACTTAAGAGGTGTAAATTGAATATAATGGCACCGAGGCATAAGAGGAATGTGTCTACAAGGATAAAGGGATTGCTGGAGTGCAAGAAGCAAAATGTAGAGATAAGAGGGGATGAATTTAATAGCAAATGTGTTCCTCCCCACAACCAGAAATGCCGGCGTCAGTCCACCCACATGAAACAACAATGCTATCAAGCGGCAATTACTCAACAATAACCTGCTCACTGACACTCAGTTTGGTTCCGCCAGGGTCACTCAGCTCCCAAACTCTTTACAGCCTTGGTTCAAACATGGACAAAAGAACTGAATGCCAGAGATGAGGTGAGAGTGACTGCCCTTGACATCAATGCATCATTTGACTGAGTATTGCATCAAGGAGCCCTAGCTATACTGGAGTCAATGGGAATCAGGGGGAAAACTATCCACCAGTTGGAGTCATACCTGGCAAAAAGGAAGATGCTTGTACTGGTTGAAGGTCAATCATCTCAGCTCCAGGACATCACTGCAAGGGTTCCCCAGGAGAGTTTCCCCGGCCCAACCATCTTCAACTGCTTCAGCAATGACCTCCCTTCCATCATAAGATTAGAAGTGATGATGTTTGTGGATGATAGCACAATGTTCCGGACCATTCGCAACTCCTCAGATAATGAAGCAGTCCATGTCCAAATACATTAAGTCCTGGACAATATCCAGGCTTGGTCTGACAAGTGGCAAGTTATATTCACGCCACACAAGTGCCAGGCAATGACCATCTCCTACAAGAGAAGGATGTAACCACCGCCCCTTGACATTCAATGGCATTACCATCGCTGAATTCCCCACAGTCAACATCCTGGTGGTTACCATTGATCAGAAACTGAACTCGACTAGCCATATTAATACTATGGCTACCAGGGCAAGTCAAAGGCAACAAATTTTACGATGAGTAAGTAACTCACCTCCTGACCCCCCCAAAGCTTGTCCACCATCTACAAGGCACAAATCAGGTGTGTATTAGAACACTCTCCACTTGCCTGGATGAGTGCAGCTCCAACAACACTCAAGAAGCCTGACACCATCCAGGAAAAAGCAGCCTGCTTGATTGCTCCCCCTTCCCCAAACATTCAAACCCTCCACCACCGATGAATAATGGCAGCCATGTGTACCATCTACAAGATGCAGTAACTCACCAAGGTTCCTCCGACAGCACCTTCCAAACCTACGACCACTACCATCTAGAAGGACAAGAGCAGCAGATACCTGGGAACCTTACTATCTGGAGGTTCCCCTCCATGCCACTCACCATCCTGACTTGGAAATATATCGTTGTTCCTTCACTGTCGCTGGGAACATCCTGGAACATCCTCCCTAACAGCACAGTGGTGTTCCACACCTAAGGGACTGCAGTCCCTGAGGCAAGTCACCACCACCTCCTGAAGGGCAACGAGGGATGCGCAATAAATAGTGGCCTTACCAACGACATCCACATCCCATAAATTATTTTTTTTAAATGTGAGGGAATAATATCATCATTTACGAATGGAATCTATTTGGAGAGATATGGCAAATCGTGACAAGAATTGGAATGACTTCAGGTGAAGGATAGTGAGCATGGGTTAAACTCAGCGCTGATAAAGAATGTTCAGCAGTATGTTTCAAAGCTGCAGTGAAAGGAAATATTGGGTGGGATTTTCCAGCCCCGTCAGCAACCGGCATCGTCGAGAGGGAGGAGGGTGGAATTTGGAGAGCGACCCCCGTCCTACCCGCGAAGATCCCTGTCGCTGTTTGGACCAAAGAAATCCCAGCCTACATCTTATGTAGTAATGTTTAAAGTGGCATGGAGGAGGAAGGGGATCGTTAGTGTTCAGAAACAGAAGACAAAATGGCTGCCATGCATCGAAAGTCACAGACCAAAGTAATATTAGTTTGTCTCCCAGGAGCAGCTGTTGAAGCAAAGCTTCTTGTAAAATGAATTTACTTGTTTGTTAAATGTGTAAAGAGGGGACAGGAGCTTGTAATTAGGCTGAGTGACTAACTGTGAGGAAAATGATGACGTACTTCAGCTGAATCATCGACTTCTCAGCTATAAATTCCTTTGATTTTGATGTGGTGCATCCATTGACTGCATTGACATGACCATTTAATCTCAACCCTTTTTGACTTCCAGCTGGCATCTATTCAAGATAAATTTCCTTTCTTGTTTTTATAGTTTTGGGAGCAACTTTGTGAAATAGGATCATATCTCACTGGCTGAATCAAATCTTTAAAGGCGCAGGGGCTGAATTTTTTGTCTGGTACAATTTCACCAAGCCTCTGATGGTTAAAGGTCTTCGGCCAACATGAAGACCAGGATTATACAGTCACACTCACGACGGGAACCGTTGCGAACGGGAGGGTAAAATTCGTAGAGGCAGCCAGAAGTCCATTGACCTTTGTGTACTGGAAAATCCTCCCACAGTCCAAAGATGTGCAGGTTAGGAGGATTAGCCATGCAGAATTGCCCATAGTGTCCAAAGGTTAGGTGGGGTTACTGGGTTACGGAGAGAGGGTAGAGGTGTGGGCTTAAGTAGCGTGCTCTTTCATGGGCCGGTTTGGATTTGATGGGCTGAAAGGCCTCCTTCTGCACTGTAAACTCTATGATCTATGACTCAACTGGTCTTTGCCATTGTCTATACTCCACATGAAACTCCTTCCACTCAAATATAGGAGATGGAGGGATCCAGCAAGGAATTCACTGGTATGTTGTTGGTGGAAGAGGGAGACAGTGTGTTTTAGAGGGAGAGGGAGAGAGAAAAAGTGTGAGGGTGGAGAGAGAGTGAGGGGGAAAGGGGGTGAAGTATGTGATCCGAGTGTGCATATTGTGGCAGAGTTTGTGTGAGGGGGCAGAGTGTGCGCATAGGCCTGGCTCACTAGCAGTACCAGGGATCTCACTCACCCTGACTCACACACACTACACACCAACCCTCACAGTGGGTACGAGTGGTTGAGTGAACACTCAAAACTGAGAGTGAGCTAGATACTCACACTCTCACCCTATCACTCTCTAATTATCATCTTTATTTATTATTCATTTTTTAAAAATCAATTCCTCGCTTTGATATTGTTCCTTTTTGCTCTGTAAGTTGCTTCCTTTCATACCTCATTTTAAATTGTGCATTCATGTTTAATGGATCAAACTTTCTGAAATTTTGCTCACCAGTCCGTTAAATTAGAAAATCTTTCAAGTTTGGCCCCCAGCCCCCCTCCCCGCCCCCCCCCCCCCAACCATCTCCCCCCCCCCCCCCCCTCCCCCCCCCCCCCCCCCCCCCCCCCCCCCCCCACACATCTTACCTCCATGCTATAAGGCTGGACAAGCCTGATTTAAGAGGAAAAGTTAAAAACGTGATTAAAGAGAAGGGGCGGGATTCTCCGTCCAACTGGATGCTGGAATCAGGAAACGTGATTGGGCGGAGAATGACGCGCGAGGTGAAAAACGTGTCCAGGGCCGGGCGTCCAACAGAATGCCTCGGCAGCAGCATAGATGCTTTATACCCCGCACGTACAATAAACGGCGTTGGCATATCATTAACGGGCCCATCCCGGTATTTTCTGGGGCCTCTGCAATGCTTCGCCTCCACCAGGAGGAATTACCGACGGGGAGCTTCACTTGTGGTTTTAAAAATTGGGAAACAGGCGTTGTGGCTGCTGAGGCAAGAGAGGAGGTAGGACATGTTCCCAGAGGCGTGATTGTGGGCTGCCAGTCCCACCGCTGGCATGGCTAGCTGGAGGGATGGGGGGGGGGGGGGGAGGAATCTGCCAAGGCCGACATGGTGGTGTGACGGGGGGGAGGGGCGACCAGGGGTGGGCCGTGGCATCGGGCCCTGGGGGATGTTCTGAGGCTGTACGAGCTGGAGCTGCTCGAGGAGAGTCCTGATTTAGCTCACTGGGCTAAATCGCTGGCTTTTAAAGCAGACCAAGCAGTCCAGCAGCACGGTTCGATTCCCGTATCAGCCTCCCCGGACAGGCGCCGGAATGTGGACACTAGGGGCTTTTCACAGTAACTTCATTGAAGCCTACTCGTGACAATAAGCGATTTTCATTTTTTTCCTGCAGCAGCAGAGCCTACCCCAGAGGAACAGGAGGCAGCCGGTGATGATGGAGAGCCAGCCTCCCAACAGGCCCAGGAGGAGGTGCAAAGGTGGTGCCACATCAGGTCTCATGTGTACTGGCAACGCCTGTTATTAGAAGACCTGCCGGACCGGGCATTCTGTCGAAGGCTCCACCTGGGCAAAGGGACCATACGACATGTGCAGTCCAAAAATGTGAAGGTTAGGTGGATTGGCCATGATAAATTGCCCTTAGTGTCCAAAATTGCCCTTAGTGTTGGGTGGGGTTACTGGGTTATGGGGATAGGGTGGAGGTGTTGACCTTGGGTAGGGTGCTCTTTCCAAGAGCTGGTGCAGACTCGATGGGCCGAATGTTATGCACTGTAAATTCTATGATGAATGATATCTGCCAGATCATGGCATACCTGGCACAGTAGGGGAATAGGGGAGGACACCTGCTCCCGGTGGCCGTCAAGGTGACGATCGCCCTGAACATTTATGCTCCAGGATCCTTCCAGGCGCCGAGTGGAACGCGTCTGGGATCTCTCAGACCTCGGTGCACAGGTGCATCCGTGCTGTCGCAGAGGCCCTTAATCCCGGCTCAGCACAATATATTAAATTTAATGTGGACTGAGCCCGCCAGGATGCCCGGGCAGTGGGGTTTGCCACCATTGCTGGGATTCCCCAGGTACAGGGAGTGACCGACGGGATGCATGTCACCCTATGAGCACCGGACCATGACAGGCTGGTCTTCACAAACAAAATTGGGTTCTGCACAATGAACATGCAGCTGGTGTAACCATGAGCTGCACATTATGCATGGCTGTGCCCAATAGCCGGGCAGTGTGCATGACATCATCATCTTGGCACATTCAATGGTTCCTGACACCTTCGATGCGCACCCCCGGGTGAGGGGTTGGCTACAATGACGCCCATGACATGACCAGAGGCGTGATCAAGGGGTGGTTCAGCATCCTGAAGATGTGGATCAGGTGCCTGGACTGCTCTGGAGTAGCCCTCCAGGATAGTGCTAGGAGAGTCTCCCACATGGTGGTTGCCTTCTGCATCCTCCACAGCATCGCGCAGCAGTTGAGCAATGTGCTGGAGGAGAAGGATGAAGGGCAGGCCTCATCCGGCAGGCAATGTAGAGAATCGGTGGCATCAGCACCGACGTTTGTCAGTGCAATCAGTGCCGGCGTGGTCGGCACGGAACTGGTCGGGGTATGCGCTGACTCTCCAGCCCAGGCCGGCATGGGGCGGTGCGCTGATTCTCCGGCCCAGATGGGCCGAGCGGCTGTCATCAAACATCCGAGTCCCGCCAGCGTAGTTCTCACAGCCTCTGATCCGGCGGGATCTCAGCGTTGAAGGGTCCGGGGGTGGCCTGTTGGGGGTACAACCCGGGGGTGGGCCTCCGTAGTGGTCTGGCCCGTGATCGGGGCCCACCGATCGGCAGGCCAGCCTCTCTGACCCCCGGCCTCCTTTCCTCTGCGCCGGTTCCTGTAGCCCTGCGCCATTTGGCGTTGGGGCAGGCACGGGAAAGAAGGCCACTGTGCATGCGTTAGTTGATGCTGGCCCAAGCATGCGCAGACCCCGTGGCGCCGGGTTCAGGCTGGGATCGGCAGCTGGAGCATTGGCACTTAGCCACCCAATGAGAGAATCCTACCCCCTAGGTTGGCAGTAACAGCGTATCTGGTCCATGGGATGGAGGATGATGATGACCCGCTCCGTCATGAGCTCTCGTACTTCACGCCATTTGACAACGACTGACTCCTGCCCAAGGTAGCACTTTCCACTGTTCACCTAGGTGATCCTCGGCGATTCGAGCCAACCATTCCATCACATGGTCCCACCGGACACTTGGGGTGGCGGACATCAGTTACATGCTGCTTACAACAATTTTGTGGAAATTTCTCAAGCGGTTCCACCTTTAGAAGATTGAGAGAACTGTACTTTGGAACAGAGACAAGAGACAGTGACAAGTTATGATTCTGTTTCTGAGGACTTTTCAATGCTTAAAGTGACAGCTACTGGAATAACTACTTAAGATGTATCATCTGGAGAAAGGATTGAGGACATTTCTGAGTATCCATGTTCAAAAATGCAAAATTCTACCAAAAAGAAATAGACGTCAACAAAAAAGGTTGGTGGGGGGAGGAGATGTTATGTAATTGGGAATACATTCTTGCTGGTGATGTTTAGTGACATCAGCAGAGTATTTGTGTGGGCTTTAGGCAGATCACCATCTTGATTGTATGAGCAACAGCCTTAATAAACCTCTCATTTTACAAGATTCCAGAGTCTGAGCACCTCCTCACCTTTCCTCTTTGCAGCAGAAAAGAAATATAACAACCGCAAAGTGTGGAAGCATGTAGATCACGTGAGCGGTGGAAGCTGCTGCCCCCACAACGAGGCATATTGACTAAGTAGTAGTTACCAGTGTGCCAGCCAGAGAGTGGGCGATTCCCCAAGGGGAATCTCGTGTGTCAGCAGAATGAGCAGAGGAGGGTGTCGGTAATGGCTCATCTTCGGAATCTGTAAAGTTGCCTTCCATTGTTGTGGCCTCTGATACCTCGAGCATGGAATAATGATACTTCGCAAGAGGCCAAAGGTTCCCAGATAGACTAAACTGATGAAATTTGCCTTTTGTATATGAGAATCTTTTTGTGTGATTGTAAGGGAACTTAAGGGGGGAGGAATGTGATAGTGTGGTCCCTTTAAGAGACGATTGTTCATTGGCCACTCGACCCGCCTGGAACTTAAGAGGACGGTGCGAGTGAACCTGGGCCTTTTGGGTGCCAGGCCATGGACCCGGGTAGGAGGGACCAGCAGATTTAGTCCTGGAGTTGGTGGGGTCTGGACCTGCATTGGTGCTGTGCTTGTATATAAATATATTTCACCATTTTGTTGTTTAACTGTGCCTCATCGTACAACAAGCAATAGGGTTTGAGTTTTGCCTGTCCTTGTGATAGAATGGAACTCTATTTTGGAGCCAAGAAGTCTGTCGGGCCATTGTGCACTAGTTTCTGTCGCTACTTGGGCACTATCTGTGGAACTCTTTGCTGCAGAAGGCTATGGATGGCAAATCACTGAGTGTCTTTAAGCAGAGATAGATAGGTTCTTGATTAGAAAGGGTATGAAGGGTTATGGGGAGAAGGCAGGAGAATGGGGATGAGAAACATATCAGCTATGATTGAATGGCGGAGCAGACTCGATGGGCGGAATGGCCTAATTTTGCTCCTATGTCTTATAGCAGTTGTTAAAATTCACAGGTATTGTCTGTTGCATTTTACTGTATTCTCAATAGAATGTACCAAAAAGTACTTTTTATTTCAATGTCCTGACCAGGCAAGCAGGCCTTGTACAGTTCTATGTATATTGGCAGAGAGGAAGGGGGGGGGGGGGGGGGGGGGGGGTGTCACCTGACCTGTCAACTCCATCTTGTTTCAGTGCAGATTGCCCATTCTCCAAGTTGTTTTAAAAAAAATAAAGTGGTAATTTTTCAGAAATCCATAGGCAAAAGTGTATGGGCATGACAGGTATAATAACAACCTGATCAACCGGAGATGCTGAAGTGAAGGACGTGGGGAACACCTGTAATCCAGTTTCGAAGAAGCGGCTGGTGCTAACGGGGACATGTAGCTGAGCAAATTAGCTACGACAGTGTGGCAAATGGTCACCTTCTGTGCTTTAGCATTCTATGTTTTTATGAGCCCACTGATCTTGATGTATATTTGTTGGAACTCAGATGATCACTGGAGCTTGGGGAGGGTGTGGGTGATAGCCATGTCGCACTTTGTGTGAGGAAGGACATGTTCGTAGAGTACGGGATCAGTTGGAGTTAATGAAGAGTGGGCACAGGGTGGCTGGCAAAGAGAGGATTGGAAAGATAGAAATCCATTCTCATCATCACCAACTAGACAGCGACCTAGTGGAGCAGATGAGCCATGGGTTTCAGAACTCACCCAGTTTTCATCCCAGTGAAGTTGTGGTTGCATTAGTTAGGCAGGCGGTTCTGCCAGATTACGCAATAAAGTGACTGAAGCATGAGTTTGGACTCCAGCAGCAGAATGGGAGAAGTAGAGTCGTGAGTGGGCAATATTCCAGAGGGCCGGTCCTGCGCAGTTGGCTGGACACCTGGCAGAATGAGTCCAACAGCACGGGTTCAATTTCCATACCAACTGAGGTTATTCATGAAGGCCGTGCCTTCTCAGCCTCCCCCCCTCACCTGAGGTGCGGTGATCCTCAGGTTAAATCACCACCAGTCAGCTCTCCCCCCTCAAATGGAAATGCAGCCTATATGGTCATGGTGACCTTACTTACTTACTTACTCCTCATTCCAGAGATGGATCATGGGAGAGAAGAGGATAGAAAATTCAGTTCAGAGATGAACAGAAAAGCAAGACTGCACGTTAGTGCATTCAGCCTCAGAGGACACTTAGGTAAGTTGATAGATTTGGGGACCAAAAGTACTTTGATGCTGACAAGAACTGAAAAGGGTTGTTTTAACCTTGTTAACATCGAACTGAAGGAATCTTTTTAATCATGTATTGTTCAATTATTCAGGATTTAATGTTGGACTTCAGTTGGAAAGAATAGCAACTGCACAACAGAAATCTATTTAAGTAAGGTAATTAATATTTATTTGGATGTACAAAAGCAGCTATGAATCTGAGTATGCCTCCAAGGCACTGTAATACACTGGGGTGTAACAAGGCAGTCTGAGGTATTTCTGGCAGCTTTGGGGGGGCGTCGTGAGGAATTGTGGGTACGCTGAAGTTTTGAATGGGCATCGAGACGGTAATATGAACACTGCGGTCATTATCAACTGAGCCACAAAGAGTTGCAAAAAGTTACAAGTTATTGGCTGGGATTGTAAGATGCTTGGAGTAACTTGGCACAGTGAAACACTATGAGGCACGAGGTGAACAAAATCATCATATCTGGGGGCTCTTTAACTGATTCCTATAAAAACAAATTTAACATTAAACTAATATTTAAGCAGAATTTTTAAAAAATTAGCAGCATTTTCCCGGATTAGTGCAAATTGCAATAAAAGCTGAAATGCATGTTGGTTGCATTACCAATATGAATCTCTGGAATATAAGAGCCAGCGTGTGCAAGCAGAAATCCGAATGAACTAATGTTACCTGTGGAAGGTCCAGAACATGGGCCGGGATTCTCCCCTACACAGCGGGTCGGGGGATCCCGATGTATTTGAGTGGCGTCAACCACTCTGGTGTCGGGCCTCCCCAAATGTGCGGAATTCTCCGTATCCTTAGGGGCCAAGCCCTCACATTGAGGGGCGACGCCCGTGCCAGAGTGGTTGCCGCTCCGACGACCAGCGCGAACGGCCTTTGGCGCCACGCCAGCTGGGGCCGAAAGGCCTTCAACGGCCGGCGGAAGTCCGCGCATGCGCCAGTGCATCAGCGGCTGCTGATGTCATACTGGCGCTTGGGCAGGGGAGGGGGTCTCTTCCGCCCTCGCCATGGTGAAGGCCCAGCAAGCACAGGATACTCCAGGAATGCATTCATGCAGCCTTTTCAAAGAAAATTCCGCACTTTGTGATATGACAATGAAAAAGGAAACATTCCCAGGTATAAATGACACAATGGGTGTGAATCTCTGGCCTTGTTACGCTCTCGCTCAAGCGTAACGAGGGTGGCGAATAGCGGGAGAGGCTAAAAACGAGATCTGCGCAGGATGCCAAACAACAATACAATCGGTCGCTCCCGTAGGCGAAATCCAGATCTCACCGTAGCGTGACGAGAAACCAATTATCACCACTTTCGCCCTATTTCCATACAATCAACGAGTGCGCCCGTATATCCAATGGCCTCCCATCATTCAGTTGCATTCCCAGCAAGTGCTCGCACTGCCACCAATTAGTACTCCATGTCGTGTTAGGTACACTGGTATAACACTGGCTGCAACAGGATGCAGCTTAGATCAAAAAGATACTCCAGACCTTGAAGTTAGTTCAATCAAGTTTATTGAACTAATAGCACAGTTAGCACAGTTCTCTGTGCTTTGACTCTCTGCTAACTTAAGTGTTGTTACTCTGTTTGACTGAACCAGATTAGCTCTTAGCCACGTGGTGGAGATGTGACATTGTAACAACACCTTTGACTGACTCTCTAGATGTTCATCAGTGGAAAGAGGCGGAGTGTGAGTGCCCCATGTCTTTTATAGTCAGATCCCACCCCTGAGTGTCTTGCCTGCTTATTGGTCATGTCCTGTTCTCTGTGTCCATTAGCTGCTTGTCTATGCCTGCCTGTATATCATTATGTGTGTGCCTGTATGTCATGATACTCCTTTTAAAAAATTTGAACCTGGCGGAAGGGTTTCCGTGGAGAGCCGAGGAGGTGAGTCGCCATCTTTGCTCACAGGCAAAGAGATCGTGGGCAGTGGGTTTGCCACCCCAGTGCTCGACGGGGGTGGGGGACCCTCGGCCGAAGGCTATTGCTGATAGGGAACTGAAAATCGTGGCTATGTCAATACTTCACAGATATCAAGTAGATTCCCGTGGGTGGGCAGGCCATGCAGCATGTGGGAATCATGGTCTAGCATCCCAATCACACCTTGATGCCTCGGCGCTGTGCTTGAACACTGCGGGAGGCAACACCAGACACACATCATCCGAACACCCAAGGGTTGGGACACAGCTCCGGGGACATGTCAATGGCTGGAGTGTGGGTGGGTGCCACAAGGAGGGGGGGGGGTGCCTATAGAGATGGGCAAAGGGGCCGGGGTAAGCCCGCATTGCTGGAAAAAGTGACAGAGTTATCATAATGGTTGTGCAGAATGGAGTTTAATGTGCTGTACAATACACCACTCCCAGTGGTGCTGCCCCCCCACCCCAAATCGCCAACCCCCACTCCCCATCCCCGACATAACTCCCCCTCCCCCGCTCCACTCCTGGTGTCCTCAGTGATCCGTAACATGTCTGGCCCTGGGGTCCTCTGGAGGCTCTGGGGCGGAAGGGCCTGGCTCACTTGTTGACAGCACATGCACAGCTACGTCGCCCTATCCCATGTATTGACGTCGAGGGGTGGGGAGGGGTGGAACTCGGGTGATCTGGTGGCCAACGTTGCCACTCCATAGGAAGGGTCCAGCTTGGCTCCAGCACCCGCTCCTCCCGCTCGGTGCCCAGAAGGCCCTGGGATTCACCTTGGGAGGGGGGGTGGGGTGCAGCTGGTTCAAGCACCACTTCCTCTGCATCTTCTGGCTCTGCCAGCTCTGGCGGTTCCCCATGGTCTGCACCATGGTCTTGATGCCCTCGGCGGTGCTCCTCAGTGACTGGAAGATGCTCTACAGTGCCTCAGCCATGCCCACCTGAGACTGGGACAAGTTCTGCAATGCCCATCTGAGAGCGGTACATGTCCCACAGACCCTCATCAAGGTCAGCCTGGTACTGGGTGACATCCCCCAGTGAGGCATTCATTCTGCCGAGGTCCTCAGCCATGGCCGTCACCGACTGCGTGACGCCTTGGGCATCATCACTCATGGTGCCTACGTTGTGCAACAGGCTTTCCACTGTGGTTGCCACCCTGGCAGTGTTGGCTTTGGTGCCACTCATTGCCGGTGACATATCCTGCACCCGTAGCCTCTGGGACTCCTCCAAGCAGCTAGGGATCTGCTGGAGGGACGCTGAAATCTCCCCGTGAACGTCCTGGCCACTCCCTATCCTCTCCAGCAGCTCCGGATAACCTATTTCCACAGGTACAGCATCAGGTTGGGACCCAGATGCCTGACCACTTGGTATTTCCCTCCGAGGTGTGTGCATCTGCACTGGTGGAGGGTGGGGGTGACAGCTGTGTCACGACTATAACAGTTGCATCCTCGGAGCTCTCCTCCCAGTTATTCTACTCAGAGTCAGGAGAGGTTGCTGCCCGGGATGGGCCAGCTCCGTCGGTTGGGGGATCTGTGAGGGCAGAGAGGGCATCGTTAGCCAAGCGGGTAGTTCACTGTGGTGGGAGAGGGGTGTGTGAAGACGGGGTGGGAGGTTTGACAGGTAGGGGGGAAGGAGAGCTGGGGATCACCTGGGTGTTGCGGGGATGGATGCTCCTTTGGTGGGGGGGGGGGGGGGGGGAACGAGGGGGGGGGGGGGAGGGGACGGGGGGGGGGGGGGAACGAGGGGGGGGGGGGAGCATTGGTGTCCATTCAGCCGTGCTGCCCGGTGTAGTTCGTTGACCTTTTACTGTCACTGAAGGCCAGTCCTCCTGGTCACACTCCCCGAGCTGATGGCTGCCGCCACCTCATCCCAGGCAGCACTGGCTGCCTTGTGCATCACCCTCTGGGACCCTCAGGGGAACAGGACATCCCTCCTGGCCTCCTCCACATCCAGGAGCCTCCCTAGGTCCGCATCCCCGAATCTTGTAGCTGGTCTCCTCGGCACCATTATTGCTAGCTGGCTGGCCAGTGCAGCGTAAGTGCTGCTCGAACTTTGTAGCGGGGAGCTGGTGAGCGCAGTCACGGCGAATCAGCTGGCGAGCCATCATTTGGGGCGAGACACCCGTGAGACCTCGTTAAGTGGACCAATTAACGTTGAGTTGCATTGCCGACCTCGCTGGGCGGAGCGCTGGAAAGCTCGCCACAATTCCCGCTCGCTACCACACTTAGAAATCTTTTCCGTTGAATCGCGCCTGAATGCAGTTCTCAGTGTTGGAATCCTATGACATAAAAATAAATGTAAGGTGTATACTGGGTGGTCAGGTGGGCACCATGATGACAAGGCTACTTAAGAGGTTACAGGTTGCTCGCATGGCAGTTCGCTCCAGAGCGCACAGGCAGAGATGCAGCATTTGAGAGCTGCTGAGAGCACTTAATATAAGTATTTGCTCATCAGTCGATGGAACCCATCACTTCTTGGAAAGGCACAAGCTTTCAAGGAATTTGTGTAAAGTCTCAAGGAGACGCAGGTATAGTATGAAAACCAGAGACTCAAATGGACCCTAAACATGACCATGGATGTGGTGGGTTGAATTGCCTGTTTCTGTCACTTACATTAATTCTTCTTATTCATGCTAATTACTATTGCTTGCATGCTTAAATCTACAATTGATGCACAGAAGAATCTATAGTTAAGCTCACTTCATATTGTAGCCAGATTAATTTAATCTTTGACATAGCCCGGTAAATGTCGTAAATGATTTAAATAGTCAGAGTGTACTTAGTGTGGTAGGGTGATAAAACACAAATGTTGGAAATCATTAGACGATTTTACAGATCGGTGGACAATTTCTAAATGCTTAATGAATTCTCTAGTGTCTTACATGTGGGAAGTGACAGTGCATTATTTTGTAATTTTAAAAGGTCCCAAGTAGCATAACAGACTGAACGCAATCTATTCCTCAGATAGCTTGCGTGAGTAATCAGGATCAACCATTCGTATCTTCTCATTAATAAATCAATTCACATTCTGATGTTTCCAAACTTTCCCATGTCCTTTGCAAAGTATTCGGTGGGGAGGGCATGGGGTAAATTGTGAACTGAGTTTTCCATGAAGCAGTAGGTGGAACTTATTTATTTTGCATTCGGAATGAAATCTGTGGTGAGATTTGTGACCCTTGCGAGATTTTGTGACACATCGCAACCTGGATCTCACCCTCACTATGCGTGATCCAGATTTACATATTTAAATCAATCTACTAGGCACATTTAAATATGTCTACACCCAATTATCTCGGGACCTGGGATTGAACTCCCTTGCCCAGGAGACTTTGCCTTGCCGCTGTTTAGCACTGGTCCACACAAATATGACCAGGCGGAAAGGCACCTGGAGACGGGCCTTCCTGGCCATCGTAAGCTCAGGGGTGGTCAGGCTCTGGGCAAGGTGGCACCCTGGCACTCCTGCTGCCATCTGGACACCTTGGCACTGTCAGCCTGGCATCTTGGCAGTGACACCCAGGCACCCCGGCAGTGCCACCTGGGCATGCTGGCAGTGCCACCCTGGCACTCCTCGCCGAGGCCCCAACAAACAAAGTCCCAATTTGATAGTGCGATCGCTCCAGTCGCCAAAAAACACCCTGCTATTCGCACCCAAAATGGGACCTTTATTCCACATTAAATTGCACCCCTGAAACGTCAAGATAAAGTACGCGGAATTTGGGAAGAATGGAGAAATGTGACTGTTGCAAGATGGATTTTAAGGGGCAAATTTTACACTTCCTGTTCAGCCAACTGGTTTCAGGTGGCCAGGAGACTCACCAGCGGGGCCTGCTGATGAGGCTCTGGCACCAAAATGCTGATATCATGGCTCGGTATTGATGCTCACTTCACCATACGCCATCTGATTTCTACTGTGGGTAAACATCAGGGGCGGCATTCTGCAAGAATCGGCAGGGCGGGCAACTCCGGCGCCGAGGAGTGGCGTGGACCACTCCGGGGTCGAGCTGCCCTCCGCACCTCCAGGGGCTAGGCTGGCGCCGGGGTGGTTTGCACTGCACCGGTCGGCGGGGAAAGGGCTTGGCGCCACGCCTACCGGTACCAAAGGGCCTCCGTAGGCCGGCGCGAGTTGCCGCATGCGCGGGAGCGCCAGCGTTCATCTCCGCATCAGCCATGGCGGAGGACCACAGTGGCTGATGCGGAAGAATAAAGTGCCCCCACAACACAGGCCTGCCCACAGATCAGTGGGCCCTGGGGCCAGATACCCCCACACCCCCCCGAGGACTCCGGAGACCGCCCGCGCAGAGTAGGTACTTTCCGCCGGTAAGTACCTACTCTAATTTACGCTGGCGGAACAGGCCGAAAACAGGAGGCCACTCGGCCCATCGCGGGCCAGATATCGCCGGGGTGGCCGCTACCAGCGTCCACCAACTAGCACGGCGCGATTCTCAGGGATCCTCTCAGAAGGAGCGATCACAATATGGTGGAATTTAAAATACAGATGGAGGGTGAGAAAGTAAAATCAAATACTAGTGTTTTGTGTTTAAACAAAGGAGATTACAAGGGGATGAGAGAAGAACTAGCTAAGGTAGACTGGGAGCAAAGACTTTATGGTGGAACAGTTGAGGAACAGTGGAGAACCTTCCAAGCGATTTTTCACAGTGCTCAGCAAAGGTTTATACCAACAAAAAGGAAGGACGGAAGAAAGAGGGAAAATCGACCGTGGATATCTAAGGAAATAAGGGAGAGTATCAAATTGAAGGAAAAAGCATATAAAGTGGCAAAGATTGCTGGGAGATTAGAGGACTGGGAAATCTTTAGGGGGCAACAGAAAGCTACTAAAAAAGCTATAAAGAAGAGTAAGATAGAGTATGAGAGTAAACTTGCTCAGAATATAAAAACAGACAGTAAAAGTTTTTACAAATATATAAGACAAAAAAGAGTGGCTAAGGTAAATATTGGTCCTTTAGAGGATGAGAAGGGAGTTTTAATAATGGGAAATGAGGAAATGGCTGAGGAACTGAACAGGTTTTTTGGGTCGGTCTTCACAGTGGAAGACACAAATAACATGCCAGCGACTGATAGAAATGAGGCTATGACAGGTGAGGACCTTGAGAGGATTGTTATCACTAAGGAGGGAGTGATGGGCAAGCTAATGGGGCTAAAGGTAGACAAGTCTCCTGGCCCTGATGGAATGCATCCCAGAGTGCTAAAAGAGATGGCTAGGGAAATTGCAGATGCACTAGTGATAATTTACCGAAATTCACTAGACTTTGGGGTGGTCCCGGTGGATTGGAAATTAGCAAACGTGACGCCACTGTTTAAAAAAGGAGGTAGGCAGAAAGCAGGAAATTATAGGCCAGTGAGTTTAACTTCGGTAATAGGGAAGATGCTGGAATCTATCATCAAGGAAGAAATTGCGAGGCATCTGGATAGAAATTGTCCCATTGGGCAGACGCAGCATGGGTTCGTTAAAGGCAGGTCATGCCTAACTAATTTAGTGGAATTTTTTGAGGACATTACCAGTGCAGTAGGTAATGGGGAGCCGATGGATGTGGTATATCTGGATTTCCAGAAAGCCTTTGACAAGGTGCCACACACAAGGTTGCTGCATAATATAAAGATGCATGGCATTAAGGGTAAAGTAGTAGCATGGATAGAGGATTGGTTAATTAATAGAAAGCAAAGAGTTGGGATAAATGGGTGTTTCTCTGGTTGGCAATCAGTAGCTAGTGGTGTCCCTCAGGGATCCGTGTTGGGCCCACAATTGTTCACAATTTACATTGATGATTTGGAGTTGGGGACCAAGGGCAATGTGTCCAAGTTTGCAGATGACACTAAGATGAGTGGTAAAGCGAAAAGTGCAGAGGATACTGGAAGTCTGCAGAGGGATTTGGATAGGTTAAGTGAATGGGCTCGGGTCTGGCAGATGGAATACAATGTTGACAAATGTGAGGTTATCCATTTTGGTAGGAATAACAGCAAACGGGATTATTATTTAAACGATAAAATATTAAAGCATGCCGCTGTTCAGAGAGACTTGGGTGTGCTAGTGCATGAGTCACAGAAGGTTGGTTTACAAGTGCAACAGGTGATTAAGAAGGCAAATGGAATTTTGTCCTTCATTGCTAGAGGGATGGAGTTTAAGACTAGGGAGGTTATGTTGCAATTGTATAAGGTGTTAGTGCGGCCACACCTGGAGTATTGTGTTCAGTTTTGGTCTCCTTACTTGAGAAAGGACGTACTGTCACTGGAGGGTGTGCAGAGGAGATTCACTAGGTTAATCCCAGAGCTGAAGGGGTTGGATTACGAGGAGAGGTTGAGTAGACTGGGACTGTACTCGTTGGAATTTAGAAGGATGAGGGGGGATCTTATAGAAACATTTAAAATTATGAAGGGAATAGATAGGATAGATGCGGGCAGGTTGTTTCCACTGGCGGGTGACAGCAGAACTAGGGGGCATAGCCTCAAAATAAGGGGAAGTAGATTTAGGACTGAGTTTAGGAGGAACTTCTTCACCCAAAGGGTTGTGAATCTATGGAATTCCTTGCCCAGTGAAGCAGTTGAGGCTCCTTCATTACATGTTTTTAAGGTAAAGATAGATAGTTTTTTGAAGAATAAAGGGATTAAGGGTTATGGTGTTCGGGCCGGAAAGTGGAGCTGAGTCCACAAAAGATCAGCCATGATCTAATTGAATGGCGGAGCAGGCTCGAGGGGCCAGATGGCCTACTCCTGCTCCTAGTTCTTATGTTCTTATGTTCTTATGTTCTTATGTTCTTATGTTCTTATGTTCTATGAAATATGACTGGTTAGTTTATCAGCACATTATAACCTTCGATCGATTTGCATGTTGCCTCCAGGGACTAGAGGAGTGTCTTGTGTGAAGGCTTTGTTTGTTCTACAGTCTTCAAATGGCTAAGCCACTTGGAATTGAATACAATTAATAAGAAAGAGTTAAAAGGCTTTTCCTTGTGTCATTTGTTAAACTGTGTTATTTTTCTGATGTACTTACTTATTCTTACTTGACCAGATCTGGACATTTGTACTGACCAGAGTAAAATATAATAACAAGAAGATGTTTGTAGCAATTCAATGAGGATTGGTTTGCAAACTGCTGTCCCTTATTAAATGGACGAATGCACACTCATATCCTCTCTAATATCCACACTCACACCACTTAATTTTCTTAACAAACTTGTAAGCTTTGGAATGGAGTCTGGGTATTTTTTTTTCCTTTATTTGTTCATGGGATGTGTGTGTCGCAGGCTGGGCCTGCATTTATTGGACACCAATCCCTAAATGCCCTTGAGTTAAGAGTCAGCCACATTACCGTTTGGATCTGGTGTCAGATGAAAGGACATTCATAGATAGACAATGGTTTGATTAGATTTTTAATTCCAGATTTTTATTGAATTCAAATTTCATCATCTGCAGTGGCGGGATTTGAACCTGGGTTATTACCCCAGGTCTCTGGTCCACTAGTGCAGTGACAATACCGCTATGCCACCGCCTCCCCACTGTCACAGTGTTTAATGAACTGATGGGGCTGCCTGATAACCCGGGTGCAAAACGAACACCGGTGCCGGCGCGATCAATAATCCTGCCTTTTTGAAGCATATATGATAACCATTTATGCAAGACAAGAGACAGAATATGCACTGAGTTGTAAAATATCTAAAAAAAAATTGAGTTAAAATTAACAAAATGTAGTGAGCCTGGCAGATTAACTGCTGTGACCTTCCAAAATAAAATGTAAGAATAGCCAGTGTTTGGAGTGTCCAGTAAAGTTTGGGTTTTGTATGCTGTGACTATGATTTCCACCATGGCTCAACAGCAACTGAATAATGTCCTGTTCAGGAGCTCTCTTTATTTCTGAGGGAGCGGTTTCTTGGCGGTCAATGCCCTGTCGAACATAGTATGTTGATTTATTCTACTCAATCCATATGCCATTTAATAAACTTTCATTCCCTCAGTTACGCAGTCCTTGCTAGAATTCCAAGCGCCGCAATGTGGAAGCAATCACTTTCTTCCTCAGATCAAAAGAGAGTGTAGTGATCTCTGTATATCAATATACATGATCAATGTATGTAAATGTAATGCAGTCATTCCAATACTAGATGTCTCACTATCAGATAGTATAAGAACGACTTTCCCGCTCTTTCTCAGAGACTGTGATCCAGGATAGTGAACAGACAAGACATAGAATAGTTGGAGAGAGAGAAGCTATAAGTTATTTCATCATTACATTAGTTAGTTATCTGTATTGTATTTTATTTATTTTACAAGTTGAGTATTGAGTTCAAGTGACTCACAATTATTATTTATATTACTCATTAAATAGTTAATCTTGTACAAGAAGACTATTGGTCATTTCATCAACTCGGCTTGTTCAAAGTGTAATATATATTACGTAAAGTAATATATTATGTTATCAGAAGTATAAAGGAAACATAACAGAGAGTACCAGCTTTGAAAAGAATAACTAATATTTGGTTCAGAGGATCACGTCCTTCATTAAAAAAAGTGCTTTTGAACCTTCATTTGGGGAGAAAGTTGTGCTTAAGTAATATAACCATAGAATCCCGACAGTGCAGAAGGAGGCCATTTGGCCCATTGCATCTGGACCAACCCTCTGAAAGTGCACTATACCTGGGTCCAATCCCCCACCCTAATCTGACCTAGGGATAATTTAGCACGGCCAATCCACCTAACCGGCACATCTTTGGACTATGGGAGGAAACCGGAACACCCAGAGGAAACCCACGCAGACACTGGGAGAGAGTGCTAATTGCACGCAGACAGTCACCCGAGGTCGGAATTGAACCGGGGTCTCTGGCACTGTGACGCAGCAGCACTCACCACTGTGCCACCAGGCCGCCCGCTTTTAAAATGACTCGTTTAAATCAATCTAACTCACTGTGTTGTGTGATTGCTAACAGACAAGGAAGTTTTGGGAAACACAAATTATTCATTTGATAATGGGATGTGGATGTCACTGGCATGGCAAGCATTTATTCTCTGTTCCGAATTGCCCTTGGGAAGATGGTGGTGAGCCTTCATCTTGAACTGCAGCAGCCCATATGGTATAGCTACACCCACAGTGCTGTGAGTAAGGGAGTTCTAGGATTTTAAGCCAGCAACAGTGAAGGAACGGCCACATAATTCCAAGTCAGGATACATGTGTATGCAAGGCTCCTGATCAAAGAGGACAATATAGGTGTTGGGATTTGGTTGAGGGTAGGTTGTAATGGCTCATTTAAATACGATTATCTGAATCACACTCAGTGAGGGCATGACCCAGATCGTGCCGGGGGCCGCGAGCCAAGTGACTCCCGCAAGATTTTGCGCCCGGAGCGAAGCCCGATTCGGCCTTCTCCCATGATTCACCCATCATGTCCGTCTCCCCGCCGGCGTGACGCGGTGGTAGAATCGTGCCTTTAGTCTCACAAGTGGTGAATCCAGCCCTGAAGTTGGAAATAAACCAGGAAATTATCCATGACTTTGTGAGCAGTGCTTGGCAAATGTAAACTTTGCTTTAAATGTAACATGAGGGGAACAATGTCCCACAAGTGTTAACGATGCTTTGCATCAACAGATAATAATCCCAAAACGCTACAAAGTGTTTGATACAGTTTTGTTGCAGTTGAGGGAGCAATACACTCGATGCAATGCGAAAATCAGGCAATTTGTAAAATAATTTCAGCTGAAAATAATATTTTCATTGCTTTCTTCACTTTCAGAGTTCAGGAGAGATCGATAAACACTGGAGGGATTTACGCCCTTATCCTTCATGACTATCAGCTGCAACAATGTGCCAGAATGTGCCAATATTGACTATTGGCCAGAATACCAAGTCATCCCATAGGACCCCCAGGACCCCGGAGGCCCGCTCATGCCGCCAATCCCGCCGCCACCAGAGGTGGTTGAAACCACGGCGGCGGGATTGGCCTCTCAGTTGCGGGACTTCGGCCCATCGCGGGCCGGAGAATCGCCGCGGGGGGCACGCCGATCGGCGCGGAGGGCACGTCGATCGTGGGGTGCGATTACAGCCCCCACCAATTCCTGGGTGGCGGAGAATTCCGGCCACGGTGGGGGCGGGATTTTCGCCGGCCCTGGGCGGGGGGTCGGAGAATTTTGCCCATGTTTTTTGTTGGGATAATAGAGACATGTGAAGGATCCAATAAAGTAACAAAAAATCCTCAACAAATTAATTCTGTAGATTCTGACAATGAATGGAACACAGTTGTTAAAGTTAATAACTGTCCAATTCAATTTAAATTGGATACTGGCGCTTCAGCTAACTTGCTCTCAAAGCTGGATCTCAACAAGCTTAAACACGCACCTGAGATTCTTCCAGCAGCCTGTAGACTGAAGGACTATAACGGAAATTCAATTTCTTCAATTGGATCCTGCCATTTAAAAGTCTCCAACAAAAATATTGTCACAACACTAAGATTTGAGATTGTCAAGATAGATAAATCATCACTCTTAGGTGCACAAACCTGCCTGGAGTTACACCTAATACAGTGAATTTATACTGCAACTCCATCTCAACCTATACTGAATGATAATATCCAGAGCATTTTAAATCAATATCCAGATGTTTTTAAAGGAATGAGTACACTGCTATTGAAGTACAAGGTGCTGTTAAGGGAGAATGCCAAACCTGAGTTTCATCCTCCTAGGAGAATTCCTGCTCCATTAAGAGAAAGATCGAAGCAAGAATTAGAGCGACTTCAGAAACAATGTATAATCTCAAGAGTCACTAAACCGACTGACTGGGTCAGTCCGATGGTTTGCGTGAAGAAATCATCAGGTGATTTACGAATCTGTATTGATCCCAAGGATCTCAATAAAAACATACTGTGGGAACACTATCCCATTCCAAAACAAGAGGAGATTACCAGCAAGATGGCAAATGAGCGCATCTTCACAAAATTAGATGCCTCGCAACGTTTCTGGCAAATGCGACTGGATGACTCAAGCAGACAACTCTGCACATTTAACACACCTTTTGGAAAATTTTGTTTCAATCGTATGCCCTTCTGAATAATATCTGCATCTGAATTATTCCAAAGAATCATGGAACAAATGACGGAAAGAATAGAAGGTGTTAGTGTATAGATAGATGACATAATAATATGGTCATCGACTAAAGAAGAGCATATTGAGCGACTAAGACAAGAATTTCAGTGCATAAACAAATATGGCCTCAAATTAAACTGATCGAAATGCACTTTTGGAACTTCTACGGTCAAGTTTCTGGGTGATAAGATATCTAAACATGGTGTGCAACCAGACGATGAGAAAATTTCAGCTATTCAAGGCATGAAAGTACCTGAAGATAAAAAAGCAGTACTACGATTTCTCAGCATTTTCAAATTCCGAGGCAAATTCATCTCAAATTTGTCAACAAGAACAACAGCTCTGAGACGCTTAATCAAGAAATCGACCTTTTCTGTGTGGACAGATGACCATCGAAAAGAGTGGCAAAATTGAAAAGTTCAACTAATGACTGCACAGATATCTGCCTTTTTTGATCCTAATAGGGAAGTGAAAATATCCTGATGAAAGCCAGGATGGAATAGGAGTCGTACACTTGCAGAGAGATGACATCTCATTATGGGTTCCTGTGGCATATACATCAATAGCGATGACACCAACAGAATATCAATATGCTCAAATGGAGAAAGAATATCTGGGATTATTAACGGGCATATAGAAGTTCCATGACTATGTCTATGGACTCCCAACTTTCACTGTTGAGATGGATCACAGACCATGGTGCATATAATTGACAAGGATCTCAATGACATGACTCCACAGCTCCAAAGAATCATGATGAAGTTACGAATGTATGACTTTGACATCATCTACACACCAGGAAAAGATTTAATCATAGCAGATGCGCTATCACGCTCCATAACATCTGCAAGTGAACTGATCGAGTTCATACATGATATTGAAGCTCAGGCACAGCTCTGTGCAGTAAACCTACCTGCATCAAATCAGAAGTTAAAGCTAATCAGAACAGAAGCTAAGAATGATGCTATGCTGCAACGCGCCATTCACCATCTCGAGAACGCTGTGTCCTCAGTTTAGAAATGTTCAGGCAGATTTGACGATAGTGGATGAACTACTTCTATGACTCGACCGGATAGTCATACCACTGTGTGATACTTGATCAGATTCATGAGGGTCACCTCGGGATTAAAAAGTGTAAGTGACAGGTGGGATAAGCGGTCTATTGGCCAGGAATAAATTGAGACATAACTGAAATGGTTCTAACCTGGGAGACTTGTCCGAAACATCAACCTGCGCAATGCAAGTAGACTCTGAAACAACATGAGGTAGTCACCTCTGTCATGTGAGAGTACCTTTAAGAAATGGGTATTTATAAATGGATGTGTATATAAATATCTGTAGTGAGAGTACCTTTATGAAATGGATGTTTATAAATGGGTGTGTGTATAAATATCTGTAGTGAGAGTACCTTTATGAAATGGGTGTCTATTACTGCAGTGATGTCAGAGCGTGGGTGGAGTTGGGCTGTCTGTCAGCTTGTTACTTTTGCTTTAGGCTTTTTGCTGCAGTGTGAGTTAGGTTTCATTTTAGCCTTGGAGAAGCTGCAATCACAGCAGGATGTGTGTGAATTTCTGCAAGCTTATGAATGTCCATTTGCTGATTTCAACGTGGTAACTGTACTCAGTAGAGAAGTTAAACCTGAGGTGCTTCTATTAAAGGTTTTGTTTTAAGACTCATGGATGTTAAAAGGAAAGCTCAAGGATTACTCAGTGTTGTACTCTTTGGGGGTTGTACTTGAATTGATGTTTGCTAAGATGTTCACTGCATGTTTTAAAAAGGTTAACTTGAGTTCATAGAATAAACATTGTTTTGCTTTAAAAAATCTTTTCCATTTCTGCTGTGCCACACTGTAGAGTGGGCCATGTGCTCCCCATACACCAATCTATTGTGGGTCAGGTGAAATCCATGATACATTTTGGGGTTCTCTAAATCCTGGCCCATAACAAATTGGGGGCACGAGGGGGATAAAAGTCTACCTATTGGATTGGCTTAGTGAACTTAAAGACAGTGAGGGGTGAGCATATTATGGGTGCTTTTCAGGTGTGGTATTATAGTTTAAGTGGGGAGTGTGTTGTGGACAATGGCTCTTTCAGAGGCTCTGAAGTTTTTGGGGGTGGAGACGGTCACACGCCGTACCTTATGGGCAGTGACTAAAAGTAGACTATTAGATTTGGAAAAAACATTGCAGTTAACATTACCTGACAAAATGAGAAAAGAGTAGGTAATTATGGTGGTGGCTAAGCATTTAAAGTTGCCTGAGATACAGTTTGACTCATTGGAAATGGCAAAAATTCAGTTACAAATTAAACAAATGGAACATGAGAAAGAATTAAAGCAGCTTGAATACGAAAAAGAGGAAAAAGAGAGAGAAGAAAGGAAAACAGAAAGAATAACCCTAGCAGAACAAAAAGAAAGAGAAAGGGAGATTCAGATATGGAAAAAGATGAAGTGAGAGAGTTTGAACTTCAGAAAATGGCCATGGAACATGACAGTCAGTTAAAATTGGCAGAAGTAAAGGGGAACGTACAATTGGATGATAGTGATGAGGCTAGTGAGAAAGAGCGTCAAAGTCGAAGGGTTGGTGGGAATCTATTTACGTATGTCCAAGCATTGCCAAGGTTTGATGAGAAGGAGGTAGAAGCCTTTTTCATTTCATTTGAGAAGGTAGCTAAACAAATGAAATGGCCACAGGACATGTGGGTATTACTGATTCAAACAAAGCTGGTAGGTAGGGCTAGTGAAGTGTTTGCATCACTACAGGAGGAGGTATCTGAGATGTATGAGGAGGTGAAAAAATCCACCTTAGGTGCATATGAACTAGTGCCTGAAGCCCACAGATAAAGGTTTAGAAATTTAAGGAAAGAATATGGTCAAACATACATGGAGTTTGAAAGGATCAAACAGTCATTTTGGTAGATGGAAAAGGGCTTTGAAAATAGACCAAACGTGAATCTCTCAGAGAAATTATACTTTTGGAGGAGTTTAAAAATTCAATTTCTGATGTGGTGAGAACTCATGTGGAAGAGCAGAGGGTTAAAACTGCGAGATTGGCACCAGAAATGGCTGATGATTATGAATTAATTCATAAATCAAAGCTTGGTTTCCGACATCAGTTTCAGCCTGTGAGGGATAGAAAATGGGGACATGAGAAATACTCAAGTGGTAAAGATAAAGGTGATCTGACGGGAGACAATAAAGAGAGTGTACCTCAGATTAAAAAAGACAAGGATCACCACACTCATACATTGTAAAAACAGCTGAAAGTACAATTCTACGATGTGCACTGCAAAAGATTTGACGAAACAAATACATTTTTTCAGATTTAAGTATAAATGAATCATTATTTCATGACATTTTGACAACACCAGATGTAAAGATGACATGCATAAACCAGGTAAACTTCAGCATCATCTTCTCGTCAACTCAGAAGATTGACAAGGTGAAGGAAGAAGCCAAATAGACTTAACTTGTAAAATATTAACTACCTACTGTGTGATCATTACTCACTTTGCTTTGTACAGATATACATATCAAATGTTATTGTATTATAGTTGTGCAATTTTCTTTGCCACACCACAGAAAACATGTTAAAAAAAGGGTATGCAGTGATATGTATAAAAAGGGTTAATGACTACATCAGAGAGTGAGACAACCACCAAATGGCAGCACTAGATTCATGGATCAATATGGGAACTCAAAGGATTTTGGTTCTCTTTGAACAAGGAGTGACTAGACAGTTGTTGTGTTCGAGTGAAGGATGAAGCAAAGAGTAACGGCATATTACAAACAAGTAAAATAACACCCATGACCATTACCACCAAGAAGGACAAGAGCAGCAGATTCTTGGGAACCGCACTACCTGGATGTTCCCCTCCAAGTCACTCACTACCCCAACTTGGAAATATATTGCTGTTCTTTCACTGTCACTGGGTCAGAATCCTGAAACTCCCTCCCTATAAAACATTGTGGGTGTACCTACATGTCAGGGACTGCAAAGGTTCAAGAAGGCAGCTCATCACCACCTTCTGAAGGGCAACCAGGGTTGGGCAATAAATGCTGGCCTAACTAGCCAGGCCCACATCCCATAAAAATGAATTTTAATAAGCCAGATCATCTGGTAATTTGCATCATATGGGACCTGAGCATGTGCAAATTGTTTGCAGCATTTACCGACAACGGTGAGCATTTTTCAAATGTAATTCGTTAGTTGGGGAAAATACTACGAGACATATGTAAATTCAAATCCTTTCATTTTTAACAAAATGGTACACAATGCCCTGGAGTTCGGGTACTTGCCTCAAGTGCAGTCCCAAGGCAGGCTGCTGCAATACTTCTTCTGGTCACAGCGATCTGCCACTTTCTGTCAATCAAGGCTCAACTGAGCATGAAATGAGAGCGGGCCGGTTGAAGTTAGCAGGATGGATTCCCTGCTGACTCTCAGGATGGCAGGAACCGAGCGTTCGCCACCCTGAAAATTCAGGCCATTTCTTTTCAGTCCAATTCACCCAAAATTAGGAAAATCAGTGCAGAAGTTTGAGCACATTTGAGCACAGTGAATCAAGCTCTGAGATCGGTTGGTTTGCGGGGTCAGAGACGGGTGACCCAAGAATGTTTATTGTGCGAAACTGATCTGGACCTGAAAAAAGCGGCTGGTCTAGTTTTGTCCTGGGAGGGCACAGAATGTGGTCTCCAGGAGCTCTGAGGAATGGCCGTCCTGAACCTTGATTGCCCAGAAATACCAGATTCCCGCCATTGGGGGCACACTCCTGGGGACAGCTGACAGACGACATGCATCCCGCACACTGGAGATCCCTGACGAGCAGAATGAATGCATCGTCACCAGAGGGAGGCGGTGGGACAGACAATAGCAGGAAATTTCCCCCACCCGCTACCATCGCACCAATGACCGTCCAAGAGGGCGGACGAATTTTGTCTACGACAAGCCAGAGGAGGTTCACCGTCTTTACTGCATTTCAGCACCATGAGTGCCGCTTATCCAGGTTATGGTCCAGAACAATGGTTCCTGATTCGGATCGAACTTGATACCGGAGCTGAGGTCTCGGTGATCAGCCGCCGCACTTCGGACAAAATTTGCTTCGGGATACGTGCCTTAGCATTGAGAGATACCGACACCCGGCTGGCAACATATACAGGGGAACTATTGGAGATTGTGGGAACCTTGGAAGTCCCCGTCAGATACGGGGCTCAGTCGGCGAATTTACCACTGGTGGTGGTGAAGGGTTCAGGCCCAAATTTGCTGGGGTGTGACTAGCTAAAATGTCTCCGGCTGGACTGGCAGCGAGTACGCTGAATGCACCCCGACAGACCAGACACGGTATTGGCACATTTCCCGGGGGTGTTCCGAGATAGCCTCAGGACCATTTGGGGTGCCACCGCCAGGATATCAGGAACCCCAGAGGTCCAACCGCACTATTTCCGGGCCCGGCCCCCATTCGTTAAGCTTAGAAACTGAAGCTCAATGCCAAATTGGAATGTATGGAAAAGCTGGGCATCATCCACCCGGTGTAATTTGCGGATTGGGCTGCACCGGTCATACCGGTTATGAAGCCTGACATGTCCATCCGCCTTTCCGTGGATTACAAAATGACAATCAACTGAGCATCCTGTCTAGCTTGTTACCCGGTGCCGAAGGTTGAGGACCTACACGTAAGGCTCAGCAGGGGAAGAACGTTTACCAAGCTCGACATGAGCCATGCCTTTCTCCAGTTGGTTTTGGACCCGTCCTCATGTAAATACGTGACCATCCACATGCAAAGGGGGTTGTATGAACACCAGGCGGCCATTCGGGTTCTTATTGGCATGTGCCATTTTTCCAAAGGGTGATGGAAAGTATCCACCGCAGATTGCCACAAGTGGCACGTTACCTGGATGATGTGCTGATTACCAGTTCCTTTGAACAGGAGCATCTGACAAACCTGAAGGACGTGCTGCGTAGGTTCGAGGTGGCCGTGGTCTGTCTGTGATGTGAAAAGGAACTGTTCTATGTGAAGGAGGTGGTCTATTTGGGCTAGAGGGTTGACAGGCATGGACTACACCCAGTAGACAATAAACTTCAGGCCATCTGACAGGAACCCGTACCAAAGGGTCCCACGGAACTCCATTGTTTTGTGGGCCTGGTCAACTATTACGAGAAGTTCATCCCAAACTTAGCACTGTATTGGCACCACTACACCTGTTGTAGAAACAGGCCAGTGGTGGATTTGGGACCCGTTGCAGCGGGCATTCGATGAAGTAATGCGGCGACTGTCGTCCTCCCACTTGTTGACTCACTTCGCCCCGTCAAAGCCCTTGTTGCTCATACGTGACACCTCGGTTTGCACAATCGTGTTTGCCCTAGAACACAGGATGGACCATGTCACTGAACGACCCATTGCGTTTGCTTCACGCACTTTTGCGGCGATGGAGTGAAAGTATGTGCAAATAGAAAAGAAAGGTTAGCACTGGTGTTTGGCATAAAACGATTCCATCAGTATGTCCACGGACATGAGTTCACGGCATACACTGACCATAAATCCCTCTTGGAGTTAAAGGACAACGCAGTTCCCCCGGTGTTGGCCCCCCACAATCAGCGTCGGGCTCTCCCTCTGGCAGCGTACAAGTATATTTTGATGCATCGCGCAGGGACGAAGAAGATTCCCCACGCAGACACTCTCAGCCGCCCCCACTGCCCAACAGCATGCGAATGCCACCGGCATCGGACAAGATAGTCACGACCTTACATTTTATGGAGTCATTACCTGTAATGGTGACCGAATTAAAGGCTTGGATGCAGACAGACTCGCTGTTGACCAGGGTCCACCACGTTGTCCGCAGGGCGGGCTGCAGGCAATGATCTGAGGCCGTGGATACTTGGCGCGGCATGCTCCTAGAGTACGGCGCTTTTCAGGGGGCGGAGAATATGATAACTGGCGCCGCCCCCGATATTGGCGGCAAAACAGATTCTACGCCCCGTGGCCGAATGCGATTTCGGCGGCGTCGAGCGGAGAATCCAGCCCTGAGTTACAGGAAGGGAGATTAAAGTGGCTGAAATAAAGCTCGTTTCATTCGTTTCCAGTCTTTATTATTTTAAATCTCCAAAAACAATTAAAATCTGAAGGTATGAGATTCCACGTTCTTTAAATTTAACGTGGAGTACCAGAGAACTTGCTTGAAAGTAAGCTACCTCACTGTTTAGGGTACCTAATTCGGAAACAGCTAATTTTAAGTTCTTCAGTTGAGTTAAATCCATATCTACAAGATGATTACGGAAATCACATGCTGTCCAAAGTACACAATTGATGAATCTCTCTGTGATACCTTTATCACACAGCTTTTGGAGTATGTAATGATTCCAGGAGGTACGGAATGAAAGGCCAAATGGTTGATTTTCAACGGGAAATAAAGCCGCAACTGCGGCACATAAAACAAACGCCCCATCCCAGGACTATCAGGAACTCCCAGTCCTGACCTAGGAGCTGCATTTGAAGGTCCCGCTAACAAGTCTCAGCTGGGTGGGCATCCACCTGCTTACCACGGGAACTTGTATTCTACGAAGTCCCCAGGGAGGTCAATCAATGACCCTCTGCGATCCCCGTGAGGGTTATTACATCACTCCCCCTCAAGTCCTAACCATCCCCCTCACTCCTGTGGCAATGAGGCCTCTTTCATTATTTAGCACAAGGCCTCGAGTCGGTGGCAGGTGGAGACGGTTTTGGCATGGGGGGGGAGGGGCATAAAGCGGACTGGGGATCGTCGCTTCCTTGTTCAGCACCGAAAGGCCACAGATAGAGACTCGTCTTCAGTGCTGACCTCTGGCAGAGGATGAATCTCCTCAGCCTCCATTTTGGACTCTGAATTCTCATCATCAGGAGAAGTGACTCTCGGGTCTCCCCGAGGTTGAGTCCACTTGTCGGGGGTAATTGCAACGGGTAACAAGGACGTTGTCTCTGCTGAAATCATCACTGGGGTGGCTTCCCTGATTCTCAGGTGGTCCAAGTATTTTTTCAAGGCCTTTGCTTGGTCTTTGACTTTGTAAGAAACCAGACCAGTCTTTTCCAGAATGAACCCTGGGATCCATTGTGGAGAATTTCAGATATTCATGAAGTCAAACAGCATAAACACATCCGAACGCTGCTGTACTATCTATCGTCTAATGGGCTGGGTGGGGGCGGGGGGGGGGGGGGGGGGGGTGCATGATGGAGCCAAGGCAGGAGACCCAAAAAATAAACTGTGAACCGATCCTCAGAACATGAGATACCATCTATGTGCGAAACTTTGATAGCTAAAGCACATAGGACTGGCCGTGCCCTGAAATATTTGGGTAGGGTTCAGAGTCCAAATAAATCTTTGCACTTACTCCCTTTATTCTACCAAGTTGTTCTTGGAATACCTTAGGGTATTTGCCAATGACCTCGTGCAGTCCTCCGGTTCTTAATTATAAAAATTATAGCCAGTCCAGACGGATCTTCTAGAGACAGTTTCTGCCTCGCAGAACTATAAGCGGGAGTCGGGCTGCCTGTTGTCCAGAGGTAACCGGGGTCATAGTGGTACCCATAATCTTCAAACGTTACCCTGTATATGTGGCCAACCTGACCCTGGTGTCTCACAGGCCTTGGGGCAAAATGCCCATCGGGAAATGCAACAGCATCAGTGCCCCAGTAATGGAGAAGAAAGCTCCTGTGTCAACCTGGCTCAACCAAAATGTTCACACCCTGCTGAAGTTCCGGATGGAGGCGTTCAAGTCTGACGACCCTGACCTATATAAGAAATCCAGGTACGATGTACGGAAAGCCATCAGGGATGCAAAAAGACAATACCACATCAAACTAGAGTCCCGGGCCAACAACACTAACCCACAACGACTATGGCAGGGCCTACACAAGATCACACGCTACAAAGCAAGGCCAGGTGGAATATCTGGGGCTGGAGCATCCCTACCCGATGATCTGAATAAGTTATATGCCCACTTTGAGCAGTCAGCCAATGTATTATTGCCACCCGCCACAACAGCCCTGGACACACCTGTACCCACTATTACAGCCTCAGAGGTAAGAGCTGCCTTCTTGACAGTGAATCCGCGGAAAGCGATGGGCCCCGACTGAGGCCCTGGGAGAGCACTCAGAGCCTGCGCAGACTAGCTGGCGAGTGTATTCACAGATGTCTTCACCACGTCACTCCTCCGCTCTGAGGTTCCCACTTCCTTCAAGAAGACCACCATAATACCAGTACCAAAGAAGAACAAGGTACCCTGCCAACGACTAGCAATGGTGGCCCTGTGTCTGTTATCATGAAATGCATTGAGCGGCTAGTCATGAGACGGATCAACGCCAGCCTCCAAGACGGCCTCGATCCACTGCAGTTTGCCACCTAGTCCACGGCAGACGCTACCTCATTGGCTCTGCAATTAACACTCGAACACCTCGACAACAAGGACAACACCTATGTAAGACTGCTGTTCAGAGACTACAGCTCTACCTTCAACACCATTATCCCAACAAAGCTAATAACCAAACTCCGCAATCTTGGACTTGACCCCTTCCTGTGCAGCTGGATCCTGGGTCTCTTCACCAACAGACCGCAATCTGTCAGGATAGGCAACAGCACCTCCTCCACAATAGTCCTCAACACCGGCGCCCCGCAAGGATGTGTGCTCAGTCCTCTACTGTACTCCCTATACACCTATGACTGTGTGGCAAGATTTAACTCCAACTCAATCTATAAGTTTGCAGATGATATGACTGTGGTGGGCCGTATCTCAAACAACGATGAATCAGACTACAGGAGGGAGATAAATTACTTGGTTGCATGGTGTACCAAAAGCAACTTCTCTCTAAATGAAAGAAAGACCAAGGAACTGATCATCGACTTCAGGAAGTGTAGCACGACACACACTTCCGTCTGTATCAATGGCTCCGACGTGGAGTCAGTCGATAGCTTTAAGTTCCTGGGGGTCACCATCACCAACTCACGTTGATGCAACAGTCAAGAAAGCCCAACACGTTTCTACTTCCTATGGAAGCTAAAGAAATTTGGTACGTCTGCATCGACTCTCACAAACTTCTACAGATGTGCGATAGAGAGCATCCTATCCGGCTGCGTCACAGCCTGGTACGGCAACTGCTCAGTCCAAGATCGCAAGAAACTGCAGACTGTGGTGAACTCAGCACAACGCGTCGCACAAACTTGCCACCCCACACTGATTCTGTATACACCTCTCGCTGCCTGGAAGTCAGACAGCATTATTAGAGACCCCTCCCACCCAGTGTGGTAGTCGGTATTAGGGGTTTTACGGTACCTAGTTGGAGGTACCCAATGCTGTAAGATCAATGGTGTTGGAGGTATCTGATTGTGGTAAACCACTGTTGCACCTCTATCAGAGGATGTATGGTAGGACCTGTACTACAGGTACGTTGGTAGTCCCTGCCTGCTGGTTCCACCCAGTAGGCGGAGTATAAATATGTGTGTCCTCCATGCTGCAGCCATTTTGCCAGCTGCTGTGGGAGGCCACACATCTTAGAGCAATAAAGCCTCAGTTGTATCCAACTCAAGTCTTTGTGCAATTGATCGTGCACCACTGATACTGTAAGATCATTGGTGAAGCCTGCCTGCTGGTTCCACCCAGTAAGGTGGAGTATAAGAGTCTGTGTTTCCCTAGCTGCTGCATTCTGTACCTGTGCTGCTGGGGGAAACATCTAGTTCAATAAAGCCTGCAATTGTCCTACAATCTCGCTTTGGAAGTTATTGATCGTGCAACACCCAGGCAATGCCTTCTTCTAGACCCTTCCATCAGGCAGAAGGTACAGAAGTCTGAAGACTTGCACAGCAGGACATAGGAACAGCTTCTTCCTCACAGCTACAAGACTAAACAAAGACTCCCCCTCAGACTGACCTGTTCCCTGTAGGAGCACGATTCATAACGCTCTATGCTGCTCTTGCTTATATATTTGCTTTGTTTTCTCCCTTGTTCCGCACTGTAACCAATCACTATTCTGTCGATGGACCATTTGTCAATGTTCTCTATTGATTATTCTTGTGTCTATTATGTGCTTACTGTGTACGTTCCCTCGGCCGCAGAAAAATACTTTTCACTGTACTTCGGTACATGTGACAACAAACCAAATCAAATAAATCAAATCAAATCAAATAATTTCTAGCGAATGGCCGTTGACCACGAGTGATTACTTTATCGGAGCAGCCTTCGGGGTGATGATGCAGTTTGGTTGTATCGCTTCGTCCTCTCCGGGCTGATCGACTTGCAAGGCTTGCATGGTGGCTTTGCCTGAGGTGGCTTTGGCATCCTGCTTGGCTGGCGTACATACATCTGACTAAGGCAGGCAGCTTTGCCTGGGGCGTGTCCTTTGGCCACGCTTCCAGCAGTTTTGCGTCTGACACATGCAGTCCTCCAGGAAGGCTTCCTTGTTACTTCGAGGGTGATCTTTCGAGATGCCAAAATGTCCTTGATGAATGTTGGGTTGGTGGCGAGTGTGGCACGTGGATCCCATTGCTACGAATGCTGTATTTTCTGTATGATGGTCCTCCTACCCCATCCCCGGCTCATGAATGCTCCTGTCCAAAACCCCTTAGAGGTCTTGGGCCCCTTGAGCATTGTTTTCCATGTATAGTGCTAGTTCTAAAGCCCTTTTGAGGTCTGAGGGAAGTCCAGCAGCAGTTTTTTTTTGAGTCACAACATTATTGATCCCACACACTAGTCGTTGTGTAGCATCTTAGTCAGTGTAGAAGAAGTAGCGCATGCATTCGGCATATTGGGACCAGTCCTCCATATCCACATCACAACGCTGGAGCTTCCCAAACAAGGTCATTTCTGGGTTTTTCTTTTTGCTTTGTTTCATACCGGAGTTGCCGAAGGCTGCTCAGAATCCCGTGCTTGATCCTCGTCGCCAATGTAATAATGCCGGGAGACGCGGAGTGAAAGGCCTGAACTGGTTCATTTTTAATTGAAAATAAATCTGCTGTTGTGGCACACAAACTATATGTCCTAGCCCAGGACTATCAGGAACTGCCAGTCTGGGTTTGGGAGCTACATTTAAAGGTCCCGCTAATGAGGCCCAGTTGGGTGTATCTCCGCCTGTTCACCACAGGAACTCGTATTCTACAAAGCCCATGGAGAGATCATTTAGTCACCTACCCCCCCCCCCCCCACCCCCCCACGGTCCTCGTGCAGGTTATCAAAAAGGGGTTAAACAGTTCAGACAGCAACTTCTAGATTTCCACGTTCAACTGAGAATGAGAAGTTGCTGTCTGATTTCCAAGTTACTAAAAGTGAATCCTCTTGAGCACATTACTTGTGCAGTAGTATACAGCTGATTATGGTTTTCAGTGGTTCAGTAGAGAGATTTCATGGGCTCCGGTCCCCAGCCATATGTTTCTCGGTGGCGCACAGTTCGTTGGCAGCGGGATTCACTACTCCCGCCACTTCTCAATGGGATTTCTCATCAAAGCCATGCCGCCCAGGAACCCGGGGGCAGGGCAGTGCTCCAGGCGTGGACAGAGAATCCCAGCAGTCAGAGAATCCTGGCCCAGTTATTTTTCCAGATGCAATCCTTTTGCTGATTGATTGACTTCCACAGTCAGAGAGTGAGAGAGAGTTTTTAGATATTCCATCAAAAAATGGCTACTTTTGCTGGGGTCTTGCTTCAGTGTTGAAGAAGAAAATAGTCAGCACTTTGATTTTTAGCGAAAGGTTCTGTATTTAACACAAAGTTCGTGGAGGGAATTAGAGTGACCACAGGCATTCCAAATGTCCCCGCTTTACAAAGGTAAGGTAAGTAATTTATATAATACAGTAAGCAATATCTAGGACAAAGAGGCATTCTATAGATGAGCCAAGAAGACAGAAAAGCGAGCAAAGTTTAATAACAGGCCTTGAGTTCCTTGCCTGAGAAAAATAATAATTGTCTGCTGTCAGCAAAACAATGTGCAGCTGTACGCCTGTTAACATTGTATGACCTTCTGACTGTTTCATACAGAGCTACGAACTTTTTGACTAAAAATAAGGCTATATATCCACCATGCTTTGCCAAGTGCCTATTTCCATGAAATATAGTCAAGCAGCTGTTTAAAATATTGCAGGTTATTTAAGGCAGCTGATCCGCTAACTGAAGTCCCTTCTACATTCAGCTACTCTATCACACACCTTCAGTGAGGAAAACGTCCAGCTACATTTTCTCACAGTACACACATTCAGACACAAGCACACACACGCACAGACACCATCAGAATGGAAGCAAACAAGCTTTTAACACCCTCCTACGTATATTTCAATTGAACCAGAATAAACTAGTCTCATCTATCTAATTACACCCAGATGGGCGAGCACTAATTTTCTTATGTCTTTGCCAGAGGTGATAATCATGGAGACACTGCAGAGGAAATTTATCAGAGTGAATCAAGGGCTTGAAAATTGCAGCTTTGAGGAGAGATTGGATAGGCCAGGGTGATTTCCTTAGAACAGAGGAGGTTAATTGATCTAATTGATGCGCAAAACATTATCAGGGGTCTAGATGGGGGGTAGACAGGAAACACTTTGTTCCTCGATTGGAGGGATCATTTTTAATGTAATTAGTGGAAGGAATACGAGGGACATGAGGAAAAACGTGTTCGATGCAGAGAATGGTGGGCATCTGGAATTCACTGTCGAAGTTGGCGGTTGAGGTTGAAATGCTGGACTCATTTAAAAGGTACCTGGCTCTGCATCTGAAGAGTTATAACCAGCAAGGCTAAGGAGCAGATGATGGAGGGTGGGATTAAAATGAGTGGCTAGTTTTTTTTTTCTCTTTTTTTGGCCGGTGCAGACATGATGGACTGAATGGTATCTTTCTGCACTGTAATTTTTCTATGGTTCTCCTATGGTTCAACTTTTGGATGCTTTTTCGAATTAGCTTGTCTGGAACCACAAGGAGCACTTCCATTGTCACTTGGAGAAACAGCCAGTCGCCATTCCTGCCAGTGGCTAACTGCACATTCTCGTCCACCCTCGGGGTCTGTGTCCATTTTGAAGTATGAAACTGGGGTCTTTTCAAAGTCCAATGCTTCTGTGCATAATTCTATGGTTTCTTACCCCTCACCATGGAGTGAATTCTCAGCCGGTGGGATTTTCTGTTCCGCTGGCAGCACATCCATGCACTCGGGATTCCCGAGGAAGTCCCATTGGCCGGCGGTAGGAACGGAGATTTCCGCTGTCGGCGATAATGCGAGGAAAATGTGGTGGGGGATGGTGTGGAGAATTCATCCCCATGACAACAACAATTTCTGACCGACCCAGCGACATCCACATCCTATGAAAGAATGAATATTAAAAAGTTTAAAAGCCCAAAACCTGAAGATAACTCAGAAAAAACCAGTTTGGGATGCCTGCCATCATTCGTGTAGATCTGGAGAATTTGCACCTGAGGAAAGTAAATGGAGTCTTTCTTTTTCTATTAATTTTAATGCAAAACATATTCAGCCTTCCCTAAATGCACGATTATAATTTTGTTTCATTTTCACCATTTTCAGATCTGCTCCCTGCAAGATTTTGTAAGGAGTACCAAACAAAAAAAACCAATCTTAAGTCCAAAGATGTGCAAGTTAGGTGGATTGGACATGATAAATTGCCCTTAGTGTCCAAAATTGCCCTTAGTGTTGGGTGGGGTTACTGGGTTATGGGGATAGGGTGGAGGTGTTAACCTTGGGTAGTGTGCTCTTTCCAGGAGCCGGTGCAGACTCGATGGGCCAAATGGCCTCCTTCTGCACTGTAAGTTATATGAACTGTTCAAAGCAATCCAGTAAAATCCTTATGGTTTTATTCTGGTGCAGTGGCAGGTAAATTGAATTGATTCTTTACTGTGAGACTACTGATGCTATAAAGGAAGGATATCATTCCGACAGAATGACACAAGCGCTACGAGGGAGTACGGAGAGACTAATGGGAGATCTTTCCAACTCCTGCATATTTAAACTGGAAATATTTGTAGAGATTAGCATGATCTATTTAATCAGTTATGAGGAAGAGTTGAGTTCAGGAACCGTAAGCTGCACCTAATGCATATCAGTGGCAGTCACAGAGCACGTCAGATATACTAGTGAGATTTGGGACAGGGCTGATAGCAGAAATTGGATTAAAGCTGCCAACAAGGCTCAGATCAAGTTGCCAGATGGAGTTAGATTGAAAGGCTGGCTGTTATGGCTAAATTCACTATTCATTTGTATTGTTTGTTAATAAGCATCCTACAGCCAGACACTCACTCTGCATGTTGCCTATTGCTGTTAGTTATGTTCAAATCTGTAAATCAGGTTGCGCAGATTTTTTTATTCGGTCATCTTGCCTGAACTTCAATGTCGGAGGGTCTCTAATCGGAACGCTTATGGGTCAGTGCCTGCTCCAGAGACTTGCACACAAAATCCAAGGTTACCGAATTTAGTAGTCACGGACGAGTCTGGAAAGGAAAGTCAAACAAATAGTTTATTACAAAGTAAAGTATATACAAGTAACAGTCCCAGACCCAGTCGGGGCATCTCTGCAGTTCAGCCCCTACCTGGACCAGCTTTTAAGATCCTGAGTTAACAACCCTCCACCCCTGAGCAGGCAAGATCGTAATCCATAAGGCTCACGGGGAGATTAATCAGGCTGTCCTCGTGGGTCGGGTGGGGATAATAACATCCCTCTCACCCAAAGTTCATGCCGGGATTCTTCCTTTAGGGGACTAAGTCCCCATGCCCACCGGAAATCAGGCGGGAATCACTCCGGACTTTTTCCTCGAAAGTCTGGAGTGATTCTCCATTTTCCAGGGGGCTCGCAGGGCTCCAGTGTAGTGATCTGTACATCTGTACATACATCTGCAAATACACCAGGGACTAGAGATAGATGTAACAGCCACAGCATCACTAGAGGGCAGCATCAGAGACGGGTCCAGCCCAAGGGAGGATCCGCCTCTTTCAGAAGCACAGGGCTAGTGAGCAGCAGCAGACAGACACAGCTCAGCATAGGCAATTTACCTTAGCTTCACTGGTCTACCTCTTGAATGTGTTATATCTAGGTAAGCTCTGGAAACAGAACAAACCCATTGAATAAAGTATTTGTGTTAACTGGAAGTCTACAGTCTTTATTCAGACTTAGAGAATAACATATGATACTAGGAGTGATTTCAGAAAGCAAGCTAGACAACAGCAAGAGAAGAATAAATTAAACCGGATATTTGACTGTGGAAGACTTCACAGCAAATGGATCCTCGATGGCTAACTGATTCGATGGAACTTGTTGGAATTCCATGGCAACTGGAATCAACCGATAATTTAAGTTTTATAACTGGAAAATGTTTGAACAGCTGTTCCAAATATTTATCACAGGTAATGATTTAAGCACTGCCTCTGATGCAACGAAAATAGCCCGACTACTCTCAACAGGAGGTTGAGGCTAGAGTAGTATGAAGGTAGTATGAAGCTAGAGAAATCTACAATTGCTTTAATTACTCAGAAGGTGAGGACAACACCAAAGTATATGTTATACTCAAAAGATTTGCTGAACGCTGTAACAGTCAGTCCGGTGAGATGCTGGAAAGATTTAACTCTTGTCAGAGAAACGGAGGGCCCATCTATGATTTTATTACAAATCTCAAGTTAATGCCACAAGGCTGTGATTATGCTGATTTCAGAGACACTGTGATAATGCATCAATTAATTTCTGGACTATCTGATAAAAATTTGAGCGAAGAACTTTCACAAAATAAGTATCTAACTCTAGAAATCGCTATACAAAAATGCCTTGCTTATGAACAAAAACAAAATCAGTACTTTGAGTCTCTACAAACACAGAATCATCATTTAGAAAACAAAATCAGTAAAAATGGCACGAACACTCACCACGAGGCAGACACAGGGTTGAATTTGAGAAAGACGGAGATTCTGAACGGCAGCCATCTTGAGAAAGGAGCCGCACATGCTCAGTTGCAAAAAAGGGCACAGTACAGGAAACTCGGTGTTCGCACGGGCAATCGAGTCCTACGCATGATGTCACGAGCGTCATGACGTCAGAGGACCAGGACCACGCCCACTTAAAAGGGAAATGCACGAAAATGAACAAAAAGAAATTTAAAGTTGCAAAACCCAATTTTCTTGCCTCAAAAGACAGAACAATGCCCAAACTTACACCAGCAGTTGAAAATAACTTTCACAACACCCTGGAACAAGCAGTTAGCACTGCCCTAGAAGATGGTATGGTCCTTGTAGACTATGACTCAGACGAAGATGGGAGATGGCTACCACAGTACCAAATCTGAACCACAACTAGAGGTGTTAACCCCGACGATGAGTTCTTCAGAATAGGGAACCTTCAGCCCAGCATATATGACATCCCGACTCATGAGTGCAGGATTATGCTGCGGCCTGACACCAAGAAACAGAGAGTGGTCAATGCACCACGAAGGGTCCCAGCCTCCACACAAGAAGATGATTTGTTTGTTGAACATGAAGAGAATGATCACAACTCCGAAACAAAAAGCGATGATTTGTCCAACAAACAATACACACAATACTGCTCAGACATGGCTGAGTTATTTGGAGATCCTTATCACAGCATCAGCAACACAGTTGAGAAGCTCAATACAACTCTTCTCATGGTAGATGAATCCAATACCATGGTGCCATGACAGATCGTTGGTACATTGGATGACAGCAATACCCAAGACGAAGACGACACCACACAGAGACCACAGAATGACGCCGTTAAGAGAGCACAGGTCGACTCTACAGTGAGAACACTGCATGACTCCACAAATAGAGCGATGACAGACTCCACAGAGAGAGTGATGAAAGACTCCCCAGAGAGAGCGATGGCAAACTCCACAGAGAGAGCGATGACAAACTCAACAGAGAGAGTGATGAAGGACTCCACAGAGAGCATGACGCAAGCCTCCACAGACAGCTTGGTGACAGACTCAAAAATGGAAGCAAGCAAATACACCATAGTGAACGCCATGCATATACAAGACCATGAAGATCTATCAAGCTTATTTGAGCCACCAGAAGAAAAAACTGAATGTCTACCCACTGTATGTGAGACAAGTGATGAAGAAATCAATTCCCATACAGGATGTGCAGGATCACAGCGAGACTGACATATCTCAGCTCGTCTGCACAGAAGCATTCAATAATCAGAGGACGGCCACCCATGAGTCCAGAGAGAGCATGTCAATTGAAATATTGAAGAATTTGACTCCAGAAGAGGAGCATCAAGAGTCCAGATAGACCACGTCAACAGAAATCCTGAAGATTTTGACTCCGGAAGAGGAGCACCAAGAATCCAGAGAGACCACGTCAATAAAAATCTTGAAGATTTTGACTCCAGAAAATGAGCACTACGACGCACAACAAAATGAAATTGTGAAGATTTTGACTCCAGAAAAGGAGCACAAAGAGATCACAGATGATTCAAATGAACCTGAAATGGCTCCAAAAGAGGAGCACCAAGAAATGAATGATGATTCAAGTGAACCAGAAATAACTCTAGAAGAGGAGTACCAAGTAAGCAAAGAAGAGGAATCAAATCCACCACAAATCACTGATGTCACCAACATCAATGCAACATCAGATCATTCTCACAATTCTCAAGAAGATACGCTTAATGTAGCAGATACACCAATAACTGTGACAATGACTCAAATCATCCACATGACACACTCATTGAGCGCAACAAGAACAACAAAAACCACAAGAAACACAGCAGAAAGAAGAACAATAACAGCAGCAACAAAAACAACATGCAGCGCAACAAGAATGACAAAAGCAACAAGAAGCATCCCAGAAACAACAAGCACGACAAGTAAAAGAACATGAATAAAAGTCATGAAAACAGAATCAACAAGCGCGACAAAAAGAACAACAAGAACGACAATAACAAGAACGTCAATGAAAACGACCAAGACAGAAACAACAAGAACGACAACGAAAACAACAAAGACAGAAACGACAGAAACAATGACCTGTACAACATGGTACAACTCTGCACGTGAAGGACAGTGCCACTGCACACTGCGAAACAATGACAAGACTACAAACGTGCCATGGCATGATAAAGAATCTCACAAATTCACATCTGCTCCAGAACAAACAAGCAAAACAGCTTTCACGAACGATGACATACAGAATCAATAACACAAACACAGGAAAAAGTCGAGGTCAGACAACGGTGCGACACAGAATTGTGACCCGCAATCAAATGGAACAGGGGAAAAAGGTGTCCACATCATTAAACAACTCATTAGCAAATCAGCCGAGTCACGTTCCGACATCAACCTAGCTCTGTTATCATACTGAGCAACCCCATTGAGCTCAGGACTGTCGCCAGCGCAAATGCTCTTCGGCAGAGACATTCGGACAACCCTACTGGCAAAGCCCGGTTCTCGACGACCTGCGGGCATTATGCTCGAAACAAAAACTATACTACGATCAACATGCGATCCCACTCAAGCCACTGACAATAGGTGACGCCATCAGAATCAGGGACCCAGATGGCGGATGGTACTTTTTCGCCGTAGCCGCCGGGATCTATTAGAGATTCGACCTACAATGCCAGTATTTCCCACACTGGACTTGACCGAGTCCATTTGACCACAGGACGTTCCTCGCCACAAAACGCCAGACAGTACTCTTGATGACATCAAACCATCATCCCTACTACCACCGTTAAGACGCTCCAGCAGAAGCCGTAAGGCACCCGACCACCAGATTTGTAACAGCACTTCAACACATGCACAAGACGAATATGGAAATTTCTCACGATGGACTCACAGCACATTTAATTGTTTCTGTATTACTTTTATCATTTTCACAGTGTGCAGATTTGCATATTCTCACCACTTGTTATGTACAGTTTTCTTGAGGCCAGTCTAGAAAACATGTCCAATAAAGGGGGAGGGGGGGATGTAGTGAACTGTACATCTGTTCATACATCTGCACATACACCAGGGACTACAGACAGATGTAACAGCCACAGCATCACTAGAGGGCAGCATCAGGGATGGGTCCAGCCCAAGGGAGGATCCGCCTCTTTCAGAAGCACAGGGCTAGTGAGCAGCAGCAGACAGAGACAGCTCAGCATAGGCAGTTTACCTTAGCTTCACTGGTAATACCTCTTGACTGTATTATATCTAGTTAAGCTCTGGAAACAGAACAAACCCATTGAATAAAGTATTTGTGTTAACTGGAAGTCTACAATCTTTATTCAGACTTAGAGAATAACGTACTCGGCATGCATCCTGCAGCTCTGGCTGACGGCAGGGCCTTGCTGTCCAGTCTGCGTGGCCGCAAACGGGTCCGCGCATGTGCGCGGCAGCCCCTTTCGGCGAGCCGAGTAAGGTCGAACCCCCCTAGATCGCGATGGCCTGCCCAGCGGTGGCCCCCGATCGTGGGCCTGGCCACTAATGAGGACCCCCAACACCCCCGCCCCCCCCACCAGATTCCCTCCCACCCCCCAGGACTGGGTCTGAGCTCCCACCGGGTTGTACCAGATGTAAGCCACGGCAGCAGGAGTTCTCTGCCACGGGTTTAGAGAATCCCGCCCAGGGTACTTACTGTTTGTTGAAGTTAAAGTCAGAGCCAAAAGGTGCAGGCCCAGTGCAGTTAGCTCATGAAAAACCAACAATATCTGAAGCACTCCAAAGGTTGCTGACACCTCAATAGAGCCTGTGAAGTAAGCAATTGGTGGCTAGATCCCTGAGAGACTGTGTGAAAGTTTGAATGCTTCTGGCTATGCAAGACAAAGGGATACTAAAAGGAGAGTTGGAAAATCTGGAGGCATAATATTGCTGAAAATAGCTGAGGGAAAGCATTGTTTCAAAGATGATTCTTCGGCGTGTTTGTTCAAGAGTGAATCAGGTAGAATCTGGAGTCCAGTGAAATCAGTTAAAGTGCAGTGTAATAGCCAACTTGGTGGGGTTTGAGGAGAAATCCACAGAAGACTGGTTGAGTGGTATCTGCCATATGGCTTCAGCGTGTGGTGTTGTCTGACCACAGTTAGCCTGTTAGGTTACAGGAACTGTGTGTTTGCTGAAAACCTTATAGCATAAGATATATTTTGTAACTTGTGTTATAGTTATAATCTGTCCACATTTGTGAAGACAAGAGGGAGTGAAGAAACAGTGTATTCTAGCCAAACTTTTCATGTTTAATAAGTGTTTGTATTTTTGTTGTTAAAAGTGAATTGGCATTCATGTGACTTTGTTCCTCCATGTTTTATAAAAAAAAATGGAAGTTACACAGCAGAATTCTCCATTGGCAGGACCCTTCGGTCCGCTGTCAGCACACCCATGCCTGCGGGTTTCCCGACGGCATGAGGTGGCCACAATGGGAAACCTCATCGTCCGGCTGTGGGAACCGAGAATCCCGCTGCCAGCCGGGACACATCATGCCGGAAAACTTGGTTGGCGGACCGGAGAATCCCGCCATCAGTCCATTTTAGGACCTTCCCGTCCAGTAGTAACACAAACTGGGATTGTAACATTCGACACATGTGAACATGTATACATGGATAGGATGCTTAAGAACATCAGCAACAAACCTGTGTTCTGCTCCAGGCCAAAGTGTAACTGAGGCTGGATCACATGGCACACTTCCCTTACAATGATGGCATGCTGCTATCCTCAACGGCATATTACAACATACTCACTGCAGGTTCCCAACCTCTGATGTGCTCTTGTAGCCAGCATATTTATGTGGCTGCTTCAATTAAATATCTGGTCAATTGTAACCCCCAGGATGTTGAAGATGGGTGAAAATAATACTGATGAATATCAAGGCAGGATGGTTGGAATCTCTCTTGTTCCAGATGGTTATTGTCTGGCACTTGTGTGGTGTGAATGTCACTTGCCAATTACCAACCAAAGCCAAAATGTTATCTGAGTCTTGATTGATGTAGATATAATAATAATCTTTATCAGTGTCACAAGTAGGCTTACATTAATACTGCAATGAAGTTATTGTGAAAATCCCCTAGTCGCCACACTCCGGTGCCTGTTCGGTACATTGAGGGAGAATTCAGAATGTCCAATTCACCTAACAAGCACGTCTTTTGGGACTTGCAGCAAGAAACCGGAGCACCCGGAGGAAACCCACGCAGAGACGGGGAGAACATGCAGACTCCGCACAGACAGTGACCCAAGCCGGGAGTCGAACACGGCCCCTGGCCCTGTGAAGCAACAGTGCTAACCACTGTGCTACTGTGCCGCCCATATAAGGGCTGCTTCAGTATGCAAAGAGTCATGAATTGTACTGAGCATTATGTAATCATTGGTGAACATCCCCAATTCTGACCTTATAATGAAGAGAAGGTCATTGATGAAGTAACTGAAGATGGTTGGGCCCAGGACACTACCATGAGGAACTCTTGCAGCATGTGCTGAAGCTCAGATAAATGGCCTCCAACATCTTCCTTTGTGCTAGGTATGACTCCAATCAGTGGAGGGATTTCTTGCTGATTTCCATTGATTCAATTTTGAGAAGACTTCTTGATGCCACATTTACTCAAATACTTTTTTGATATCAAGCACAATCATTCTCCTCCCACCTCTGGAATACAGCATTTTTGTCTGGAACTCAAGCTGGGCAGTGGTGAGAAAGTTGCTCTTTATTATCAATACATAGCAAAAGTAGAAAAAACTGATGCAACCATCAGTAGGTCAGAAACAAAATACACGTGGAGAGAGAAAAAAATAATAAAGATTCAATCAAATTAATAGGGTTTGTTATGACAGCCTGGGCGAGTGCACCGTCAATTCCAGCCCCCCTGCTCCGGAGTCACAACATAAGTGAGTTAACCAATAATTCTTATAAAAATACCCAAAGATCTTTGGCGGCCCAATAATTACAGTCACCACGTTTGTAAATGTAAACACAATTACTGTTTAATTATGACAAGAACTATAATGAAATATGAAGCAAATATAACTGGTTAACAACTAATTCCAATTCCCCACTTTAACTTTCCCCCACCCTCTACACACACACACACATACAAATACACAAGACAGACAAATACAGAGGGGTGGAAATGGGTAAAAATCATAAGTGAAAGGAAAAATAGTTGTTATTTCAAATAATGTTTTTAGCAAACCTTTCGGCACAGCAAGCGTGGGTTCTATGTAGTTTAGAAATTCAGTTCTCACAGCTTTTCTGGAGAGGCATCTTACTTCTCTTCAAACTTTGCTTTCAGTTTGTGGTTTGTCTTCAGGCCTCTTAGTTTCACAGCAGGCTTTCTGGAGAGAAATATAGCTGGTCCTGCCTCTATCTTTCTGGGGAGAGAAATAGCATTCACAGCACCTTTTTTGGCGTGAGTTTGAAGGTCCTTAACCCTGGGCTGCCAGGATCAAAACTGAAACTCCTTAGAACTCTGAAAAGCATTCCACTGGGATATAATCCAATCACCACCTATTACAAGGCAGAGTGTGGCCTTTTAGGTCAATTTATTGGCCACCAGCCAATCAATCAAACTGAGTCCCAATCCATCTCTCTCACTGGTGCCGACAAGTCTGTGGTCTCATGTTCAAACCAGCACAGGCTAACAAAGGCTAACTTCTGGATTCTTCTGCTGGGAATCAAAGACAAAGGCTGCTTGCCTTAAAGATGCACGTCTATTAATTATCCATGGATCAAAATAATAATGGACAACTAAAAGAAAGGGGAAATAAAGGGAATAAACAGAGAGGACCCTTACAGGTTAGTTTATGGAACACCTCTTGGTGGAATTGAGGTGGAGGAAGACATTAGCAACTTTTACAATTTATTGTTCATTTATGGGTTTTAGGCTTTGCTGGTTAGGCCTGCATTTATTGCCCATTCCTAGTTGCCCTTCAGAAGGTAGTGATGAGATTCCTCCTTGAACCGCTGCAGTCTCTGAGGTGTAGCTACACCTAATGTGCTGTTAGGGAGGGAGTTCTAGGATGTTGCCCCAATGACAGTGAAGGAATCACAATATACTTCCAAGTCAGGGTGGTGAGTGACTTGGAGGGGAACCTCCATGTTCTGGGGTTCCCAGGTATCTGCTGATCTTGTCCTTCTGGATGGTAGTGGTTGTGGGTTTGGAAGGTGTTGTCTAAGGAGCCTCGGTGAGTATCTGCAGTGGGTTTGGTACGTTTCGGCGTGGCCAGTTCGGTGTGGCCGATTCGGCGTGGCCAGTTCGGCGTAGCCGATTCGACGGAGGAATTTTTCGGCGGAGGGACGTTTCGGCGTCAAATTAGTTATAGTCGCAAAATGTTTGTGCAGCCCATTTCTTGTATCTTTTTCTTCCAGCCGCCTCAGATATCGTGTTTGTGCACCAAACCGGGTCTCTTAAATAAAGGCACCAACATTAAACCAGTTCGCCAGTGATCCACACTGCTGTCTGACTTTACACAGCCGGTGTTACAGAAGATATCGTGTTTGTGCACCAAGCCGGGTCTCTTAAAGAAAGCCGGTGTTACTGAAAGTATTGAAGCAGCTGCCCAGTGATCTACACTGCTGTCTGGCGACCTGGTTTAATGTTGGTGTCTTTCTTTAAGAGACCTGGCTTGGTGCACAAACACGATATCTTCAGTAACACCGGCTGTGTAAAGTCACAATATCTTCAGTAACACCGGCTGTGTAAAGTCAGACCCGGTTTGGTGCACAAACACGAAATCTTCAGTAACACCGGCTGTGTAAAGTCACAATATCTTCAGTAACACCGGCTGTGTAAAGTCAGACCCGGTTTGGTGCACAAACACGATATCTGAGGTGGCTGGAAGGAAAAGATATAAGAAATGGGCTGCACAAACATTTTGCGACTATAACTAATTTGATGTCCCTCCGCCGAAAAACTCCTCCGCCGAATCGGCCACGCCGAAACGTCCCATTCCAATCGGCTACGCCGAACTGGCCCCGCCGAATCGGCCACGCCGAACTGGCCACGCCGAAACGTCCCATCCCCATCTGCAGTGCATCTTGCAGATGGTCACTCGGCTGCCACTGTTCCTCAGTGGTGGAGGATTTGAATGTTTGTTGAGGGTGAGCAATCAAACGATCTGCTTTGTCCTGGATCATGCTGAGCTTCTTGAGTGTTGTTGGAGCTTCCTTATCCAGGCAAGTGGAGGGTATTCTATTACAGTCCTGACTTGTGCCTTGTCGATGGTGGACAGGTTTTAGGGAAGTGAGTTACTCGCCGTCAGATTCCTAGCCTTTGACCTGCCCTGATAGTCACAGTATTGACATGGTTAGTCCAGTTCAGTTTCTGATGAATGGTAACCCCCAAAATGTTGATTGTGGGGGATTCAGCCATTGAATGTCAAGGGGCGATTGTTAGATCCTCTCTTGTAGGAGATGGTCATTGCCTGGTACTTGTGTGGCTCGAATGTAACTTGCCGCATGCCAACCCAAGCCTTGATTTTGTCCAGGTCTTGCTGCATTTGGACACGGACTGCTTCATTATCTGAGGAGTCGCAAATGGTGATGAACATTGTATAGTCATCCGCAAACATCCCCACTTCTGACCTGATGATGGAAGGGAGTTCAAATGAAAGAATTGAGTATCGAACATAAGAGTAAATAATCATAGTCCCAGGTGACCATAGGCTGCTTTTCCCTTTGAGGGGGAGAGCTGACTGATGGTGATTTAACCTGAGAGACACTACCCACACTTCAGACGAGGAGCAAGATTGAGTCTTCACTAATAACCTCAGCCAAGCCGGGAATTGAACTTACACTGTTGGCCTTGCTCTGCATCAACAAACCAGCCGTCCAGACAACTGAGCTTAACTGGCTCCATGACTATCAAATAATAGTCATGGAGCGTTTCAACTATCCTGACATTAATTGGCCAGAAGAGAGAGGTAAAAAGGGATCAGGAATTGGAGTTCTCCAAGGTTTACAGGACTACCTTCAATTCAAGGAATGTAATAAGCTCAACAAAGGAGCATACAATACTGGATCTGGTAATGGGGAACGAACCAGAGCAAATAAACAAAGTAGATGTAGGGGAACATCTAGACAATAGTAACCATAATATAATGTAGTTTTACATAATCATTAAGAATATACTTATGACAAAGATAATGGTAATTGTTTGCCGTAAAACTGATGTTGAGGAACTGAGAATATAATGGAGGAGGAAAAAAATCAACAATATTGGCAAACAGCGGTGAAGAAGAACAAAGGGAAAGATTTAAAACAAAGTGCAACAGAGTCCAGGAAAAATATATTCTGCTAATAAAGACACAAATGAGTCCCCAATGGATGTATAAAGATGCCAGAGAAAAACTTAGGATAAGGAAAGACAGGCCATTAAGTACAAGGATAGCAGTGAGAGAATGTTAAGAAACAACATGAAGAAGTTAGAAAGAAAGTCGAAAAGCAATCGACTTTAAGGTGGCTTGGAGGAACTCAGCCATTTAATTATGAAAAATAATGATTCTTTGCATTAATAAAATATCTGCATGGAGTTTGCACATTCTCCCTGTGTCTGCGTGAGTCCCACGCCCATAACCCAAAAGATATCCAGGGTAGATGGATTGGCCACGCTAAATTACCCCTTAATTGGACAATTTTAAAAAATAATAAAATATTCGAAAGTCACATAAAACAGAAGCAGAAAGTTGGGATCAGAGTAGAGCCACTAAGAGAAGGATAGGATAACATCAAAGGCAGTGACATTGAAATGCTAGAGATTTAAAGTAATTATTTTGTATTTACCAGGGAGATGGATTAGGTGGACATGACATCACAAGATGAGGTTAGAAATGATGTAACGATGTTTCAAATAAAAAGAGGAGCTATATTAAATAAACAAATCAAACTCAAAGGGAATACAATGTCTGATCCAGATGGATTTTATCCGCACATTTTAAAGAGCCTAAGGAAGAGGTAGCAGAAACATTCTTAGACATATTTAATAATTAATGAGAAAACAATGTAGTGCCAGAGGACTAGTGAATAGTTAACACTACACCTACATCTAAGAAGGCAGATGGAACATGTCCAGGGAAATATAGACCAGCCACCTTAATAATTGTGGCATGGAAAATAATGGAATCATGAATTGACAAATATCTAAAACAAAATTAACAACGTGGATTTCCAAAGGTAAGGTTTCGCTTGACCAACTTCATTGAATTATTTGAAGAGAGAATAGACAAGGGGCAGGATTTTCTAGCCCCACCCACCTGCAGGATCTTCCAGTCCCGTCGAAGTCAACGGACCTATGGCTGGCGCACCGCATCCACTCCAGCGGGATCCGCACACTCATACAGGAAAATGGCGGCCAAGGATAATGGGGTAACATTTAAACTGCAAAGGGTTTGGGTATATGTGGGATGTTAAATCCTCGCAAGATAATCTGGGAAATATTATGATGATGGAGAAAAACACCATGGAACTATACACAGAATTATTGGACTTTAAAAACCTGGGTATTTTATTTAAATACAGTAGCGACATTTTTGTTCTTGAAACTACTGGACTTAGACATGCAGATGATAGAAAAAATACCTGTGACACTAATACATTGGTCCGACAACAGTATAGTAGATCAGGTATTAGTGAAATCAATGTTGCAAGCACAAAAGGTGATATGGTGATGAGAGGCAGTTATGGAAAAAAATCCTGAAATTCTACGGAATTGTAAGGGTCTCGCACCGAAGACAGAATTAAAGTGGGGGAACTTGGCTCAAGTGATTGATGAATTTTCTAGCTGGCCCTCACCTTCCAATAGCAACGATGAGAGCTTGTTCATCATTAAAGCCCGAGCAGGAGTATGGGTTGCGTGATGAATACTCTCGGCAACAGCTTCCCAGTCTACGATCTTGTACAGAATACATTTCATTAACATGGGAAATGGTTCAGATATAAATAGATTCTGATTCTGCACGCCACAATTATAGCGTAGTTCAACTTTCGCAAAGTACCTCTAGTGTTGAATCAAACAGCCCATGCAGTGTCTGTGTGCACATGTCTCTTTGTCTTGATGTTTCAGGACAGTTTGCTGTTTGTTATAATTGGACCTGGCCTGCAGCAATGATAATGTTTCAGGTAGCCTCACCACATTCCATGTTAGACTTTTTGACGTATCAGCAAGTTTACGTCACAATTATTCACAATTATTTTTAAAGGCTTTTGACTACAGTTCTACTTCCCTTCTGTTTAAACATACAGCTCTCCCCATAAATAGATCAAAACAAGCTTTGAAATCAGAAACCATTGGTGGGAATCAAAGCAGAGATAGGACAATGTGACAAGAAACTTTTGTTGTGGCAAGTTCTTATTTTCTGGTTGCCATTTTGGTAACTGAACTCCTGTTTTAGCAAATATTCATTTTTATTTATCTCCTTCTGCCTTCACTTTGAGCTTGTCATGCCACTTCCTAAGCTCAGTGGGGTATAGCTCAATGCGTTTTCAATTGTGATTCTTGAATTATTCATTGATTACATTTTTTACCGATGCTCAAATTCAGTATAGTCTTTATAAAATAATGATGCTGAGAACAATAGAGTCAGAAGCACTGAAAAAGTACATTGCTTTCTGAACTAGCACCCTGTCCATTTTAAGTTCACATCCAGTTTATCATGTTTGCACTGGGAGTACGAAAAATTTGTTGGTACAATTCTTTCCTTTTGTCCTACTCTGCAGGTCCTTTGTGTTTTGGGAGTTTTAGTGGGCATGCTTTTTTATAAAGATGTGAGCTGTCAACTCCACAGCAATGAGGTTTACTTTTAAACTCTGCGGGCCTTTTCCTGTTTTTCTTACTGTGCTCTGCAGGGTTCTAGCTGCCAATACGGTCCGGAGAATTGCCGGCCACTGGTGGACCTGGCGTCCAAAATAGTGCCCCCCTTTGGCCAGCTCGCGAGCCCCGGATCACCCCCCAACAGTGCCCCCAGTCCCTGACAAAGTCCCGCCTGCCCGCGGATCGGCCCTCCCCCGACTGTGGCGGTGCTGGACTGAATCAGCAGCCGCCACGTCGATTTCCCTGTGGATGATACCACGCTCGATCGACGTCGTCGAGAACTCGGCCGGTCGGGGGCAATGTTATGAGGCCGTCGATACAGTGCGCGGAGTACTCTGCGAGTGCATTGCTTTGGAGGGGGCGGCGCATTGCGCAAACGGCCCCGCCCCCGACTTGGTCGTAAAGGGTATTCTCCTGCCAATCGGCGAACGCGATTTCAGCGTCGGCGACCGGAGAATCCTGCCCCTATACTCATTCCTTCTCTTCCATTCCAGAACAATAGTAAAGTTCCCATTGTGCTCACATTCCACTCCACCGGCTTCTACATTCAACAGATATTTAACTGCCACTCCTGCCTACCCCAATGTGATGCCACTGCCAAGCAAATCAGCAATCCAGAGGGCCAATCCCTACATGACACCCAGGTCCACTCCTGAATAACTCCAATGCTTCCTGCCCCCTCATATTGTTGCCTTTTATCTGCTTCCTTCTGTCCCAGAAACGCCTTCCAGGTGATTTACATGTAGTCCTTCAATTTTGTAATTGCCGTTCATCGCCTTCCCCACACTAAGGAGACTGCATGGACATTACGTGAGTGCTCTGCAGGAAATCTCCATTCAGGATGGAATTTTGACCTTGAGGTTATGGCTGCCGTTCATTTTAATTCTCTACACTCCTACTCCAATGTCTCTGTCTTCAGCCGCTGACACTGTTCCGAGTTCAAAATACAACACTTCATCTTTTGATTCGGCACTTTGCAAACTTACGGACTCACCAGGAAAGTGGAGTTAAGGCCACAATCAGATCGCCCATGTTCTTATTGAATGAGATCAATGTTCGATTGATATTGAGACGAGGGGCAGGATTCTCCGTCCTCCCAGCCATGTGTTCCTTGGCAGCAGGAAGCAGGGATTCGCTGGCAGCGGGATTCTCTGCTCCCGCCATTGTCAATGGGATTTCCCATTGAAGCCACACCATGCCATCGGGAAACCTGTGCGCGGGAGGGGGTGTTCTGCCCATGGGACCAGAGAACACTGCCGTAAGCCAGCGAACTGCTGGAGAATTCCGGCCCGAAGCAGGCTTGAGGGTCGAAATGTCCTACTCCTGGGGTAGAGTTCTCCGACCCCCCAGGGATCGTCCAGCACTGGCGTCAATCCCGCCTCCACCGTGGCCCGAATTCTCCACCACCCGGGAATCGGCGGGGGCGGGAATCGCGCCGGTCAGCGGGCCCCACCCCGCCGGTTGGGGGTGCCCCCGCGGCGATTCTCCGGCCCGCGATGGGCCGAAGTCCCGCTGCTGACAGGCCAATCCCGCCGGCGGGAATCAAAACACCTCTGCTGCTGGCGGGATTGGTGGTGCAGGCGGGCTCTGGGGTCCTGGGGGGGGGGGGGGCACGGGGCGATCTGACCCCGGGGGGGTGCCCCCACGGTGGCCTGGCCCGCGATCGGGGCCCACTGATCGGCGGGCGGGCCAGTGCCATGGGGGCACACTTTTTCTTCCGCCCCACCATGGCCTTCACCATGGCGGGGGTGGAAGTGACCCCCTCCCCTGCGCATGCGCGGGTATGACGTCAGAAACCGCTGATGCACCGGCGCATACGCGGACTTCCGCCATGGCGAAGGCCTTTTGGCCCAGCTGGTGTGGCGCCAAGGGCCATTCGTGCCGGTCGGCAGAGCGCCACAACTCTGGTGCAGGCCTAGCCCCTCAATGTGAGGGCTTGGCCTCTAAAGGTGCGGAGAATTCTGCACCTTTGGGGCAGCCTGATGCCCGAGTGATTGACGCTACGCCAATACGTCGGGACCCCCCTCCCTGCCGGGGAGGGGAGAATCCTGGCCCTGGTCTTATGTTTTAAGATCTTATGGGTGTGGGAGGGGTGTGGGTGCTGCTGGCAGTGGGGTGCGGGGGGAGAGCAGGGTGAAGGTCTACTATCTCCACATAAATTCCAGCGCTGGAGTGAACTTCTGTCTGAGAGTCTTTTTTTATGAGGGAGAGAGCTAACCATTCTAAGAGTGAAAGGTTGGGCTGACAACCGTGAGAGAGGCAGAGAAATACTTGTTGAGTAGGCATCGTGGCGAGGGGTTCAGAAGAGTCTCCTGCACAGGCAGACAGAAGAATGGGAAATTAAGCCAAGGTTTTGGCTCGGACAGACCAAGAATGTTTTCAGCAGCTGGAAAGGCCAACAGGGCTGAGGTTTGGGCTAGACGACGTTGAGAATTTGGGCAGTGGTCAAGGGGAACCTGGGGGGGTGGGGTGGGGTGGGGCGGGGGTGGGGGAGGGGGGGGTGGGGGGGAGACAAAGATCTTTTAGAATTTGGGACCAGGCCCAGAATGACACAAGGAGTCCTACAGTTTTTTGAGTCAGGAAGAATTGGTTGAGTCAGCCATAAAAAGGGACCAAAAAGGGAAAGAAAAATACAAGAATTATTGTTGGTGATGAGATTTTGTATGTGCAACAATCTGTGTGCGTTAAATGTGATTTGAAAAAAAAGACAAAATACCAGCATTGTATTTCATGAGTAAACACATATTTACGTGTGCAAATTGGTCCCCTACACTGATCAACTTGACCTCAGCTGAGCCTAAGTCCTTACGCAGCTTCGGCATTTGCGCATTCTGATACTAACTCTTCTTGTTTCTGGGTTAGTTGTTTCCCTTGTTCAAATTTATCCAGTTCCATCAGGAAGCTTGAGAAACCCGTGGACCCAAGACTAAACTCAAATGTCAGTGCATATATTGCTCTAATTAAGTGATTAACATCGATTCATTGACAACTTGTACCGACTGAGGGGATCACGTGTGTGAAATGTAATGCACTGAAGTGAAGCATGGGCAACCGATGGATAGGGGCAAATTTTCCCGACATCCTTTCCCCCTGTTTTGATCCACTGCATCTTGTAACCAAACCCACCAAGTTAAAAGTCACCTCCACCACCAACCCCCATCCAACAGCGTTGGGGTGCACTCAATAAATTGAGTGGAGTTGGAGTTGGATTCAAGCAAGATTGGGGAAATAGATTTTAGGAACACTGGGGCAGGTTCGTGTTAGTTTGAGTAACTGAGTGGGAGGTCATGGTACTGCGTTGCACTGCCGGGGAGAGCGTCCTCAAGACCATGATGTTGGGTCCGAGCACAACGGATTTGAGTTCCTGGATGGCATTGGCCATGAGCTGGACATCCACCTTTGTGAGACGTGCCAATTCACGGGGTGTTATCCAACCCCCTCCTCTGTCACGCAACATGTCCCCGACCCTGGTCACCCCGGCAGCTACATCTCGCCTCTCCACCAGCCACTCAAAATGGTACTGGTGGAGGTGCGGATACCTAAGCAGTGGCTCCCCAATGGCAGCCACTGCAGCTGATGGGGGAGAGATGCGGTACGAGGTGATCATGTTCCAGACTTTGAGTAGATAAAAGATGGGCAGCAACTGCAAGGAGTTACAAAGCCCCCTCAGGTCTATGAATAGGAGCTGCACGTCGTAGTTCAGGCAGTGCACCTCATGGTGGAGGTGCCATGGTGGAGAAAGCTTAATGTAGAGATGTCACTGCAGGGTCCAAAGGAGTAAGGTTGCCAACTGGGTGTAAAGACACACCAGTGCCTCACCACTTTCCTTAAGTGGGAGACTCTGAACCTCAGCATTGACCAAGAGCAGTCTTTTGTCCCAGAAGAAGTGTCTGAGCATTCTCTGGATTTTCATGAAAAAGTCAGGTGGAGGGGTCAAAGTGACCAGCTGGTTCTACAACATGGAGACAATCAGCCTCCAGCTCCTGCATGATTCCTCAGCCGGGCAAAAATGGACTCCCAAGTACAGTATGCTGGTTCTGCTCCAGGTGAAAGACCTGAGCTCCTCTGGGAGGGGGTCCATCTGCCACAGACTGAACAGGAGTCCAGAACATTTGGCCCAGTTGATCCTGGCAGACGACGTGGCAGAGTACACAGCCTGCACTCCCGCATCCTCCACAGGTCAGCAGGGTCTGTGAACATGAGGAGCACCTCATCGCTATAGGTCAAAAAAGACCACCCCAATTGGAATACTTTCACACTACATTGGAGTATGCTCGTGATAAAAATGATTCTTGAATTGGGGGCAGGAGGATAGCCCAGGAAGGGGAGTCTTGTACTCCAGCAGGACTGAGGAAGGGTAGCACATTTGTTAGCACTGCTGCTTCAGCGACAGGGTAGAGAGTGACCACAGGTAGGGTGCTGCCTCGATGAGCTGAATGGCCTCTTTCTGCATTGTAGGGATCCTATAGAAGCATTTTAGAATATTGAGCCACCACATTGGCGACAAAAATAGAAATTTGATCACAGCCATCATTGATTCTTAATGGAAGACAAGTCCATCCTGCCCATAGCCTTGGTGAGGGTGCAGTGTTGGGCCCTGTTGTTGGTGGCTAACAGCTACGTTTTCCCATCCTGGGACACAAATTGCTAATGTGGATGCGTTAAGTTGCCTGCCCCTACCCAAGAGTGCTCTTCCACCACCAGTACACCAGGAAATCATTCTAGCCCTCAGTATCCTAGACACTGTGCCAATGTCCGTAGAGAACACTCACAGCTGGACTCAAAGAGACTATTCTGTCAAATGTCAAATGAATAATACAGTCTTGCTGGTTTTATGAATAGTCTGAACTACTTCACTCATCAAGACAGGTTGACATGTGGAGACAGTGTGATCCTCTGGGGATCATGGGTGGTTGTCCCGCTTCAGGTTAGGGGGCTCCTCCTTCAAAGGTTGCACAGTGCACACTCAAGGCAAACTAAGATGAAGATGTTGGCATGGAGTTACATCTGGTGGCCAGGAATAGAAAAGGTAATTGAAGAGCTTACACCACAGCGCCACCCTTGCCAAATGCAGCAATCTTCCGCTACAGTTCACCCTTTTAAAAGGACAGGTCACTCGTGGACCAGGTTCCACATGGATTATGCGGGCCCATTTTTGATGCTGGTCGATGCCCATTCAAAGTGGTTATCTGTCCAAGAGATGGGGAACGCTATCTCGGTGGACACAGTCAAGGTTTTGCGCCATGGATTTCCCAAGGCAATCATTTCGGACAATGACACCCCCTTCACCAGCGATGATTTCCAGCGATTTGTGAGAGCAAATGGCACATGACACACAAGAATAGCCCCCTATCACCCAACGTCAAACTTTCTGGCTGAGTTGGCTGTTGAAACATTCAAGAACTCAATGCAAAAGCAGGCAGGTGAACCAATTTGCCAGAGTTTGGCTAATTATTTTGCTGTTGTACAACTCAACCCCTCATGCAACCACAGGGGTCACACCAGCTGAGTTGCTCACGGGCCGTCAGTTAGAGAGCCCTATTGAACATTGTATTTCCAAATTTTGCAGGAAGGGATGAGGCACATCAAGCCTCCCAGAAGAGCCAGCAGTCAGAGCAGAGAGAGGACAGGTCATGACGGGTGGGAGACCTGGTTTTGGTCCATAATTTTGCAGCAGATTCAGCATGCTTAGAAGGATGAGTTTTGACTCAGTCGGGGCCAGTGTTGATGTCAATGCGTACTCCATTAAGAAGCATGTCGACCAGCTGAGGAGTTAAGGGGTGGAGTTGATCAGTTCTACAAGTACCGTGAGTACTCCTGTAACTTCCTCGATCCAAGGAGAGTTAGGATTTCCAACTTCTGTTCAACTGACTATGTCTGTCAAAGGCAGCGGTGCTGGTCCGTCTGCTGTTTAAGTGGTCCTGCCTGAGGTGACATGAATTGTGAATCACCCACATTCCCAAAGGCGTGCCAAACCTGTGGCTGAGCTTTGGAGCATTGGGAGGTCCTGGAGGGCTCCAGGCCAATTGACCTTTTGATGAACTATGTTTCCTTGGTTTTCTCTGTTTGCAATTGAAACCTTTGTATATAGTTGCGGTGAAGAATATTAAGGGGCCTGTGGGGAGTGGGGGGGAGGGATATGGTAGTGGGTCCCTCTAAATGGGCAAACTCCACTAACCAGATGATCAACTTGGTGCCAACTGCCTGGGAGCGTGGGCCAATGGATAGTTTGTGCAGTGCCCTGGGAGCAGGACCCCAGGCAGTGTGCACCAGGGAGTTGAAGAGTAAAGACCTGTTGGATAGTGCTCCATGCTTGATATCTATCTGTCTTTGCCTTTCATCTATATATCTCAAGCCACCACAGAAAGGTACAAATGTCAACACATTTTTATAAATGCCATCACTTTACTGAAATACAAATGTGAATCATTTTGTCTCAAAACCTCTTGTGAAAAGGTCAAGTAATCTCCAAATGTTTCACGGATTAAAAACATATCTTTAAACTCCTTGTCATAATATCCACTCATGTATATCATGAGATGCAGACAGGCAGTGATTGATACACAGGATAACCAATGAACACACACGACACAGAACAACCAATCACCAGACAGGACACCACCACTATAAAGCCCACAGGGCATTAAGGCTCTCCCTCTCTCACAGGACACGGCCAGGGAAATAGTCGCAGTGCACAGGACAATTAACATCATCACCATGTGACAGAGAGCTAGTCTGGTCAAGTCAGTAGGAGGTTATCAGTTAGGTTAATAGAGTGTCAACTCACAGCAGACTATGTACAGCAATCAACAGGTTCAATAAAACAGTGTTGGACCATCTCCTGTGTCGGAAGCCTGTTTCTCGTTTTACTGCATCCAGTTGCAGTCGATGTTAGACCAACACAGATAACACATCACTCCTGTTGATACTCTATTGCATTGTGGGAAATTCAGGAGCCTGCACATGCTAAGAATGCAAAGATTGTGGGGGTAGTTTTGTGCAGTACAATTGTACTGTAAAAATACCCAGCCGCAGTGCAGCATTTCGAGGTTGCTTGAAGGATTGAACATAAAAGCCAAATATATGTACTACAGGACACAAAAACTGTTCAATGGCTAAGTTTGACCATTTTATTTTGAAATATATGCCTTCTGAATCTTTCAAAATCTATTTTACACATTTCGGATTTCAGATGCTGTACTGAGAATGAAATGACAGGTTAGTGGAGCAAAAGATAGCACAGTGCCACCTAGTGACATCACAGGCATTAATGATGCTGTCAGTTATGGTTCAGTTCATTAGCGCACAAATGCTTCTGAGTCAAAAGTTATGGGTTCGTAGGTTTATTCCAGGATTTGGGCTCTAAAATCAAGACTGTGACTCCAACGCTGTACTCAGAGAATATGGTATGGCGATAGACTCCTCATTGTTCGAGTGTACCCAAGCTGTGAGTGACTTTGTTGTTTATTATGGGTTTTCTCAAGGCTGAATGCGAGATCAGCATTGATGTCCACAGGACAGACGCTTGTTGGTGTTCGAGGGGTCCTCCGCAGCTTTGCCACCACTGACCATCCTGTGGGCAGGATTCCAGGATTTCTAGTGTTCTGAGGAAGACTCATATTAGACTCAAAATGCTAAGTCTGGGCAGGATCCTTTGCTCCCCCAACCACGGGTTTATCGGCAGCGCATCGTTCGCTGGTGGCGGGATTCTAGCTTCCCATCGCTTGTCAATGGAATATCCCATTGTAACCACCCCACGCTGCTGTGAAATCCATTGACGGGGATGCACTGCCAGTGGGAAAAGTGAATTACAACAATTGGAGAATTCCGGCCAGATTGTTTCTCTCCCCTCAGAGGCTGCTAGATCTGCGCTTTCTGGCATTTTCAATTTATACTCCAGATTTCCAGCAAAGACCAGTGCAGATGGAAGCCATTTTGGCCCATCGAGTCACCACCGATCCACTTAAGCCCTCACTTCCACCCTATCCCCATAACCCAATAACCCCTCCTAAACTTTTTTTTTTGGTCACTAAGGGCAATTTATCATGACCAATCCACCTAACCTGCACGTCTTTGGGCTGCGAGAGGAAACCGGAGCACCCGGAGGAAGCCCACGCAGACACGGGAAGAACATGCAGACTCCGCACAGACAGTGACCCAGCAGCGAATCGAACCTGGGACCCTGGTGCAATGAAGCCACAGTGCTATCCACTTGTGCTACCGTGCTGCCCTGATGTGCAATCTCAGTCTCAGAGGCACTGATTTGGAGACCAAAGTATTTTGACAACACTGAAAATTTATTTGCTGTAATCTAGATGTTGTTGGCAGCTTGGGCACAGTTATTTGCATACAGAAGCTCTCTGATTACTGCCTCTGTGCCTTTGAAGAGATTGAAGAAACTACTGTTGATGCCTGAAGGCATATATCTGGTAGTTTCTGAAGACGGTGTGGTCACATGGACGCTGATGCAAAAGGTGTGACATGTCGGGTGCACGGGAGTTCTCCCCTGGGCACGGGCAGATATGCAGCACTTAAGAGCTGTTCAATATTATCAATAGACTTCCATTGGTGTTAGTCTTTGGTAGCCAATTATTGCAACCCAGTTTACTTAGGAGTTGCAGAAAAGAAGAGATGGAAGATTTGAGACGACACGATAAATCCTTGCTTTACGCTTTGCTTATCTCAAAGGCATCGGGCATCTTGCCACAGGCACAGACGTGTCCAGCCATGCCATCATGAAGTGAACCATTTTCACAAACCTGTTCAAACCAGTCGGAGTGCTGACTTTTGGGTAAGTTAATAAATGGAGGCCCTGCCTGCCCTCTCAAGGGATGTAAAAGATCCATATCTTGAAGAAGAACAGGGGAGTTATCCTTGACATCCGGCCAATATTTGCCCCTTACTCCATATCATAAGATAAATTATTTGGTCATTGTCACACTGTTGGTTTTGGGAGCTTGCCTTTTGCACTCAGGTGCAGTGTTTCCTACACTACAACAGTGAATTCATTCCAAACATATTTAATTGGCTCTGAAGTACTCTGGGAGGTCCTGTGGTCATAAATGGTGTTATATGAATGCAAATTTTTCTCTTTAATTACAGTTATGTATAACAGGCAACAGTTGACATTTTAAAATTGAAATTCCCGTTGGAATTTTTTATCTCATTGTTTTCAGTGGAGTGCACATTCTCTGTAAGAATTTCAATATAGATATTTTTGGGTGAGATTTTTAAATAAAATTCATCAGCAGAATTCTCCGCTAGCGGGGTATTGGTCTGCCAGCTCCGCATCCACGCCCGTGGGTTTCCCAACGTCGTGAGATTGGCGGCTGCGGGAATAGAGAATCCCACTGCTGGCAGGGACGAGCCGCATCGGAAAACGTGGCTGGCAAACTGGAGAATCCCGCCCAATATATTTTATGCATCCGTATCACAACGAGTCTTACCTTTGTTACACTATCATGGCTCCATAATGAATTTTGACTCATCCAAAGTTGTATTAGTTTGCTTTTCTTCCATCCTATTGTTCTAATTTAATTCCTCCCTTGTTTCATTCTTACCTGCTTCACACATTTTAATTTTGAGACAGGATTAAGCTGCAAGAGGGAAGGAATATGCTTTCACCTTAATCCCATTCAACATGATAGCCCTGGGAAAAACAGTATGAGCCCAATTTTGTTTGTATGTATTGTACAAATTTATGTTCGTCTAGGGATGATACTTTAGCAAAATTATCATTATGCATACCTATCAATTTCTGTCAACTACAACACTGATTAATACATACTGCTCCATCGAAGAGAAAGCTGCCGAAGAATGTTCCCCTCAGAGGAGAAAAGGAGGAATACAGCAAAAGATTCAGGGAGATAGATAAAGGAGACAGTAATAAATAATATTGTAACTTGGCGTTGAGGCGTGAACCATTGCCTTTGCATGGTACTTGCCTGATTACTAAAATAAAGAGGGCCTGGATAGAATCATCGAATTTACAGTGCAGAAGGAGGTCATTTGGCCTATTGGGTCTGCACCAGGCCCTGGAAAGAGCAATCTACTTAAGCCCATGACTCCTTCCTATCCCCGTAACCCAGTAACCACCACCTAACCTATTGGAAACTGATGGGCATTTTAGCATGGCTAATCCACCTAACCTGCACATCTTTGGACTATGGGAGGAAACCAAAACACCCGGAGGAAACCCACGCAAACATGGGGAGAAAGTGCAAACTCTACACAGAGAGTCACCTGAGGCAGGAATTGAACCTGGGTCCCTAGAGCTGTGAGGCAGTAGTGATAACCAATGTGCACTGTGCCACCCCACGGATGAATTGCTCGGAGGGTAAACGCACATATAAGAATAGAAATTCTTTTGAACATTTGATTGACAATATTTGATCAATTTAGAGGAGGAGGCGCAAAAGTAAAAGGCAATTCCTCCTCATGAAAACAATGGCCGGGATTCTCCGCTATCCAGCGAGGCGGGCCGTACCGGCGTCGAGGAGTGGCTTGAACTACTCTGGCGTCGGGCCACCCGGAAGGTGCGGAATCCTCTGCACTTTTAGGGCCTAGGCTGATGCCGGCGGGATTTGCGCTGCGCCAGCGGTGCCAACGGGGTTAGCGCTACGCCAACTGGCGCCGAAGGGCCTCCGCCAGCCAGCGTGAGTTGGCTCATACGCAGGAGTGCCAGCGTGTTCTGGCATGATCCCAGCGCATACGCAGGGGGGGTTCTCCGCACCGGCCATGGCGGATGGCACAGCGGCCGGCGCGAAGGGAAAGAGTGCCCCCACTGCACAGGCACCAGCGCCGGCCCTAGGGTTGCTGGCGCCCCGGGCAAGCTGAACTTCGGCGCCCTTGGGGGGGGGGGGCCGAGAGGGGGGAGGGGGGGGGGAGAGGGGGGGCGGGGCCAAGATGGGGGCGGGGCCGAGAAGGGGGGAGGCAAGGGGGGGCTCAGGGGGGGGGGGGGCGAGGGGGGGTGGGGGCGAGGGGGGGGCCGAGAGGGTGGGGCCGAGGGGGGGGCGGGGGGGCGGGGCCGAGAGGGGGGGGCGGGGGGGGCGGGGGGGGCGGACCCGAGGCGGGGGGGCGGGGGGAGCAGACCGAGGGGGGGAGCGGACCGAGCGGGGGGGCAGACCTGAGAGGGGGGAGCGGACCGAGCGAGGGGGCGGACAGAGGGGGGGGGGCGCCCTGGGGGAGTGCGGCCACCCTGGGGGAGTGCGGCCACCGCGCATGCGCTGGTTGGCACCGGCCCAACTGTGCATGCGCGGGACCCGAGTCTCTGGCGCCCCCTAGCACATGGCGCCCCGGGTGACTGCCCGAGTTGCCGGTGCCTTGAGCCGGCCCTGCCAGGCACACCTGCAGATTGGTGGGCCCTAATCGCGGGCCAGGCTGGGGGCCCGCCCTGGGGCCATATCCCCCCGTGCCCCCCCCCCCCCCACCCCCGAGGACTCCGCAGGCCGCCCGCAGAGCCAGGTCCTGCCGGTAAGGACCTTGTTTGATTTACGCTGGCGGGACTGGCCGAAATTGGCGGCCACTCAACCCATCGCCGGGCGGAGAATTGCCGGAGGGTCCACCGCCAACGACCCCTGACCGGTGCGACGCGATTCCCTCCCCCCGAAAGACCGGCGCCGGAGAATCATGAGCCGGCGTCGGGGCAGCGGTGCGGGATTCACACTTTTCCCCGGCGATTCTCTTGCCCGGCAGGGGGTCGGAGAATCCCGCCCAATAGCTCTAATATATAAACAAATGCTCCAACCTTTATGTTGAATTTTAAAGAATCTTGATTGTCAAAATATGTTGGGAATGGATGCTAGCCTGTTTGCTGATTTTGATCAAATAGAGAATGAGAGAAACTTTTGTATCATGTTTAGAGGCCAGGTGTAAGCTGTGGCCCTAAGAGCCATCTAAAGGCCTGAGCCAATGAAACACTTTGGTGAGGTATTATCATAACTATCAGCATTGCAAGGGTTAATGTAGTGCCGAGAGTATCCATTAGATGGAGCTACAGATACAACTGTATGAGGCAGTGATGCTAGACCTTAGGGGAGGAGTGTATGCAGGAGGTAGCTAGTGAAGTTCATAAGAGCAGTTAGTGTGATTAAGGTTAGACTATCGTTTATACCAGTAGTGAGATTAGCAGTAGATGAGTGTAGTTAGATGTTATTCATCAGATGTGTATTCTTGAGGACTAAGTGCTGAATCCCAGTTTAGTAGTGTAAATAAAATCAGAGCTTTGTTTAAGTTCAAAGCTATTTTGTGGTCTTTGTGAACACTACGCCAACCATCCTGAAATAAGCAACACAAAGAACACCACGTTTGGTATGAAGCAGGAGCTGCTGCTTAAATACCTGTTCTCACGCCACTTTGGGGATATTTAGGGATATGTTATCCTCCATAACATATTCACCAGAGAGTAAGTGCCTCCCTTTCCGTGGCCTGGCAAGGATCAGGTAATCTGACCTGAGAGAGGGAGGACTAGCAGATACAGTGAAAGGCCTTGCTATTGTTAGCCTGCACATTTGAATGTACCGTACCTAAAACTTCTACATTTCAGAAAAAAAAAAATTGCAGAGTCTCAGTAATGCATTTCCAATATCAGGTACATGAGTAAAATATTACTTTTAAAAATGAGGCAGAGTTCAACTCCAACTGTGGGATAAAGATGCTAAAAATTTAATGAAAGCTCTTCATCAGCACCAACTTCAAATTCAATGCTAATACATTCTAGATCTTTGAAAGCATTCTCTCCTCATTTCTGATCTTTCATTCTCTGAAATGTTAATGCTTCAGGGAGTCATAGCAGAAATAGAAGCGAATAAATAGTGGTGACTTTTCAGTAATTACACGTTTCTTGGTTATGCAGGTAAGATTTGAATTTCTTTCTATAATTGCCACAAAAGCAACCATTGCTTTTTTTGTAAATTGGCAGTGCGGTTGGATCAATCTTGCATAATTCTATCTCTTAATTAGGAGAATAATCAAGTGACCATTCAAGGAATTGATCAACATTATGTTCAGTAAACCCGTCTCCACTGGAGTCTCTAAATTGGTTACAAAGGAACTTGATTTCTAACGTAGTATTAGCTGCATAAGGATGTAACATTTTGACTTATTTGCAAATCACTTCCTCCAGTTCCTTTTAATAATGCAACAAAGTGCTACCTACCGCAGATATGCCACTTGTAGCAAGAACCTGCAGTGGACGTAAAAGACCTTGCCATAATGCCTCTGTTGATGTGCCTCTCTATAAAGGGCAGCAAGAATATAAAACTGGAAATTATGCAAGATTGCTTCTGAGCCAGATTAATGTCTATCCACCATTTAATTAAAGTGATGTATTTTTCTGGCATTTTGGACTACCGAATGGTGAAACATTTCCTGCAGGGCTTCACTAATGAACGGTTGACTGCAGCCAAAACAGTGAGTGAGTTTGGGAAATTTTCATCGTAGGTTGTCAGATCACACGTGTCTAAAATTCAAAGGGCGCGATTCTCCCAAAACGGGAGAAATCGTAAGGCTGGCGTCAAACCCGGGCGGGTTTGACGCCAGCGCGCCCCTTCCCGACCGGGAACCGATTCTGGTCCCCGGTCGGGGCTAGCAGCCCGACGCTGCAAGCTCCAGCATCACGGGCGTAACGAATTTCGTTAAGCCCGCTTGCCGGAGTTAGCGCCGGCTGACGCGTCATATGACGTCAGCCGCGCATGCGCGGATTGGAAGACTCCAACCCGCGCATGCGCGGATGATGTCATCGCGTATTTGCGCGAAACCTGCGCATACGCGGGCCGGGATGCCCCTCAGCCGCCCCGCGAATGGATACTGCGGGGCGGCGGAAGGACAAATAGTGCGCGGGCATCGGGCCCGCTGCCCGCGATCGGTGCCCACCGATCGCGGGCCCATGGCACCCTTGGCACGGCCGTGGTACTGCCGTTTAATCGGTGCCATGGTTATGAAAAGCGAGTTTGTGACGCCGTTTTTACGAACGGCCAGACCAGGTGTGTTTGCCGTTCGTAAAAACGGCGTAAAGGGCTGGGACTTCGGCCCATCGAACAGCTGTGAATCGCTGCCGGCCGTAAAAAAACGGCGGCAGCGATTCGGGTCGGGAGTTGGGCGGGGGGTGGGGGAGAATAGCGGGAGGGCGGGAAAAATGTCGGGAAGGCCCTCCCGCTATTCTCCGACCCGTCGTGGGGGGCGGAGAATTTCGCCCAAAGTACTCTTCCCCTGCTCCCTAAAAGCTTTTTATTCTATAATCGGGTGAAATTTCCGGGGCCGAATTCTCCATTTCCTGACGCCAAATCGTAATTCTCCGTCACCTCGACAGCGGTGTCAATGTATTCTGTAACGCGCGTACAGTAGACACCGTTTGCATTTCATTAGCGGGCCTGACCCAGTGTTCTCCGGGGCCTCCGCAATGCTCCGCCTCCGATGCGCTAAGTTCCCGCTGGCAAGGTTCACTTGTGGTTTCAAAAATCGTGAAACCTGCGTCGTGGCTGCTGAGGGAAAGAGGAAGTGTCCAAAACTGCCAGAGTTTGCTGACAGTTGTGCCGTTGGCTGAGGGGCTTCTGCTAGGGTCGGGGGGAGTACTGGTGGTTGGCCAGGAAGTGGGCTGTGGGTTTCGGGGTGCCATGCCGCTGACAGCCCACTGTGAACTTAGGGCCACGGATAATACAGGTGTCGCCCCGGGCCACCCCCCTAGGTGCCCTCTGGCCCCAGCCGACCCACCAGCGCACTCCGGCACAATCAGTGCCACCTTGTTAGCTGGGATGAGTGTGTGTGGGGATTGCAATGTGTATGTGCTGCTTCAGCTTGTCAGCCTCCCGAACATCTATCACGGACCTGGCGAATTCCGCGCCATTTTTCATTGAAACGATTGTGTTCCACATGGTGCCGGTACTATCACCTCCACAGTTGCTGAATCGATCCAGGTTCAGATCCAGTTTTGCTGTCGTGAAAGTCCATAAATGCTGTGCAGCGTCAACACTTAGGGCTGGGTTCTATGATTTAGAGGCTATGTCCGGAGCATGTGTCTAGTCTTACAACCAAAAAGTCTGTACCTTCACCCTTGCACTGATGCTCCTCCTGATATGGGGCCAGCAGCCACGCCATGTAAAGCCCCCGGCTTTACCTACAGATACGAATGGAGAATTGCTGGGTCCGTGGCCACGCATACGCACGGTGGCGTCCTGCAGCGGTCACGCCGTACAACAAGGCGCCGGCCGCGCGTAGACCCAGCCTGCTAGATAGAGCCCCACTGTAACCCCCCTCGCCACCCCTGGACCAACCCCCACCATTCCCCCCAGCCCCCGCCGAAGCACCCCCTCCCACGGAGAGCAGACCGCAGTCCGCAGCCGCCACGCGAGGTCCCCGAAAACTCTGAGCACACGTGCCCCACGCCATCGGGAAGTCGGCCCATTGTGGGGCAGAGCATCGGGGAGAGCCTTCAGGTAATGTCCTGAGGCCGTCCCAATGGTGTGCGGCGTACTCAGCGATGATGCCGTTTTTGAGGGGGCGGAGCATCTGAAAAATAGCGCCGCCCCCGATTTTGGCGTCAAAACGGATTCTCCGCCAAATCGCCGAATGAGATTTCGGCATCGGCAATCGGAGAATCCAGCCCTTAGTCTCAGAAACGGAGAATCCCACCCAGGTGTTTATTTTCCAACCAGGTTTTTCTGACTATGTTCTGCTGTTGACTTTTCCAACTAAGCAAGTGAGAGGATTCAGGCTTCTTATTCCGTTATCAAAATCATCAGATTATTTCGTGAACTTCTGATTATATAGGCGTGGACGTTTTTCTCTCTCTCGTGACATTCACAAGCCAGATATCATTGAGGAAATGGCATATTTCTCATTTTTGTGTATAATTTCATTTGTCATAGATTTTCACGCTCTCTAGTTGATATGTGTGGCAGCAGGATTTTATTGAGTGACCACCTCCAAATGTAGACGACAGGAGATATGAGTGTTTGCGAGGGAGGCATAGATCTGCATGGGTATTGTGCTGTATATTATGTTGTTTTTCTGTCTGCTTGAATGAATTATAATAGGGCATTGCAAATTCAGTCTGATGGACACTACCCTAATTTGAAGATTGGTATAGACTATGTTTTATATTGCCATACTGGAGCATAAGAACACCCACTGTTTTGCGTTACTGGAATATCGTCGCAATAATGTATTCTGTCTGAGATAACCTAACCTACGTGTTTTACTTTGAAATATAATTGAAGTCTCACATCAAGGTGTGTGGGCAATTGTGTCTGACTGTGTGGCTTCCGCCGTTGCCTCTCAAGAAAGTTCCATGAGCAGGCTATCAGTCAGGTCCCTGTGGATGAGCCTAAATCACATGGCCAACAAGTTCAAGCGGGGGTCTCACCACCACCTTCTTAGGGTAATTAGGGATGGGCAATAATTCCTGACCTAGCCAGTGATGCCCGCATCCTGTGGAAGAATAAATAAAATGTGTTTCACACACATCCGGCAAAGGGAAAATGGGCTGGGTTCTCCGTCCCAGGACGGCCGGAATGCGTCCCCCAATGGGATGGAGAATCGAGGATTGGGGAAAAATCAGGATCAGCGCAGGGCGGCAACATGAATGCAATGCTCCAAACGCCATTGACAGTGTGAATGAGTTCAATGTCGCACGCCAGTGAGAGCATGTAAAAAAATGCAAATTTGTCATACTGACCCCTGGAATAGGGAGACACGCCCCCAGGGACCACTGTAAGAGGAGGGCTGCCCACAGGGACCCCTGTAACATTGGACCCAGTGCCTTACGCTCTGGCTCTCCCGTGATTCTCTCAGACCCTGGCCAGAAATCACTTGGGCGAGGTTCACTTTGGCCTCTACAATCACGGACGTGACGTGGTGGACCTCATAGTGGGCCAAAAGGTAAGTGAAGTGAGTGTATTGGAATCACTCAAGCGTGTGATTTCACTGCACTTACCTCTCTTTGATGTTGTCAATGTTTACAAACATCGGGGTTTCATCACTTAGGCGAATGAAGCATGAAAGGATATAAATGGATCAAAGCAGCAGAATGTTTTTATGAGCTGTCAATCACAGAACACTACTCAAAACTATGAATGTCTTTCAGATAGTGGACCTGTGGAAATCAGATGCAGAATCAGCTGCTCTCCTTCAAGGAATGGAGAGGTGGAGATGCAATGTAGGTATAACAGCTATAATGCTTCCCACTCTCCTTGTCTGGACTGCTCTCTAGATTCCAGACAGGGCTCCTTTTGGTGGGAAGTGCCTGCATGTGGGAGCATCTGTGCATGGGGTGGGGGGGATCTGTGGAGGGGGTTCCTTTAGACAGGGCTTTACTGTGGGTGTCCTCCTATTACGAGGGTCCCAGGAGTAGTCTCCCATTATAAGGGTTCCTGGGGGGGTTCCCCTCTTACAGGGGTCCATGGGGGTGGGGTCCCCCTATTTCAGGGGTCCGTGTGGGGGTCTCCCTATTACAAAGGTCTCTGGGGGCTCCTCATATTACAGGGTTCCTGGGAGGTCCCCCTATTACAGGGGTCCCGGAGGGGGGGTCCCCCTATTACAGCGGCCCTGGGGGGAGGGGGGGGGGAGCAGGTTTGGTCATCCCTGTACTTGAGGGTAAAGGGGGCACCCAGGCAATCCATGAGTTGTCTTTCGAGGCTGATTTGGTGCAGGGGTTGAATGGAAGCCTGGGACATCACTATTTGGCCACCCGCTCAAGCTGGCGGCCTGATCGCAGGATTCCCTGGAAGTCCCTCATATTCCACACCATGCATAAATTTGGATGGCTTGGAAAACTGAATTGAATCCTGCCTTACGGCCTCAAGAGGAGAATCCAGCCCACGATTGGCTTTAATAGTTGTTTATCTGCAAACCTACCAGTTGAAAGTTATCCAATTAACTGAGTGACCAGACAAAAAGAAACAAGGTTTCGCAGGTAAGAAAAGAATGACCAGCAGAATACCACGCCATCGAACATCTGAAATTACTTTTCAAAGCCACCATTCACAAACCAGCATGCACCACAAACCGGACAATCAAATAATTCAAACAATTTTGGACAAAAGAGAGTCATTATTGTTTCCTGGAATAAAAACAAGCCATTAGAAACAAATGAACCTTTTCATGTTTAAATGTGTTCGTTTTAGGGATGACTACTGATTGAGTCACAGGGTACAGGTGAGGAATAGCATGTGTGATGAAAGAGAAGCCGTGATGTGGCGATGCCGGCGTTGGACTGGGGTGAGCACAGTAAGAAGTCTGACAATGCCAGGTTAAAGTCCAACAGGTTTGTTTCAAACACTAGCTTTCGGAGCACTGCTCCTTCCTCAGGTGAATGGAGAGGTCCTCTCCATTCACCTGAGTGTGAAACAAATCTGTTGGACTTTAACCTGGTGTTGTAAGACTTCTTACTGTGAAAGAGAAGAAACAAGGACTTGTGGCTTAGAGATGCTAGGTGGCTCTTTCTTCAGCTACATTGCCCAGGGCGTCTGGCCATGAGAGGTGGCTTATAAAAGGAGTAGATTCATCCACTCGGGTTCACCTGAGGCTATGCTTGGCAATGTCTGGTTAAGCGTGCAAGTATATATTACTTGTATCCGCATAATGGTTGATGAATAGCTGCTGGCATTTGCAGCGCAGTTTGGAGCTTTTGACAACTTTAAGGGCATTTGTAAGCAGAGACCTAATTTGCCCATTTGTCAAGCCCAGCTGGAGGATTATTCAAAGATGCACAGGTTGTTGCTACAGATGCCTTTGACTCTACACTGCAATGGGCTCTCTCGTGTGGATTCAACATGTTGGATAACTAGATTGCAAGAAATCCTGAAAGAGGGACATCAGCATTGTCCACACACTCAGGGGGTACATGGGAAGAGTTCTCAGCAGCAGTGGCAAGGCTGTACTCAAGATGAGCACAGTAAGAAGTCTTACAACACCAGGTTAAAGTCCAACAGATTTGTTTCAAACACAAGCTTTTGGAGCACTGCTCCTTCCTCAGGTGAATGAAGAGGTTTGTTCCAGAAACATATATAGACAAAGTCAAAGATGCCAGACAATGCTTGGAATGCGAGCGTTTGTGGGTAATCAAATCTTTACAGATCCAGAGATAGGGGTAATCCCACGTTAAAGAGGTGTGAATTGTCTCAAACCAGGACAGTTGGTAGGATTTTGCAAGTCCAGGCCAGATGGTTGGGGGGTGAATGTAATGCGACATGAATCCAAGATCCTGGTTGAGGCCGCACTCACGCGTGCAGAACTTGGCTATAAGTTTCTGCTCGGCTATTCTGCGTTGTCGCATGTCCTGAAGGCCGCCTTGGAGAACGCTTACCCGGAGATCTGAGGCTGAATGCCTTTGACTGCTGAAGTGTTCCCCGACTGGAAGGGAACATTCCTACCTGGTGATTGTCACGCGATGCCCGTTCATTCGTTGTCGCAGCGTCTGCATGGTCTCGCCAATGTACCACGCTTCGGGACATCCTTTCCTGCAGCGTATGGAACAAATCTGTTGGACTTTAACCTGGTGTTATAAGACTTCTTACTGTGCTCCCCCCAGTCCAACGCCGGCATCTCCACCTCAAGATGAGCAACATTTAGGGGTCAAGAAGTTTGCTTTTTGCAAGTAATGCCAACACATTCTGGGCAGAATGAGTTTAACTGATGCAAAAAATTGAGGAATTTTGCAATGTGCGTTCTGCCCATTCATGTTTTCTATGATCGATTCCGCTGGTTAAGATTGCATCTGATTCAAACAGGCTTAAACTGGCCATGCAATTCAGTTCGAAATTTTGAGATTCTACTATTTGCAATGGCTTAGAGTCACAGGTACTCTTGGGCTTATTTTTCTAGATAAAACTATAGTTGATTTACCAGAAAACTATCAAGTGGACACCAGTGGGGGTGGTACGGTGGCACAGTGGTTAACACTGCTGCCTCACAGCACCAGCATCCCGGGTTCAATTCCAGCCTTGGGTGACTGCCTGTGTAGAGTCTGCACATTCTCCCCATGTCTGCGTGAATTTCCTCCGGGTGACCGGTTTCCACCCACAGTCCAAAGATGTGCAGGTTAGATGGATTGACCACGCTAAATTGCTTCTTAGTGTCCAGGAATGTGTGGGTTAGGTGGGATAATGGGGTTTCAGGTACAGGGGGAGCAGTCAGTGCAGTCTTGATGGGCTGAATGGCCTCCTTCTGCACTGTATTCTGTGTTGATGATGAAACTATGAAATGTATAGATTTTTAAAGTGATTTTACAATAACTTTAAATCAGATCACTCATGGGTAGAGGGCTGAACATCATTAAAATGCTTATTTTGGCTGATAAACCCATTTTCAGTTGGGTTAATACAACTGCAGCAGTTTACTGTTCATAACTGCATCAAGCAATACTTTTTAATAGAAAGAAACAAGATTTTACAGGTGTGATTATGCAAATTAATTTTAACTCGAGGTTGAACTACGACGTGAGCCAGTAAAATTCCAAGTTATTACGGATGCAATTTTCTGATTCAAAGCAGAATTTAGGGGCTGGTTTAGCTCACTCGGCTAAATCGCTGGCTTTTAAAGCAGACCAAGCAGGCCAGCAGCACGGTTCGATTCCCGTACCAGCCTCCCTGGACAGGCGCCGGAATGTGGCGACTAGGGGCTTTTCACAGTAACTTCATTGAAGCCTACTCGTGACAATAAGCGATTTTCATTTCAATCTCTACCCTGCCAATTGGTGTCTAAGTGTAAATGACACTGGATGTACCAGAGAGTGGACAGTACCAGCAAGCACTCAATTAATGTGGCTAACGAGCTTGCTAACAAAGTTGGAGTGGGGGGAATTAATTCTCATCTGGTTTCCATTGAAGGTCCATTCTTTTCACCAACTTAAACACTTAAAAGGAATTAAACAGTGAGCAAGGCATACCAGCACTAAGTCAACATTCGCAAATAACACGATGTAGGGTCATACTGGTTGCAAAGACTTGAAGCCAATTTTAACCTCTAGTATGGTTTGGGTGAGTGGTGAATTAAGATCTACCGGCTGTTCAGGCTGGTGGGGTCTTTCAGTCCCACCGACTGCTCAATCCACCCTGGATTTCTCGGCGGCATGGGGTGGATTCAATGGGAAATCCCATTGACAGCGACGGGACAAGAAGATCCAGCCGCCAACCAATGGCGGGCCGCTTCAAGAAACACGCCACCAGGAGACAAGAAAATCTCACCCAATATGTAAAGAATTTCAGCCTAACCCTAACTCATCGGCAATATACCCACTTCCAGTTTTAGCCAAGCTGGGATGACAGAGTGAGGGTCAAACCAATCCACTCGAAGTAGAAGGATCCATCCATAAAAGCTTTTAAGAAAGTTGTGTTTTGCCATTTTATCATGCTTTTTTTAACTGTTTGGCAAAGGTGGAAAGTAAAAAGAGCAAAAAAGGGTAGGATGTCACTGTAAGAGTTCCTCAGAGTTGGGACCTCGGCCCAACCACTTTCAGCTGCTTCATCAACGACCGTCCTTCCATCATAAGGTCAGAAATAATGATTTCACAATATTCAGCACTATTCATAACTCTTCATATAAAACATGTTCAAATGCAACAAGACCTGGACAATATCCAGGCTCGGGCTGACAAGTGGCAACACACAAGTTCCAGGCAATGACCATCTCCAACAAGAGATGATCTAACCATTGCCCTTTCACGTTCAAGACGTTACCATCAGTGAATGCCCCACTATCAACATACTGAGGGTTACCATTGACCAGAAACGGAACTGGACTAGCCGTATAAATATGGTGGCTACCAGGACAGTTCAGAGGCTGGGAATTCTGTCGAGGGTAGCTCATCTTCTAACTCCCTAAAGCTTGTCCACCATTTACAAGACACAAGATGGGAGTGTCAGGGAATATTGTCCAGTTGCCTGGATGAATGCAGCTCCAACAAAACTCAAGAAGCTCAACACCATCCAGGACAAAGCAGCCTCCTTAATTGGCACCCCATCCACAAACATTCACTTCATCCACTACTGATGCAGTGGCAGCCGTGTGTACCATCTACAAGATGCACTGCAGTAACTCACCAAGGCTCCTCAGGCAGCACCGTACAAACTTATGACCGCTACCATCTAGAAGGACAAGGGCAGCAGAACCACCACTTAGTTGTTTCCCTCTGAGCCACTCAGGAGATATTAGTTGTATCTTTTCTCTGCCTTTGACTATGGCGATCAAATGAATAGCAGGACTGAACAGCATATTATTGCTCTTTAAGAGATTGTTGTTCCAGTTTTTTGGCACCAAATAAGTCTGGTGCAATAAAAAAAATCACTTACCTGCATGAAAATGTGTTGGTAATCGCTGCTCAGCTATGTGTTGATAAAGTAAACTCTTTTCTATATATAGGGGCTTTATAATCACCCTTAGAAATATAGATATTTCCTATGGTAATGTGGAACTAGCTGTAAATATAACAATTGAGCTGGGAATGCATTAGGAAATCACAAGCATAAATTGGCCATTTCATCCACTGTCGAGTTTGTTTGTAGGTTTTCTTAAAACAGAAGATAAATTCTACAACCGGTTCCTGCTCCACTTGAGAATCTCGATGTAAATGCTTCTCAATCATTGCCAGGCTGGGCATATTACCAACAAATACGTGACATTATTTTACATGGCCAGGCAGGCAGGTTTTGCAGATGGAGGGGGCTGTAAAATGCTTTGTGCACCTACCAACCTGCTCCTGCCCCTGCCATTAATTTCCAAGAGGTGGGCGGATGTGCCCCAGATGTATTTAAAAAATGACACTCTTTTTCTTTAAGACAAAATGGAAAATATGCATTGCAACAAGATGGAGTCAAGGAGTTTAGCTGACCCCCACCCCCCACCCGCCGACCCTTGTCTGTCTGTAGACATTAAATTGCCCAAGGTTGGAGATTAGCCTGCTTGTCTGGTCAGGGTGTTGAAATGTAAACACCCTAACAGAACATTCTATTGTGTCGGCATTAAAATGCAACATATCTCTCTGTGCATTTAACAGCTACTATTGTCAAAATACCGACCGAAACTGTGCACATTAACCCCACAGACATAGTGGTTGCAGAACGTAGTTCAACAGAATGGGAGTGAGAGAAAATCTTTGTGTCACAGGGAAATGCAAATAGCCAAGATTCAAACCCCATTGTTTATCATTGTTCATGTCACTGAGGATTATTTGTGTGGGCAATGGAGAGTAGATACAATGGTCACCTGACAGAAACCAGCTTGTGAGAGGAAACATGTTGAAGACATTTTTGAGAGCAGCCTCCTGTCAATCAGTCTGGGAGACAAGGAGATCACAGAAGGAAGAAATCCCACCCAGCAAAGAAAGAACCCTGCGCAGAATCCACAAAGAGGAGTAAGGTGGTGCCATCGTTTGACCTGATAATTTACTAAATCAAGCCAAATCTCCATTGCAGGGGCTCAGTTAGAATTTCAAACTGGGGAACACGACCTTTTGATGCAAGTAGTCAACCATTGTGAATTCATCACCAGAAATTTCCAACATCCTTTTTCTCAATGGACCAAAAGAGAATCATTAAGCCGTCAACATTTCCAGCTTCTATCTCAAAAGATTCCAAAGCGATAGTGACTTTTAGGACTTTTCTAACAACCTCAGTACATGCTATCGCTTTTAGAATCATCTTTTCTTCTGCACTTGTGTCTTGTGTGAGTGGGTGCTGTTGCGATTATATTCAGGTGCTGAGAAATAAACACCTTTCATTATTTTAAAACTTGAAAAAAAACCTATCTTGGGTTGGTTCTTCGGAGTCACAGCACTCAAGGGCTTAAACATTCCCTCTTAAAAACACATCTTTTTAAATTTTGTTAAGAGGTGAAAAAAAGAGGGAACCATCCTACCATTTCTCCCATGTCCATAGCACAGGCGGTAGGCAGGTTGGAAACTGGAAAATAACACTGCTTGGGTTTCAGGTGGAGAAGGGTGAAGTGCTTCCGTTGTGGACTCCCTCTTTCAATCAGAACCCCCATCATAATCCCCGCAGCCTTTTCCCTTGTGCACCTCGGCCTCTGACCCCAACTTTCTCTCTCGCTGAGGCCAGGTTGCCAGACCTGGTGATACCCACAACCGTACTGGCCTCTCCAACTACCTTACATCCAGCTCCAATAATGCAAGTTGCTGAGGACTAGATGCAGACCTGGAAGTGCCCAACCATTGGTGGTGCTGGGATGAAAGAGACTTCAGATTTGTCATCAGCTCTGGATACAGGATTACCTCTTCAGATGGGACGGATGTCTTACTGCAGGATAGTTAATTAGCCAACAGGGTTAGATCACTATGGGTTTACAGGACTGGGAAGAACTTTCATTTCCTCATGAGCTCCACTTGCTGGATGTAAAATCCACTCTATGTGATAGTGCTGGATGTAAAATCCACTCTTTGTGATACCATATCTAATTCCCCCTTCAATCTGCATTGGGAACTAACTGGGGGGACAGTGACATTGTGATAATGTGACTGGACTAATAATCCAGAGGCCCAGTTCATAAATCTGGAGTATAAAACTAGTCTCAGTCACGGTGACCCTGAAACTCTGATCGGTTGTAAAAACCCACCTGGTTCACTCGTGCACTTTAAGCAAGGAAATCTGCCATCCTTACCTGACCTGGCTGACACATAACCCCAGACCCACAGCTGTGTGGTCAACTCTTAACTGCCCTCCAAAATGGCTGAGCAAGCCACTTAGCTCAAGAGCAATTAGGGATGGGCAAAAAATGCTGGCCCTATCCGCGATGTACACGTCCCATAAAAGAATAAAGAAGAAAAAACATGCACTGTGCGATATGAGCACTAAGGTGCATTACCTGCCCAAAAGAATGCTAGAAATCTCAACCTGAAAGCAAAACCCATCTTTCCCCTCTTGATAACCTGCGTAATCCGCACATCATTTATAACTTGCCTTTCTTATTTCAATGCCACCTTGAATTCATCTTTTGAGAGATGTGTGAGACCAATTTCAAGAAAAGGGTATAATTCCCAAACTTCTTTCCCTACTTTGTGGTTATAAACCACTTTCCATGCCCTCCCCGTCAAGTGACTGCAACAGCCCTGCAATCACTGACCTGTAATCTTCCACAATCCTGCTGCATTCTGTCTCTCCACATGCAGTCATTTGCCTTCCACTTGCTGATTCCCGACAGTGGCATGATTCAGACCGGCAAGCAAATTGCGGGTATTTTTTTTGTAAACCATAGTTGCATCATTTTTATTGAACTCTGATATGAAAGATTTATTATTCACTTTGCTGTTCTTTTTTTGTTTCTCAGCCTTTACCTTTGCCGTGCTCCCTTATGACTGACTCTCAACCTCATTCCCTTTTGCTTCCATTCTCTTCCAATTCTGTTCCATCTTCCCCCAACCTGCTGACTGAGTCTCTCAAGTCAGATGGTTTCACAATAAAAACATTTGACTGTCAAGTATTTTCTCCATGCATCTCCCGGGGACCTTTGAAAGTAGGCAGTGAAAAATTCCAAATTAGTGCCCTCAGCCAAGCAAGATTCATATTTGCACCATTGTGCCTGTTAACAATGAGATTTTTTATTGATCTGAGAGCGTACTGGGAGGAATAAGGTTAAGATAGTCATTTTACATAGCATCATTATGTCTGTCAGAGGAAACAAAAATACATTCCATTAGTCTGCATTCACCGGATGGATGGGTCAAAGGACAATATGATTTTGTCCTCATTATACAGGCCATTTTTGTAAAAGATCCAGTATATTATATTTATTTAAAAATCTTCCTTTGCAACATTTGGCAACAGAATCCCTTTTCCTGTTATAATAAATGTACCAGGGTCTAGAAATTTGTTGATGCTGTACCTGTTCTACAAAGATGCAACAAAGGTCTAACTGTCTGATGGAGCATTTCCACAGGACCCGAACCTAAGGTGTGCCACCTGCCCGTATCTGTGAAGGCGCCACTGTAGGAATGCAGCACTATGTCTGGAGCAGTCTTTAACATTTTTTACTTGCCTCTTGACACACCTTCCAAATTCTGGCTGCCCTGAACGCAGCCAAGAGCAGGTGTGAAGTGCCCTAGAGGCACATGGGTTAATCTTTCACTCAACGGTTACTCTGCAGCATTTGAGGAACGATTGGTAAGTAAGGGCTAATTGGTCCTCATGACATTACTGATTAGTCATGCTCCAACAGCATCGTGATTAGACTTAAGACTGCCAGCAAATCACAAACTTTAATAACCCAAATCAATAATGAATTGGAAATCAGTAACAACGGCTATTTAAATTAAAAGTAACAACCAATTTACTATGCTTATATAAATTTAAAGGGTTGAGCTATTTCACGCAAAGCAAATTTCAGACAACCATTGGAGGAAGATTCTTTACTCCTCTGATGATAAGTACTTCAAATGCTGTATCAGGCAGCATGATGCAGCAATAATATGAGGGGTCTAAAATAAACAACTGGACAGAACGATACGAGAGAGGTTACTGGAAAAATGAGTTTTGATGAACCTCATGGCCTTTTCTCAGTCTTCATCTTAAATTGATTGATTTTTAAGACTTTGACCAGAATTTAATGCATGGACCGCCAGCGGTGGGTATGGGCCCTGCGGTATGCCATGCCTCGCCCTTTGCGGCCAACACTCGGTGTGGCCTTCCTGACAGGCCCTTCTGAAACTGCTGCACATCTGGCATTACAGAGAATTTCCATCTCCCAGGGCCTCCAGAAGTACTGGCAATGACCACTGGTCCTGGTGCCACTGTGAATACTAGAGAGCTGCCAGCCACTGATTGTCCAGGAGCTGGGAGAAGGGAACGCCGGCCTGCAGGAGACAGTCAGCAGAAAAATCCCCTCCAGTAACTGGGAATACTGATAACATCCCTCCCCATAAATATATGTTTCCGTTGTAGTGGGATGGCGGAGGAGGGGGGGGGGGGGGGGGGGGGGGGGAGGTGGCTGGTGCTTGTGCGATGGTGGTTGGCGGGGGGGAGCACGTATTGCTCCAATGCTTGTAAAGGGGGGTCCTCCCTATCCATGCTGGGAGAGGAGTGGGGGGCTGCTGAGGAGATTTAATTTCCTTTGCTGATCGGGCCTTTAAAAATGGTGCCACATACACCAAATTGATGGCGTAAACACTTGCCACTTGCTTTTTTTCAGATTGTCATAAGATCTGGGGCTGGATTCGCCACCGGTAGCAGAGTTCCTGATGTGACAGAGAATCCAGCATCGGACAAAAAACGGAATCGGCACCTGCTCCGATGCTCCAGCCCCCTCAGATGGTGGCATCAATATTGCCGTGCCAGCAGGATTATGCAAATGGTTCAAATTGAGCCATTTTCATGCTATTAATGTCCGGGCACTGGATTCACCAAGCCTGCATGAATCTCTGTTCCTCTGGGCCAGGATTCACATGGGCAAGAATTAGTGCAGGCATTTTGCAGCGTGGCCCTGACTTGGTGGATTTTGTGGTGGGCCACAGGGGTAACTCTATTCGGGAGTTACACCCAAGGCCCATCAGATAGCCCCTCTCCCCTGCTCAAAGTAAATCCTGCCCACCTCACCAGACCCCCCCCCCCCCCAACTGCACACTCACCAGAGACATCCTCATCAGACAGAATCCCAGCAGAAAGTACCCCATTATAGAGTCCCCCCACCAGAGACCCTCCCCATAAGAGAGCCACTGCCTGGAAACCCCCCATTACAGAGACCCCTACCAGAGAAACTCATTATAGACACCCCCACGAGACATTGCCCCCCCTTTATAGAGGCCCCTACCAGGAACCACCATGAGAGAGACACCATGAGAGAGACACCCACCAATTCACTCCCCCTCCCCTGCATAAGAGAGACATTATCAGAGACCCCGAATAAGAGAGGTCCCTGCCTTTTTAAGAGAGATAAGAGAGATAATGGAAATCTCCCATTATAGAGATCATAGCCTGGAAGCCCCCCATTACAGATACCAAGCTCTTGGACCACATCAAAGGTAGTTAAGTCCTAAGATGGCTGTATTGCATTGCTGAGTTTCAAAGCAGTTTTTTCTCACTGTCTCTGTCTTGACTGCTCACTAGCTTCCAGTCAGAGGTTTCACTGTGGTATGGGGGAGGAGGGGTGGGGGGTGGTTTCTGTTGTGGGTCACTCTTGTGGGGTGGTTTCTGGAGGGGGTTCCGCCCCGCATTGATCCTCCGCCCGGTGGGGGGCTAAAAGCCACACTACTTTACCCGCAGATATAGATGGAGAATTGCCGGGTCCGTGGCCGCGCATGCGCATGGCAGCGACCTGCGATGGTTACACCGTACAACATGGTGCCGGTTGCGTGCGGACCCTGCCTGCCAGATAGCGCCCCCCTCTCACTCCCCTCGCCGCCCCCGGGCCATCCACCACCAGTTCCCCAAGGCCCACCGAAGACCACTTGGCCAGCGGAATGGCTCCCCCCCCTCCCTGACTGTGGGGACGTTGGACACAGTCCGCAGCCACCACACGCGGTCCCTGAAAACTGTCCCATGCCTTCGGGAAGTCAGCCTATCTTGGATGGAGCATCAGGGAAGGGCCTCAGGTGACGTGCTGAGGCCGTCCCAACAGCTTGCGGTGTACTCAGCCATAATGCCGATTTTTGGGGGGCGGAGTTCCGCTAAATGGTGCCGACCCGATTTTGGCATCAAAACAGATTCTCCGGTCAATTGCCGAATGCGATTTCGCTGTCGGCAATTGGAGAATCCAGTCCATAATCTCCCTCCAGAGAATTCCGGTCCTGGTCTTCGACCTCAGTTGTGCAGATGGAGAGCCATATTTCAGTCAGAACCTGACAGTCCATAAACATTCCACCTCAAGTATTCTTTGTTAAAAGTATTGGATATATGAAAAATGTGGATAATCTCATTGGTACTGCCAAACTGTCAAGAGATTGAAATATGATTCCCTTTAAATGAAAGAAAAAAGTTTGCAGTTTTTTAAAAAATGAGTGCTTGCTATTTCTCTGTATTGATGTAAGTCTGATGACAATCATTATAGAATTTGAGCTGCATGACTGATTTCACAACCTGTCATTATCACAGTGATGGGTACCTGGTCAGCTCACAGTTGGACTGACAGCTCCAAGAAGTTATAAAACCCTTGATTCAGGGCTAATTGATTGATCACTTGAATGAAGTGGTTGCTTTTACATGGGATTAAGTAGTTGAAGGATTTTAAATTTAGTGAATGGGGTTTTATGAATGAGAGTGTTTTTCAAAAAGAATAATGTGTGCAATTATCACTTTTAACTTTATTTAATTTGATCTCATGACTCCTGTGCTCTGCCCAGGGTGGATACTAGGTGTGTGAGTATGGAGGGTGAAAGTGCAAATAGTGGTAAGTAGGTGGCAAGGGTTGGAATGAGTTGCCAATAAGTTGGCATAGGGGCTATAGAGTATCGTCGAGCATGCTGAGTATGCTGCGGTCGTGAATTAACTTGTGCTTTAAGGCTGAGTTCCACACGCACCAACCAATAATACAAATCATTAACAGTGGAATCAATGAATTCACCCGGCCTTTGGATGCTCAGGTTGAATCTTGCTTTCTCTATAACTAGATTCCTATTAAGGCTGAAGTACTTATTGCAGGCCCCCAAAACCTTGTTGTAAAGTACCAACAAGTACTATCAAGGTCTTCTTGATACTTTGACATACCACAGCCTCATCAGCTACAGCTCCAACATAAAAGGGGACAGACCTAGTGTATCAATGCTTTTCCTGATAAACCAAAGTCATGTATTACCTTTCGAGCTATCTCTTCTAGGGCCCCCATTGTTAAACTTGCTGCCGAACCTTGATGTGTTGGAAAGGCTGTGGAATGGTTCGTAGCTGTTCAGCAGCCTATTGGCATCATGCGTGTCTCACTGTCCCCTCGCCATGGTGCTTTTGACCTTTTTTCTTCATCATTGCGAAGGTGACATGTTCTAACATCTTTACCCATGCGTTACCAATCTGTGGCCTCGGTTTCCTAAACTGTGGTATTCAGCACTACTGCCGCCATATTTTGAGGAGGTTAAACTTAGTCAACGAGTGACTTGAGATTGTCGCATTATAGTGCTTTTTAAAATTTCTGCTATTTGCAAGACTTCATAGTAATTACAAAGTCTTCAAGGCACTGATGGTTCTGCATCTCTCTTTCTTCGAGCCTCTTGGCCATCTGACCCTTGATGTCATGCTAAAGGCATCAATAATACCCTGGTCTCAGCAACATAACCATCACGGGCTGAGGTCGTTGACAAAGGCCTGCTTTCACAACCTTGCCCTGCCTGAGCTGCGGTGATGTTCAGGTTAAACCACCACCAGTTAGCTCTTGCCCTCATAGGGGAAACTGCCGAGCGTCACCTGGGACTATGGCGACTTTATTTGTTTTACTCCACAGGGATAAATATTGGCCAGGACAACAGGTGTAACGCCTCTGTTCAGGATAATTCTATGGAATCTTATCCACCCAGCTAAGAGGACAAAGAGGGCTTTTTAGTTTAACATTAGATCCACACAATAACATCTCCAACAGTGCATCCTTCCATGAGTACTGCACAAGAAAGCCAGTCTTGATTTCTCTGTTCGGGTACCGGGATGAAATTTGAACACACAGGTTTTTATTCAAAGGCTATAGATGGCAACCTATTGCACCATCATTAAAACTGGTCTAACAGGAATGCTGACTGTTACTGTCAAACCATGATATAGGTGCTACACCTACATGTTTTTTCTTTTGTGTGAAAAACTCCACTTAACCACAAAATAGAACATTTGGAGGTGATTACAACCCCAAAAACATTTGTGTTGAGTGAAACCTGAAAGAGCAACTTGTCCACTTCCAGTTGTAATGGAGTTGGTGCAAGAGATGGACAAGTAAATATCTCTCAGGAGGTGAATCGGTTGTTGAAACGTTGTAATGAGGTTGCATGCTTCCATCCTGAGAGGGTTTCTATTTTTAACACGTTTTGGTCATTTTCCTGGAGCTCAGGAAAGCCAGCAGGTAATAACAATAATAATAATCATCTTTATTGCCACAAGTTGGCTCACATTAAAACTGCAATGAAGTTACTGTGATAAGCTCCAGGTCGCCACATTCCAGCGCCTGTTTGGGTACACTGAGGGAGAATTCAGAATGTCCAATTCACTGAACAGCTGGGCCAGGATTCTCCTAGCCCGCCAGGTCGGATAATTGGCGGCGACACAGGAAATTCCCGCCACGCCGCTCTGACGCCGGGCTGCTGATTCTCCGGTGAATCGGCGGCAATCACGCCCACGCGATTGCTGTGGCGCCGGTCAGGGGCCACTGAAACAGACCCCCGAGGCGATTCTCCGTGGGCGACCGGCCGAACTCCGGCTGAGTTCCGCCGAGTCCCGGTGGCATGGTTCCAACCTGGTACCACCCGGCGGGAGGTCGGACCCGTGGCCGCGGTGGACGTCCTGGTGGGGGGCAGGGGGGGATCTGACTCCGGGGGGGGGGGGGCGGGGGTGCCTCCACAGGGTCCAGGCCTAGGATCAGGGGCTTCCGATCAGCAGACGTCCACAGTATGGGGGGGCCTACCTCGTTCTGTGAGGGCCTGCTGTTAGGTCTCCGATATGTTGCTCCGCGCCGGCGCGGCGACGGCAACCATGCCCATGCACCGGTGCGGAGACGGCCATCGCGCACATGCACGAACCCGCGCCAGCCTAGCAGGGATACCTTTCGGCGCCGGAGAAGTGCGCAGCACTCCGGCGCCGTGCTAGCCCGCTGAAGACCGCTGAATTGCTGGGCCAAGAGGCGTTGATGCCGGTGTACATCACTCCGGCATTTAAGCTGACGCCAACACTTGGCTGGTGTTTCGGAGAATCCCGGCCCACGTCTTTTTTGGGGACTTGTGGGAGGAAACCGGAGGAAACCCACGCAGACACGGGGAGAACGTGCAGACTCCGTAAAACAGTGACCCAAGACGGGAATTTAATCTGGGACCCTGGCGCTGTGAAGCAACATTGCTAACCACTGTGCTACCGTGCTGCCCAGGAAGCAAGAACGTCTAGACCAATCAGATGAGTGCCTTTGCAGCGGTTACTGTGGACCATGACGAACAGTCCCAATAAAGCAACCTATAAACTACTCATCTCCAACACCTTTCTCATGATCAGAGTAGTCAGCCCTTCTTGCCTCTTTTTTACTTGCCGATGCTCCCAAGACCAGGGAAACCTGGCTGACAGAAGTTAAGGACAGAAAACGTGCTAAAATGGAGGCAACCCACCTCCTTAAAATGTTCCGATGAAATTCCCGCCCTGGAGAATGGATTGGCTGCCTGCCCCCTGGTACACCCCTGTTCTAACCAAAAGTGGCTTCAGATATTTGTGGGTTTCCACTTGAAATGATAGAAAGTGAACTTTGCACCCAACCCAAATCCACTCAATTTTGCAGCTTAGAGATGCCCGTTTACAGTTCCAGGGCAGAAGTCTTTGGTTCTGAAACTACGCCGGGGCAGAATTCGTGGAGTTCCATGACAGCAAAACTGGCGCTGCACCGAGGTTGTCACTCAGGAAGTTGATAACAAGCTGCAGCCGCATATGCGCATTTCACTCGCCACACACACCATCCCAAACAACAAGATTCCAACAAGGAGAGCGAAATCCTATGTGTCGCTCCCACTGCTAGATGCCGTGGAGGAGAGGCGCGCAACCCAGTACCCCGGAGTGGGAAGGAAGCTGCCAGCCGCTGCTCTTCGCTGTCCCTGGACACAGGTGACAGAGGTCGTGAGCGCCGTGGGCAATTCCGTCAGGGTTGGCCAACAGTGCTGTAAAAAACTGCACCGCCCCCTCCTCACCAGGGCGTGGCCAAACCCCCACCCCGCACCACATGCCGGCACACCATGAGAGGGAGAAGACTGGAGGGGAGCCACCGGACTTGTGGCAGCGTGCAGTGGAACAGGGGGTACTGGATGGTCGGTGGGCCAACAAAGAGGGCAGTTGCCGAGGCAAAGGTCGGCATTGGGCGAGGAAGTGAGGCCCTGCTGAGTTGCAGTTGCCCATGGCACATATGTCACACTCCCAGCACCAACCCCACAGCTCCCCCCACACCCCGTTTCCACCACCCCCGCATCCCATCTCCATCACCACCATCCCTCTGGTGCGATGTCTTTTCGTCCGACGTCACTTCGTCCAACGTCACTTCGTCCACGTCTTTTGGTCCTACGCCTTTTTGTCCGATGTTTTTTTTTGTCCAACGACTTTTTGTCCAATTGTAAATAAACTCCGTAGAAAACAAGGTATAATATCTTCAATGATAGATTCACAGAACTAATGATTTATTATGAGAATTTTATTGATAAAATACAAGTAAAATACAGTGGAAAAATGTATTTAAAAAAAAAGTTATTTAAGAAAAGTAATAAGATTTAACTATCTAAAAGTTTACTAATTACTAAAAATTACTAAAAGTAATAAGATATCACTTAAAATTGATGCAAATTATATGCCACATTCCTCAAAAAATCAATTTTTCTTGTTGAACCATATTCAGTGACCAATCTTTTGAGGCGTTCAGTTATGTTTTTATATCGCGTACATGAATTTGACGGATCTCCCCGAAGAATTTGAGCCTTTTTGCCTTTAACGAACCCTTCCTCTTCCTTCAGAGTTTTGATTAATCTCCAAATATTCAAATGTGCTCCACCCGCCGAACGCTTTAACGCAGAATGAAATCCTTCTGAAGCATTATTTGTTCTTGGTAGATCTTGAAGAATACGCTGATTAACATTCCATACAGCTATCGGGAATGTAGGTGGTTCTCTCCTTCGTCTAGCACCACGTCCTCTTACAATGCCTATGTTAGTCAAGTCGAAGTAAACGATGAATTCAGCAGGTATTTCTTCATCGTCTATTAAATCTTCATAAGCCTCTTCAACATCTTCAACGGGGAGGAAGGCTAATGCTGAAAAACATTTTAATTTTAAGACAGAATTCAGAGTCTCTATTGTATTTTTCTTTGAGGCCTAAATCTGTAATTTTTCGAAACACTGATTGGCTCAAATGAAACAAACATGCCACGACAGATGAATTAAGGAATGATGCATTAAATGCCTTGTGAACTGCAACTTCGAAATCTGCCATGATATCAAGCGGATCTGCATTAGGTTGCATAATTTTCAATTGCTCAAAAAATAATTTGTATGTCTGCTTTGTTTTATTCGGCAGTAATGCAAAGACCCGTGGAAAACTGCTACCTTTAACTTGTATATGAATGCAAAACAGTTGAAACCACTGTTCTGGCACAATCTTGAAGGTTCCATCACATGACCAATGTCTTTGGACAAAAAAATCATCGGACAAAAAGACGCAGGAACAAAAGATGTGCGGACAAAAAGACGTAGGACCAAAAGACGTGGACGAAGTGACGTTGGACGAAGTGACGTCGGACGAAAAGTCGGGTCACGATCCCTCCACACCCCGCTCCACCATCACCATCCCTCAACAGCCCTCTCCACCACCACCATCCTCCCACACCCCATCTCCACCACCTCCACATCCCATCTCCATCACCACCATCCCCCCACACCCCATCTCCACCACCACCACTCCAGACCAGGTCTCCACCACCCCCACATCCCATCTCCATCACCACCATCCCTCCACATCCCTCTCCACCATCAGCATCCCTCAACAGTCCTCTCCACCACCACCGTCCCCCCACACCCCATGTCCACCACCACCACTCCACACCCCGTCTCCACCATCTCCACATCCCATCTCCATCACCACCATCCCTCCGCACCCCTCTCCACCATCAGCATCCCTCAACAGCCCTCTCCATCACCACCGTCCCCCACACCCCATGTCCACCACCACCACTCCACACCCGGTCTCCACCACCTCCACATCCCATCTCCATCCCCACCATCCCTCCGCACCCCTCTCCACCACCAGCCCCCACACCTCCTCTGCACCACCAAACCCCTCCCACCAATGATGTGCAAACGGCATTTACTGTCCATGCGGAGTGGAACGCATTGAGGCACTGGATAACTGTGTTTTGGCATGAACCCGGCGCCAGCCACGGTTTTGGCGTCAAGACCGATTCTCCGCCCAATTGCCTTTGCCGATTGTGATGTCGGCTCAAGGACAATTCCGCCCCCATTGAATGCACCTCCTGTTTACCCAACTTTACAATCTGAGTTTTTCTTATCAAATATTGAAAGCAGTGGCTGCTCATTAGTCTGGAGGTAATGTATTGCATGAGTGCAATTCACATCTGTTAAACAGTGAGATCTTTAAAAGCCGACAGCCAGAACGATCTGTGGTATAATTGAAGAGCTGTGTGGAATCGGAGGAGCTTCTGGAGTAAAAGGCAGACCAGAATCATTTAAATTTACTGAGACTGAAAAGAGTGTAACTACAGATAACTAAGTTATCAATTTCCAACCCTTTATGAAAAAAATCTTAAAATGGATTTCAGACTGCATTAAATAGAGCTTTGTCTAAGATTTTGAGACACTCCTCAAACAATCAGCATCTTCATTAAAATGCTTACTAATTCTGCACAGAGTTATAAATGTAACTGTTTGATTCCTGATGTTTTGAGTGTGGGAGTACAGATTGAGCCCTATAAAAATACGGTACCCATTGTTCTTCGCCCAAGGGAGCTTTATTCATGTCCATGAGAGCATCGAGAAAAACATCATGGATTCTTCCAAAGAGCAGAGAGAGACACACAGAGGAATATTTCCTCTCCTAACTGGGTTGACAACAATTCAAAAGCTTCCAAGAACAAAGCCAACTTCTGTTTCTGCCTGGAAAAGAAAGTAAAATGTAAATGTCGCTGTAATGATATGTATATATGTGTATAACCAAAGGGTTAATTATAAAGGGCAGCATGGTAGCACATGGTTAGCACAGCTGCTTCACAGCTCCAGGGTCCCAGGTTCGATTCCCAGCTTGGGTGACGGTCTGGGCGGAGTCTGCAGTTTCTCCCCTGCGGAGTCTGCGTGGGTTTCCTCCGGGTGCTCCGCTTTCCTCCCACAGTCCAAAGATGTGCAGGTTAGGTGGATTGGCCATGCTAAATTGCCCTTTGTGTCCAAAAGAAGGTTGGGTGGGGTTACTGGTTTACGGGGATAGAGTGGAGGTGTGGGCTTGGGTAGAGTGCTATTTCCAAGGGCTGGTGCAGACTCGATGGGCCAAATGGCCTCCTTCTGCACTGTAAATTCTATGATTCTATAACACCTATCAGTAACACTACCACTAGAGGGCAACGCTAGATCCCAGTATAAGTATCAGCTCCTAGAGGATCTTGGTCTCTTTCAATCCAGGACTGACTAGACAGCCGTAATTTATGATAGATAGCTCTCAGTACAGTTCGTATTTATAGTTATGAATCAGTTAATACATCAATGTTTAATTACTTGCTTTCTAGAGATAGTTCAGTCAAATGTCAAACTCAAATATAATTGATCGTTACTTAATAAATTAGTTTGTTTTAAGTTGAAGACTTGTGATCACACCATCAGACCTTCTGGATATACAGCAACGATACATATTACTGAACCCAGTAATATAACAGTTGCCATGGTCCCAGAGGACTACAGGCTGCTCTTCCTTTTGAGATCTGACTGTGATTTAACCTGAGGGCCACCACACCTCAGTCGAAGGGCGAGGTTGAGAAGGTGGGGCCTTCATGAATAACCGCAGCCTGTACGGTAATTGAACCCGCAAAATAGATTGCAGGCTGTTCCTACACAAAAGTAAATTCCAGTCACATCTGCTGATGCTCCGGCTAGCAAATAGAAATTGAATAACTTTGCACAACACTGCTATAACTGACCTGGGCTTATGGCCGAAATTCTCTGGCCCTCCCGCGGCATGTTTCTCAGTGATGGGTGGCGGCCGCTGTTGGCCGGCAGCGGGATCTTCCGGTCCCACCATTCTCAATGGGATTTCCCATTGAATCCAGCAAACACCACCGGGAAACCTGCGGCGGGGGTGTCCCATCGGTGGAACCAGAGGTTCCCACCGGCGTGACCAGCTGGAAGATCTCGCCCATGCAAGTGTCAGGGTATTCCAAACTGTGCAGCGCTATCCCTGATAGGTTTGGAGTGATAGCATTTGGGGGCTTGAGCTCCTCCTTCTTTGAGGCAATAAAGATGGATGTGGGGAAGAGACTCTGGCAGATCTTGACTCTCTGTCTGCTTGTTGCCAAACAGCAAGGGGTGGATGTTCAGCAAGGGAGTGCAGAAATTACGGGGGTGCAGCAAAGGGTGGATGTTAAGCAAAGGATTGCAGAAATCATGGGAGTGACAGAGGGAGGGAAAAGGTAGAAGGACTGATTATGCGTCTGTGACGGGACGCAAGCAAAAGTGCTTCCGTCACTGGGGAATATGTCGAGTTTTCATGAAACCTGCATAGGTACATAGAAAATCAGCATTTTTAATAAGTAGTTTGGAAACACAGCTTTTCATCTTTATCTGGTGGATTTTCATAAATAATATGTGAACATAAATAATTAACTATGCTATTTTAGTCCTGTTTTGTTTTTGCCAAAGTTCGCAGTGATGTTCATTTACATGTGCTAAAATGGGATCACGTTTGAATATAATTTGAGAAATGTTACTCTATGTCGCCATATTGTTCACAAGCAATCACAAAACAAAATCATGTGCTGAGTAAAAAAACAGCCATTCTGTCACAAGGTAATCTGCAGCAGAACCAAGATTACATGCTTAATGTTACATTATTTGTAAAGGTTATATCACAGGACTCAATTCTGTATTTATATGATTGAATCTTCAAATATACTTTTGCTAAATATCAAAATTAGAATCGCATGAATACGTTTCAATATGTGTTCATTTTATGTTGAGCATAGAATGTTTACTTCTGCCTTTAGCATCATATATCCCTCAGTCATTAAGATGCAAAGTAAGAAAAGAATATAAAATGAGATTGCCAATAAGTGCCCTAGAATATTGTATTACTTTCGAGTATTGATGCTTGAGTCTAAAAACATCCTTGCTACCTGAAGCTAAATCCTTCAATGCAACTGCTGGGAAATTAAATCATATCCAGAATTTTCAAGTAGACGGGTGCTCGATCCGTGTCATCCGTGAGCTGGCGCGGAACATATCCTCACCAACTTCTGTCGGCTTGATGGCACTTCACGAGTGTTGATGGGAAGAAGACAAAACATCTGTCCATCACCGGGTGAAAGTCCCACCTTGGAGAGCTGCGGACCAATCACATTGGCCAGCAGATCTCCAGTCATTCCAGTAAAAGCGCTGCAGTACCCAGCAGGGTCACGCGTGTTGTGATTTGTGTCTCAGGGGTTAGGTCGGTGCGGGGGATGGAAGTCCAGTGGTCACCGGATCAGAAGGGGATAGCACTCCCAATCAGAGTGGAGCTTCTGACGGAGGCCTCCCACCTCTCCCCTCCCTGCCCAACATCGAACTTTATTCAATTTTAGGTTTCCTCCCCCGATCTATCAACCATCCGCCCACCTAGAAATTGTAGCTGGGTGCAAAACGCCTCTTGAGTGGTCACTTAAGGGCCTTAAATGGGCAAGGGCAGGCTTCCCTTATGAGGCCATGCCATTCCAATGTAAATTCACAACCAGGTTGGGGCAGGATCCTGGAGTCAATCTCATCCATGCAATTTTACTCTCCCTCCTGCCTCAGTACCCATTGGGGCATAAGCTTTTGGCCCATATTCATTTTTTGTGCCATCATTAGATTTTACTTATAATTATGATCTGTATTTCTTGTTGACCATTGTAAGGAATGGTACTTTTCAGAATATTATAGAGTTATTATAGAACTAGCAAGCACTGAATGAGACTATCCAGCACAAGGTTGGTTCAGATAATGTCACGACCCCCTAGGCTAGTGCATGGTCAACAGCTCATGTCTCCTGGACTGGCAGAACAATTGAAATTAACAAATAATTCTTGGAAAATCACCCAAAATATTTTGCCCCTGAATGTCCAATAAATACAGGTTTATAAATTTAAACACAATAACTTTTTGATTAATAACAATAGCTATAAGTAAATATGCAGCAAATACAACTGGTAGACTATTATACCATTCCTACTCCTCCCCCCTCCGTATGTAGCTCACACATACACAAGACAGGCAACCAAACACAGAGGGGAAAAGAGGGGTGCAAAAATAATGATGGAAGTAAAAGGGTAAGAGTCTTTGTTTCAGATGGTCTTCAGCACATTCCCTTCAATCTAGGCTTCCAGTTCGAAGTTTCTGCTTTCAATCTGCAATGGTTTTCACTATAGGTTCATGCAGATACTCTGTAGGTTCAGAAATACAGCAGCTATGCACATTTTCCAGACAGAGATTCACAGCTTCTTCTCTCAGCATCCATGACTCAACTGTCCTTTCCTTGGTTGTCTGAAAACCATCCTTCTCGGCGAGCACCCAATCACTACCTGTTGCTGAGCAGAATCCGGCCTTTTGCCAATTCATGGGCCATCAGCCAACCTATCGAACCAAGTCCCTCCGATCCCTTGGGTTCCAAAAGGTCTGAGTTCTGCTGCTCAAAAGCTAGCACAGCATATTATTTAATAACTGTTGAGTTCCTCACTTCGTTTGCTTGACTTAAAGGTATATGTCCATTAAACATACATGGATCAAAAATGATAACGGCAAAATAAAACAAATGGAAAATAAGGGAATCAACATGAAGGGCCCTTTTAATAAGAACACAGGAATTAGGAGTAGGAATGGGCTATTTGGCCCACTGAACCTGCTCTGCCATTCAATAAGATTATTACTGAATATGCCTGTGTCCTCATATCCACTTTCCTTCCTATCCCTATACCCTTTGATTCCCCTGCCAATCATGAATCTATAAATCAGCCTTAACAATATTAAATAACCTTTCCTCCACCATACCCTGCGAAAGAGAGTTCTCCAGTCTGACGACACACTGACAGAAAACAAAATCCTTATCTTTAATGGGAGATGCTTTATTTTTACCTGTGTCACCCGGTTCTAGTGTCTTGCACAAGGGAAAACCTTCTTTCAGTATCCACCCTGTCAGGTGCCCTCATGATCTGAAAATCAAAATACTGCGGCTCCTGATAGAGAGATTCTCTGGCCTTCCCATGGTGTGTTTCTTGGCGGCAGGAGGCAGTCCACCATTGGCATTTACCATTGAATCCACTGCACGGGAAACCTGCGACCTGGGTGTGCCATTACGGGACCGTAAGATCTCGCTGGCATGAACAGCCAGAAGATCTTGCCCTGCAAATCTGGAACAGAAACAGAAAATGCTGTTAAAAACTCAGCAGGCCAGAGAAACTGAATTAGCGCTTTGTGTCTTGTGTGACTCTTTTTCAACTCAAAACGTTAACCTCTGTTTCTCTCTCCACAGATGCTGCCAGACCAGCTGAGCTTTTACAGCATTTTCTGTTTATGTTCCTACAGATAGACGTGGCTAGTTGTCCTGCAATCATTGGCCAAAGTTACTCAAACGAGTGATCAACATCGAGTAAACAACAAGCCCCCAGAAATAAAAAATATTAAAGGTGTTTGGAGTCACGGGGCAGTCCTCATCAGGCATCTGTCTTCCTCAGATGAAAGAAGACTAGGGGACTCTCTTTCTAACACTACAGCTACTGAACAAAATGCTACTGCCACAAACTGCAGCGAACAACAAACCTTGCAATATCGGTCCGTTATGTTCCAGGATCAGTAAACTGCTCTTGTACCTCTCATGGCAGTTAAAGAAAGCACTAGCTGGACAATCTGAAGGCTTCACTTGGAAGTTTTGATATTGACTTTGAGTCCTGGGAGAAACACGCCCAGGTGCAACCAGATAAATATTGTGCAATGTCCTTCGAAAGCAAGCGCATATCAAAAGCTGAGAGAAAATACAAGGAAAGGAAATCCTGAGCCAATAATTCACCCAAAGCTCAATGGTCCTATTTTCAACAGAACCTTTCTGGTGCAGATTGGCCTCAGTCATCACTTATGTACTACCGGAACCCCGCTGAACATCGCACACGATGAACATTTAGCTTCAAGCCTAAATAAAGTTTGAAGTTGGTATTTACATTTTGGAATAATATAATTACTTTTTAAATTATTGCGTAGAAATGATTCAATATTATTGGGCTTCTGGCATGCCAGGAAATTAATTTGTGGGTTTCTTTTCTACTGCAAATTGACAAAGCCGTACTGATCCAAGATACAAATGGAATGATGTTGTTGTAAACGTTTGTGCTACAAGAAGAGCATTAAGTCCATTATGTTTATGGCTGTGCCAGTGGGAATACTACAACAGAGAAATCTACTGGTGTCTTGTTTCTCTGCTTTCTCCCCTATAAATACCCTGGAATATTTGAGCAAACTATAGTTGATTCGTGGTCAAAGGAAATGGCTGCTACTGCGACATATCCATACAGTCTAGGTCCTAGTCAAGACTACCAGGATGCCGGGCCCTGTCCGGGCCGGCTTCCATACAGCCTAAGTACGAGCCCCAGCTGGGAGGGCCTCTGCCCTCTAGCCGGGAAGCTCGTACTCCACGGGGAGATTGATTAGACTATCAGCGGGCCTCATGAAGGTTATTAAATCCCCTAAGCATTCGATACAAATGTCCAAACATACAGAAATGGCAAGAGGTAAAAGCTGTAGGCACTGTCCCATGCAGACAATGAGCAAACTGATGCAACTGACCCACCCCTGTCAGGAAATGTCCCACGGCAGACAACAACAAAGATCAGAGTTTCATGAAAAACTGGGAAGCAGCTGCCACCATCCTCAAGGAATCAAGCAGGGTTAGAGAGAGACATTAACTTCACATCATTCTATACCTGTAATTTATCAAGTTCCCATTGAAGGGTAACCAAATCACCTCTCTATGTGAGGACTTGAATGAGAGACAATGCAGGAGGAGGCTGCGACTATTCAGGGATGGCGCTGATGAGCTCCGCGCCTTTCTTCAAAGAGACCTGGAGGCAAGGGGATGCCAGAGGCCTACACCGTCCAGAAGGCACTGAAGTTCTCAGTGATCCTTAACCTTTCTTCGACTGGATTGTTCCGAGGAATCGCAGCTTAGCTCTTCCGGGCCTTCACCCATGCTGGAACCCAAATGTGATTTGCAAAACCTACTTCTAACCTGCCTGCATCTCCCTGTGACAAATATATGGCAGGAAGCAGGGTGGAAGTGGGAATGCTTTAGTGAAGTATTAGAATAGACCCGATTCGCTTTTAATAAACCTAGCCCCATACTAAGATATCATTCTTTATTATCTAATAGCTAACTATATGGTGCTTCATTTAACATTTTTTGAAAATCCAGGTGTGCAATATTAACAGGATTATCTTTATCCACAATTCTGATCACATCCTCAGTGAACTCATTCAGGTTAGTAAGGCAGGATCTACATTCCTCTAAGAGCTGTCAAATTCTCCAAGTGATCACATTTTCCAAATGTCTCCTCGCAACAATCCATAATTGCTGGGATCTTGATTTCTAAGCAATGCAAATGCATAATGTTTCCTTGAAATAACAGCAACTGACTAAGAGATTAATGAACGATTGTTCTTTGCTGTTTCTGTTCCCAGGTCATTTGAAATTTCTCTCAGTATTTTTTCTTTGCTTTATCAAAGAATCATACGCTGGGAATTTTTGACCCTGTGGCGGGATCACCACAGACGTTGAGGCTGCCAGTCAAAAGGTTCCATTGACTTTCAGCCGGACTGGAAGTTCCCCATGACAGGTGGGTCTGGAAAACCCCATCCGATAAGGAAATCATTCAGCTTGATGTGTCTGTGCTAATTCTCTCCAAAACCAATTCATCTAGTGCTATTCTTCTGTCCTTTCCCCGTAGCTTTGCACATCTTCTCTTGTACTGGTACTTATCCAATTCCATTTGGAAAGTCATGATTAAATCTGCCTCCACCATGCTCTCAAGCAGTACATTCAAGATCCTAACCACTTGCTACAAAATCATATAAATGCTGGCCCTTTTGCCAAGCACCTTAAGTCTCCCCAATTTTGGGGCGGCACGGTGGTGCAGTGGTTAGCATTGCTGCCTCACCGTGCCGAGGTCCCAGGTTTGACCCCTGCTCTGGGTCACTGTCCGTGTGGAGTTTGCTGGTTCTCCCCGTGCTTGCGTGGGTTTTGCCCCTGTGGTAGTCACCACTGATGTATTATAATGTGTATATATATATGGGTTTTACGGTAAGGCCCCGGTACTACAGGTACGGGGGTAGATCCCTGCCTGCTAGCTCCGCCCAGTAGACGGAGTATAAATATGTGTGCTCTCTGTACAGCAGCCATTTCTTCAGCTGCTGTAGGAGGCCACACATCTCTGTGTAACAAAGCCTCGATTACATTCTACTCTTGTCTCATCGTAATTGATAGTGCATCAACCCCCACAACCTACAGATGTGCAGGCTAGGTCAATTGGCCACACTAAATTGCCCCTTAATTGTAAAAATGAATTGGGTACTCTAAATTTATTGTAAAAAATTCTCCCCAATTTAAAAAAAATTGCAATTGAAGTCCATCAGCAGAGATTTAAAAAAGATGCTATTGACTTGCTATCACCCATTTTACACTGTGGCACAATACAGACAAGGGGCTGGATTCTCATTTTGGGAGACTAAGTCCCCTCGCCGGCATGAAAATGGTGGTGTTGTATGCCAGGAAAACTGGTGCAAAATGGCCACCAATTTGCCGTTTTGCTGGAGGCTAGCAGGGAGCCAGCGTAGAGCTCCCAGTGCTAGCTGCCGTTATGGCCCTGAGCATATCCGGATCTGTGGCCGTGCATGTGCATGGCGGACTCAGCCCGCGGACCTGGACCGCAAAAATAGTACCCCCCTTCGGCCCGGACCACCCGTCCACGGTATTCCCAGCTCTGAAAGAAGCCCTCTCTGCCCGCGATTGGCTTTCCCTCAACTGTGGTGCCCCCGAACTGAGTCCGCAGCCGTCACGCTCGGGTCACGACGGGTGAGACCACGCCGTCGGGAACTCGGCCGGTCGGATTCGGAGCATCAAGGGGCGGGCCTCAGGCAATGGCCTCAGGCCGTGGATACGTGGTGCGGCATACTGCTAGAGTACGCTGCTTTTCAGGGGGCGGAGCATCGTGAAAGCGGCACCGCCCCCGATTTTGGCGACATCGGGGATTCTCTGCCCCCTCGACATAGATTTCGGCTTCGGGGAGTGGAGAATCCAGCCCAAGATCGACCCCTTTGAATCAAGATAGTGCATAGTCCAGAGAAACCAGAGCAAAGTGTAAGAAAAGAAGAAAAAAGCTAAATTTAGCTGTACTGAATTCAAGACTACCTGGTAGAAATTGTGTCCATAAAAATATGTTTGATATTGAAATAGGAAATTTTCATTGTGAAGGAAAGAAAGATAGGATATAAATTTAATAAAAGTGGAAGATTGCCATGAGCTTTCGGCAATTTTTTATTGCTTATTTTGCCAAGCTCCTTAAAGAATCTGAACAGGAATGTTACATTTGAGCAGAAGAAAGCTCTGTAGAATATTCAATTTTGCAATCTTCCCAGTCTACCAATCAAAGGACTGAGTTTTCCAGTTATATATCAGAAGTGGTGTGTAAATTGAAAGACTGGAGAAAATTAGATGACTTTTATTCAAACTTTTCAGAAACAATTCTCTGTCATTTGAATCTACTTTTTGAGTCTGCATAATTCTCTGGATAAACTTCCTGAAGCTGACTTTCTTGTCAAATTTCTGACACCTGGCAACATTTTTGTTTATTCCCTCTATAATAATCTTTATTGTCACAAGTAGGCTTACATTAACACTGCTATGAAGTTACAAGTGAAAAGCCCCTTGTTGCCATATTCCAGCGCCTGTTCGGGTACACGGAGGAAGAATTACAAATGTCCGAATTACCTAACAGCACGTATTTCGGGACTTGTGGGAGGAAACTGGAGCACCCGGAGGAAAACCACGTAGACTCAGGGAGAACTTGCAGACTCCTCACAGACAGTGACCCAAGCGGGAATCGAACCCAGGACCCTGGAGCAACGGCGCTAACCACTGTGCTACCGTGCCGCCCGTACCCGTTGTTGGACAATAATATTGTTCCTCTTATTAGTTGTCCAAAATTTGCTTGCAATGCCCCAGATATTACCTGGTCAATGCTTTGTATAGCAACAGTCGGTATAGCAGCACGGTAGCATAGTGGTTATCACAGCTCCAGGGTCCCAGGTTCGATTCCTAGCTTGGGTCGCTGTCTGTGCGGAGTCTGCACATTCTCCCCGTGTGTGCGTGGGTTTCCTCCGGGCGCTCCGGTTTCCTCCCACAGTCCAAAGATGTGCAGGTTAGGTGGATTGGCCATGCTAAATTGCCCTTAGTGTCCAAAATTACCCTTAGTGTTGGGTGGGGTTACTGGGTTATGGGGATGGGGTGGGGGTGTGGGCTTGGGCAGGGTGCTCTTTCCAAGAGCCACTGCAGACTCGATGGGCCGAATGGCCTCCTTCTGCACTGTAAATTCTTTTTTTTTTATAAATTTAGATTACCCAATTATTTTTTCCAATTAAGGGGCAATTTAGCATGGCCAATCCACCTACTCTGCACATTTTTGGGTTGTGGGGGCGAAACCCACGCAGACACGGGGAGAATATGCAAACTCCACACGGACAGTGACCCAGAGCCGGGATCGAACCTGGGACCTCAGCGCCGTGAGGCGGTTGTGCTAACCACTAGGCCACCGTGCTGCCCTTGCACTGTAAATTCTATGAAATATGATGACAAGTGGCCTGAGATATTCAGTAACTTCCATCCCTTCATTCAAAGCCATTTAAAGGTAGTCATAAAATAAGATAACATTCTGTCCTTGGAGTGATTCAATTTTTTAACCATCTTATTTGGCATTAAATTATAAATTAGCTTTGAAATGATTTTATAATGAGAGGAGTGTAGAATTCAAGTTTCGATGTGATTCAAAAGGACATGATTAACTTCGCGATGGCATTCTTTCAATTCAAAGTCAGAAAATCTATTTTGTTTTGCTGAATGCTTCTGCAGTTATTTGAAAAATAAATGAATAGACAATGCTTTTTCTTTTCAATTACATATTGATTGCTCCCTGTAAGCAACTCCTGTTTGGTTAATGGTCCTGGAACCAATCAAAAAATGATTGGATAGAAATTCCTGAAACTTGTCACAGCAGAAAGCTCATTTCTTTGGATACAAATGAGAGTAAAGAGTGGAGACCAGGGAAACTGGGTCTCTCCCTTCCTCAATGTCATCTGAGATCTGAAATAGTGTAGGTCAGATAGGCTTCAGATGGTTTCACGGGTCGGCGCAACATCGAGGGCCGAAGGGCCCGTACTGCGCTGTAATGTTCTACGTTCTATGTTCTATATCCTGGTGTTGGTGCTGAGGAGGGAAGAGCTTCTTTGCAATAATATGGTAGTAGGCGCTGGGCTTATGGCACTGATAGAAATGAGGCATTCTTACCAGCTCACTCCTTGGTTGAAAGTTCACTGTGCACATCACCGCCTGGTGCATCGGCCGGAGGTTGCAGAGGCAGCCCAAGAGAACGGTCAATTCTTCCCACTCAGGAATGTGTGCAAGTAATTGGTGTCCTGAGCACTATCATCTTACAGAGGCCTGGAATTCCAGTCGGTACATTGAAATATGTGTTGTCAGGTGAACCGTAGAATCGTAGAATTTACAGTGCAGAAGGAGGCCATTCGGCCCATCGAGTCTGCACCAGTTAACCTGCGTCTGTTGGGGGGCGTGCAAGCAGCATGTAAACTCTAGGTCGCTTGCTTATTTCAATGATCCGTGTGTACAGCCAGTACAAAGTTTGTTGACAGCATTCCTATTGAAGATGCTTGACATGGGGAGGACTCCATATCACTTAAAGGCAGTCAGAATGTCTTAAGGGGAGCTAGAATCTGGCTGAACCAAGTGTTGTGAGGAACTGTGGTGTGAAAAGTATCACTAAGAAAGCACAAGCTGGAAATCAATGTTCTTCGGTGCTGCATTGCGACGTATCTTATTCCACTGAACCCCTCAAGACTGATGATTGGGAGAAAGTCACCAACAAAAGCAATGCCAAGAGCATTGCTCCCAGGCCGTAGATGCAGTGTCGTAAAACGTTCCATGAATCGTCAATATAAAATCACTGTTCAGCAACAGCCGCAGACACATTCATTGCACCAATGTCCCCAAAATCCCTCATCCCCTCCTGCCCAGAACTTTACCCTCTGCTCCAAGTAGCACACAGTATTTCACAACATGCTTCATCATGGGCGGGATTTACCGACCAACCCGCCTGGACTGAGGCAAGTGTTATGGCCATGATTGCCACGATGGGAAGAGACAGTTTGCAAGCCTTGGGCACTGGCGATGATGGAGGATGTTATGTTACGTGATCGCAATACGTCGTTACTCTGTGCTTTACTCCCAGAATGGTCTGATGGTTGGATTTCAATGAAACTAACAATCAATTGAAAGCAAATGATATTTAATGAATAACGAATATAAATACGAATGAGTTTGTTCACTCTACAGAACTATAACTGGTGATAAAGTAAATCAGAAGCAGTAGTAACTATGTTTAACTACACGTGATGACTGAGCTATATCTCTCTAACACTCTGCTGTCTGGTCACTCCTGGTTCGAAGAGATGGAGGATCCTCCAGGTTCAGTTTATATACCTGAATCTCGTGCTGCCATCTAGTGGTTGTCTAACACTATGATGCAGTTGTTAACCCTTTACATACCAGCAGATATCAGATCACTACAGAGGATGCACTGAGCAAAGTTACTCTGATAATAAATAAAAAAACAGAAAATGCTGGATAGACTCAGCCGCTCTGGCAGCATCTGTGGAGAGAGAAATGTTTCGAGTCTAAAGGGCCCTGCTACACCTAATTCTTCTGCTCTCTCCAGACCTATCCCTCACCCCACTCAGCTTGCAGGACAAATTGCAGACACGCTCAATACATACTTCATCTTCACTGCTCCACTTCTCACACCAAAATCCAACTATCGTACCATTTTCACATTAGCTCCTCAGAATGTATGAGCCCCACATCCATTGGTAGAAGAAGATCAGAGTCACCATCATCACTGGATCTCATTCTTGCAGTCATCAGGTGAGATATTGGCACAACAAGGACTTCAGAAGCTGGATTAGTAGAGGGACGGTGTCTCATGCTACATACAGTGGCCAAGGTAGGGGTGTAGGACACCACAGGTGTCAACTTGCTGAAGTATGAGGTTGTATATTAGTGCAATTGCAGAGGACTCAGAAACAGACTTCAAAGTTCAATTGTGTATAAAATGGGAAAACGATGGTGGTTGCCAGATAGCTTGTGCATGTTGCAGAACATTTGGGAGCTCACTCCAACTTGATGGTGGCACGCTGGGACAGTGGTTAGCATTGCTGCTTCACAGCGCCAGGGACCTGTGTTTGATTTCAGCCATAGGTAAATAAATAAATAAATAAATAAATACAACTAACTGTGTGGTGTTTGCACGCTCTCTCTGTGTGTACGTCCATTTCCTCCGGGTGTTTCGATTTCCTCTCACAGTCCAAAATGCGCTGGTTTACGTGGATTGGCCATGATAAATTTCCCCCTAGTGTCCAGGAATATGCAGGTTAGGTGACATGGTTTTGTGGATAGGGCGGGGAGATGGCACTCGGTCGAGTGCGCTTTCAGAGGATTGGTGCAGACCGGATGGGCTGAATGGCTTCCTTCTGCACTGTATGTATTCCGTGATTGTGCCGAGCATGGAACCCATTCTTTCCAACTGGGAATGAGTGGTCAGCACCATCAGCAATGCAGTGGAATTGGCTATGGTGGAGCAGCTCATGTTGAATCTGGCAACATAATACAAAATGACGCCATGGAAGTTCAGCCAGCTGCCAGCTCGGATGTGGAGGCCCGCTACTGAAAGGCTCCTGAAGGGCATGTTCTCACACCAGCACTCTGTTCTCTAGGAGAGCACTAAGAGATCTGAGATTTCACCCTGGAAGATTGCCACCGCGGGCAATATTCCAGCTACCCATTCTAGCTGCACCTTTGTTGCAGTCCAGGCCAAAATGGCAGAGTTGGTTGCCAGACCCACTGAGCCCAGAGATGCTTGACACCATCCTCCAAGCCTACAACGGTGAACTCACTGAAATCTTAGCAGCTTACCAACTCCCAAGCTGTAGAAACACCATGCAGGAGCAGAAGAGTGGGCAAGGGAGCGCAAAAGAAAGGCACTATGGGTATGCACAAGAGTGAATATTCATATTTTTCTGTGATTAATAAATAAATCTGGTTTCAGCTTTGCTTTAGGTGTTGGCTTTTATATTTGTAATGAAAGGATGGCAAGACCAATAAATGTAGAATGGAGGAAGTCAATGTGACTATGGTTGTAACAAGTGCATGGAACTTTTGGAGAATGGGGAGTGGTAGATGTGAATTATTTGTACCACTCCACCATGAGTTGGTCTCTGAAATATCAGGAAATCTCGACTCTCTTGAGGGTTGCCTGTCCTCTTGTCCTTTCTTCTATACCTCCCAAAAATGTATGTCTAATTTCTACCCCACTGTGCCATCAGTATTAATGGAGCCATTACCCAAGATTCTTCAGTAGACAGGCAGGTTGTTATGTCTTGTCTCAGTTAGGGCAGCACGATGGCGCAGTGGGTTAATCCTGTTGCCTCACGGCGCTGAGGTCCCAGGTTCGATCCTGGCTCTGGGTCACATTCTCCCCATGTTTGTGTGGGTTTCACACCCACAATCTAAAGATGGGCACGCTCGGTGGATTGGCCATGCTAAATTGCCCCTTAATTGGAAAAAATGAATTGGGCACTCTAAATTTATTTTAAAAAAGTATTGTCTCAGTTCGATCACATTGATTGGCTCAGTGAATCTGGTCAAGGACTGGACCACATCTGAAGAGACCCATATTTTTGGGAATAAAGGCTTGAGACCTACATTTCTCCCCATTTCAATGAGAGCTACTAATGTGGCAGGGCCTTGCACAATGGGTTCATTAAGGTTCCAGAAATTAATTCAATTAAGAAGCCTCGTTATAACCTCCTTGGAGAGTCAGAGCATCACACCCATTTCTCTACACCTGTTTCCAAAGGGTTTGATGTGGAAGAGCCATCTAAAATATTTAAAATTATTCTCTTGTGAAGACCCTGATGTTTGGGAAATCTCAATTTTTAAATAGTCAATTACGACATGTGGGCATCACTGGTTAGGCCAGCATTGATTGCCCATCCTTAGTTGCCCTACAGAAGGTGGTGGTGAGTTGCCTTCTTGAATCGCTGCCATCCCTGAGGTGTAGGTACACCCACAATCCTGTTAGGGAGGGAGTTCAAGCATTTTGAGCCAGTGACAGTGAAGGAACGGTGATTTATTCCCAAGTCGGGGTGGTGAGTGACTTGGAGGGAAACCTCCAGGTGACGGGGTGCCCAGGTATCTGCTGCTCTTGTCCTTCTAGATGGTAGTGGTGGTGGGTTTGGAAGGTGCTGCCGAAGGAACCTTGGTGAGTTACTGCAGTGCATCTTGTAGATGGTACACACGGCTGTCACTGTTTGTCGGTGGTGGAGGGATTGAATGATTGTGGACGGGGAGCAATCAAGCGGGTTACTTTGTCCTGGATGGTGTTGAGCTTCTTGAGTGTTGTTGGAGCTTCATTCATCCAGGCAAGTGGAGAGTATTCCACTGCACCCCTGACTTGTGCTTTGTAGATGGTGGACAGGCTTTGGGAGGTCACTGTTCACAGAAACATAGAACCATACGACAAAGAAAGAGTTAATTTGTCTCACCGCCCATGTGCCAATGACCCCCTATCCTTCTTCATTACCCCACTCTTTAGTTTTTCATTTTTTTAGCAGATCCTAAATTCCCTTTCAAAACGTACGGTTGAATCTTCTTCCAAAACCCTTTCAAGGCAGTGTATTCCAGTGCACCTCCCTTCTGTTTGTCAGGTTAATTAGTTGAAACTGTGTGCTCTGGTTACTGGCCCAGCCACCGGTGGAAAGTTACGCACTTACTTCCTCGATTAACACAAGAATTAGGAGCACGCATAGACCGTTTGGCCTCTCAACTCTGCTCCCACCATTGGTTGTGGCTGACCTGATTGTGACCTCAGCTCCACAATTCCATCTGCCCTCCATAACTCTTGGTTCCTTTGCTGATCAAAAAATCTATCCAACTCAAATCTGAATGTCTCCAATGACCCAACTTCCACTACTCTCAGGGGACGAGAGCTCCACTGACTAAAAGAAGGCTAAGGGAAGAACTCTCTCATTTTGAGACTAAGCGCGGTGTCAGGTAGCTTTGATGGTGCCTATCCTGCTGGCCAGAATGGAAGGTCCCACGTCAGATTCTGTGCTTGGTTTTATTTTATCCCCTCTCTCTATCAGGATGGGGAAAGAGAGCTATAATTCCACAGTGGCGGTGGTGGGGTGTGGGAACGTAATCCTGGGAATTTTGATCCTTAACGCAGGAATTGAGTATATTGGTGGGGGAGCAGGAGTGGGGCAGGTGATAATCGGGCTGGTTGGTGAACTTGATCTGATGGGGGAAAGCTTTGGGACTCCCTGGGAAGCACTCAAAGTTCTCCCTTCAGCTGCCAGGTTTCCAGGAACCTGAAAGCCTTAAAATTACAGAGCTGGATAAATCAGAGACTGTCAGCTTCATGTCAGGGGGGAGAAGGCAGGAGAATGGGAATGAGAAAATATCAGCCATGATTGAATGGCGGAGCAGACTTGATGGGCCGAGTGGCCTAATTCAGCTCCTATGTCTCATGGTCTTATGTCAATATTTGATTAGCAAACCGACTTCCTGCAAGAACGAGGGTTGTCTCTTCCTTCCCCTGTCCCCATTAAACCTGCCAGTAGATGGGGAGGGGTTATGTACGGGGAGGGGCAAGGTTTGGGGTGTGTTTGAAATTTGACACCGACCCACTCATTATTGGTGGTTAAGAACAGTCCAATTATTCCTATGTGCTGCACGAAATGCTGGTAAACCTCTGTTCTCATTATCCGATTTGTTACGCTTGGGAAACCTGTGCCTTAATTATAAAGGATGCCATAACTTCTCTTCAATTGGTATTCAGTGTCATTAAGAAGATTGAACTGATCATACCTTAAGGCAGTTCAGTCAGATTACTGCCATTTTATGGTGCGAATATAAATTGTAACTCATAAAGTCAGTTTAAGGGGCTTTGTTGTTTTATCCCTCTTATCTCGTACTTTCAATATTCCACACTTTCTGAAAGGCTTTGTTTCCTTGCTTTGTACAATTGCAGGAGTCTGAGGTGCTCCAGAACCTCACCAAAGGGACTATTCTACCTATGTGGATGTGGACAGTAACTTTCAGTATGCTACTAATACATCAGTGAGTTTAATCTCATATATCCATCGTGGAAAATCTGGAACACGATGTCCATGTATTGAGTGGTTGTGTCCAAGGCATGGCTCAGTCTCTGACGGCCATGGCTGAAGGCCTCGACATCATGACCTAGTCACTGAGAGGCGTGTTCCAGACGCAGGTGTGAATTGCTGAGGCACTCCAGAGCGTGGCCCAGTCACTGAGGAGCATCGCTGAGGACGTATACACCAGGATGCAATGGGGAGCCTCCAGGACTGGCAGAGCCAGATTACTCAGAGGCTTCTAGTGTTCTCTCCAGTTGCCCCTCTCTCCCATGGAGTCCCCCAGGACCTTATGGGCGCCCTCAGGAAGGAGGATGCACAGGGGATTAACCTGAGGCCTGCCACTAAGGAGACTACGGTGGTCACCAGTTCTTCTGATTTCCCCCGCCTGACACCGGCGCATCTCAAGGGTAGCGGGCAGAACAGGGCCGCACAGCAATGCCGATAAGCGGGCCAGGGCCCTCTGGCTCCAGACCCCCCAGAGGATGTCCGCCAATAGCATCGAAGGCCACAGGCTGCGGGAAAGCAGCAGGCTAACTCCACCTCTGATGTGCATCCTGAAGACTCACTTAGACATAGGACTAGACCACGAAAGATCAAGAAGAGTGAGGAAAACAGAATAAGTACTGGTCACCATCTACATAGATAGAACAGTACAGCACAGAACAGGCCCTTCGGCCCTCGATGTTGTGCCGAGCAATGATCACCCTACTCAAACCCACGTATCCACCCTATACCCGTAACCCAACAACCCCCCCTTTAACCTTACTTTTTTAGGACACTAAGGGCAATTTGGCATGGCCAATCCACCTAACTCGCACATCTTTGGACTGTGGGAGGAAACCGGAGCACCCGGAAGTAACCCACGCACACACGGGGAGGACGTGCAGACACCGCACAGACAGTGACCCAGCCGGGAATCGAACCTGGGACCCTGGAGCTGTGAAGCATTTATGCTAACCACCATGCTACCGTGCTGCCCCAGTCACAGTAAAACATTCACTATTAAAATGAGTCACACCTGATACTAGAAGCCTCTGTCACCTTAATCTTCACAGTGGGTCTGCCTGCACCTCCCCCTCCGCCTCTCCCCGGCACAGTGGTCAACGATCAAAATTCTCCAAGCAGGCATCATCCTGAGGGTGGGTGTGAACGCACTGTCAGCAGAAACACAAGAGTCAGACTTATTCAGATCCTGAGGAGAACCAGAGCTTTCCTCACAGTGACTGGTCATCACTTTCCTGCCTTCTATAACAACCCGCTGACAGTGCCCACACAGACCCATCACCCTGGAGCGATGTTACACAGACACTTGGAGGGTGGAGCAGGGTGGTCGGGGAGGGGACGGCTTGATGAGTGGGGTAGTGGCGGGGAAAATGCGGGGAAATGGGTTGGTATGGGATGGAAATGAGAGGCTGCATTTTCACCCTCCTCCAGCATGTCGCCCACTGTTGTGCCAGATTGTGGAGGGCACAGCAGACCACCACAAAGCGAGAGACCCTCAGGAGGGTCTACTGCAGGACAGCGCCAGAGTGGTCAAGGCAACGTAACCGTATTTTCAGCAGCCCGATGCATCGCTCAATGACACGGGTGGCAATGTGGGCCTCGTTTTATCAGGTCTCCGCCTCATTCTCAGGCCTTCAGAAGGACATGACACAGGTGCTGCTCTGTCGCTCTGCTCAGATGCAGTCGTCTGTGGCATATGCTGTCCGTCAGCCCATGGGAGGACAAATGGCACCTATGCACCATGGGCCATTGCTGGCCCCTCCTTCTTGGCTGGCATACAAAGTGTGCAGAGGCCCTCTGAACAGGGGGCTGCCACCAATCTCTGTCGCACCTGCTGCCTTCTCCGGCTCCCGCCCTCATTGGCTGCCACCAGCAATGCGAGGGCAATCTCCACAGGGTCCACACCAGCCAACACTTTTTGATCTGGAAGGAATTGAAGAAAGAAAGAGGCAGACAATCAGTTAGGGCTTCCAACCCAGGACCCTCAAATTCACCAAGTCTCCCCCACCATTATCATGACTGTCCGCCTTCGCTTAGAGTGCCATCCAGTGAGCCAGTTGTGCTGGTAAACCTGGCTCTGCTAACTCACTCCTGGCCACATCAGGAGCCACTGGACTCCAGACCTCTGCCAACAATATTCGGGTGTCTGTCTCAGCTGCCCTGCACTCATCCGGAAATTCACCCTCTGGTCATGAGAGCACTGCTCTTCAGTGTTTCATTGTTGACAGCTGCCTCTATGGTGCTGACGCTCCCAGAGTACAGGCACAGTGTTCAGGTATCAATGTTTGCTAGACATGCAGTGCACTAAAAATCGTCTGAGATATGGCACATGTGACTTCGAGGAGGTACTTGAGAGTTCCAGGGTGGGATTCTCCAATAATGGGGCTATGTCCCCACTCCAGCGTGAAAACATGGGCAAATCACTCTGGACTTTCCTGAAGAAAGCCCAGAGTCATTCTCTGACCTGGGGCTGGATTCTCCGTAGGCCTTCGTAACGCGGGTTGCCTGCGAAAAAAATCGGTGCGCATGACTCCGGCGTCCGGGCCTTCTTTTAAGCTGGCAATCTCCGGTCCCGGAAGGGCCAGCAGCTGACTGACGCGATACGCGTCAGTTTCACCAGCTGCGGAAGTGGTGATACCCGGCGTTTTTTGGAGGAGGAGGAGGAGAGAGACAGACCGGCATTTTGTGGGGGGGTGGGGTGGTGTGAGACCCGGCATTTGGGGGGGGGGGGGTGTGAGACCCGGCATTTTGGGGGGGGGGTGTGAGACCCGGCATTTGGGGGGGGGGTGTGAGACCCGCATGTTTGGGGGGGAGGTGGTGTGAGACCGGCATTTTGGGGGGTGAGACCCGGCATTTTGTGGGGGGGGGGGGGGAGACCCGGCATTTTGTGTGGGGGGTGGGGTGTGAGACCCGGCTTATTGTGGGGGGGGCGGGTGTGAGACCCGCATTTGGGGGGGGGGTGAGGACCCGCATTTTGGGGGGGGGGGGGTGTGAAGACCCGGCATTTGGGGGGGGGGGGGTGTGAGACCCGGCATTTGGGGGTGGGGGGGGAGTGTGAGACCCTGCATTTGGGGGGGGGGGGTGTGAGACCCGGCATTGGGGGGGGGGGTGTGAGACCCGGCATTGGGGGGGGGTGTGCGACCCGGCATTTGGGGGAGGGGGGGGTGTGAGACCCCGTCATTTGGGGGGGGGGGTGCGGCAAAGGGGGGGGGGGTTTGGGCAGCGCGGGCAGGGCAGAGAGGGGGGGGCGACGGATGCCCGGGGCCAAAGCACCGTCGCCCCCCCCCTCTGTACGCCGCTGCCCCTACCCCAACCCCATCTCACCACCCCTACATGCCTCCCCACCACCCCTACCCCCCTCCCCACCACCCCTACCCCCCTCCCCCCACCCCTACCCCCCTCCCCACCACCCCTACCTCCCTCCCACCACCCCACCCCCCTCCAACGCCGCCCCCCATCTCTCGCAACGCCGCAAACCCCCCCCCCTCAACGCCGGTCCCCCCCCCATCAACGCCGTGTCCCCCCCCCCTCTCAACGCCGGGTCCCCCCCTCCCTCAACGCCGGGTCCCCCACCCCCCCTCAACGCCGGGTCCCCCCCCCCCTCAACGCCGGGTCCCCCCCCCCTCAACGCCGGTACCCACACCCCCTCCCCCTCCCTCTGAAGGCCGGTACCCACACCCCCCTCTCCTCCTCCCCCCCTCTCCTCCTCCCCCCTTCCTTCCTCCCCCCCCCTTTCTTCCTCCCCCCCCTTCCTTCCTCCCCCCCTTCCTTCCTCCCCCACCTTCCTTCCTCCCCCCCCCTCCTTCCTCCCCCCCCTTCCTTCCTCCCCCCCTTCCTTCCTCCCCTTCCTTCCCCCCTTCCTTCCCCCCCCTTCCTTCCTCCCCCCCCTTCCTTCCTCCCCCCCTTCCTTCCTCCCCCCTTCCTTCCTCCCCCCCTTCCTTCCTCCCCCCCCTTCCTTCCTCCCCCCCCTTCCTTCCCCCCCTTCCTTCCTCCCCCCCTTCCTTCCTCCCCCCCTTCCTTCCTCCCCCCCTTCCTTCCTCCCCCCCCTCTTCCTTCCTCCCCCCCTTCCTTCCTCCCCCCCTTCCTTCCTCCCCCCCTTCCTTCCCCCCTTCCTTCCTCCCCCCCCTTCCTTCCTCCCCCCCCTTCCTTCCTCCCCCCCCTTCCTTCCTCCCCCCCTTCCTTCCTCCCCCCCCTCTTCCTTCCTCCCCCCCTTCCTTCCTCCATTAGTGGGGGGGGGGGGTGCGGCGTTGGAGGGGGGTAGGGGTGGTGAAGGGGGTAGGGGTGGTGAAGGGGGTAGGGGTGGTGAGGGGGGGTTGGGGTAGGGGCAGCGGCGTGCAGAGAGGGGGGCGACTGATGCCCGGGGCCAACGCACCGTCGCCCCCCCTCTGCACGCAGCTGCCCCTGCCCCAACCCCCTCCCCTCACCACCCCTACCCCCTTCACCACCCCTACCCCCTTCACCACCCCTACCCCACTCCAACGCCGCACCCCCCCCACCCCCCACTAACGCCGCACCCCCCCCCCACTAACGGAGGAAGGAAGGGGGGGAGGAGGAAGGAGGGGGGACGGAGGAAGGAGGGGGGAGGAGGAGGAGAGAGGGGGGGGTGTGGGTACCGGCCTTCAGAGGGAGGGGGACGGGGTGTGGGTACCGGCGTTAAGGAGGGGGGACCCGGCGTTAAGGGGGGGGGGACCCGGCGTTAAGGGGGGGGGGCACCCGGCGTTAAGGGGGGGGGTTGCGGCGTTGCGAGAGATGGGGGGCGGCGTTGGAGGGGGGTAGGGTTGGTGGGGAGGGGGGTAGGGGCGTTGGAGGGAGGTTGGGGTGGTGAGGGGGGGGTGGTTGGGGTAGGGGGCAGCGGCGTACAGAGGGGGGGGGTGACGGTGCGTTGGCCCCGGGCATCCGTCGCCCCCCCTCTCTGCCCGCCGCTGCCCCCAAACCCCCCCGATGGCCGCAACCCACCCCCCCGATGGCCGCAACCCACTCCCCCGATGCCGCAATCCACTCCCCCGATGGCCGCAACCCACTCCCCCGATGGCCGCAACCCACTCCCCCGATGCCGCAACCCACCCCCCCGATGCCGCAACCCACTCCCCCGATGCCCCCCCGATGCCGCAACCCACTCCCCCGATGGCCGCAACCCACTCCCCCGATGGCCGCAACCCACTCCCCCGATGGCCGCAACCCACTCCCCCGATGGCCGCAACCCACTCCCCCGATGGCCGCAACCCACTCCCCCGATGGCCGCAACCCACTCCCCCGATGCCGCAACCCACCCCCCCGATGCCGCAACCCACTCCCCCGGTGCCCCCCCGATGCCGCAACCCACTCCCCCGATGCCCCCCCGATGCCGCAACCCCCCGATGGCCGCAACCCACCCCCCCCGATGCCGCAACCCCCCGATGCCGCAACCCACCCCCCCAATGCCCCCCCCATGCCGCAACCCCCCCCCCCGATGCCGCAACCCACCACCCCCCCCCTCCCGATGCCGCAACCCACCCCCGACACTGAACGGCGTCAACCATCATCAATGGTTGACGCCGTTTTAAATCAACTGTGATTTTCGCCGACGTGACCCGTGGCCACATCGGCGGGACTTCGGCCCATCCGGGGAGGAGATTTAAGGTCAGTGCAAAAAAAATGAAATTCCGCCGGCGCCAGCTGTTTTCACAGGCTGCCGGCGGGATTTGCACAACGCCGGTTTTTTACCGGCGGGAGAATTCGAAAACCTGCGGGAGCGGAAATAACGCCGCTTCCCGCCAATTCTCCGACCCTGCGTGGGGTCGGAGAATTTCGCCCCTGGAGTGGGCTCGCAGGGCCCCGGAGTAGTCTTCGCAGCTCCGGGTGCCGATCCAGGGTCCTGCACTTCTGGTCGGAGGTCCGCGCATGCGCACGGCGGCGGCCTGCGTTAGCCATCCCTCGCGACATGGCGGACCCACACCGCAGACCGGCACCAGAAAGATAGGCACCCCAAGATAGGGCACACCCGCGGATTGGTGATCTGTGCTATCTGTGAGCCCCCCGGTGAAGGATCCCCCCCCCCCCACCCCCCCCCCCCCCCCCCCCCCCCCCCCCCCCCCGTCCCCCCCGGGTGGGAGCTCCGGTGCAGTTGAGCTGCATGCTCTTAAATGGAAAGGATTACTCACCTCCTCACTGCTCCTCAGGCGTCATTGCGCCAGCTTCTCATTTTTGAAAAGGAGTACTTGACATGGCCCGCTGGGGAGTTGTGTAATTCCATGAAGGCTGCTGAATTCCACTTCAATCTTGTTGATGATATTCTCCCCATTTTTGGATGAGATCTGGAACTTGCCATCGGGAGCAGGCTGGGTGAATTGAAAAATGGTTTGCGCCCGGCGAGAATCTCGATTTCGCCCTACCCCGCTAATCACCCGACACGCCTGGATTATTTCAGGGTGCAATGCGGTCACTGATTGATACCCTTTATTCGTAAAATCACCAAAAGAACATTACATACCTTTCAAAATGGTCATTACGAATGGTACAAAGTTATTGAAGATCAAGTTGCACTTTAAGGGACTTTTCACAGTAACTTAATTGAAGCCTACTTGTGTGACAGTAAGTGATTATTATTATTATAAGGTGCTTCAACACAATTGTGATACATGTAATATTCACTGTATACATTGAATGTGGGTCATACAACACAGTGGGGTTCTGTACAATTCCAGTCCCTCAGTACATTATGGCTGAAAAGTCTTAGACAGTGACCATCCCCCAACATGCCTCTGTGGCAGCTGCCCCAAGATTTCATGCATTCCTCAGCACGTAGTTCTGGGCTTTGCAATGTGTCAATCTGCAACACTAGGTCGCTGCCAACTCTTTGCGCTGGATGACCAGTCGGTTCTGGGCAGACCAAAGAGTGTTCTTCAACGAGCTGATGCTCTTCCAGCAACAGCTGATGTTTGACTCAGTGTGCGTCCCTAGGGACAGCCCATAGAGCACAGAGCCCTGCGTGCAACGGATCTGCTCGGGATGAAGCTCAGCAAAAACCGTGTCATCGCTCTCCAGGCCTTCTTTGCAAGGACACATTCCACAAGGAGTGGGCAACAGTCTCTTCCGCACCACAGTCACCTCAAGAGCAACCTGCAGATGGGGTGAGACTCAGGGCATGCAGCAAGGATCTGACCGGGAGGGCCTTTCTCACCACCTGTCAATCTAGGTCTTGGTTCTTGTTTGAAAGTTCTGATGATGAGGTTCCTGCCGCCAACCTCAGAACCCACCCTGAAGGGATTGTAAAATTCTGGCCATGGTCCTTTTCCAGGTCATGCAGCTAACAAAGGACAGGCTGCAAATTGAGCTTTGAATCCATGCACAGTATAGCTGCACAATGAGCAAATTCTGAGAGCCAATCCAAGTCCTGAAGTTATTACATTTAAGAAAGAATGGTTTGACTCAACCTTTTGCAAAATGGCATAATACTAATTTTCCCTCTGCTAGAATAAGTCAGTTCTAATTAATTGTGAACTGGTGCAGTGTCACTAGAATGGTAATGTGCCAAAGGCACCCGATATTCATAGGTTAGCTTATTTGCATAATAAATCATAGCCTTCGGGGCAGGTGGAGAGATAGCAGAAAGCTACATGTACTTCAATTACTTACAAAAAAGTAGTGGTGGACACACACGTGATGAATAATCACACAGTTTTGTCATGGTAGCAGTATAGAAGCAAAATAGGGAACATTTTCAGATAGGGGCTGAGGGACATTCTTCTTCCACAATTAAATCACTCCTACACACCCTAGCTGTCTCCCTGAATTCCCTTATACGCTTTGGCCCTTGTCTCAATCTGCACAGTGAGTCCAACAGTTTTTAAACATTTATTCATGGGTGCTTTAGGCACTGGCAAATCCGGCATGTATTCTTATCCCTAATTGCTCTCGAAAACACGGCGACGAACTGCCTTGTTGAACATGGCAGACAAGGCTGTGAAGGAACTGCCACAGTGCAGTTAAATGGGGAGTTTCAAGCACTTGAACCAGCAACATTGAAGAAAATGCGACAGGTTTCTAACTCATAGTGATGTGTGTCATTTGAAGCTGGTGATGTCTCTACGTTCTTGCTGCCCCGGTCCTTCTGGGCATGAATTTGGGGAGGGTGCAACTAGAGAAGCCTTGGTGACTTGCACCAGTGCATCTTGTCGATGATATGCAATCTAGACCACGGTGCACTATTGGTGCAGGGAGAGAATGCTTAAGGTAGTGGATGAGGTACTGATTAAGGTAACTGTCGCATGGTTTTATTAGACGGAAATCAAGTTTAATCCATTTACTCTTTAGCTCTTTGAAGGAGTAACATGGGCTGTGGACAGAGCGGACTTAAACGTGGTACTTCAGAAAGTGCCACATCAATGGTTGTTGCAAAAAATAAAAGTTCATGGTCCAGGGGGAAATATATTAGCACAGATTGAAGGCTGGAAGAAAACAGAACACAGACATAAATGGGTCTTTGGTAGGAGGTGACGAGTGGAGTCTGCAGCCTCAATGTTTCACAATTTAAATCAATGAATTCGATGAGGTGAGTGAAGGTATGGTAACTAAATTTCCAGATGACACAGATAGATAGGAAAGCACCTTGTGAAGAAGACATATGGGTACGATTCAGTGATCCCATTGTGCCTGGCGCGGATCTGGGTGCAATGGGTGAATCGCGTATGAGCCCCAAATCGGGCCCTACGCCAGGTGCCAAACCTCACGTGAGTTACTCGACTCGCTCTGCCTGGTGCAATCAGGTTCTCACCCCTCGTTGGGCAAGATCCAGATCGGAATATTTAAATGAGCCTTACAGCTCCACTATGAAGAACGGGCCCTGGAGATTGCGAGGCTGCTGGAGGTGAGCGCAGTCACTGACAGCGAGGTTGGCCTGTGCCATCAAGGTGAGGGTCCACTGCCCCTTCACCCAGATGACCTGTCTCAAGTGACTTGTTCATGTCAGATAAAATTATCCTTTCCTCTCACTGACCGCATGTCCACTGTCTCGTAGAATTTCCATCTGATGAGGCCGGGCCATCCGGAGTCGATTCCCCCGCCACCCAAGAGAACATTTTGGAGGAGAGATCCAAGGAGACCACCATTGAGACGTTACAGCTCTCACCCCCACTGTCCACCAGTGCAGAGAAACACTGGGCGAAAATAGTGCACAGTCTGCTGCGGCACAATCTGGTGAGCACCACGCAGTTGCTGATGCAGATCAGATGGAGTAAGGAACATCCAAGTGAGACAGCGGTCGGAGGTCTGCTGGATCCCAGGCAAATGCCGAACCTCTGGACAAGGTTCTCCCAGAGCTGATGCAGATGGTAGGCCAGAGCCGTGACGTTCAGGAAATGGTGGTAACGACATTCCAGAGACGGCAAAGCCGATTGGAGGAGTCCCAAAGGCTTTAGCCGCATGAGATGGTTGCAGTGGAAAACCAGGAGCACGACGTTTGCGTCTTGAGTGGTGGTGCCCAACTCATGGCTCAGTCTGTGATGACCATGGCTGTGGGTGTCGGCATCATGACCCAGTAATTGAGGGAAATATCCCAGACATAGATGGACATTGCTGAGGCACACCAGAGCAGGGCACAATTACTAAGGACCATTGCTGAGGGTGTCAACACCTCTGGTGCAGACAATGGGAAGCCTCCAGGTTTGGCAGTGCTGGATGGCTTGGAGGCCTCTGGAGCTCACCCCAGTTGCCCCTCCATCCCATAGAGTTCCCAGGGCTCTGCGGGCACCATCAGGGAGGAGGAAGTGTTGGAGGCTAATCCGGGCCTTGGCATTAAGGAGACGATGGTGGTCTCCAATTCTTCTGAATCTCCCCCTCCTGACACCGGCGCATCTCAAGAGTAGCGGGAAGAGCTGGCTGGCATGGCGACGCCTGTGAATCAGTAAGCTTCCGTGACCTCCAGCTCCAGGTATTTCAGTCTGCCTCCACCTCTGATGTGCATCCTCGGACACACCGAGACGTAACTCCTGACCTCAGAAGATCAAAAAGAATGAGGAGCAGTGAGTGGAAACAGGGGGGGGGGGGGGGGGGTTCACTGTCGCTAGGTGGAATGGAAATGTGAAATGTTCATGATTAAAACATGCAGCACCTGATACATGTGAAACCTCAGTCTTGTTAATCTTCACAGCAGGCCTGCCTGCCCCCCCGCCTCCTCCTCCTTCAGCCTGTCACCCCGAAGAGCAGACCACCACAAAGCAGGAGGCTCTCTGGGAGGGGGTGAGCTTCAGGGCACCACCGGACTGGTCCAGGCATCAGAACAACATTTTCAGCAGTCTGAGGCACCGCTCAATGACACGACGGGTGGCAACGCAGGCCTCATTGTCATGGGTCTCAGACTCAGGCCTCTTCACCGGCGTCATCATCCATGACCTCAGCCGGTATCCCTTGTCCCCCCCATGAGTCAACCCGTCATCATGGGGTGGTCCTCCAAGATACCGGGGATCTTCGCGTGCCCTAGGGCATAACTGTCATGCATGCTCCCTGGGTAGCGGGCACACTCATGCATGACACGGAGGCGGTGTTTGTACAAGATCTAAAAATTCAGAGTGTGGAACCTACTGCAGGGCACTCCCTGATGCCCTGGTGTTCACATGGTGACATGCGTGCCATCGATCACCCCTGGACCTGGGTAATCCCGGTGATGGCAGCAAATCCTTCAGCCTGGGCATCTTGATGGGTCTAGACCAGCTGGAAGGCCCAGGCAAACAGAGCATACATCACCACCCGGATGCACCCGTGGGCTGTAGATTGTGAAATGCCACACGGGTCTCGCTTGAACGTGGAATGACATAAAAGTTGAGCGCTTCAGTGAACTCCGCGTCCACCGGGAATGAGTGTCCTCCTCCGCCATGTGGTGCCAAGTCGACTTCCTCATCCAACTTTATTGCCCAGTCATGAGGAGGGTGGTAATGTCTGGCGGGAGGGCTGGGGGAAGAGTGGGCCCTCTCGGTGCCGTTTATTGCCTCGATCTCAGTGGCCTGTTACTGTTCCCGATCCGTGGTGTGGATCTTCGCGGTCTGGGGAGACTTCTCGACGGTCCTCTGGGCCTTTGTACTGGCGGTCTGCATCCCTGCAGTCACAGCCCCAAGGTCGGGAGCCCATCTCTTCAGGCCTTAGAAAGGCCGCAGGGCACTCGTTCAGGCGCCCTAAGTTCAGGACCGCCATGCCTTGGAGCTTTTGGACTCCCTGTTCAGCGCTTTCCCGGGAGATAACCATCACAACCACCCACTGCGAAAGTGAGTTTCTGCTGGGAGCTTTCATTGCATTGCATTGCTGCGTCACGGCTCCCATAAACCAAACAGTCTCGCCGGATTTCGTTCAACATTGTACCAAACTTCCAGTTGTTGGAGGTGGGCAAAAATGTCAGTCATGGATTCACCCTGACTCTGGGAGACCGTGTGAAATCGAACATGATGGACAATTATCAGTGGCTTGGGGTTAAAATGTTCTCCGACAAAGGCCACTAAGACGGCAAAAGCCCGCCGGCGGAATTCTCCATACCTGAGGCTAAGTGTTGACGCCGGGGCAGGATTCGTAGACTACCACGACAGCACCGCACATGGACCGATTCAACGGCTGTTGAGGGGTTCGCACTGGTGCCACGTGGAACACAATCAATTCCAATGAAAATTAGTGTGGGATTCGCCGGCTCCGTGATTGAAAATCAGGAGGCTGACAAGCTGCAGCCGCATATGCACACTTCACTCCCCACACGCACCTGGTTGCCCTGGAGCATGCCCATACCGCTGATGGGTCAGATGGGGCCAGAGGGCACCCTGGTGGTGGCCTGGGGGGACACCTATAAAACACTTGGCTCTAAGTTCACAGTGGGCATCAGCGGTGTGAACAGCTGCATGGCTGCCTTGCCGGCTGCATCAATGGTGTTCCGCACCCATCACCCCGACCCCACAGCAATTTGGTGTGAAACAGGCATCCACCAAGATTTTTGGCATCAAAACCAATTCTCCATCCAATCACGTTTCCCGATTGTGCCTTCAGCAGACGGAGTAACCCGCCCTGCTTAACTGGTGCATCAGGTAGGTCAGACTTTTAATAATACTGCAGGTGGCGCATCCGTAAGCCCTGAGCAGGATGACCATTTGCCATTTATCGCCCATTATAGCATTTGTTCTAAAGAAGTATTGGGCCGGATGCTCCGAATCTGAGACGAAGTGCTGACGCCGGCATGGGAATGGTGACGTTTTACGACCGAAAACATGGCGCAAAATGGCCACCGATTGCCCTTCTGTTGGTGGCTAGCAGGCCCGCAGCACTGAGCACCAGGCTCTAGCTGCGGATATACGGCCGGGGAATTGCCGGGTCCGTGGCCGCACATACGCACGGTGTGCAACATGGCGCCGGATGCGCGCAGACCCGACCTGCCAAATAGTGTTCCCTTTGGCAAGCTCGCCACGCCCGGACCACCCCCCCAACAGTGCCCCCAGCCCCTGCAAAAGCCCCCCGCCTGCCTATAGATCAGCTCTCCCCTGACTGTGGCGGCGCTGGACTTAGTCCGCAACCGCCATGCTGAGTTCACAAAGGAAAATAGCATGAGTGACCCACGCTGTCGGGAACTCAGCCCACCCTCACCATCAGTTAGAAACCGTACAGAGTGATCACACGGAACAAAGGGTTCAATGAAACAATAAAGGTTTATTACCTACTCCATTCCCCGAAGGGTCCACCACGCCGACCTACACTCAGGCTGGGCTTTTTCTACTCTCTGCACTCTCCTCATTAAAGGCTGTTAGCGGAGTTTAATGAGTCACGTTCTTCACACCATACAAAATTTTAACAAAACGTCATTTAATACCACATGCATGCAGGAGAACGAAACTCGGCCACTGTAACTCAAGCTTGGTCCAAGTTGCTCTGCCCGCACAAAGATGGTTTACATTTCTTTATACTGTTTGGATGGTACAGATTGATTCAAAGGAATACAAAGCGGTTCAAAGTAATACAATACAACCGATCATCGATACTGGCAGTTTGATTAGGTTACAGTCATTCTCCTGATTAGATGACATGGATACTTTGTCTGACATGCTTCACTGTAGCACGGTAGCATAGTGGTTAGCACTATGGCTTTCCAGCGCCGCGGTTCCAGGTTCAATTCCCGGCTTGTGGAGTCTGCACGTTCTCCCTGTGTCTGCGTGTGTTTCCTCCGGGTGCTCCGGTTTCCTCCCATAAGTCCCAAAAGACGTGCTGTTAGGTAATTTGGACATTCTGAATTCTCCCTCTGTGTACCCGAATAGGTGCCAGAATGTGGCAAGTAGGGGCTTTTCACAGTAACTTCATTGCAGTGTTAATGTAAGCCTACTTGTGACAATAAAGATTATTATTATTACTTCTAATTATTCGGTGGACACATCTTGTCCATCTGCTTTGCAATACAAAGGAACGTCCTTTAGACAATCAATCAGTAATGAGGTGTTGAGTGCCCTATTTCCTAATGCCTTTGTATTGGTGGGTGCACAATGCCCCTTCCAGACATGCTGGAGCCTGGCTGAACGTTTTAGATTTGTCGCTATTGCTGAGGCTTAGAAATGTGTCACCTGAGATATGCCTGCATGTACTATGCTCATTTGTGATTGTCCACATTTTGGCATTTAGAGGCTTAGTTTAACCCTTTCCAGGCATCCCCTTCCCTGCTGTCCCATGTGTCCCTCAGATTCTCCATTTTCCCTACTACAAGGCGAAAACCCACCCCATAATCAGGGAGTTTCGTACTCTGTTGAGGACACGGGGAACCAGATGATCCACACCCCGTGATCTCCGCGGGGGTTGTGATATCTCTTAACACACAAAGTTGTGAGTACAGAGGGGTGCGGGGGACGGGGGAGGGGGGCTCAGTTTGAAAATCTGCTAAATGAGTAGCAATGGGAACTTGGGTGAGAGTGGAACGGAGATGCTAAATATTTTAATCCCAGAGGCAACAGTGTATAGGTAAATAAGTAGTCAGGATAATTAATTAGATCCCAGGGCATAAAATTCAAATCAACAAATTAGAGGAGGCCAGCAGTAAATGCATGTGAATTGCCTCAAATAGCAATCTCGTATGCATATATAATAAATAGGAGGGAGGGAGACTCTAAAATAAATAAGTTAATAAGGACTAATTAGTTATAAATTAAGTTAAATCAAACCAAATTAATCTACAAACTATCAACCAGATCTCAATAAATCCTATTATCTGTAGAATTAATTTGCTGTTATTAAATTAATTAATTAAATACAAGCAGCTGGAATTGCCACTGCAGGCTATGTGTCAGGATTGTGAGGAAGGTTTTGCACAGCGAGACTGTTCTGAGATGCCACATCTGCAATAATAAAATAAATAAATTGCATCCTCTGCGGCCCATTCAGAGTCTCAAAGGGTGCGCTGTCTGCCTGATGCACAGTAAGGTATATCTCAATGCCACTGGAAAGACATTTGGAAATCGGCGAGGAAGATCCAGTTGTCCAGATCGATGTTGGAATAAATGACACAGGGAAAAAGGTGGAGGGGTTCTGCTGAGCAGGTACCTGAAACCAAATTAAAAAGCAGGATTTAACTCTCAGGATGATTACCTGTCACATGCTGAAATAGATCAGGATGATGAACAATTGGGGAAAGGAATGTTGTGGGAAGGAAGGGTCCCATTTCATACATACAAGGCCCATTGCAGGTGGGAGCTGTATGACTGGAACATTTTCGATCGAAGGTCTCAAAGCAGCGGCTAAATAGGTTGTAAAAGTTATTTAAACAAATAAATGGAGGCCTCCGTAAGATAAATAGAAAACAATATAGTAGTAAATCATGAATTAAAGTCTCAAATAAGCAGAGTTCAGAGTTACCAGCCTGATGTGGTGATAAAGATACTTACAATCCAACCAAAATAGTTTGAACAGGAGTGACAAATCAGAAATACTTTGGGCTGGATGCTCCATCATGCAACGTTGGCAACGCAGATCGTGATCATGCAGAGAATTCAGCGTGCGGAGAATTGGGCGTCTGTCCAAAGTTGAGGTTTGTGCCGGGCGCCAAACGAACCGCTATGCTTTGGCCCCCTTCTGGCAGCGGGATCAGTGTTCGTGCATGCTCACCAGCGGTAGGATGCTATGGATGTGTGTGGAGTTGGCACTTTCTCCCTGTGTCTGCATGGGTTTCCTTCAGGTGCTCCGGTTTTCTCCCATAGTCCAAAGATATGCAGGTTAGGTTGATCGGCCATGCTAAATTGCCCTTTAGTGTCCAAAGATGTGCAGGTTAGGTGCGGCTACAGGGATAGGGTGGGGGAGTGGGACTACACAGGGTGCACTTTCAGAGGGTCGGTGAAACTCGTAGGCTGAATGGCCTCCTTCTGCACTGTAGGGATTCTATGATTCTATGGATGCAAATGGGTCCTAATGACCTTGGCGCCGGTCGGGGGCCATTGAAAGAGGCCTCCGCGGAGATTCTCCGCGGTCGACCGGCCAAGTTCCGGCTCGCGTGGTTTACATATGGTTCCGGGGAGAGGGCCTCCACGATGGCTAGACCCGCAATTGGGGGCCACCGATCGGTGGGCGCGCGCGATCTGGGTGGGCTTACCTACTGGCCCACTGTGTAGTTCCGCCATGTTGCGCAGCACCAGCGCGGAAGCGGCCGCCGCGTGCCTGCGCAGACCCGTGGCTGGCAGTGCAGGGCCGATAACGGCAGCTGGAGCAGCGCAAAGCACTCTGGCCCCCTGTGGGGTACAGAATCGCTTGGCCAAGAGACCCGTTGACGGCGGTGTGAAACACTCTGGTGTTTATGCCGGTGTCAACACTTAGCCGCATTTTTGGAGAATCCCGGCCTATATATCTACTGTGAAAAGACCTGCTCAGCTTACAATTTCATTAAAATACCAATCAATCACAGCCATTCATTGTATAACTGAAAAAAAATGCTTTTAATAACTTTAATAATAATAATCACTTATTGTCACAAGCAGGCTTCAATGAAGTTACTGTGAAAAGACCATAGTCACCACATTCTGGCGCCTGTTCGGAGAGGCTGGTACAGGAGTTGAACATATGTTGCTGGCACTGTTCTGCATGACAAACTAGCGGTTTATCCCACTGTGCTAAACCAGCCCCGTAAGCCATGTAATTGTGCGTAAATAAGTACACGGGCATTAAAAATCCATAACCCCTGTAAGCTGTGCCAGCATTGTCTGCTGAGCTAAGATTTTGAAGCTCAGGCGCACATGCATAATGAGGCCATCTGGTAAATCCAGGGGCGCGATTCTCCGATCCCCAAGCCGGGTGGGAGAATCACGGGAGGGCTGGGCGACTCACGACATGCCGCCCTGGCACCCCCCGTGAATCTCCCACCCCCCGCTCGGAGAATCGGCGCTCGCCGATTTTCACGCCGATTCTCCGGCCCAGATGGGCTGAGCGGCCTGCCATTCCCGACCTGTTCACACTGGCGGCAATAACACCTCTTCGCTGCCGTCATGAACATGGCGCCAAAGGCTCGTTTGTGGCTTGTGGGGTGCGGAGAGGGGAGTGAGCACCATGGCCGTGCTCGGGAGGGAACTGGCCCGCGATCGGCGCCCACCGATCGTCGGGCCGGCGTCTCAAAGAGACACACTCTTTCCCCTCCGCCGCCCCGCAAGATCAAGCCACCACGTCTTGCGGGGCAGCGGAGGGGAAGACGGCAACCGCGCATGCGCGGGTTGGAGCCGGCCAATCTGCGCTTGCGTGGCTGACGTCACTTAGGCGCCGCCGTGGCGCATTCTCGGCGCGCCGCCTTGACGCAACAAAAGGCCCGGCGACCGAGATTTACGGAGCACCGCTCCTAGCCCCCCGGGGGGTGAATAGGGTGCGAGGAGCGGCCTCCGAGGCTGTCGTGAAACTCGGCTAAGTTCACGACTGTCTTCCCGATGCCACGCGCGAGTGGAGAATTCTGCCCCCAGACGTCTGGTCATCTGTTCTAACTGCTTCTGTGTATACAGTTTCCAGATGGCCTCATTGTTTATGTTTTAATGAGCTCTAACAATGGCTAATGGACTCAGTCCTGTCAGCAACATTGACACAGCTTGTAAAGCAGTAATACTTTGTTTGACTGATGTTATTACCGATATTAAACTAATTTTACTTTCTAGTGGCTTCTCAATACCTGTGTGTTTATTTACACAAGATTAAGTGGGGCAAAGTGGATAATAGGATTTTGTCATCAATGCTATAGAACATAGAACATAGAACGATACAGCGCAGTACAGGCCCTTCGGCCCTCGATGTTGCACCGACATGGAAAAAATCTAAAGGCCATCTAACCTACACTATGCCCTTATCATCCATATGCTTATCCAATAAATTTTTAAATGCCCTCAATGTTGGCGTGTTCACTACTGTTGCAGGTAGGGCATTCCATGGCCTAACCACTCTTTGCGTAAAAAACCCACCTCTGACCTCTGTCCTATATCTATTACCCCTCAATTTAAGGCTATGTCCCCTCGGCTATGAATGGCTGTGATTGATTGACAGTTTTCTGAGATGATAATAAGGCCAATGGATTTCAAAGAGAGCACTGAATGGCTGTTTTATTTTGTTTGGTAATGTTTAATGAGGTACAATAAACTACATCCGTGCTCTAGTCCATCAACATTGTGGAGGTGTTTGAGATGCCTACTCCTGCATGAGTGAGAATGTTGTATGCAGGCTCAACACCCATGTCCTTATCATGCACTGGCAAAAATTGCCAGAAAGGGGAATGAGGGTCGGGAATCCCAGTATTAGGTCCCACCCACCAGTTTTCAAAACCTCAGCACGACTCAATGATAGCCCACGGCTCTGACTCTCTCTCTGCATCGCGATGCTTTTTGCTTTCCCCTTGGCCTTTTAAGAAAATCATCACCAAACACAAGTCATGGTCAAATGTGGGACACGTATTTCAGTTAAAACGTACACCAATGGAGGTATACCTTCACCTTAATGAATATTGCTTTTGTAACTGACACCTAATGCAGGGTCTGGCTGAATTTCCTTCTCATTCCACCTTCCTCGAGGCAACAAAATGCGCAGAAGTTGTTATCTCAAAGAGGCTGTGGGGTAGCTCAATTTGTTAAGAGACCTATTCAAAAACAACTGGCCAGCCCATCTGCCATTGTTCATGGATCTGAGCGAATGTCACTGAATGTTCCATTTCCAAGCCCACGCATGGCCTAGAATTGAATTGTGCACCAACACCTTATCACTGAATTTGATATGTTGATGGCATTTGTCCCGACACTATATTGATCAGGATGCCTCAATTGTCCATGGCAGCTAAGCAAATCCGGGATTAGGCCAACTGCCTGTGAAACTCAGGGCTCAATACCAGTTTTAGGTCCCTTGTCAATTTGCGAATTTCATCATGGGTGCCGCATGCTCTGTACATGCCATGGTCACTGTTCCTGGGAGCACAGCAGCCAAGCCAGCAGCCCTTAAAGGGACAGATAGAGGCTTCCACCAAGCAGGTAAGTACATTTTAAGCAAGCTTTAACGTGGAACCGCTAGGAGCAAGAGCATTCCTGCTAGCTCCATGTTAAAACTGGGGACTCTTACTTGACCGTCACCTTGGACTTGCATGCTGCTCTCAGTGGGCATTCTCGCTTTAATGAGTACATGGGGTGTCCACACCAAGTAAAGCAAGAAGCACAGTTTATAGACAAGAACAATAAGCACACTTCCCGGTAGATCTGGTCGACCTTTTATACAGTGGTTACCGAGATACCACGGCCCTTACGGGGGAGCCTGTAATCCGCAAGGAGCACGAAGAGAAGCATTCCCGTGCGAGATATTACACTAGCTGGCCCAGTTTAATTGCTATCTCATGCCTGACAAACTTGTTCTGGAATTCAGCCTGGCACCTGCAGCTTGCCGGTAATATACAAATGAGGCCAGAGGCTGATATCCCACGGTCATTTCAGCTGACATTTCAGTGACCGATCCAATCTTTAGCCCACGGTGTCATTCTCATCAATCTGTTCGTCAATTAGATTGCATACATGTGGCCGTGCTTCAGTAACACAGCATGACTAGAAAACACCCAACATAAGCTGTTAGACCAAATATGCATTGAAGCTTTTTCGCCAATTGCGTATCCAAGTTAAACCTTCAACAGTTTTTGTTTAAATGAAGTCATCATTTCAAGTTATAAATTCAAGGCACTTTTCACGAGCTGCCATTGAAAATCGTTATTGCAGCAGACCCTGGGAGGGTGGGGTTCTTCGAGCGTCCAGAACATTTTAAAGCACCCCTCAAAGCTCTCTTCACATTTAAATGATCAATGTCTTGCAAATAATTTAATAGTGCAGTATTACTTGAGGGCATTGGAAAAGTAAGACTACTTTATGATGTGAACACGTTACTGGGGAAACCAATAATGAACAGTGCTGGTCCCCTTGGTTCTGACCTCCTTTTGATTCCAGCAACATTTTACGGCAACACTCCTTTCATAAAATTATATCTTTGTCATGAGTGAACGCACAGTAATTACAGCTTGTGATCTGCCATGTTTTATGTCTGTTGTGAAATTAGCATATTATGATATAAAGTTTTTTTGGTTTAAGAATCCTCCCACCCATCCCCAATGTTTGTGTTCACACTCATGTTCAGAATTGACAATTGCTATTATGGTCATTTTAATTTTTAAGTAGGCAGGAATCTATACTAATAATTATTATATAATGCCAATGGCTGCTTTTTATTTCACAATGTTTTCAAGTATTCAGCATCCACCTCACTTTTATGACTTTTGCAGGCAAGTATTTGACGCATTCAGTGCACTTGATACCAGTCAGGGATCGCAAATGATCTGGGTTAATCGCAAACGCAACAAAGTTTAAAATTTATGCAAAACTAAAGACCATCCAAGCCCCATTTCCGTAGAACATTTACAATGATTAATCAATTTGTCTGCAGCAACCATTCCAGTTGGTTTTTAAGACACTGAGGTGATTCTGCTCATATCTTGCTTATGTTGACATTTAAGTTTCTAATCTTCTCTGGCTCTCTTTACTTGGCCTCCTCAGTTGGTAGCAACAAAGGTTTTGTTCCCCCTCTGTAGATGTCTTTTCCAATCCAAATGTCTTCACTTTTTAATGTGAGTCAAACAAAACATTTTTTCTTGATTCAAAGAACTATCAAGTTTATTAGCTGCTAAACCCAAACAAAAATAACAAAAGATGTGACAACATATCCACACACATACATATTTCAAGTAAGAAAAGTTACAATCATAATGAAAATTGAAAGAATATATGATTAAGTGCTTTGCTTATCATTGAGATCTAGATTGTTGAACATTCCGGTCATATGAAGTTAACGAGTTCACTTTAAAATGCTGGAGTTGAAGTGAAGCCCAGATAACTACACTTGCCTGGTGGCAATTTCCTTCCTTTTAGTTCTGTGATCCATCTCCCAAAAATCGATGGGTTTCTCCTGAGGTTCTTTCCAATGGACAGTCAGTGTCTCTTGTAGCCATGCTGGCCACGCAAAATGGACACTGAGCCAAACTAAAATGGAAGGCAGCAGGGAAAGCCTGTTTAGTAAGAACAGACAGCCTGCTCTCAACTAATTAGCATTTTGCAAACAGCAAACCAGTTTTCTGGCCAGGTGCAGATCTCCAAGCAAAGGTGTTAATGGCAAAACGCTTAACATCCTGATGAGGCAGCCCAGATCCAGACACAAACAATGGCAACATTTCCATCTCAATGTAGCAGTTAATTGGTAGAGTAGACAGAATGGCACCAGAGCAACAAATATCGAAACCAGCCCCCAACATCGAGGAAAGCCCCGCATTGGAGGATTTCGAAGGTAGCCGTTTGGAAACGTTCCAATCGGTACCGAAAGGTAGAGCCCGCCTAGAAGGGGGCAAGGACATTAGAGAGGGGTATAAAAGCAAATCCCCCACAGAGCCCCGGTCTGTTAAACCCGTGCTCCGGCTCTGACTGACATCTCGCATCCTGACTCCAGCCGTTGAGCACCAGCCGCCGAAACCGTAAGTTCAACGCTCGCTACGCGATCCAAGCCCACTAGACTCCCAAGTACCAGAACGCTTGCTGAAGGCTGCAGTACCAAGACCAGGACGAAGGCCTCGTTCTCTGACCTTGCCTGTTCCTGTTAGATAAGTATTCTGTTTGCTTAAGTTTAGTTATAGCTTAGTCTCTTAGTGTGTGCATGAGTATTTATTATAACTGTATAATAAATATTGATCGTTTGAACTTTACTAATCGGTGTATCGTCTTTATTACTTTGAACTTGACCTTGGAATACTTGTGACGTTGCCTATACGGCAACTGGCGACTCCAGAGCTAAATAATTACATAGAACAGAGCCTAGCAGTGTTAAGCACACGTCGAACTCGGAGGCGTGTTAATACACTCCAATAAACGCGTTTTACGCCCATAGTAAAACGTGCAACATTTAGTGGCGACATCCGCCGGGACCCTGTTGTAAGTGGAAACACCACAGTGTCCAGGACCCTGAAATTTGAATTAGAACTCCAAATTGCAGAGAAAGAAAGAGATCACAAGTATTCAAGGTGTTCAAAATAATAAGCGAAATTCGGAAGTGTGTTTAGTGCATGCGTACTAACAGGGCTGTAAGGTAAAACTGAAAGCTTTTTGTTGCGACAAACTTTCGGTAGTTTTGTGATCGGAAAATAGCGTAAGCCGTACCCGTTTCTCGAAACACCACCCCAGCAACCCCCTGTTCCAAATTATAAAAAGAGAGTCAGAGGAAATGGCCATGCAGGCAATGGAACGTCTGATGGATCCAGCAAAGTTTGTGGTCGCAGCGACCAGCAGCAGTAGCAGAGTAGGCCAGTGTCCCACGTGGGAGCTGGAACTCCGCAAATATTTACAAGGAAAGGGATGGCCCCTTTGGAAAGAGTTTTGTGCAAATGAGGAGACAGGTCCCGGAAGTATAGGTCATACTTGGTGGGAGAACCTCTCTCAAATATACAAAAAGAGTTTAGGTAAAGCACGCAAGCCGATGGCGATTGTGTCCTGTTTGGCACAGTTGCGAGGCGCAGAGGAGGTCATCAGGACGCTCCGGGCAGATTTAGAGGAAAGGAACCGAATGAGTAAGGTCGATGTCAGGGACATCGAGAAAGAAACCCTGGAATTAAAAGGGAAGTTGGCAGAGAAGGATAGAGAGGTGGATGATGCCAAGAGGGCTCACCAGTCTTGTCTAGCTCATCTGAGCAGTTCCCAGACCCAGTATGAGAAAGCCTATCAGGACGTGCAACGTGCCGTTCTGATAAGACAGGAATCGGAAAAGCAGGTGGAGGCATTGCAGAGGCAATGTTCCGATCTCAAAGCAGCTTTGAGAGCACTCCACGCTGCAACGACCGAACAAAGACAAAGCACAGTTGACCACGCGAAATGCAGGAAACAGATTGCGGAACTGCAATCTCTGCTTTCGGTGCAGAATGGCTTCCAAAGCACCTTTGGAGCTCAGTTAGATGGGGAAAACGCCCCAGATTGGCAGGAATTAAGCGAGACAGCGCAGCGTTATGTTCAGGGAACATGTGCGCCAGCAGCTCAGCAGAAACGACAGGCACCCCAACCCCCCACAGCTCAGATCATAACCGCACCCATGAATCCCGTAACCACACAGAGGAAAGCAGAATCAGAAGGCGCCCCAGACATAACTTACACCACCCCTTTAACAGTAACCCAGCTAAGGGACGCTTGTGAAAAGATCACTCCGTTCCTCCCTACCGCAGACCCCCACCAGTTTTTCGCTAAAGTAAAGCAGCAGGCTACCATGTACGGCCTGGATGAGAGAGAGCAGGTTAAGCTCACCGTGCTGAGCTTAGACCAGAGCGTAGTAGCAGCCCTCCCCGACCCACAGAACGTGGCAGGAGGCAGCCTAGAGGAGATGCACACTGCCATTTTAGATGCCATCGGGTACAATAGAGGTGACCCCGTAGAAGGATTGAATAAGTGCAGGCAGAAGAGATCCGAACACCCCACAGCATTCGCAGGAAGGCTGTGGATTCATTTCAGCGCAGTTTTCGGACAGTTAGATAGAGCGCATTTAACCCGCGAAAACATGGTTAAGTGGACGCGCACAATTATCTCACACGCAACAGAAGCAGGACAGAGCGCTTGCAATAGTTACGACCCCTCAGAAGAGGCCCATAACGAAAAATGGGTCCTGAAAAGATTGTCCCGCGCTTGGGAGCAATCGCTTCAGGCAAAAGGAAAAGTTAGATCCCCAGAAGAGGCTCAGACTGCTGCAGATATCCAAGCAGTCAGAGAGCACCAGAAGCCCGCATGGGTAAATGAAGGCAAGAGCAGCCCTCAACAGAAAGGACAGGAATGCTATAACTGTGGACAGTTAGGGCATTGGGCAAAAGAGTGTAATGCACCCCAGCGATCTCAGAGAGGCCAGCAGACAGGCACTCTGAACCGCAACAAAGCAAAACCCATCCACAATGTAGCAGTACAGTCAGGACCCACCAATGTGGACGAGACGAACTGACGGTGTTCGGGCTCCCCCACTTGGGTCTGTGACACACTATGGGACTCATCAGGGAGGCCCGTAGTCACGGCAAAAGTCAAAGGGAAGCCCATAGAGTTACTGTGGGACACAGGAGGATCCCGCACCACCATTAACTCCACAACCACGGCACACTCAGACACGTGGCCAACCACCTCCACCATCACACTTAGCGGGTTCACCGGACACTCGCAGCAGGGGCACATTACAGCACCCATAGCAATTCAGCTAGGAAACATTAGCACAAGGCACCCCGTAGTTCTAGTAAATCTTCCCCGGACAGCAGAGCACATCCTGGGGATAGATTTTATGAACGCTCACAGCTTGTCGTTCGACCCAGTGAACCAGTGTGTCTGGCGAATGGCGAGATCAGACAGAGCCCCAGCCACCCTCACAGTAGGAGACTACGCTAATCGGATTAGCGCAGTGGGAGAGTACTCATTCGACCTGACTACACTCCACACCGACCGACAAATTAAGGCCCTACTAAACAAACACAGGACAGCATTTGCAAGTCACCGTCATGACTGTGGCAGAATGACTGGACAAGTTCATGTTACCGGACAGGACCCCCGACCGCAAAAGCAATATAGATTTCCCCTCGAGGCAGAGGTGGAAATAGAAAAGGTTATAGGTAGCTTGTTGGACCAAGGTGTACTGAGAACGGTAGCCTCCACCAACAATGCCCCTATTTGGCCAGTGAGGAAGCCCGATGGATCATGGCGTCTGACCATCGATTATCGGGAACTCAACAAAGTAACCCCCGCAGTAGCCCCAACGGTAGCTACTAGTCCCGAGACCATGCTCAAGCAGGGTCTCAACGCCAAGTACTTCACGGTATTGGACATCAGTAATGGATTCTGGTCAATACCATTGGCAAAAGCGTGCCAATACAAATTCGCATTCACTTTTAAGACTCAGCAGTACACGTGGACATGCCTCCCACAAGGATTCCACAATTCCCCCTCCATTTTCCACCGACAGCTGGCAAGTGGATTAGAAAAATTTTCCCGACCCGAATGTCTGGTACAGTATGTAGACGACCTACTACTGCAGACAGACACAAAGGCAGAGCACATTTCGCTTCTGGCCGAACTCCTGGAACTCTTGACTGAAATTGGCTGTAAAGTTAACCCGAAAAAGGCCCAAATATTGGAAAGTAAAGTGATGTATTTGGGAACAGTCATCACGCACGGCAAACGCGAGATCGAATTCAAAAGAATAGATTCGATTGTCAAATTGCCCCTTCCCCAAAATGTATCAGCCCTCCGGTCGTTTTTAGGACTGGTTGGCTATTGTCGGAACCACATCGACGGATTCGCGACAAAAGCCGCCCCACTTTCAGACCTCCTTAAGAAAGGAGCCCCCTGGGAATGGCTTCCGCAGCATACAGGCGCTGTGGAAGAGTTAAAACGAGCCCTTAGTGCAGCACCCGCGCTGCTAGTCCCCGACCAACTTTCACCGTACGCAATCGAGGTAGCGAGCACCGATCTGACCCTCTCGGCCGTGTTGCTTCAGGAACGGCACGAGCAGCTAAGACCAGTGGCTTATGCCTCCCGACTGTTAGACCCGGTAGAACAAGGATTTTCAGCCTGTGAGAGGCACCTCCTTGCTGTCTTCTGGGCAGTACAGTATTTCTCATACATCACCGGACTCAACCCCATTACTATTCTAACCGAACACACACCCACACAGCTACTACTAGACGGTCGACTGAAGGACGGTTCAGTTAGCCAGATTAGGGCAGCTAGGTGGACCCTACTTTTACAAGGACGGGACATTACAGTAAAACGGACACGCACACACACATACTTAGCAGACAACCTCCAATACCCCGGACAGCCCCATGACTGTGAAATTGTAGCTCCCCTGCATAACACAGGACCCTTTTTAGCAAAAACACCCCCCAGGAAGATAGGGAACCCGAAACAAAGCCCCCAGCCCACAGACACGTGTGGACCCTTGAGGATTTATGTAGACGGTTCCTCCACAGTTTTAAATGGTGAGCGTATCACAGGATGCGGCATCTACGTAGAGGACGCGCAGGGGCGCGCTCTCGAAGAAATCGCTCTGAAGTTACCAGGTCACTTAGGCGCGCAGGCAGCAGAGCTAGCAGCCATAGCGTACATAGTGGACCACCCCGATTCTTTCCCCAGCCCAGCAGACATATATTCAGACAGCTTATATGTCTGCAATAGCCTAACAGATTTTCTGCCCCTGTGGAGGACACGAGGTTTTGTCTCCGCAGACGGAAAACCCCTTCCATCAGCCCCCTTACTCCAGCATATCCTAGAGAAAGCGAAGGACAGGACCTTCGGCATTATAAAAGTTCGCAGCCACCATAGGTCATCACCCCCTGGGAATGTAAAAGCCGACGCGTTGGCTAAGGCAGGTTCCAGGAGAGGACACTTATGGACCCCCCCAGCTAGCGCACCAGCTAGCGCCCCTGTGAGCGCAGTCCAAGTCTCACAGACTGATATTAAAGATCTCGTGGCAGCACAGAAACAGGACGGAGACCTCAGGGAGGTTTTCAAGGGAAACTTTGTGCCTGCTTACGAGCACTTTAAACACGCACTGACCACACATGAGGGTGTGATCATTAAGGACCAACTTTATGTGGTCCCACAGCAGGACAGGAATCAGATGATTGCCTTGTTCCATGACGGACACGGGCATCAGGGAATTGATGCAACAACGAGGCACCTCAGGCAACTCTGTTGGTGGCCTAATCTCAGGAATGATGTAACGCACTACATAGAGAATTGCCTGATTTGTGCTCAGAATAACCCGGAGCGGTATTCTAAGAAAGCACAACTTCGGCATACTCGCCCAGTTAACGGCCCTTGGACAAACCTCCAGATCGACTTTATAGGTCCATTGCCCCCTTGTAGGAATGGCTATAAATACGTTCTGGTGGTGATAGATACCTTTACCAAGTGGGTAGAGGCATTTCCCTCACGAACAAATACAGCAAAGACAGCTGCAAAGATCCTGACCCACCACATCTTCACGAGATGGGGTTTACCCCGAAGTATCGATTCGGACCAGGGATCTCACTTTACAGGACGGGTCATGAGGAACGTCCTGACAATATTCGGAATCAAACAGAACTTCCACATTGCGTATCATCCACAGTCCAGCGGGATTGTGGAGCGCATGAATCGGACCCTAAAAACTACCCTTAGGAAAATGGTTCAAGAGAATAATTCCACATGGGATTCAGTGCTCCCATTTGCACTTATGTTCATAAGGAACACTGTCTCCACATCGACAGGATACACACCACACACACTCATGACCGGACGCCCTATGAAAGGTACAGAATTCCTTTTAGGACTGGACATGACAAGCCCCGAAGTGACGGCCCTCACACATGAAAAGGCAGTTAAAGATCTAGTTGAGACTGTGAGGTCTGCACAGCTCGCAGCCGCAGTCCAGCTAGGGAAACGCCGACAGCAACGTACTGCCTGTTTCAATAAGACCGTACACACCACAGAATTCCAGGTTGGGCAACAGGTAATGTTATCTGTTTATAACCCCAGCAGTTTTTTGGCTCCAAAATATTCCGGTCCCTACTCAATTTCGGACAAAATTAGCCCCTCCGTTTACAGGATCAAATATCCTAATGGGAAGACCGCGTGGTTCCATATAAACCAGTTAAAGGCATATGGAACACAGGCCAACCATGCTCACCATGTCCTGCTGGATGCAGCAGAACACTTCACCCCGCCCACCAGAGACACTTTTCCACCATCCCCCTCACAGACCAGTTCATCCACGGACTCGCCCAAGACTCCGCCCACAGACCACTACAGACCACGCCCCGACACGCCCACAAGCTGCCACAGCAGAGACAGTAGGACAGACACTGACTCTGAAGACAGCGACAGCACACAGCCATACAGCCCACACTGCACCAACTACGACCCCGACTCCAGTGACCCCATGGAAGTCACCTACCTCAAACATCCAGAACCACCACCCGACCCCGACTACCCCGACAACACACTCGACACTACACAATGGCACAGGGACAATTCCTACAGACTTGTCCGCAATGACGAGAGTGACCCCCGGTCACACAACTCCAAAATAGCATGCCTGATCCACACAAGGGTGTGGGATCCGGGAGAGCAGGACGACACGGTGTCTGACTCCCGACACGGCAACCCCTTTGTGACCCTGTTCACAGAGGCAGAATCAAAGTGAGGTGTCCAGATGATGTAAGATAGGAATCGTTTGAGGGAAACGATGTCCTTTCTGATGGAACCTGCACGTATGTTTGTCTTCGTTTTATGTTTGTTTGTTTTCAGGAATGTAAATGTTTCAGTTGGAGGATGGACATCTTCTTTTCAGCTGAAAAGATTGTGACCACCTCACATACACGTTAGCTTGTCTGCCGAAACTTTTGAGAACTTCGGTTTGATTGGAGATCCTTTCCAAAGTTGTAAGGCCACACGCCAAATAGCTTGTCCGCAGATATCTCTGAGAACTTCAGTGATGTCCTCAGTTGGAGCATCTTGGCTCCATTGTTTTTTAGGTGCCCCTCTATTCGGCGAAATAGAGGCTGCAAGTCATGGTGAACACATTCGTACCCGTTTTCTCCAGGTTACTCAGGCAGTGGACAAACGGCACTGAGGACCCGCCCTGTCTGAGAACCAACCCTTGGTCAGCCAAGCTCGGGTATGGCACAGCACGCCCTACCCGGGGATCCCATCCAACTCGTACCCGTCGCGGCCCATACGCAACTCATTCGGATGTTTATTTCCAAGTTTGTTTTCATTTTACGTTAGGTAGCCCTTCGGCCACCATCCCACATGCTATTTACATCCGGGAACATTCGGATGGTAAATCAGCAAAGCCTGCGAGACGGCTCGCAGAAGGAAGGATTGTTAGGTGTATGCTGGTCTTTAAAATTCGCTTTTTGAAAAAAAAAAATGAGGGGAGTCACAGGGTGTGACTTAGCCAGTCATTTTAAAGGGTCAATTGGGTTTTGAAAGACAGATGCACTAACAAGTAAAGGTCTTAAACTGTGTATTGACAGATACTGTGCTTGATCCCAAAGGTTTCAAAGGACGAGACAGAGGTCGAAGCCAGGATTGTCAATACCGGAGGAAGAAGGAAGAGAAAGAAGAAGAACAGCAAAATGATGGAAGCCCACTTATTACTGTTTAATGTCATATGTATATGTGTGGAAACAAGACACGTTTCCCCCACAACCCCCACCGTAAATGTTAGTACAACAAACCCCCAGTGCTCAGCTCTGATCAGCGAGGTTCAGACCTGGTGTACTAAATTCATGACGTGGTACTCCATGTCCTACATAATCGAATCACTGTTGGTGATCGCGATCCTCATCATCCTAGTGCAGACCCTCAGGTTGAGGAAATGGAAGAGGAGAGCCTCTCGTTCCAGCACCTCACCCATCTATAGAGTGCAATCCCCCATCTTCGGATTCCACCAAACCCCTCAACCCCTCACTGATTACAACACTCTGTAAATAAAATTCAGCCATGTATTATATTGTTCCATACTCGACTGCCGAGTTGGGAAGTGTGATGTTGTGGTGTGAATGGTTAAGGTCTTAGAGTGATTAAATGTTTAAGTTAAGGTTAAGGTTAATAGTGATAGGTAGAGGTTCCCAGTTGTAGTAATGCATGTCCCTTTGACATAGGGCCAAGTAGAAATGTTAGTTAAAATTTTTTTTCTCTTCTTCCCATAGTTTAGAACAGAGTAGAACAGGAACTGGCAAGAGGTCAGAACACAAGGAAGGCAAAGTACATAGGTGATCCTTCACAATAGTATGATTGTGAGGATCACAAGGAGGGAATGTAGCCATGCTGGCCACGCAAAATGGACACTGAGCCAAACTAAAATGGAAGGCAGCAGGGAAAGCCTGTTTAGTAAGAACAGACAGCCTGCTCTCAACTAATTAGCATTTTGCAAACAGCAAACCAGTTTTCTGGCCAGGTGCAGATCTCCAAGCAAAGGTGTTAATGGCAAAACGCTTAACATCCTGATGAGGCAGCCCAGATCCAGACACAAACAATGGCAACATTTCCATCTCAATGTAGCAGTTAATTGGTAGAGTAGACAGAATGGCACCAGAGCAACAAATATCGAAACCAGCCCCCAACATCGAGGAAAGCCCCGCATTGGAGGATTTCGAAGGTAGCCGTTTGGAAACGTTCCAATCGGTACCGAAAGGTAGAGCCCGCCTAGAAGGGGGCAAGGACATTAGAGAGGGGTATAAAAGCAAATCCCCCACAGAGCCCCGGTCTGTTAAACCCGTGCTCCGGCTTTGACTGACATCTCGTATCCTGACTCCAGCCGTTGAGCACCAGCCGCCGAAACCGTAAGTTCAACGCTCGCTACGCGATCCAAGCCCACTAGACTCCCAAGTACCAGAACGCTTGCTGAAGGCTGCAGTACCAAGACCAGGACGAAGGCCTCGTTCTCTGACCTTGCCTGTTCCTGTTAGATAAGTATTCTGTTTGCTTAAGTTTAGTTATAGCTTAGTCTCTTAGTGTGTGCATGAGTATTTATTATAACTGTATAATAAATATTGATCGTTTGAACTTTACTAATCGGTGTATCGTCTTTATTACTTTGAACTTGACCTTGGAATACTTGTGACGTTGCCTATACGGCAACTGGCGACTCCAGAGCTAAATAATTACATAGAACAGAGCCTAGCAGTGTTAAGCACACGTCGAACTCGGAGGCGTGTTAATACACTCCAATAAACGCGTTTTACGCCCATAGTAAAACGTGCAACACTCTTAGGTTGGATTTTTATACTGCACAGAATAGAATTTTCTTCACTTGAGCGAGAGAGAGATTCCTTACTTCTCCATTTAGCAGTTTAAATCGATGACTTCTATGATTTTTCTCTGTGTCTGGCTTGGCAAAACTAGTTCTTAAAACCTCCAGTCTGTATATTCCTAAGATGGAATTCGATTAACAGTCATTGTTGCAGAAAAACAAATCATGTTTTCTCCTTCATCTCAGCAACTTTTGAAACATTTCAAGATAATAGACGCCAACAAAAGATGGTGTTATTTCATCTTCCACAGTCGGGTTTGAGTGTCTGTTAGATGTATCTGGCTAGTTATCTGTTCCCATTTTCTTTACAGTTGATCAAAATATAATACTTTTACGTTTTTAATCTCTTCCTTAGTTCGAGTGTCGTGTTGATGTCTCGCGGTTGCCTCTGAAATATATCTCTCTCTCTCATTTCCTTTTGGAGATAGTTCTTCTTTGCACCTTGGAAGGTGGCCTTGCATTTTGAAGCAGTTTGTTGTCTCGTTGTTTAAAGTGCCTTAATTTCAAGCTAGTTCAAAGATAAAAAAAATAAGAACTTCTCAAAAATAAGGAGGCATTTTCATGACACTATTCATACACATCTCTTGGGCAGGTGATACCAGCTCTTACTCATGTCATCATCTTCCATGTGCACCATAGGATATCAAAGATACATTGTAATTATTCCAGAGGGTGGAAATATTTGTCATTTGTTATTTGGGTGAAGTACATTGACAGTGAAATTGGGCTTCAGTGACAAGGTAAAACAGGTGATGACGAATCAGTTGCTTGTCTTACATGCCAAAAGAAAAGAGGTGGGCCTATTAACAGGCTGCTGATTTGTTACCTCCTGAAGATATTTTGTTCTGATGTCACTGCCTTTCACTGAATCTATATAGTTCAGAAGGGGGCCATTCAACCTATCAGGTCAGCACCGACCCTCTGAAAGAACACCCTACCTAGGCCCACTCCACTACAACCTTGTAACCCCAACTAACCTTTGGACACTAAGGGGTAATTTAGCGTGGCCAATCCACCTAACCTTTGGACTATGGGACGTAACCAGAGCACCCAGAGGAAATCCACCACAGGGAGAATGTGCAACTCCACACAGAGAGTAAGCCGAGGCCAGAATTGAACCCAGGTCCCTGTTGCTGCATGACAGAAGTGCTAACCCCGGTGCCACCATGCTGCCCATTGTTTTAATCTATTTAAATTTAATGACTACAAGAATCAGTGGGCGAATGGTGAGGGGGTCACACAGTACCAGAGTCCCAAGTCTGGCCTTGAGTGACTGTCGATATGGAGTTTTCACGTTCTCCCTGTGTCTGCATGGATTTCCTCCGGTGCTCTGGCTTCTGCCCACAGTCCACAGATGTTCAGGTTTGGAGGATTGGCCATGCTAAATTGCCCCTTGGTGACAAAGATATGCAGGTTAGGCTATGGCATTACGAGAATTGAGCAGGGGAGTGGGGCTAGGTAGAGTGTTATTTTGGAGGATCAGTGCAGACCTGATGGGCCGTCTAAAGTATGCTTCCTCACTGCACTATAATTAATTACATTTTCCATCTCTCGGATCACCATACTAACCTATTTATGCTTTCCTTCAGTGTCGGCAGCACGGTAGCATTGTGGATAGCACAATGGCTTCACAGCTCCAGGGTCCCAGGTTCGATTCCCGGCTTGGGTCACTGTCTGTGTGGAGTCTGCACATCCTCCCCGTGTGTGCGTGGGTTTCCTCCGAGTGCTCCGGTTTCCTCCCACATTCCAAAGATGCGCAGGTTAGGTGGATTGGCCATGATAAATTGCCCTTAGTGTCAAAAATTGTCCTTAGTGTTGGGTGGGGTTACTGGGTTATGGGGATAGGGTGGAGGTGTTGACCTTGGATAGGGTGCTCTTTCCAAGAGCCGGTGCCGACTCGATGGGCCAAATGGCCTCCTTCTGCACTGTAAATTCTATGAAATCTCATAGTCACCCTTCGAGCTTGCCTGACCTTTGTAATGAAGCCCAGTTACCTTGTTGGCGGGAGGCTGGATAGTGCAACTCTCAGCATGTCTCGGGAGCTTTACACATGTGTGGGCTGGGAGTGGGTGGAGTATATACAATCCAATGGTTTCGTAGTTCTTTAGGCTGAGGACTGGCCCAGTGCCATAATTGGCAAGCGTCCCAGACAATGGACTGGGAGGAAGTCCCACATGGATTCCAAGATAAGAAAAAGAGATTGGGAATTCAGGCTGCGGAAATGGTGGTCCAACCGTGTCCACCGCGACCCCATGTCCACCTCCTGGCCGCCCCTTGCTACTTCCCCGGCCCTGGCAGGCGCCCCCGCCCTCCCTCGCTCCCCCAGCCAGCAGCACAGCTGTCAGAACACCACAGCGATGTTGAGATATTAAGACACATACCCCCTGCCTCTCCCTCAGCAGCCCCGGTGTCTGTTCCCTGATTTTGAATACCACAAGTGAACCTCGCCATCGATAATTCCTCCAGGTCATCAGGGTGGGGTCCCAAAATTGCCGGGGGGGGGGGGGGGGGGGCCCGTTAATAATATGTCAGTGATATTTACTGGACAATTTATATGCCCACGCTGCATGGAGCATGGAATGCATTCATGCTGCTGTTGAGGCACCAGACAATGGCCTTCCATCGGGCCACCCGGCATCAGCCTCGATTTTCGGCTGACGCACGATTCTCCGCCCGATCGCGTTTCCCGATTCCGGCGTCGCAGGTTGGAGAATCCAAACCCAGCACATTTCTCCAGGGACAGAGGGCAGCAAAGCAACTGATATCCAAAATTGAGTGAGTCAAGGTCGATACAAGGATCTCTCCCTCATAGGATATCCTCAGAGAAATTGCCCTCACCTTTTGGGGTGTCTTGTTACTTTGCCCAGAATAGCCCTGGAAAGTGAAAAAAAGGAGGTGGCAAATCTGTTGAGTACCTGGGCGCCATTTCTTGACCAGAATTCACATGTGGCAGTGAGGCAGGGGTAGTAGGTGGGGGGGGGGGGGGGGGGGGGGGGCGTTGCAGTGAGAAATTAAGATCCCTTGCATTTTCCGCCACTATCTCATCCGACTTCAGGCTGAATTGCGGAGAAGAAGACAATTCTGATTTTTTTATTTCAAATTTGTCGGAATTACCAGAAGGGTATGATTTATGGTAATTACCGTGTCATTTTTTTTGTCCTATTTAACTGCAACAGTAATTTCAAAATGTTAGATTAGGTGCACAAATTATGAACTAAATTATTTTACCAAGCTATCTTGACTTCTTGGAGTAAGCGACATTAATTAACAGCCCGCCCTACCTATTGTATTAGATATGCACACATGTGGTTTTCAAAAATTAAATCTATTAAATATTTGCTGAGACAGGCAATGCCAATACCATAAGTTGTAAAACAGCTTTTCACGATCCTGCTTGTCTTCAGTGAACAAAACAATCAAAAATGCATCTGTTTAAAAAATGTGATTTTTATTTTAAATCGCCCTGTGAGAATGTTGAGATGAATCGGTTTGCTCTGTGGCGTCTCCAGGCAGACAGGCTATATGAAAACTCCCTGACGATACCACTTCGTAAAAAGAAATTCAATAATATTGCAGAAATGTTATTGATTTTATTGAAAATCTGCCATTGTCCTGACGCATTGCGAACAATTCAGACTGGAGTGCAACTAAATGGTCAAAACAAAAGGGTTAGGGTGCAGTGCATTGCGATCCAGGCCTAGAAATTCAGATTTTGTGAGGCCTCAAATGCTGAGGCTCGAATCCACCCGTTAAAAGGCCTGTTGCCAGAGGAACAGGATTGTGTATTGACTGTGCTGGAAGTTCCTGTCTCCTGACCTCTCAGGCTGCAAGTCCATAATCAATACATTAGCCATCAGTTTAAGTTGGCTCTGAGCTTGTGGTCCGGATGTAGAAAGAACAGTTTGCTTTCTCAAATTTATTTAAATCTGGGGCGGGATTCTCCGACCCCCCCTGCCGGGTCTGAGAATCGCCCAGGGCCTGCGTCAATCCCGCCCCCGCCGTGTCCTCAATGTGAGGGCTTGGCCCCTAAAGGTGCGGAGACTTCCGCACCTTTGGGGCGGCCCGACGGCGGAGTGGTTCACACCACTCCAACACGCTGGGACTCCCCACCCTGCCGGGTAGGGGAGAATTTCCTACCAATGAAGTCCACTTTGCTGTTGCGCTTTGTGATCTGTCGAGTAAGAAGAGCATCTTGGGTGAACTGTTAGTGCCATGAATATGCCTGCCATTGGCATGGAAACCAATGACTTTGTAAGTGTCAGCAGAGACTATCCTGGACAGACACAGCCCCGTGATTACATTAGGATAGGTGGCAGAATTTAATGCCGACCGTCAAAACTTTGACTCAACTGTGCAAACATTAAATCCTTTTCACAACCAGCCTAACAGTGTAAAACGTGGAAACGCTTGTCCAATCAAATGCCTTCTAAGACTGCAAGGATTTACACCTTGTGGAGAAGTCGGAAAACACTGACAGCAATCTCTGAATTTTCACCTTTAAATTCACATGTGCACAACACTGGAAGTTGCTCCAGTTTTATAAAACGCTGACACTAAATGTTGCTTGTTTACCATCATTACAACCATTCAGGACGATTAACGTAGAATTTCTAATGGCGATCGTGTGAATGTTGCACCGTTAACATTCATGTCATCACGCAGAGATGTTAAAGGCTGGCAATACAACAGACTTCTGCCCAGAAAATTAAGACCTTTCCAAGAATTTTAGAAGTTGAACAGCAACTTTAAAAATAGGCCAATGCCTCCATATCGTGATACAAGTTCCATTGAGGGGTGTAAAAATAATAATACAACACTTTGCAGTGATGGGTATGACTGGAAATGTTGGAATGCATTCAAAGGGGAAAATTGTCTGCAGATGGAATTTTGCATGTCATATATGGCAGATTTGCCTTTAAGACGTTTCGGTTTTCCATATGCTTGTTCCCTGAAAAGGCATTATTTGAATGTTGTTCTTCCCATTTCACAGGTGCAATGCAATTCAATTTCAGGAATCAAAATCCTACACCCAGAGTGGCCTGAAAAATGGTTTGAAATTAAGTTGGGCCATTTTTCAGGCAACCACGGTGGCCAGCTAAAATAGACACTGGGTCCATTGCATGAACAAGGAGGTGGCTGTCTGTTTTAGGTGCCTTCACCAAATTGGTATGTGATGAGGGGTGTAGGCATTAGGCCTGCTTCACTCAAGACACATCAGCGGGTCCTCCGGTGCATGTAGGAATGTTCCACCTGGTTACACAGGACTTCCGACGGCCGTTGTCATCTCTATTTGGAACCCACCCTCCCTGTCCACCAGCCCACTCAGTCCTTGGCATTTACTCAAAGGTGTGACTGGCAAAGTGGGCAGCCTTTAAATTCATTGCTGGCTAGGGAGAGCTATAGAATTGTAGAGGCATGGCGTCCGCAATCCACTTTCAGGCCAGAGTCTAGGCAGTTGTAAAGGCCTCATCACTGCCATCAATGAAAAACCAAGCACAAACAAATTTACACCCTTATGATTCCTGACTCATTTTGATTTTCAGTACCTTGTGATTCCGCGTATGCTGTCATACTGTGAGTCTCCACATGGTTACAGCCTTATGATTCAACATGCATTTATCACCTTATGATTCCCAGTGCATATACAACCTTATTATTCTCCATGTAATTCATCTTAAGATTCGCCATATGTTTATCGCCCCATGAGGTCCTGCACTTTTACCACCATAGGTTCCGATGCGTTTAGCACCTCATGCTTTTTCATGAATTTAACAGCTTGCTTTCCTCAAAAATATGCCATCTTCCAATTTCTCATGCATTTATCATCCTATTCATTCCCATGCATTTATTATCCAAAGATTCGTCATGCAGAGCTTGGTGTACTGAGAGACATATTGATTTAATGGGGGAAGGACACTTGTCCACAGGAAGGTGTGGCAGGCTGTGGTAGTGATTCACTGTACTCATATATACTCACTGTATATATATCACATATAAGGTGTAATACAGGTATGGGGGGTAGATCTCTGCCTGCTGGCTCCGCCCAGTAGGCGGAGTATAAATGTGTGGGCTCACCGAGCTGCAGCCATTTCGGCAGCAGCTGTGGGAGGCTACACATCTCTGCTTAATAAAGCCTCGATTACACTCTACTCTTGTCTCATTGTAATTGATAGTGCATCACAGGTTCGATATGCTTTCTCTCACATCCTGCTCAGTGGCCATTGACAGAAGCCTAAAGGCAGGATGCCTTGTTGGTCTTTCAGTGAGGAGGAGAGTGCTAAATGTGGAAAGGGTGTGGAAGAGTGCCCAGAATCGTTTTAGAATTTCTCTGACAAAAGAAAGTCAACTAATCTTTGCTCAGCATTTTCCTGTGTTCCACGCGTAATGTTATTACAGAAAGGAATTAAGGACTCCCAGTCCAGCAAACCTTGCAAGATAATATGATTAATAATCTGATATAATCAACAAAAGCTATTATCTAAGTCACAACAGAAAAAAAATACTTCAAGTGTCCTGAGCAGCATATTAATTACTGGAAATATAATTCCTTTCAGAAAGACTTCCATAATCTGGGTGTTTATGTGCGTACATCATTGAAGCTGGCAGGGCAGGTTGAGAAAGCAGTTAAGGCATTGCGGATTCTGGGTTTTAGAACCAGAGACATAGAGTGAAAAAGCATGCAAGTTATAATAAACACAGTTTTGGTTCGGTCCCAACTGGAGTATTGTGCTCCATTCTGGGCACCACAATATAGGAAGGATGTAAAAACGTCAGAAATAATGAAAGGCAGATTCAAGGTTCCAGGGATGAGAAATCTAATTGATGTAGATAATTGTTTCTCTCGATTGTTTCTGATAATTGTTTCTCTCAATCTACCCTATGTGTTTCCCTTAATATCTTAAACTTCAATCAAATTAAATCGTCACCTTCCAAATCCCAGATTATGCAATCGGGTTCATTGACTCTGTTTTCATTTGTGTCCCTTTGAAAATTGAACATACAGTGCAGAAGGAGGCCATTCGGTCCATCGAGTCTGCACCGACTCACTTTAAGCCCTCACTTCCACCCTATCCCCATGTTGCTTGTTCTGGGTGAGTGTGCTTAACACTCAATTGGCTCTGTTTTATTCCTTAGCTCTAGAGTCGCCAGGTATCCTTATGATACCGCCACGAATTTCAAGTTCAAGTTCAGATCAATGACTCAATACACCAGTTAGTAAGTTCAAACAAGACACGTTTATTATTACGCAGTTATTTATTACTCATACACATAATACTAAGACTAAACTGTTCCTACCACTACTAGGCCAATACTTATCTGGAATAAGGGGACTGCCGGATCAGGGAACAATGGCCTCTTGCTTTGTCCTGAATCCGCAGGCTTCCAGTTGGTGTGGACTAAAGGGGTCAGGAGTGTCTACTCTCATAGTGTGCGTTGTATGACACTTACTTGTCGGTGTAGCAATTGGCCAGACCTCTCCTTCTCACGTCCAAGTTCCTGGAGAACTGCTGCAAAGATGTTCTGCTGGGAGGGCCGGCTAAGAGAGCGGAGGGCTGGCTGAGAGAGGCTGGCTAAGAGAGAGAGCTGGGGTCGGGGTCTCTGTCTTATACTGTTTTGGGTTTCGCGCCCATCTGGGCAGACCCTCTATAAACTTGCAATCGATTGGGTCTCTTCCCAATTGATTGATTTCAATTTCCCCAATAACGGGGCTGTTCCTCGATCACTGGGCGGTTCTTTCCACCTTGTTTGTGTCTTTTTGTTTCAGACTCCACTGGCGCCGGGATGTCTGACCTTCTATGGAATGTTTCAATCTCTTCTAATTGTTGTGTCCACTGTGCCTGGGAATCACCGGGAATCGCTCAATTAATATGCGCAGCTTGTTAGTTTCTGTGCTGTCTGGTTTCTTCACAGACAGAATCCACAGAGAGGTTCTGCAACCTACTTGCCTCCCTGTCATTGTCCAATTTTCCCTGCATGCAACTCAATGTTCCACTTTATGCCGGGAAGTGGCCAGCTTCGGTGGCTACACCCCGTAACCCAATAACCCCTCCTAACCTTTTTTTTTGGTCACTAAGGGCAATTTATCACTGTGAGAGGAAACCGGAGCACCCGGAGGAAACCCATGCAGACAGGGGGAGAACGTGCAGACTCAGCACAGACAGTGACCCAGCGGGGAATCGATCCTGGGACCCTGGCGCTGTGAAGCCACAGTGCTGAATACTTGGGCTGCCGTGCTGCCCTGTCAAGCTGCCTTTGTAAAACTTCAACCTGTCTCAGTCTCCCCAAAAGCTTTGGCTTTGAATCTCAGTTTCAGCTTTTGTTTCTTTAGAAACTGGGAGGATTATTTTCCTTTCTCTGGTTCCCTCATACATTCCCTTACAGTTTCTCTTTTCAGTTAGGATCCACCTTAAATGTGAGTATGGAAAGGTGAAATCAGATAGCCATCGTGTCCTTATCATGATGGCAACTGGATTAATATATTGTGTGCACCAAGCAGCTTAAAGCTTGGATTACAGCTTGTTTACCTCATTCAAACATTCCACACGGAGTCATAGAATCCCGACAGTGCTGAAGGAGGCCATTCAGCCCATCGACTCTACACAGACCCTCCGAAAGTGCACCCACCCAGTCCCACTCCCTCACCCTATTCCCGTAACTTCACCTAACCTTTTTGACACTCAGGGATAAATTAGCATGGCCTGTGCACCCAACCTGCACATCTTTGGACTGTGAGAGGAAACCGGAGCACCCGGAGGAAACCAACGCAGACACAGGGAGAAAGTGAAAATTTGCACACAGTCACCCGTGGCTGAATTGAACCCAGTTTCCTGGTGCTATGAGGCAGCAGTGCTTACCACTTTGCCACCGTGCTGTCCCAATGCTTTTGGACAACGACCATTCATTTGATAAATATGGAAAAGGGTAATCAGGCAGACCAACAGTGAGCCATATAAATTTTGGGGCTGACATTGCTGACCTTTGCCTCAGGGAATGTCCATTTCCTTCACTGCTAAGATCAGTTTCTGAGAACATCGCTCACTGGAAACACAAGTTAAGCATTAAGATTATGGTCAATTTTAACTGTTCCCAACAGTTTTAACTGTTCCCAACAGTGGAGCTAAATATAGTCCTTAATGTGTTTGCATCAACTCTCTCCTTGTATATTTAAATGTAGGCACTTACTCAGGGGAAAGAAGACTTTTGATGTGAATGTGTGTTAAGTACCTGCACAATAACACTGGTGATAATTTTCAGCCTATATACACTATCCTTATCTTTCTAGCTCTTAAAAATGCTGTCCCATTTATGATATTGCTGCAGGACAGATCAGTCATTTGTCTTTGATCTTCTCATGCAGGCCTTTGATATAAAAAGCTCAAAGGAAGAAGAAAGTCAGTTCATGGAATCAGATCTGGCAATATTTTAGAACTGATCTACAATTAAAACAAAGTTACGGAACATTGGTTATTAAAGATGTGAATAAATACTGACTGTCTTCAAATCCCAAAGCGAATTCTGCGCCTGCCCGAAACGTAAGCAGAAAAATCATTGGGCTGGATTCTCCGCTGTTGGCATTGTTCGTTATGCCGACTGCGCTCACAGGCCAGGGGATTTCCCGATGGCGTGGGGCTGCCCACAATGGGAAACTGCATTGGCCGGGATGGAGAATCCCACTGACGGCGCGGGTGCATCGCACCAGAAAACTGGTGCGGCGGGATGGAAAATCCCACCCCATCCTCTTCAGCACGTTTGTGCTTAAGAAATATTGGGTACGATTTAACACTCTAAAAACAGGGTCCCGTTTTGGGTGAATAAAGGGGTTGTCTGATGCCAAGAGCAGCCCCACTATCAAACGGAACTCTTCCTTTTTGACTCAACGAAGAATGCCCCACTGAGGTGCTCAGACCTCATTTCCTGCACGTCAGCTTTTAAATTCCTCCCCGATTTCTCAACCCACCTCCCCTTGAGCTTCACACTGCAGCCTTTGGACCCTCCCAGTGTCCCACTCTGCCTCTTAGGGAACCTCCTCGTCACTTCACCTCTGAAAGGCAGGACACTCCAGGCCTGATCCCTGGAACCCAGACACCTTGACACTGCCAGCCTGGCAAACTGACTGTGTCCCTGACACTCTGGCAATGCGACTCGCGAATGCCAGGGTACAACCGTGCCCAAAGTCCCACCACTCGGGAGCCTCCGCTGGCCTGAAGGACCACACCACTGTCCCCCTCCCCCCCACCCTCAGGCGCCGTTTCACCTGTTTGAGTGAACTATTGCCATACGGCGCCATGGCGAGGTTTCCCAGGCGCGAACATTAGTTCCCGGTCCTCGGGAGAATTGGGCGCCAACATATTTAAATGAGCCAAATACCTAACGTAAATATGTAAATCTGGATCTCGCCCATCGAGGCCTTGATCCAGGTCACGAAGTCTCACGAGAGCATGTTAGATCTCGCAAGGCTTTCCGATCATCACAAATCTCGTGAGATTTAACAACCTTATCGCGTCACTGAGTCGGGCATGATGAAGCCATTCGATCGCACCCATGATGGCGCTGTTCAGCTTCCACTTGAGTTCAGATTGTTGGCACCAGAGGAATATATCGAAAAACAAATGATTCAATGTGCTTTTTTTCCCCCATTGCCTGCCAGTCATTCAAAGGAAACGGGGAAGCTTGAACATTCTAGTGTTGGTAGTGAAATTTACTCTCACAGGACCTGCGTACACTGACACTATGCGCCTTTCCCTGTGAATTCCATTAATCCTAATCATTGCTTTAAGGGAAAAATCTCTGAAGAATGCCTCACAACAGAGTGCAAAAATGGAAATGTGTTTTAACCATTGATAAAGGAAAACAAATCTGTCTGCAGCGAATCCTGTACAAAACCTATCAGTGAAAATTTAGCTCTGTGCTGCTCCTGACCTGCTGTCCATTAAAATTTGAAGTGTTGCAGGCCAGATTTCCCATCCTTCACATGTTTTCCAATTTACTTTAGTAAAGATGCAGGGACCAAATTTAATGGCCTTCGCATGGTGACAGTGTTAAAATAGTTGCGCAGAGCTCTGAACCCAGTCTCTCCCCCACCCCTCCTGCCACCATCATCCTGACGGAACTTGGAGAAGGGCCAGCTTGTTTTAGATGGTCAGCCCTTTTGATTACTCAAATATGGGCCCCAAGGATTACCTGGAACCCCATTTGGCCTGAAGAAGTCCTACAGGGGCCCCATTCAAATGACGTGGGCTGACTTTGCTTCGGAATCTCTGATGAAGAACACAACCCCCCCCCCCCCCCCTTCCACCTCCCCCACCCCTCCTCACCCCGCCATCTCAGCACCCCCCCATCACAACCACTATCCGCACAGAATTTAAATTGCTGTTGATTCGGCTATCTCCAATTTGGCTGTCGCCCGGCAAGCTGATCACAATGTGCTTTGGGCACCTTCAGCTCATTCCAACAATGTCTGGGCTTCAAAATGGCTGTGGCCTTTTTTTGCAGCCGCCATAGATTCTCTGTGGGCTGAACCCACGAAAATTAAAATCTACCTCAGGAAAATATTGTGTTTTGATGCAAAATATTTGATTGATTTGTTAATATAGTTTCTATTATTCATTCTTTAAAAATTAATCGAGGTAACAACTTTGTTGTAAAAGGCAATGTGGTGAGTGGATGCAAGCACGTGGGCCAATAATGCAATGCAAATAGTGCAGAATAGAATTGCAGTCTCACAATGTTGAGGCGAATGCTGATCTAAACAGCCGTGTTTTTACTGTGTAAGTGCACTGAAGTGTAAGGCACCTATCTGTGCTCCCACAGCATCATTGATGCAAACCAGAACGCACTTGTACAATTTCCATGCACCTTATACAACTGGCTGCAACTTACAGAACAGTGTAGCATATACAGATATACATGCTGACAAGAGAAGAGTCTTTCGCACTCACTTTTGTGTGATTTCAAAATTTCCCTTGACTTTGGTGCCGCTGAATGATGATTGTTCCTCGACACTTCACTGGAGCCATCAAAACCAAGGTGACTCGCAACTCCAGAAGGAGTTCTATTCAATGCACCAAGGGCATGGGAATTTTTCAAACCGCATATAAATATTCATGGAAATAGTAGGAGTAGCTCTACAAAAGGGACACTAAATAGGGGCTGGATATCAAAAAAGAAAAGGGATCTAGCTGTACCATCTTATTGAAGCTCTGACAAACAATCCTATTGGCAACAGAAGAATTATCAACAATTAACAGCACACAATTTGTTCATCAATGCAGTGATGTTGACAACGTTAACCTGGAAATATTATTATTTAGGGGACATTAAAAAATCACAGAATAAAATCAAATGTCAACACTTACAGTAAATCTTGTTAAAAATGTGTTTCACAGAACGTGGGCGTCGCTGGCCCAGGCAGCATTTACTGCTCATCCCTAGTTGTCATTGAGAAGGTGGTGGCAAGCTGTCTTCTTGAACCACTGTAGTCTTTGAGGTGCAGATACACACACAGTGCTGATAACAATGGAGTTCCAAGATTTAGACCAATGACAGTGAAGGAATCTTGATGTATTTCCAAGTTAGGATGGTGAGTGAATTCGAGGGGAGCCTACAGGTGTTGGTTTTCCCAGGTATCTGCTGCTCTTGTCCTTCTGGATGGTAGTGGTCGTGGGTTTGGGAGGTGCTGCCTAAGGAACCTTGGTGAGTTCCTGAAGTGTATCTTATAGATATATATATATATATATATTAAATATGTAGCGATAATGGGTGGATGGGTGGCACGGATATTTTCCGACCCTTCCCGCTGGTGTGATCTTCCACTGCCACTATTGGTGACTCTGCCTGTTTGGGTTCCTGGCCAATGGAGGGTGCGGGACATGCAAAACCCCATTGACATAGGCGGGAATGGAAAATCCCACAACTAGTCAATGTTGGGCTGCCTCCACCATCGGAGGATACATTGTCTATTCATTATTCATGCTTGAATTTACCCAAGCTGATGTAGTTCACCCTCACAAGCAGACAATGAGGTCCGACACGGAATGTGGTTGCACAGTGCCACATGCTGATGGGCATAACCTATTCATATATTATGACAAGGATGCAGTGGTACAATGATGTGCTGAGCATTTTCTTGAATTGTCCATGCTTGGTATTCAACTTTCTTTCTGATTGCCACCTGATTCATATTTTGGTGACAAAGGCGAGATTAAAGTCCACATTTATAGGCAGTAAACAGCAGCAGGGAGTGCAGTGAACAAGGTCAGCCAACTCTCTGCTTGGATGGCAATGCACTTGGGTTGAACCGTGTTAGGCCTGAGCTTCAAATGACCTCCTCTGTGAATGGAATGCCACAGGGTCCCAGTGTGTACTGGACTTAAAATACTCATCAGGGAATAGAATATTTTCAGCCACTAAGGAGACTTGTTTAGAGTAACACTGTTGTGGACAATCACATTAATGTGGTTGCTGGGTCACAGTCAAATTAAAAATGGAACAATACAGCTGTGGCAACGGGACCCATTGAGAGAAGAAGGGTGTATGAGAGGGTTTGAGAACCATTAAGTATTTATAGTGAAAGAATGGACATGTTTTGCAGGGATAATTACCTTTTGGATCGCAGAGGTGAAAGTGAAGATCGAAACCTTTAAGATCCTGAGGATTTCCACCGGGGTGGATGTGGAGAGGATGTTTCCTCTTGTTGGAGAATCCAGAACTGGAGGAGTCACTGTTCAAAAATATTGTGAGCCTTGTTTCATTCATCTTCTTCACTCTAAGAGATGCAATCACAATGTTTACAAACATCAACAACTTCAAAGAGAGCGAAGTGCTGTCAATTTCCAGCTCAGCCTTTCAAAAGGTCTCAAGCATGAAGGGGCATGATTGGAATGCATTCAACTCTCTTTGATGTTGTTGATGTTTGCAAACATTGTGGTTACAGCACTTAGATTGAACAAAGATGTATCAAGCAAGGCTTTTGGCTGATTTGTGGAAACTGTCAATCACAGCCCACAATGAGAAATGAATGAATGGCTTGCTGCTAAGGTTTCTGAGGGGTTTATACACAGGTCACAGCCGTTATCTTTCCAAGAATGGCATGTGGAGCTTCCAGATGACTGTTATAACTGTAATTTTTCTATAGCTTCCAGACAGGGGTCTCTTTCTCGGTGTGGGGATGGGGGGGGTGGGGGGGGGGGGGGGGGGGGGGGCTTGTCTGTGGGCAAGTTGTTTGTTCGGGGATCCCTGTGGTGGGGGGTGTGTTGATTTTATTTCTGGGGTCTCAATGGGGGTTCCCCTATTTAGGGGGCCCTGTGGGGTCTCCCTATTTAGCAGTCCTTTGGGGGCGTCCCTTAAATTAGCGGGGGTCATGGGAGGTCTCCCTTTTTAGGCGGTTCCTGTGGGGGGTCTCCCTATTTAGGGGATCCTTGTTGTGGGTTATCCTCTTTAGAGGGTCACAAGGGGGGGTCTCCCTATTTAGGCGTCCCGGGGCGGTCAAATTATCCCTGTACTTGGGGTAAGGTAGGGGCACCCAGAAAATCCAGTGATGGGGCTGTTTTCTGGTGTGGGGCTGTTGTACTATACAGGGGGAAAGGAGCAGGGGGATGCTGATTTTCGGTGCAGGATGTGGTTGGCCAGTTCCGGGCATTTGGGCCGCCCGCTCAAAATGGTGGCCTGATAGTGAAATCCCTCTTGTCTAGAATCCCTTGTTCTCCTCGCCATGCATAAATTTGCAATTCTTCTCCGGCAGGAGAACATATGGAGAATCCTTCCCAGTCTCTTTGTTCCACAAAATGAGGATGACATCTACATCTGCCAGGCTTCACGTTTCATGTATCTTCAAGTGACTCAGCAGACTAATGTTGGAGCTGCAGGTGTTTGGACAGAGAGGGCAGTACTTACTCTGAGGGAAGGTGGGAAAGGTGATGTAGAGGGTGGTTCTCAAGCATGGGCGCTGCTCTTTATTATGCGTAGACATGTACAAGAGAATATTCAGTGTTCTACCTCTCACTGAGAAAACAGTTAATTGAAAACCTATTAGAAACCTGTAGAAACGTGTGGCCCATTATATTGCAATGTCCAATATAAGGGCCCGTCCCTCCAAGTTACCCATTGTCATTGCAACATACCAATGTTAATGGACAAAAGCTGCAGTTATTTTCTAACTTGGAATGCCCAGGAATCTTGATCAGTTATTGGATAGTTGCAACAACATTTTTGAGGACAGATGTGAAGGCATAATGAGTGTGAAAGTGCATATCAGGCCAATCCATTGCAAAGTTAGACTGGTTCCATATGCTCCCACAACCCAGGCTGAAGTGAAGATAGAGAGAAATGGTGTGTCTCTGAAAAGTGATCATAGTTGATAGGGGAACCCTCATTGCAGCAGTGCCCAAAATAAACAAAACCATAAGACTATGCCAAGACTACAAAATCACGATCAACTGGGCTGTGTATGATGAGCGATTTTCACTACCCACATCTCAGGATGTGTGTGTGTGTGGAATTAGCAGGATCCAAGCTATTCATGATGTTGGATTTCTCCCACCATGCACAGCTCAATGCAGATTGAAGCTCAGCTGTATCTCCTGATAAACTCACATGAAGTTACACTCCTACGTGAAGCTGCCCTATGTTGTGAAGCCTTCTGCAAAGTTTTTCCAAGGTGCATTGGAAATAGGTGACCCCCAGTCTGGGTAGATCTCGTGAGGCATGCTGACTGCCAGGAATCCCACAGAAGGCCTCTCGCAGCATCTCCTGGCCATACCGGGCTCCCGTTTGAGCCTGGCGCAGCCGGTAGATTGCGCCCTGCATCTTCAAGTGTTGGATGAATTGTTCAAAAAGTTCAATGGTTACAATGTAAAGTTGAAAAGGAACAAATGTGCTTTTGTGCAGTTGGACGTAGTGTACCTTGGTTTGAAAATCAATACAATGGGAGCTACAACTGTGAAAATGAAGATCGCGACTGCAGACAATTCCACAGAGCCAAAAGATGGACGAGTGCTTAGATCTTTTCTAGGCATGGTCCAATACAACTCACAATACTTTCCTGAGCTCGCAACAATTTTCACTCCGCTGCATGAGCTGTTGAAGAAAGATATAAAATGGGAATGATCTAAAGCCCAACATGATGCTTATAGTATGTAAGAGATACTTGACTATTCATTTATTCTAATACATATCGTGGCCTGATCTGGCGTGTGGCGCTTCAAACTATGGAATTCCAGCAGTGATCAGTCATGTCGCAAGTGGTGGACAAGGGAAGCCCATAGAAGTGTGAAAGCACAAATAGAAAATAAACTTCTTGGAATAATATTCAGGATCAAAGGGCGCGATTCTCCGCTCCCCACTCCGGGTGGGAGAATCGCGGGAGGCCCCCCCGACAAAATTCGCGCTCCCTGCAATTCTCCCACCCCCCCGCTCGGAAGAATCACCGGTCGATGTTTTTCACGGCGACTGCCGATTCTCCGACCTGGATGGGCCGAGCGGCCAGCCGTTTGCGACCGGTTCACGACGGCGGCAAACACACCTGGTCACTGCCGTTGAGAAAGGGGAGTGAGAAGCCCGTTTGGGGCTTGTAGGTGGCCTAGAAAGGAAAGAGCACCACGACTGTGCTCGGGAGGGGACAGGCCCGCGATCGGTGCTCACCGAACGTCAGGCTGGCATCCAAATCAGACGCACTATTTCCCCTCCGCCGCCCCGCAAGATCAAGCTGCTACGTCCGGCGGGGCAGCTGAGGGGAAAGACGGCCACCGCGCATGCGCGGATTCGTGCCGTTGAGGAAGTGAACAAACGAATATGATGGACAGTAGGACCCTGAGGGTAATGAGTTCACAGACAGAGAACAAAGGGATGAGCACAGCATGGCTAGGAAGTGGGAGGGGAGCTTTGCTTCGTGGAGAGAATACTGAAAAGGATGCTGGGTAACAAGAGGCCAGGATTGGGAAAATGCGAAGTGAGCCAATCAGGATATATGGCCAGGTCAGAAGGTGAATGCATTGGCCTTTGGGAAGCTTGTATGCAAATCTTGATGTGATTCAATCAATTTGTGCTGTGATTTCTTTGTCTTAGCTCTCACTAACTTTTGGGAACTTTAGAAGACAGCTGTGTGTGTTCTAATGTCCCATGAGAGAGTCAGCCTTGCAAGCTGGTTAAAATAAAACAATAATTGATACCTGCTCATCCATCTCAGATTTTATTGAGTCCAGACTGGCCACAAAGAATCAGGAATTAACACCGTCAGCGTCATGACGCAGCCGCGCATGCGCGGGTTGGAGCCGGCCAACATGCGCATGCACAGCTGACGTCATTAGGCGCGCCGGCCGCATCATTCTCGGCGCGACACCCCCGCGGCCGAGATTTACGGAGCGCCGCTCCTAGCCCCGCCGGGAGGGGAGAATAGGGGGCGAGGAGCGGCCTCCGAGGCTGCCGTGAAACTCGGCCGGGTTCACGACGGCCCTCCCGATTTTTCCCGAGAGCGGAGAATTCCGCCCAAAATGTTTCAGACGTTTTGTTGGGTAAAACCTTCATGCGAGCAACAGATCATAAGCCTTTGGTCACTATTCTGGGACCAAAGCCTGCAAATCCAATGAAGAAAAGAAAATTACTGCGGATGCGGGAACCTGAAACGAAAGGGAAAAATCAAAGCTCAGCTTTGACAAAGAGTCATCGGACTCGAAACGTCAGCTCTTTTCTCTCTCTACAGATGCTGCCAGACTTGCTGAGATTTTCCAGCATTTTCCCTTCATCTGCCATTCCAATGATGGTGGCATCGAGGAGACAGTGATGGGCTGTAATTCACTCACAGCACAACTATGACATTGAGTGTTGCAGTTCAAAGGAGAATGCTGCATCAGATGTGCTGTCACGTTTGCAGTATGAAGACTCAGGTGGAGACTTGGATAGTGCAATCTTCACAATCGGAGGAGTGGCTGAGGATTTTCCAATCAATGAAAATGAAATTGCAGCGCAAACTCAGAAAAACACTTTCAACAGTCTACAAACAGAAACGGTATGGATGGTTGACCAACGTCCAGACAAGGAACCGAAACCATTGTAGCCACCTAAGATGGACACTGGGCTAACAAAATGGAGAACTGCTAAGACTGTAGGGAGAAAACAGTTTTAGCCAGGACAAGCAGTCTGCAAAGGCTAATTAGCATTCTGCACGTAACGAAACTAGTTTATGGCCAGGTGAAAGATCTCAACCAAAGGTGTAAATAGCAAAACGCTTTGCATAGTAATGAGGCAATCCAGATCTGGGCACACACAATAGCAACATTTGGGTTTGAATGGATACTTTGAGTGGACGCCCAGACGAAACGGCACCAGAAGTATCCATCACAAAAGACCCTAGAGACCGCCCCACCCATCGAGAAGAGACCCTCAGATTGGGGGATTTGTAAGACATCGATTGGGAAATGGCCCAATCGATACATGGCAGGTAAAGGCCCGCCCCGAAAAGGCACGGACATTGGGGGGACCTATAAAAGATAGACCCCGCACATGGTTCTGTCTGTTGACTCCGGCTCAGGTCTGTTTTGCTCCGGCCTCGCTGTCTGTTGTTGCTCCGGCTTGCTGTTTCGACTCCGACTCCAGCCTCCAGATCCTGTCTTCCATCACCAGCCGTTGAGCACCAGCCATCGTTCAGTAAGTGCCAAACGATGCTCGCTACGTGAACCCGGCATTACTTATACATTATTCGACTATTATTGAACAGAAGGTGCAGCCCAGAAAGGAACAAAGGCCTTGTCTCCTGACCTTGCTGGTTCCTACTTAGATAAGTATTTAGTCGTTTAATAGTAGAAATAGGTATTAGTCTTTAGCGTGTGCATGCGTATTTATTATGTTTGTATAATAAATATCAATCGTTTGAACTTACTAATCGGTGTATAGTTTTATTACTTTGAACCTGACCTTGAAATACTTGTGAGGTGTCTAAATACGGCACCTGGCGACTCCGAGCTGAAAATACACACACAGAGCTGTAGCAGTGTTAAGCACACGGCCTTTAAACGGAGGCGTGTTAATACACTCCAATAAACGCGTAATACACTCAAGTAAAACGTGCAACACCATCCCACAACTGTCGCAATGAGTTGTCATGTGAGCGGTGCTGCATTCAGTTGGGTCACAGAACGAGTTGCACTTGGTACTACTTTGTTCTTTAAGGGTTCAGGCAGAACTCCACACTGAAAGCACCAGAATAGTCAATATGAAAGGCCTCCCATTGATCTTGCCCCACACTCACCTTGCCCAGAATGATAAAATTATAGAATCCCTACAGTGCAGAAGGAGGCCATTCGGCCCATTAAGTCTGCACTGACTCTCTTAAAGAGCTCCCGACCTAGGACCACTCCCCTGCCTTATTCCCGTAACCCCATCGAAACTTTGGACATTAAGGGGCAATTTAGCAAGGCCAATCTACTTAGTCTGTACATCTTTGGACTGTGGGAAGAAACCTGAGCACCAGGAGGAAACCCATGTAGACACGGGGAGAACGTACAAACTCCACATAGACAGTCACAAGGTCGGAGTTGAACCCAGGTCCCTGGCGCTGTGAGGCAGCAGCGCAAACCACCCTCAAATATCTATTACATTTCCCGGTTCTGGTGAAAAGTCATCAATCTGAAATGATGGGCGCGATTCTCCGACCCCCACGCTGGGTGGGAGAATCGCGGGAGTGCCGGGCGATTCACGCCATGCTTCCCTGGCACCCGCACGTGATTCTCCCCCCCCCCAAAACGGCGTGTCACGTTTTACGACAGGCCGCTCGTCATTTCTAATGGTCGAGCGGCGATTCTCCGGCCCGGATGGGCCTAGAGGCCTGCCTAATTCGACCGGTTCACGCCAGCGCCAACCACACCTGGTCGCTGCCGGCGTGAACAGCACGCGACCGCTGCATGTGGGGCCTGTGGGGGTGTTCAGGAGGGGTCTGGCCCACGATCGGTGCCCACCAATCGTCGGGCCGGCGTCTCTAAAAGACACATTCTTTTCCCTCCGCCGCCCCGCAAGATCAATGCTCCATTCTTGCAGGGCACCCGCGGGGAGGACGGCAACCGTGCATGCGCGGGTTGGCGATGGCCAACCTGCGCATGCACGGGTGACGTCATTTAGGCGATGCCGGGCGTGTCATTCAGGCGGCGCCGCTTTGACACGGGCGCCAAGGCCCGGCGCGTGAAATTGACAAGCCGCCGCTCCTAGCCCCCTGGGTGAAACACTCCGGCGTCGCACTTTGTCTCCCTTTGGGAGAATTGCGCCCAATAACTCTGCTTCAGCCTCCAAAGATGTTGCCTGACTTGCTGAGCAGTTGCAGCATTTTCTGTTTTTACTTCAGATTGCAATCCAAAACTTGACCAAAACCTGCAAGAAGATCAGCAAAGTTTTGTAGACCAGTTAAAAAACTTGATTTGTAAATATTTGCAAAATAAAACATTCCCAATAATATTTTTTTAATAAAAGAGGAAGGCATTTCATGTATTTGTATATTATGGAAATAATGAAATGCTGTCATAAACACTGAGTTTACAACGTTAGCTGTCCACCTTTCTGAGTGCCACTTGAAATATAACAATGAACATGGGTACAAAGTGCAATTCTGATTGCAGTTTGACATTGAATAGGCAAAGGCACTATAAGGAAGCCCGGATGTCTGAAATGGAAAGATTTACAAAGGCTTTCTGATTTTGTCCTTGTGAGCATGAATCTACTGCTGCTCAATCTTACCTTGAACACGTGTCTGGGAATGTTTTAGAATGTCATAGAAACCACAAAAATTAAGATTATTGCTGTAGAGTTTGGAGCCAAAGCTGTTTGTTCAGAAGGGCCGATATTTAATGGAGGTGACAAGGGTCTTGCCTGCAGGCTGGAGAGCCCCGCTTTGCCTCTTTTATGGATCCAAGTGTTGCTCAGGCACTCATCTAGACAGCGGGTGGTCTTCCCAGAATCAAGGACCCCACTGAGAGCTGCTAGCCAATCAGAGAATTGCAGCATTATTGAATGGCGGCACCATGGAGGAGGTGGTGGCTGCTATGTTACAGCACCCACCCTCGTGGCATCACTAGACCCCAGGCACAGGTGAGTGTTGATGGATGGGCAGGGCAGAGGTGATAACCTTTGTAAACTTTATTGTCGCAAGTAGGCTTACAATAACACTGCAATGAAGTTACTGCGAAAAGCCCCTCGTCGCCACATTCCAGCGCCTGTTCGGGTACACAGAGGGAGAATTTAGAATGTCCAATTCGCCTAACAGCACGTCTTTCGGGACTTGTGGGAGGAAACCGGAGCACATGAAGGAAACCCACAAAGACACAGGGAGAATGTGTAGACTCCACAAAGACAGTGATCCAAGGCGGGAATCGGGCCTGGGATTCGGGAGCTGGGAAGCAACGGTGCTAACCACTGTGCTGTCATGCCGCCGCCTCCACCCACCAGTCTCCTGCTTGATTAAAATCCCCCTTGCCACCAAACACACCATGAGGCAGGGTATTAAGTGTCTCCTGGTATCTTTGTATAGTCAGCCGTGCTTTGCCTGAATTTGAAATGCTTGCTCCTTCCAAAAATGGAAAATGTTCCATTCTCTGGACACTTCACCTGAATAACTGCAGAAGTAACCCAAAATCAAAACTAATATAAAGTATTGGGACATTGAGGAAGGCAGCCTTGGGTCAGTGATTGTACTCAGAGTCAGAAGGCCATGGGTTCAAGCCTTACTCCTGTCATGTGAAAGTACCTTTAAGAAATGTGTGTTTAAGAAATGTACCTATATGAAATGGGTGTTCATCAGTGATGTCAGTGTGTGGGTAGAGCTGGGCTGTCTGCCAGCTTTTTAACTTTCGTTTTCGGCTGTTTGCTGCGGGGTGTGTTTTAGTTTCGTTTTCAGAGCTGGATAGCTGCAGTCACAGACAGAAGGTTTATTAGTCTCTCTCTCTGTAATCTAAAGACTGTTAATCGATCCTTTGGTGATTTAAAACTAATAACTGCTCTCAGTAGTGACTTTAACCTGATGTGCTTCTGTTAAAAGTTATTTTTTAAGCCTTATGGATGTTAAAAGGACTTAAGGATTACTTAGTGTTGTATTCTTTGGGGGTTGTATTTTAATTAATGGTTGCTAAGTTGTTCACTGTATGTTTTAAAAAGGTTAACTTGAGTTCATAGAATAAACAATGTTTTGCTTTAAAAAAATACTTTTCCATTTCTGCTGCACCACACCTGTAGAGTGGACCATGTGCTCCCCATACCACAATCTATCAAAAATTGTGGGTCAGGTGAACTCCATGATACACTTTGGGGTTCTCTAAACCCTGGCCCATAACAAATTGGAGGCTCGAGGGCGATGAAAGTCTATCTATTCGATTGGCTTAGTGAACTTAAAGACAGTGAGGGGTGAGCACATTGTGGTTGCTTTTCAGGTGTGGTATTCTAGTTTAAGTGAGGAGTGTGGAATGGACAATGGCTCTTTCAGAGGCATTGAAGTTTTTGGGGGTGGAGACAGTCACACACAGTACCTTACGGACAGAGACTAAAAGCAGACTGTTAGATTTGGCAAAAACATTGCAGTTAACATTACCTGACAAAATTCAAAAAGTTGAGGTAATTATGACGGTGGCTGAGCATTTAAACTTGCCTGAGTTACAGTTTGACGCATTGGAAATGGCACAAATTCAGTTCCAAATTAAACAAATCAACATGAGAAATAATTAAAGCAACTTGATTATGAAATAGAGGAAAAAGAAAGAGAGCGGATAAAGAAAGAGAAAGAGAGAGAAAAGAAAAAGAAAGGGAGAGAAGCAAGGAGAAAAGAAATAATAGCCCTAGCAGAACAAAAAGAAAGAGAAAGGGAGATACACATCAAGGAATAAGATAAAGACAGTTTGAACTTCAGAAAATGGACATGAAACATGACAGTCAGTTAAAATTAGCAGACGTAAAGGGAAACGTACAGTTGGATGATAGTGATGAGGATAGTGAGAAAGAGCGTGAAAGCGGAAGGCTTGGTGGGGATCTAAATAAATATGTCCAAGCATTGCCAAGGTTTGATGAGAAGGAGGTAGAAGCCTTTTTCACTTCATTTGAGAAGGTAGCTAAACAAATGAAATGGCCACAGGACATCAGGTATTACTGATTCAAACAAAGCTGGTAGCTGGGTGAGTGAATTGTTTGCATCACTACCAGAGGAGGTATCTGGAACATATGAGGAGGTGAAAAAATCCATCTTGGGTGCAGATGAACTAGTGCCTGAAGCCGACAGTAAAGGTTTAGAAATTTAAGGAAAGAATTTGGTCAAACGTACATGGAGTTTGAAAGGCTCAGAGTATTTTTTTCGGTGGATAAGGGCTTTTAAAATAGACCAAACATATGAAGCTCTCAAAGAAATGATCATTTGGAGGAGTTTAAAAATTCAATTCCTGATATAGTGAGAACTCATGTGGAAGAGCAGAGGGTTAAAACTGCGAGATTAGCAGCAGAAATGGGCAGATGATTATGAATTAGTTCATAAATCAAAGTTTGGTTTCCAACATCAGTTTCAGCCTGTGAGGGATAGAAATTGGGGACATGAGAAATACTCAAGTGTTAAAGGTACAGGTGATCTGATCGGAGATAAAAAGGAGAGTGTACCTCAGACTAAAAAAGAAAACCAGGAGGGTGGAAGAGACATGAAAAGTTTCAAATGTTTTCACTGTAATAAACTAGGCCATGTAAAGTTGCTGTGTTAGTGGTTGAAGAAAAGCACTGGGAAGGCTGATGTGGTAAAACAGGATAAGACATGTTAAAGTGATAACAGAAAGCACAAGTGAAGCGAAGTAGGTGCAAAAACATGTACAACTTGATCAAGAGGTGATTGATAAGAAGATGCCAGATCTATAGAACATAAAACATAGAACAGTACAGCACAGAACAGGCCCTTCGGCCCTCAATGTTGTGCCGAGCCTTGATCACCCTACTCAAACCCACGTATACACCCTATACCCGTAACCCAACAACCCCCTCCTTAACCTTACTTTTATTAGGACACTGCGGGCAATTTAGCATGGCCAATCCACCTAACCCGCACATCTTTGGACTGTGGGAGGAAACCGGAGCACCCGGTTCTCTTAAATTCTCTTAAAGAATTTACTTGTGTGGGTAAAGTTTACTCATGTGTATCAGGAGGAGCAGGTAAAGAAGTCACAATTTTAAGAGATACGGGAGTTAGTCACTCTTTAATGGTAAGAGATGAGGAGTTATGTAGTTTGGAAAGAATATTGCCAGAAAAGGTGGTAATATGTGGAATTCAGGGTGAGAGGAGTAGTGTTCCATTATATAAGGTAAGGTTGGAAAGTCCAGTGAAGAGTGGTGAAGTGGTAGTGGGAGTAATAGAGAAACTATCTTGTCCAGGAATACAGTTTGTCTTGGGTAATGATATAACTGGATCGCAGGTGGGAGTGATGCCTACTGTGGTTGATAAGCCAGTGGAAAATCAGACAACTGAAGTATTGAAGGACGAATATCCTGGGATTTTTCCGGATTGTGTTGTAACAAGGTCACATAGTCACAGGTTAAGACAAGAGGAGAAATCAAAGAGTGAAGATGACATTGAAGTGCAATTATCAGAAACGATTTTTGATCAGATGGTTGAAAAAGAACAAGAACATGTGGAGGATGAGGCGGATATTTTTAGTTCAGTAAAATTGGCAGAGTTACAACAGAAAGATGTAGAAATAAACTGAATGTATCAGAAAGCATACACAGAAGAGGAATCTGCGTGTATACCAGAGTGTTATTACCCTAAAAGTGATGTCTTGATGAGAAAATGGAGACCTTTACCTGTGCAGGCGGATGAAAAGTGGGCAGAAGTTCATCAAGCAGCATTGCCGGTAGAGTATAGAAAGGAGCTGTTGCGAGTTGCACATGAGTTACCAGTGGGAGGTCATTTGGGAATAAGGAAAACTCAAGCTAAAATACAAAAACATTTTCACTGACTTGGACTACATAAAGATGTAGTTAAATTTTGTCAATCACGTCACACATGTCAAGTGATAGGGAAACCTCAAGCAGTGATAAAACCAGCACCCTTAATACCCATTTCAACATTTGAGGAACCTTTTACAAGGGTCCTATTTGATTGCGTAGGACCGCTTCCTAAAACAAAAATTGGGAATCAATATCTTTTGACGATAATGGATGTGTCTACTAGGTTTCCAGAGGCCATTCCAGTAAGTAATATTACAGCTAAAAAGATTGTGGAGTTACTTCAATTCTTTACTAGATATGGACTACCCACAAAAATACAATCGGATCAAGGATCAAATTTTACCTTGAGGTTATTCAAAGATGTTATGGATAGCTTAGGAATAAAACAATTTCAATCAACTGCGTACCATCCAGAATCGCAGGGAGCGTTAGAATGTTGGCATCAGACATTAAAGACAATGTTGAGGGCTTATTGTCAAGATTATCCAGAGGATTGGGATAAAGGAATTCCATTCGCACTGATTGCAATTAGGGATGCACCTAATGAATCAAACAAATTTAGTCCTTTTGAACTAATTATTGGTCATGAGCTAAGAGGACCACTTAAATTGATAAAGGAAAAATTGGTGAGTGAGACATCGGAAATTACATTGTTGGATTACGTGTCAAATTTTAGGGAATGATTAAATAGAGCAGGTGAGTTGGCTGGACAGCATTTAAAAGTTGCACAAAATGTGCTGAAATGGGTAACGGACAAGAAATCCAAAGTTCGTAGTTTTGCCAGTGGAGATAAAGTTTGAGTAATGTTACTAGTGGTAGGTGAACCTCTGAAAGTAAGGTTTTGTGGACCTTATCAGATTGAAAGTAAATAAAGTGAGGTGAATTATGTGGTAGAACGCCAGGTAGAAGGAAACCTCACTGAGTGTGTCATGTGAATATGCTTAAAAGGTACTTTGAACGGGAAGGAGAGAAAAAGGAGGTTTTAATGATTGTAATTGAAAATGATGAACCAAATCCAGTTGACTGTGAATATGACATACCTCAAATTAAGTTGGAAAATGTGGATGTTCTTAAAAAATTGGGATAAATTGTTGAGTTACCTTCCAGAGGAAAAATGGACTGACCTGAAAGAGTTATTGATATCACGTGGGCAAGTTTGTAGAGATAAATTGGGAAGTACTAAAATGGCTACACATGATGTAGATGTGGGAAATGCTATTTCAATCAAACAACATCCATACAGACTTAACCCTTTAAAATTGGCACAGGTTAACAAAGGGATTGAGAGAATGCTTAAAATGGCATAATTGAAGTGGGTTGTAGCCAATGGAGCTCACCCATAGTGATGGTACCTAAACCAGATGGTGCCCAACGGTTGTGTTTGGACTATAGAAAGGTTAATACAGTTACAATAACGGACTCTTATCCTATCCCACGTTTGGAAGATTGCATTGAGAAAGTGGGACAATCAGCTTTTATTTCCAAACTGGATTTACTTAAATGTTACTGGCAGGAACCTTTATCCGAAAGGGCGATGGAGATTTCAGCTTTTGTGACTTCAGATGGTATATACCAATTCAATATTGTGCCATTTGGCTTGAAAAATGCCCCAGCCACATTTAAACGGTTAACTAACAAAGTAGTTTCAAGATTACCCAATTGTGCGGTATACATCGATGATCTGGTAATTTTCAGCCAGACATGGAAAAAACATTTAAAACATCTGATGGAGTTATTCAATTGACTTCAGGGGGCGGGTTTGGTGATAAACCTAGCCAAAAGTGAATTTGGAAAAGCCCAAGTCACTTGCCTTGGCCATACAAACGGACAGGGTCGAATGGTCACACGGGATCTGAAGCCAATAGTTATTGAGGAGTTTCTGATTGCCTCAAGACAAAGGGAAATAATGCAATTTCTTGGCATCAGTGGATTTGATCGAACATTTGTGCAAAGGTTTTGTAGCGTGATTACTCCACTGATAGACTTGCTGAAGAAATGTCAAATTTCAGTGGACAGCAGACTTTCAACAGGTATTTGACTGCCTGAAAGCTGTGATAACCAATGCTCCTGTATTGGAGAATTACAAGGGACTCTGTGATCAGATTGAATTAAAGTATCTGACTTTAAAGAGAAATGCCGAGGCGAAGAGAGATGGATGGATTAAGCAGAGATCTTCTTGTTCAAAGAGACTGTCAATCGAGAAGGATTTCAGCTGCAGGACGAAGAACAAAAATGGACTATATTATTATACCTGTTTGCGTGTGTTGTTTTTTGAAACAAAAAAGTATACTTACTGTGTGGATTTTTTAAAGGATAGGGAAAAGGTGAAAAATGAAACCATCTTGAAGTTGATGGTTTATTTATTTTTTCTTGGAGGGAGGTGTCATGTAAGAGTATCTTTAAGAAATGCGTGTTTATCAGTGATGTCAATGTGTTGGGCTGGGCTGTCTGTCAGCTTTTTACTTTCGCTTTAGGCTGTTTGTTGCAGGGTGTGCTTTAGTTTCGTTTTCAGAGCTGGATAGCTGCAGTCACAGCCAGAAGGGGTATTACTTTCTCTCTGTAATCTAAAGACTGCAAATCGATCATTTGGTGATTTAAAACTAATAACTGCTCTCAGTAGTGACTTTGACCTGATGTGCTTCTGTTAAAAATTATTTTTGAAGTCTTATGGATGTTAAAAGGACAGCTTGAGGATTACTTAGTGTTGTATTCTTTGGGGGTTGTATTTGAATTAATGATTGCTCAGATGTTCACTGTATGTTTTGAAAAGGTTAACTTGAGTTTATAGAATAAACATTGTTTTGCTTTAAAAAAATACTTTTCCATTTCTGCTGTATCACACCTGTAGAGTGAGCCATGTGCTCCCCATACCACAATCTATTAAAAGTTGTGGGTCAGGTGAACTCTATGATACACTTTGGGGTTATCTAAACCCTGGCCCATAACACTTCAGAGACTCAAAAAACATTGGGCGAGATTTTCTCTGCCCAAGCCGTGCCGTAGAATCGCCGGGCCGTGATCGAATCGCACGACGCCGCCCCCGACGATGGTTGGAGAATCAGCGCCATTGGCTCCAGTGCAGTCGGGGGGGGCGCTCTACACGCCCCCCACCCCCACCCCTGGCGATTCTCCGCCCGGGAAAAATTACGAGTCCCGCCGCCGCCGTCCACTTGGGGTTTTACCCAGCAGGCCCTCAGCGTGCATCCATCCGGGGGGGGGGGGGGGGGGGTCGGCCCCTTTGCACCGCACCGGCCCCTGTAGCCCAAACCATGTTGCATCGGGGCCGGCGTGGAGAAGGACGTCACCACGCATGTGTGGAATAGCGCAGGTCACACTGTGCATGCACGCATTTGTGCCGTTTGCACTGCGCCCATTTGAGGCCAGTATTGGCAGCTGAAGTGGCATAGGTCGCTCCAGTGCCATGTTGGCCTACTGAGGAGCTTGGAATCACTGTTCCAGGGGGCCTGTTGACACCTACGACGGCATCAACACTTAGCCTCAGGGTGAGTGAATCCCGCCCATTATTCTGGCTGGTATTCCAATGCAGTACTGAGCGAATGCAACACTGTCTGAGGTGGCGCATTCTCAGGTAGACATAAATGGTCCCGTGGCACTATTCGAAGAGGAGCAGGTGAGTGCTCCCCAGCTGTCTCGCAACTAACATCACTGAAGTTGTCTAATTAAGCATTTGCCTCATTGCTTTATTTGCCTCATTGCCATGCTAAATTGACCCTTAATTGGATTTTTTTTAATTTAAAAATAAAAACAATAAAAGGTACATAAATACAATCTATTTTCTTTCTTTCATAGCAGATCCGCTTCAGGTCAATTCATGAGCTTATGTTAAAGCCATTAATTTGGCTGCAGTTGCTCAAATAATTATAATTTTAAAAACATTCTCCCTCTCAATCCAAAATCTTATTCATGACTTATGATGTGTCAAATACTTTCCAGACTGTAATGCACATTGGTGCTTACTTTGCAGTTCATGAACCATATTATGAATTCATTTGTAATTCATCTGATAGCAAAGCAATGCTTTGTGCAAATTATGTGGAGATTCACGCTCTCATATTCCGTCAAAATAGCGATTATTCACAAGAATCTTCATGCAAAGAGTAATTGGTAGGAAACACTACTTCTCCTGGAAAATAATGATCTAAAACAGAGCTAAGGGGCTGGATTCTCCGATTCAGGCTCTGTCCTGAAGCCAGCGTGGGAATGGTGGCCTTTTATGACCGAAAATGCAGCGCAAGACCGATCCTGTTTGGCTGGGGGCGAGCAGGAAAGAATTGCCAGCTCCGTGGCTGCGCATGCGCACGGCGGCAGCCTGAGCGGTGCTTTGTGCAACATGGCGCCGGCCGCGCATGGGCCCGGCCTGCAAAATAGTGCCCCCCTTTGGCCAGCACACGAGCCCCGGACCACCCCCCAAAAGTGCCCCCAGCCCCTGCCAAAGGCCTCCCTGCTCACAGATTGGCTCTCTCCCACCTGTGGAGGTGCTGGACTGAGTCTGCAGCCGCCATGCCGAGTTCCCGACAGGTAATGCCATGAGAGACCAAACGTCATCGGGAACTCCACCAGTCAGGGGCAGAGCATCGGGGGCTGGGCCTCAGGGAACGTCCTGAGGCCGTCGATACGGCATGTGGTGTACTCCTAGAGTATGTCACTTTGGAAGGGTGGAGCCGCCCCCGATTATGTTAGAAGTGGGGATTCTCCGGCCAATCGCCGAACGCGATTTTGGCGTCGGCAACTGGAGAATCCGACCCAAGATGTTTCTACAATTCAATCCAAATGCAAACCTGTTCAATTTTGCTTGCCGTTTAGAGGGGGTGTGATGTTCCCTTGCTGAAAATGGAGAATTGAATGACCTTTCCCACCAGAACAATAAAAAAAATACACTATTGCTTATTATATTATGAATGGATGCAAGTTGTCTTTTTAAACATGTACTGGCACTCTGGGGGTAATTTTAATCCCGCAGTCCAAAAATGCACAGGTTCGGTGGGTTGGCCATGCTAATTTGGGTTTGATGTGCTATCTAAGATGCATTAGTGAGTTCCTGCAGTGCATCCCTATTGGTGAATACAGCCCTCCACAGGTGCCTCGTGGCTGGGCCGGAGATGGGGTAAGGAAATTATAATATAGTCCTGTTTGTAGGAGTTTCATGCTCCTGCCATTTTAGGGTTTCTCAAGCACTGTCTTACACCCCCGATCCCTCCTCACCTCCCCTTAAATAACAGTACTGTGTACTTCTTTTACTTATTAAGTCCCACTTTTCTTTGGTGCAATCTTTTAGTGCTCAGTGCATTGGGGTTCTATGACCTGCTCCCACATTCCCGAGGGTCCTAGTAATAAACTGCAGAAAGGAAGCTACTTTTGTCCGTTAAAACCTATTCACACCAAGATCCCTGCTTCGGAATATTTCGAGAGAATCAGAAATCACTGTCTGCTGATGAAGACTTGCAGTCAGAAGTCCCTTATCTCAGAGACCTGCCGCAGCATTCAACTTCCCTTCCCATTTTTCGAGTGCTAGGCCCTGTCAGATGGCAGGCATGTGCTGGGATGCCCCCAGACCACATTAGTCGTCTAGGAGAGGAAATAAATGGCACATTCCTGGGCCCAACCCCTATCGAGAGTTGAAAGTGGTCCAGGGAAATCAACTTCCCTTCATCAAAAGGCATGACAAGCTCCGTATATTTGCACTCTTCTTAATAGAAGATGGTCACAAACTGGAGTGGAAAAATAGGTTTGCACTCATGACATCCAATTGCCATTTTAAAGGGTAAATCAGTGCTCCTATGCTCTCTGTGGGAAGCTGCACGGGTTGGGAATGTGGATCTTAGAGGAAGCAATGACATTGTGGCATTGAAACCCACACAGGCCTGACAATAGGGATTGATTCAGGGACCATGTGGGGGGAGATTTGAAAAGAATATCCAAGTGGAAAATTGACATGGGGCGAGATGATCTGGCAGTTCACGCCAGTGGGGCTTTCCAGTTCTGCCAACAACGCACCCTGGTGTGAGTTTCCCGGTGGTGTGGGGTGCACTCAGTGGGAAATACATTTGAAAGCGGCGAAACCAAAAGACCCTGCCGCTTGCCAATGGCAGGCTACCTCCCACCGCCGAGAAACACGAGGAGGGGCCAGAGAAACTCACCCATGGAATGTCTTTTCTTCCAGTTTTGTCTTAGCAGGATCTTTAATGACTCTCATTAAGACCACATAGTTATTAGCAAGTAATATTTAATGCATTCAGAAGAAACTGAGAACAAACAGCATCTGTGAAGAGAGAAAAAGTGTTAATGGGCCAGGTTTTCACGTCCGAGGTGGTGAGCTCGAGTCAGGAAATTCCCTGACTCAGCGGACCAACCTCGGTTTAAATGTACTGTAACACCCAATGTTCACTTTGGAGAGGAGGGCGTATGATTGAGCTAGGCACACCAATGCAAAAGGGGGCAGGATAGAGCTCGGCACACCATTGCAGAAGCAGATCCTAGGCAGCCACGGAGTTGGGCGTGTGCAAAGGTGGGCAGGCTGGAAGGCCCACCTCAGTTCTATGGGCCTTCTTCCCAGTTGTTTTAGATGTTGTTCAGCTTTCTATCTCTCACCCCCCCCCCACCCACTCATCATAGCCCCTCCATGCCAACACAGACTCCCCCACCAATCCCTCTGCCCCATCATCCCCTCTCTGCCCCTCCATGCCACCTCCTGCACTGAAACCACCTCCATGCTACTAACCCGATATCAACCATTACCTCAGGAGCCATGTGGAGATAAAAATAAATAATCTTCCAACAATCAAATAAAATCCTTCTGATCCTGCACACTCTTTAGTGTTGTATCATTTATTTAATGCTGTCTCTTCATATTCTTCCAACAAAAATAAATCACTTCACACTTTCCTGCATTCCACGTTATCTGCCACCTATCTGCCAACTACACCAACTTGTTTATGTCTTTCTGAATTCGACACATTTCTCTTCACAGTTTACGATGCTTCCAAGTTTTGAATCATCTGCAAACTCTGAAACTGTCCCCTGCACACCCAGATCGAAATCACTAATATATATCAGGAAAAGCAAAGGTGCCAGTCCTGATCCTGCGAAGCTGCGCAACAAATCTTACTCCGGCACGAAAAATATCCACTAACCTTACTCGCTGTTCCTTATTGCTCAGCCTATTTTGTATCCATGTTCCTACTGTCCCTTTATTCCATGAGCTGTAATTTGTCTCATGGGTCTGTTGTGCAACGCTGTGCGAATGAATTTTTGGAAGTCCATGTACACCACATCAACTGTAGTATCCTCATTAATGTTCCATGTCAGGGCGGCATGTGGCGCAGTGGTTAGCACTGGGACTATGGTGCTGAGGACCCGGGTTCATTCGCACCCCGGCCCTGGGTCACTGTCCGTGTGGAATTTGGAACATTCTCCCCATGTTTGCGTGGGTTTCACCCCCACAACTGAAAGATGTGCAGATTAGGTGGATTGGTCACGCTACATTGCCCCTTAATTGGAAAAACAATAATTGGGTACTTTAAATTTTAAAAAAAATTAACGTTCTGTGTCAAATCTTCAAAAAAACCTCCTGCAAGTTAGTTAGACATGATTTTCCCTGAGAGATCCATGCTGGCTCTTCATAATTAACCCAGATTTTCTCATGTGACTATTAAAACTATCCTGAATAATTGTTTTGAGAAACTTCCCCACCACCAAAGTTAAACTGACTGATTTTTTTTTTTGGGCTTATCCTTGCAACGTTTTATGAACAAGAGTGTAATGTTTGCAATTATCCATTCTTCTGACACTTCTGCTGAGTCAAGGGAAGACCAAATGTTTATGGCCAGCACCCTGGCAATTTCCACTTTCACTCTCTTCCATATCTTTGGATGCATCTCGTTCGGTTCTTGTGCCTTGATGACTTTAAATGCTGACAGTTTATTCAATACCTCTTCTTATCAATTTTGAACCCGTCTAGTGATAGAGTTTCACCCTCTGTCACCATGGCAAATAGGAATGTTTTTATTCCAAGCCACACCAGATGGCCTGTCAAACAAACCCTTCCCCCACCCTTCCCTATTTGGCACCAGCAAAAATAGAGGGTGGGATTCCCTCAGCCCGGGGGCGGGCCTTAGGTATGCCGTGACCGGCGCGAATCGCCATGTCGCCGGGACGTGGTTCCCCACAGAGCTGAGAGTCAGTACCATTGTCACCGGCCGGGTTTGTGCGCCGCCAGTTGGGGGTCACTCTACGTGGCTCCCCGCCGATTCTCGGCCCGGGATGGGCCAAGCGGCCGGAGCAGAAATCCTGAGTCCCGCCGGCGCCGTTCTAACCTTCTCTCTGTCACGGGATCTCGGCATGGAAAGGTCCAGGAGTGGACTGTGGGGGCGGGGGTGGGGGGGGGGGGGGGGGGAGGACGATCCCGGTGGGGAGGCCTCCGTTGTGGCCTGGCCCACGATCGGGGCCCACCGATTGGCGGGCCGGCCTCTTGGGCTGGGGGCCTCCTTTCTTCCACGCCAGCTCCTTTAGCCCTCCACATAGAACATAGAACATAGAACGATACAGCGCAGTACAGGCCCTTCGGCCCACGATGTTGCACCGACATGGGAAGTCAAAAACTAAAGGCCATCTAACCTACACTATGCCATTATCATCCATATGCTTATCCAATAAACTTTTAAATGCCCTCAATGTTGGCGAGTTCACTACTGTTGCAGGTAGGGCATTCCACGGCCTCACCACTCTTTGCTCCACCATTTGGCGTTGGGGCTGGCGTGGAAAAGGGAGCCACTACGCATGCCCGCGTTGGTGCCAGTGCCACTGCGCATGTGCGGAACCCGCGGCGCCCAGTTGATGCTGGGATCAGCAGCTGGAGTTGTGTGGGTCACTTCACTACCGTGCGCCCCTCTGTAGGGGCCAGAATTGCTGATCCTGATAGCATGTTGATGCCGTCGGGAAACGCGACGGCGTTTACGACGGCGTCAACACTTAGCTTCAGGATCACAGAATCCCGCCCAGAATCTGTTGGAAATGGGCAGGAATTCTACATCCGGGTCCTGCTTGCCATTTTTAAAGATCTTTGGAGTGGGCCTGGCAATGCATCACTCCTGTGAACTTTCATCAGAACCTTTCCAGAATTTTCTGTTTCGATTTCCCATTACTAACATTGGCTTAATGCATTCACACTGGCTGCTTATCTCCAAATATCTTGTCATTTTGTGGAGGCATTAACCTTGACTCAATGATGGCACTCTCACCTCGGAATGAGGAGGTTACAGGTCCTCGTACCATGTTGCTTGAGGCATCACCTTTCAGATGAGGTGCTGATTGAGGTCTGCCTGTGCAGGGGAATGTAAACGTTTTCATGGTAATTTTCAAAGACATGCAGAAGAGTTCCCCTGGATCCTGGTCAACATGTTATTTCAACATTAAGGTTCCATGCCAGCGTTGCCTAAATAATACTTCTACAAGAAGAAAAAAAATAAGATGGTTACATTCACACAATTACCAGAATGAATAGTTGGATTGCTCCTCTTCAGCATATTATCTAACAGCAGTTTTATATTCTGAAATGTAATAGAACATCCTCAATGTTTTGTGTTAACGTCAAGGATTGTGCCTAGGGCTGAGAGTCACGCCACAAGTTAAGTAGTTCAGGCACAAACTAAACTGATTTCCAACTGCCTGACAGCAAGTTTTCTTTAAATGTAAATCAAAGCAAGTTGTTGTACTTCAGCTTTCACTGTTTTAGCTGCTGCAGTGTGTTGAAGGTTGAAAGGACAATATTAATGTTTCTGATTTAGAGTAACAACCTTAGAATGACACAAGAACATTTGTCTTAACTTTGCAACCGGTGCAAATTCGCCAACAATTTCCGAGTACTTGGCCTTCTGAGGTGTAGGACGATTACATTGAGTTTTCCGGGGGTTACGATGCACACATCTATACATATTGAAATATGCAAATTCATCAACAACTCTCATGCTCTTGTTATGGGCCAGGGTTTAGAGAACCCTGTGTATCATGGAGTTCAACTGACCCACAACTGTTAATAGATTGTGGTATGGGGAGCACACGTCCCACTCTACAGGTATGATACAGCAGATATGGACCAGTGTTTTTTAAAAACAAAACAATGTTTATTCTATGAACTCAAGTTAATCCTTTCAAAACAAACAGTGAATATCTTAGCAACCAAATCAAATATACACCCCAAAGAATACGACACTAAGTAATCTGTATGCTGTCCTTTTAACATTCAAAAGACTTAACAAATTTTCAAACAGGAGCACATTATATTTATATTCAATACTGACCCAAATGATCCATAGATAGTCTTTTGATGGCAGAGATCACAGCAGTGCAGCTCACTTTTAACTTCAGATTCAGCACACTGAAAAACACAGACACACCCAAGGTCTTTCTCAAACTGAAACTAAAAAAGCAGAAGTGGAGCTCAGCTCCACCCACACTCTGACATCATTCCAGTAACATGAGCAGCTCCATTTCTTAAAGGTACATTTCTTAAACAACCATTTCTTAAAGGGTACTCTCACATGACACTCTTGAGTCAACACTAAAACTGTGGGCTGAACAAGCCAATAGAAGCACAAATCAGGCTTTTGTTTCACGCAATACCATGAAACAGTGATACGGTTCGGAGAAGATACAAGTCCCTGTGGGCCTCATCAAATATTTATGCATCAGATGCGAGCTGGAAAAAGGGAAATTAGGCATGGGCATCAAATGCTGGTCTTGCCAACATCCCAAGAACAAATAGAAAAGGTCATAAAACTGACTTGTTTCTCATCTGCTCTTTTATTTTCCACTTGAAACTGAAGTCACCAATTTTTCCTCACACATGATTCAAAGATGTAACATTACACTATCCAGTTACAATGTTTGATTCCGAGCAGGGGAATCTAGATCAATGCATGAGAGAAAAATGAATGGAAGGATATGCAGATAGGGTTAGAAGAAGGAGAGTAGGAGGAGACTCATGCAGAACATAAGTCCTTTCACAGTTTAGACCTTTTGGGGTGAACAACCTCTTTCCGTGATGTGAATTTTATGCAAACACACTCGAGCATATTGCCAATGTCAACTTATCTTTCTGAATCAGCTGTCACCTCCACAAAATTAGATCAAGGAATAGCAGCGACTGCACACCAGACTGGAGGGCACAGTAATATTCTCTGCAAACAGGGTGCTGATGTCAAACCAAAACACATGTGGGCAGCATGATAGCACAAGTGGACAACACTGTGGCTTCACAGCGCCAGGGTCCCAGGTTCGATTCCCTGCAGAGTCTGCACGTTCTCCCCGTGTCTGCGTGGGTTTCCTCCGGGTGCTCCGGTTTCCTCCCACAGTCCAAAGACGTACAGATCAGGTGGATTGGCCATGCTAAATTGCCCTTAGTATGTTCTATGTATGTTCAAAAGGATGTTCTCCCTACCACATAAAGGAATAAGGTGGTATGCAAATTTCAATGCTGGTGTGAGGCCTTTTGTCCCAACAACTGCCGGGTCGAATCAAAATAACAGCCTGTGCTTGCAAGATTCAAAACATAGGCCCATAACCTACGCAGAGTGGGAATCTCCAGCAGATTGTCACTCTCACCAGATTTACATTCGCTAGTATTCCTAAACCCCTGTTCCACCTGACCTTCATCAATCATGCTTGGTGAGACAGGACCAGGAATGCTCACACGTGGCAGGATCATTGTGGAGTAACTGGGGCACAGAGAAGTAAGTCAGTCCCCCTTTTTGCTGTAAAGGAGAGGTTTAAAGGAACAATTGACAGGGCGTGGGTAAGTTATAAAGTTTAGGGAATGGGGGGGTTGGTCGGACCCAGTGGTTGATTGGGGCATCAGTGTCAGATCTGGTGCTTGGCGGGAATCGAAGTTGGACCCGGTGGTTGTGGAGGTTAGAGTTGGACCAGATGGTTGGGGGAGGGGTGTGCGGTCGGAGCTGGACATGGTGATTGGGGTGGGTCATTGGAGGTGGACTCAATGGTTGGAATTGGACCCGGTAATTGAAGTTTGGGGGCTGGAGGCAGATCCAGTGGTTGGGTGGCCGGGGTCGCATCCAGTGGTGGGTGAAGGGGGTTGGACTAGAACCCAGTGGTTGGGGGGTGGGGTCAGACATGTTGGAGGTAGGGTCAGGAGGAAGGAAGGGTGGTAGGCCGGCAGGGAGTGAGGGAGGAGGGTCAGCTCAAGAGAGAGTGGAGTCAGTCCATCGGGAGTGGGGTCAGTCCAGGAGTGGAGTAAGTCTGGGAGGCCAGGAGGGAGGTGGTCAATCCGGTAGGGTGGGAGGTTGGTCAGCCTGGGCGGCGGGGTTTTAGTTCGGGAGAAGTGTCATTCCGCGAGTGTAGGAGGAAGAGGGTTCTGTCTTGGATGGGGCTCAGGCCAGGAGGGGGGGTTGGTCCACGAGGGAGGGGGTGTCAGCTTGGACTTGGAGGGAGATAGTGAGGGAAGGGGGGGTCAGTTTGGGAGGGGGGGTCAGTCCAGTGCGGAGGGGGGGGTTAGTGTAGAATTACAACAGGTTACACCTAGAAAGGGTGTGTGTCGGATCGCATCAGGCCGGGGGATTGTGAGGGTGGTGGCCTTTGATGCGGTGGGTGTGCGGTTGGGACGGGTCTACTCAGCTCAGTTGGCTGGGTAGTTGGCTCAGTTGACTGGTTCGTGATGCCGAGTGAGGCTGACAGCGCGAATACAATCCCTGTACCAGCTGAGGTTATTCAAAAAGGCCCCCTCAGATGTGGTCATCCTTAATTTAAGTCACCACCAGGCAGTTCTCCCCCCCTCAAAGGGGAGGGTAGCCTCTGGTCACCTGGATCTGTGGTGACTTTATTTTATTCCTCTCCCTGGCAAATATCTGAACAAAATAACAGCCTTGGTGCCATGGTTCACCCGGAGATGGGCTTTTCACCATATATTCCGAAATGATTCGTGAGAGTCCCTTTCCAAGTGTCACTTAGGTTCGAAGCTGTACTTTGATATAATAGGAATGAGCGACTTAAACAGGAATTGTCTTAAAACAAGAATTATATTGAATAGTGATTATAATAATAATATGACAATTACAATAGATAATATATTAAAAAAAAGAGAAATAATGTAGTGAAAAAGAGGAAAGATAACTTTATTGAAGATTCTAAAAGGTCCAAACCAACCGGTGATTTCAAGTTCGCCAACTACAAAGACTACAAGCTTCCCAGCAAAGATTCATCTCAGCCCTTTTAATCCCTGTTTTTTTTTAAACCTTTCCTTCCCCTCCACCATCTGGTCTGATGTGTGTCTGGGTGGAGGGTGGGACAGGGTTTGTGGAACAATCAGATTAGTGGACCATTGTTCTATTGTTTCCATCACATGTTTATCTCTTATTATAAATAAACAGTTTTTTAAATACTTACTTACAATCTGGTGCCTGTAAGTCACTGGAGCAGTCGAGGTTATAAGACCTCAGGAAAATATACAAATTATGGGGCTGGAATTGACCGTGTACTCGCCCAGGGTGTTGTAACATAAGTCGCAGTACTTACCACTCCTGTGTCCACTGGCCTACACTGGCTCCCAGTTAAGCCGCATCTTGATTTTAACATCCTCATTCTTCTTTTCAAATCCCTACTTGGCCTTGCCCCTCCCTGCATCTGTAATCTCCTCCTACTCAATCCTCCAGTAGGTCTAAACTCATCTACTTTGGGCCTCTTAAGAGTCCCCGAACGTAAATCAGTCCACCGTTGGTGGCCATGCCTTCAATGGCCTATGTCCTGGAACCTGAAATACCGCAGGCCTCCCTCATCTGCACTTCTCGGTCTCTCTCACTCACTTTCCTCCCTTAAATCAGTCCTTAAATCCTACCTCTTTGACCAAGTTTTTGTCATCTGATGTCCTTATGTGGCTGTGTGATTATTTTGATAATGTTCTTGAGAACTGCCTTGAGATATTTTCTAACATTAAAGGTACTATATCCGTGTAAATTGCTATTGTTTTTTAAATCATAGTCTGACAATTTGGGGATTAGAAGAATACAGCTGACTGGTTCCAGTTTAAGCCTGTCAATGAAATAAAAACAGGACATGCTGGAAACATTCTGCAGGCCAGGCAGCAGCTAGGGAGTGGAGAAACGTTAACATTTCAATGTTGATGACCCTTTCTCATCTATAGTCAGCAGCACCACTGGATAGCTTGCCTGAATCTTCGTGGCTGTGGTGATATGATTTGCATACCTGTCTGCCATTGGGGCAGAACACCGGCTTACCATTGGCCCTGGTTGGTCATGTGCCTCTCGACCGATTGGTCGAGAGGCTTAGTTAACCATGCCTCGTTGCCGAGGTATAAATAGCCAAACGCCCGGCGGTCGTCCATTTTATTGTAGACAACCGCAGGGCTAAGTTCTAGTTTATTAAAGCCTAACTTTTGTAAAGCAACTCGTCTCTCGTGCAATTGATGGCACATCAGTGGCAAAGGTGTCCATCAGTTCCTCGCACTTACTGTTTATGATATTTGTGGGGTTGACCGGGGAGTGTGTTGCATTGCTGGTAGTACAGGAAATAAGTTGGCAGTTATCTTTGAACTCCTGACTTACCAAGTCGCAGTCAGCTTGGCAAAATGGAGTGAGGCCTAATCGGGCTTGATGTGGTCCTGCTAGGCCGGGGGTTGGACAGTTTAACCTGTTGCGCAATCGATACATTCCAGCCAAACTAACTTGGCCTGGCTGGGGTGTCTCTGTAAGCAACAATATAAAGAGGGCCAGTTAGCATTGAGAGTGATTCTGGATTTACTTTAATTACAGATTCTGAAGTCAGACGAGAACTAAACAGAAACAGCAGCCATGGAAGCTGTAGTCAAAGATTGTGGAGCCTGGAGAATCTGTGCCACCATATTGGAGCCCTCTCTCCCATCCCACCACTCCTCCTTTTGAGCACATAATGACTTCATGAGTTCACCTTGCAAGAGAGAGATATTAGAATCTGAATCTGACTCCATTACAGATGGACTGCAGTTGATGGCCGGCGATTCACCCGAAACAATTCTAAGTGCTGCCGCCAGCAGGAACACCAGTGTGTTTGACGCTGGCACTGTTAACGCTGCTGAAGCGGGATTAAACTGCACTTTGAAACACTTGTGCAGAGGGGGGGCCTTGAAAAGGGCAGTGCCTAAACTTGCTGACTGGTCTCCTCAGAAATCGGGGTGCCATTTTCAAACGGTGCTCTGATCTCTAATTGAGACTGCAGCGTCCGCCAAATCGTTGGCAAACTTCTTCCCACCATTTCTGGAAAGCTCTTCCAAAATCACTGGCAAGACGATGCCGCCCCCTGATTCGCAGGGAACCCTATTCCATGAAACAACTGGCAAGATCCACACCCAATCGCTGGCAACTCCCCCCCCCCCTCCCCCCAATCATTGACATCCACCCCCCTTCCAATCAGCACGGTAGCATTGTGGATAGCACAACTGCTTCACAGCTCCAGGGTCCCAGGTTCGATTCCAGCTTGGGTCACTATCTGTCCCGTGCGTGCGTGGGTTTCCTCCGGGTGCTCCGGTTTCCTCCCATAGTCCAAAGATGTGTAGGTTAGGTGGATTGGCCATGATAAATTTCCCTTAGTGTCCAAGGTTGCCCTTAGTGTTGGGTGGGGTTACTGGGTTATGGGGATAGGGTGGAGGTGTTGGCCTTGGGTGGGGTGCTCTTTCCAGGAGCCGGTGCGGACTCGATGGGCCGAATGGCCTCCTTCTGCACTGTAACTTCTATGATAATCATTAGCAAAGTCAAATGGCGGTCCTTCTGGGCTCCCCCTTCAGGCCCCCAGGCTCAGCTCCCCCCATTCAGGAATCCCCTTCAGGTCCCTTCCTGCTTCAGGCTCCCCATTCCCCTTAGTCCCCACATTCAGGCTGCATCCTTCAGTGCCCATCTTCAGGGCCCCCATCAGTCCCTCCCGTCAGACCTGACGGCACTGGAGAATTGTGGCCTATATTTCATTCAGCAGAATTTACCCCATTTGCAGCTTTTCTTAGGAAACCGTGAACAGTTTACTGTCCCATTGTGACAGCAGTCAAAATACCGGACTCTGACATTTATCTTTTTTCTTTTCTTCATCCACCTTTTCTTTTGTTCAGTAAATTGAGTCATTGAGGCATTGAGGCATGTTGCCTGGTTCTACTTTGGTACCGGTATGATGGTGGTCTTCTTGAAGCAGGTGGGGACCTCGGAGTGGAGTAGGGATAGGTTAAAGATGTCTGTGAATACCTCTGCCAGCTGGTATGTGTCGTCACTATTATAAGGACCGGAAAGGAGTCCACACTGAGCCAAACATGCTGAATCAAACGAATAAGGTTTAATGCAACAGAACAAGAGTCAGCGCAGTTACTCTACTATAGGAGGCCACTCACAGTTCATGGCCATCCGGTTTTATACAGGATGTAGAAGGGAGTGTCCCACCCCTCAGAAGGGGAGTGCGCATACCCCACATCCCCCAATCGCATAAGTGTCCCATGACCTGCTTAACCCCAGGTTATGACACTTAACTTTCAGTTTTAAGTCATGACAAAGATCCTGCACTGAAATGTTAACCATTTTATCAGATGTCAATGAACTTGCTGAATATTTTCAGCAATTTCTGTCAGTAACCTTGGCATACAGACTGGGATGTAACAGTTAAACTAACATGCTTCCCTTACATCATTAATAAGATATTTCTCTGCATCCTATCATGTTCCTCGCTGCATTCAAACTGAATGCTTGTCCTAGACTTGAAGACGAGCAAGACATCTACTGCATTCGAGATGTTGATAAAACATTTGAGTCCAGAGATCTTAAATTTTGTGAGAGTAGTACAATTTTGAAAGCAATTGCTCCTGTACAGCTAGAATCCATGACATGAAATATTGAACAAGTTAACAAAATAGAATTTCCAATACTGAGATGACAAGTAACTATCTACAAACGGAAAATGATGGATGGGTAAATACCAGCCCACTACCTCAGGATGGAAGAAGTGACTTTAATGTTCCATTTCTTTGCGGAAGATTGTTCGGAGTTTATTTTGAAAAGGGAGTCAGTCCACAATGGTAAATAGATAGATTACTGAGCACAAAACATGAGGGTTATGCATTAGGTTTGTGTTACTGTTTAGTTACAGCATTTAAAGAATGGAAGTTGGCATTCAGGTACCAAAATGACAAATCAAACCGAGGCTGAAACTCAAAATCAATCTGATTAAAAATAAACAACTGGGATAGGAACTTTCTCAGAGTTGCTCCCAATCTGTTGATGTAGCTTCTCAGCAGAGCCGAAGTCCTGCTTGCATGTATAAACTAGCTTTCTGCTCCACTTCTTGCTGACGTTACGGCAAGAATGAAATGAAATGAAATGAAAAATGAAATGAAAATGAAAATCGCTTATTGTCACGAGTAGGCTTCAATGAAGTTACTGTGAAAAGCCCCTAGTCGCCACATTCCGGCACCTGTCCGGGGAGGCTGGAGGGAGTGGAAGTAGATCTGAGGAAGTCCTTCATAATCTCCTCTATTCAACACTTTTGGACATGTTGACCTGGGTCACTTTGCAATAGAGATCATGGGCAGGATTCTCCGAGCCTCCGCATCAAAATCATGTTCGGCACAGGGGCAGAGAATGGGGTATCAGACCCGCGATCTGGTCTGACGCCTTCCCGCGATTGTCCGCTGGCGGAGAATCGCCACTAGTTGTGCGCGTGCGGTCGATGCGACGCAGGTCGGGAGCCATTGAAAGCGGACCTTGCGCCGATTCTCCGCTGGCAGCTGGCCGAGTTCCCACCGGCGTGGTTCTAACATGGTTCCACCCGGCAGCACGGTGGCACAGTGGTTAGCATTGCTGCCTACGGCGCTGAGGATCCGGGTTCGAATCCCGAACCTGGGTCACTGTCCGTGTCAAGTTGCACATTCTCCCCGTATCTGCGTGGGTCTGCAGGCATGCCTTGTTTGGCTGGATGTATACATCCACGCCATTGTATATTTTTTGTATATTGTATGAATCTGGTTGAATATTTTATATATTTGTAAACTGAAAACTTGTATATCATTTTTTGATGGTCAGCAGCCATTCCCCAGAAATGAACCCATCTGCTCCTCGTAATGGGCAAGGGGTGCAGAATTCTCTGGAAGCCTAAATAGTTCAACTTTTTAAAAGTTCTTCAGCTCACATTGCGGCCACTCTGATAAGTCAAGGGCTGGAATTCTCCAATCGTTGGGATTCTCTTTGAAGGTGTGGGGTGGCTTTAATAGGAAATTCCGTTGACGAGCGGCGGGAGTAAATCCCGCCGGCAGCGCATGGTGGGCTGCCAGGAAACACGCAGCTGGGGGTGGGGGGGGAGGGGGCGGAGTATCCAGCCCAATGTAATCGATCACCTCTGGGATACATTATTCATTCCAGTAAATGTTTGGGCCCTTTGGTATGCGTGCAAAGGGCTTACTTCAGGTTGACACTGGTTTGTGTCGTTCTGCAGCTTTTCAAACGTGTTTTGGGAAGGAATTTTCCAGGAAAATCCAGGGAATCTCCTGGATACTACCTCCCCCCCCTCCCCCGCCCACCCAATTTAGTTGAAATATGACAGAATCCTAGGAGAGGTGCAATCGGGTCAATTTCTGTTACCACCCTCCAGCCTTAAAAGCCTAGACAGCAATGATTGGAAAGTCACAGCTCTCCTCCTGTGCGTGTCAGGTATGACAAAAGCCGGGATTATATTGATTGTTGTTATTTTAATACTGGCATGAACCAATTCATTTTCAATCGGTAGCCACTGCTATTAAGATAACATCAAATTGAAAATGTTGGTTTACTTTTCCAGCAATTCCCAAACTGTTTTTATCTGCAGGCCACATACTGATCGTATCCTACGTGCCTTCACTCACCTTCATTGATAGAAACTCATCCCTATTCATGGAAAGAATGGAGCTGGTTTTAATGAAACATCATTGGGATATGAGCTGGAAAGATTCAGCCTTGGGTGAGATTCTACCACTGTGCCACATCCATTGCAGAGCTGGGTGCATCGCGAGAATCTCAGGAGAAGCCCAAATTGGCATTGGAACTCTCTGGGTGGTTAGTGACAGGGCAGTGCACTCCGGCGTAACTCCTTACAGGCTTGTGCACCTAAGAGTGATGATTTATCTGACTTGACAATCTCAAATCTTAGTTTTGTTTCAGTATCCTTGTTGGAAACTACTAAATAGCACAATCTCATTGACAAGGTTGCATTGCCGTTGTAGTCTGTTAGTTTACAGGCAGCTGGAAGAATTTGAGGAGTTTGCTTGAGCCTTGAGAGGTCGAACTTGAATAACAAGTTAGCTGAAGCGCCTGTGTCCAACTTGAAATTAATTGGGCATTCGTTTCAACACTGTATTCCATTCAGTATCGGAAGTAATGGAATTCATTGATTTGGTAGCCGAAGTTACTTCAGTGGAGTTTTCATATTTTTTATGATCCCTACAAAGAATGTATTTTCCAGGGAGTAACTATCGGAATCTGTCAAAAAATTTTGCTCTAACTCTTCTTTTGATTCAACACTGCACTGCGGACATTAATCTGCCTTAAAATTGGTTTGGTAGAGATAAATGCGAGTGACGGTCGGCACTGTAAAGCGTAATGATTGAATCTGTCACATTGTGAGCATTGTTTTCCTCTCACAGGGCATTTTTTCTGAAAGTGGGAAGTTCTACACCTTGAACACGTCATTGCGTTGACGTCATGACGCACGACACTTCTTCGCAGATGCGCAGATCGGTTTTCAGCCGTCTCACATTTCTGAGCGAAGTGCTCATGTGCAGAGTTATAATGCATGCGTGCAAGATGGCTGCTGTTCAAAACATGCATCTTCTGAATCTGTGGCACTGCCTTTACACACTTCGCCTCGTGGGGAATTTTTTCGCTCTTTTCACGGAGAAAATACTCTTGGTACTGATTTTTTGATTGTTGATGAACCACACACATTTCTACCGCGATTTCTAAAGTCAATTCTTTTTGCCTTAGTAATCTTTCCCTTAGATGTTCATCAGTAATGCCAAACACTATCTGGTCATGAATCATCGAATCATTAAGCGCAGAAAAGTTACACAATTGTGGTAGCAGCCTGAGATCTATTACAAAGCTGTTAAAGGATTCATCTTTTCCTTGCAATCTCTTCTAAAATATGTAGCACTCAAACATTTCATTGGTTTGAATTTACAGTGGTTATCAAATGTTTCAAGGATTACATCAAACTTTTTTTTGTCTTGACCCGCAGTGTACTGAAATGAATTGTAGATCTCCATTGCATGTGGACCAGTCATAGTTAATAACGGAGCAATTTTACAAGCATCTGTGGCAATAGTTAAGTCTGAAGCTTCTAAGTAAAGCTGAAAGTGTTGTTTAAACAACCGGCAGTTTACATTTAAGTTACCAGTGATCCTGAGGTGTCGAGGAGTTTGTTCTGTCCATCGAGCTGGGAATCATCGAAGTTTTGCTTGAAGATGATGCTTCTGTTGTCGAATAGCTGTGAAATTGTTTACTTTTTTTCTAATCTTACTACACTATTCTAGGAAGTTTCTGTATCCAATCCTGGTACCATGTTCTAGTACTGGGTTCAGTAATATGTATCGTTACTCGTTGCTGTATATCCAAAAGGTCTGATGGTGTGATCCTGAAGAAACCACAAGTCTTCAACTTAAAGCAAACTAATTGATTAAAGTAACAATTAATTATAATTGAGTTCGACATATTACAGAATTATCACTAGTGATCAAGTAATTAAATACTAATGTACTAACTGATTCAAAACTACATGTGCTAACTTGGATTGGATTGGATTGGATTTGTTTATTGTCACGTGTACCGAGGTACAGTGAAAAGTATTTTTCTGCAAGCAGCTCAACAGATCATTCAGTACATGGAAGAAAAGGGAATTAAACAATTCAAGAAAATACATGAGAATACAAAATAGGGCAACACAAGATATACAATGTAACTACATAAGCATTGGCATCGGATGAAGCATACATGATGTAGTGTTAATGAGGTCTGTCAATAAGAGGGTCATTTAGGAGTCTGGTGACAGTGGGGAAGAAGCTGTTTTTGAGTCTGTTCGTGCGTGTTCTCAGACTTCTGAATCTCCTGCCCGATGGAAGAAGTTGGAAAAGTGAGTAAGCCGAGTGGGAGGGATCCTTGGTTATGCTGCCCGCTTTCCCCCGGCAGCGGGAGGTGTAGATGGAATCAATGGATGGGAGTCAGGCTTGTGTGATGGACTGGGCGTTATTCACGACTCTCTGAAGTTCCTTGTGGTCCTGGGCCGAGCAGTTGCCATACCAGGCTGTGATGCAGCCCGATAGGATGCTTTCTATAGTGCATCTGTAAATGTTGGTAAGGGTTATTGTGGACATGCCGAATTTCATTAGTTTCCTGAGGAAGTATAGGCGCTGTTGTGCTTTCTTGGTGATAGCGTCGACGTGAGTGGACCAGGATAGATTTTTGGTGATGTGCACCCCTAGGAATTTGAAACTGCTCACCACTCCACCTCGGCTCCATTGATGCTGACAGGGGTGTGTACAGTACTTTGCTTTCTGAAGTCGATGACCAGCTCTTTAGTTTTGCTGGCATTGAGGGAGAGATTGTTTTCGTTACACCACTCCACTAGGTTCTCTATCTCCCTCCTGTATTCTGACTCGTCGTTATTCGAGATCCGGCCCACTATGGTCGTATCGTCAGCAAACTTGTAGATGGAGTTGGAACCAAGTTTTGCCTCGCAGTCGTGTGTGTATAGGAAGTAGAGTAGGGGGCTAAGTATGCAGCCTTGCGGGGCACCGGTATTGAGGACTATTGTGGAGGAGGTGTTGGTGTTTATTCTTACTGACTGTGGTCTGTTGGTCAGAAAGTCAAGGATCCAGTTGCAGAGTGGAGAGCCAAGTCCTAGGTTTTGGAGCTTTGATATGAGCTTGGCTGGGATTATGGTGTTGAAGGCGGAGCTGTAGTCAATAAATAGGAGTCTGATGTAGGAGTCCTTGTTTTTGAGATGCTCTAGGGATGAGTGTAGGGCCAGGGAAATGGCGTCTGATGTGGACCGGTTGCGACGGTATGCGAATTGAAGTGGGTCAAGGCGCTCCGGGAGTATGGAGGTGATGCGCTTCATGATCAGCCTCTCGAAGCACTTCATTACAACTGACGTCAGGGCCACCGGGCGGTAGTCATTGAGGCATGTTGCCTGGTTCTTCTTTGGTACCGGTATGATGGTGGTCTTCTTGAAGCAGGTGGGGACCTCGGAGTGGAGTAGGGATAGGTTAAAGATGTCTGTGAATACCTCTGCCAGCTGGTATGCGCAGGCTCTGAGTGCACGACCAGGGATCCCGTCCGGGCCCATCGCCTTCCGTGGGTTCACTTTCAGGAACTCCGATCTGACTTCGAAAACTGTGATGGTGGGTATGGGTGAATTATGGGCTGCTGGGGCACTCGACAGCGGATTGTTGGTTACCTACTCAAACCGAGCATAGAATGCATTAAGTTTATCGGGGAGGGGTGCGCTGCTCCAGAGATACTGCTCGGGTTCGCTTTGTAGCCCGTTATGTTGTTTAGTCCTTGCCACAACCGCCGAGAGTCTGTCTGTGACTCTAGCTTAGTTTGATATTCTCTCTTGGCATCTCGGATGGCTTTGCGGAGGTCGTACCAGGATATCTTGTATAGGACAGGGTCGTCTGCCTTGAACGCCTCAGATCGGTCCTTCAGTAGGGAGTCAATCTCCCGGTTGAGCCATGGTTTCCGGTTGGGGAACGTACGTACTGCTTTCTTTGGCACGCAGTCGTCCACACATTTGCTGATGAAGTCTGTGACGGTGGTGGCATACTCATTTAAGTTAGTCGCTGAGTTCTTAAATATGGACCAATCCACTGTCTCTAAGCAGTCACGTAAGAGCTCTTCTGTCTCCTCAGACCAGCACTGCACAACCTTCTTAGCTGGACTATGCTGTCATCTATCTATCATGCACTATTGCTGTCTAGTCACTCCTGGGTTGAAAGAGAGCAAGATCCTCTGGGACCTGATACTTATAATGGGATCTATTAGTTCCCTCTGGTGGTAGTATTACAGCTAGATGTTTTAATTAACCCTTTAGTCATCTATATGTATATATATAATTACACCCTCTTCAGAAGCTAGTTGGTTACAGAGATGTTCCTTGATATTATCAGCACACACCTACGGCATTCAATATCGTAAATCAAAGCAACATGCAAATATTGATGCTGTGTCAAGATTGCCCTTACAAAGCAAACAATAACCTGATGAAAGTTTATTTAATTTCCTGTATTTCTTGCTTGTGGATAATTTACCTGTGACTTCACCTCAAGTTCAGAGATACACAAGAACCGATCCAGTGATGGGGAAGGTTACAGGCATGGCCCAAAAAGGAACAATGACAGACGTCATCATTAAAATCCAGATCTCAAACCCTACATCACAAGGAGACTATAAATAGAATAAATATAGGGAAGGCAGTGACGTAGTGGTATTGTCGCTCGGTTAGTACTCCAGAGACACAGAGTCATCCTCTGGGAGCCTGGGTTCAAACCCTGCCATGGCAGACGGTCAAATTTGAATTCAGAAAAAAAATCTGGAATTAAAAGTTCAGGAAACCATTGTCAATTGTCTTAAAAACCCATTTGGTTCACTAATGTCCTTTCGGAAAGAAAATCTGTCATCCTTACCTGGTCTGCCCTACATGCAACTCTAGATCCACAGCAATGTAGTTGACTCTTAAACATGCCGCCAGGGATGGGCAATAAATGCTGGCCCAGCCAACGATGGCCATATCCCATGAATGAATTTTTAAAAAACTTGAGCTGACGGTCCAGAATGAAGTTTTATTATGGCAAATCTGAGTGATTATTCCTCAATTTTTGCATAACAAAATCCTTGACCAACTGCATGAGGTGAGGATGAAGGATCTGGTGGACAATTATTTTTGGTGGCCAGGAGTAGATGCTACAATCAAAGAGAAAGTGAGGCAATATCAGTCCTGTGCAACACTAAGAAACGTTCCACCCACTGTAACCCTTATATCCATGTCAGTGGCCAACACAGCCATGGCAGAGAATACACATAGACAATGCTGGTCCACTGGAGGCTCACATACTCCTAGTGATTGTAGATGCACATTCTAAATGGCCAGAAGTAGCGATTCTGAAATCCACAGTGACAGAACAAACAATTGAGAAGTTGGATGAAATATTTGCGAGATTTGTTGGACCAGAGCAGATAGAGTGACAACAGTACGCAGTTCACCTCTCATGAGTTTGAAGACCACTTAAAAGGAAATAGTATTCAGTAAATAAAGTCAGCTCTGTACCATCTTGCAACAAAAGGATTGGCCAAGCGATTCATACAGTCACTTAAATATTCTCTCAGGGCATCAAAGGACCAAGTTACATTGTCAAGAAGAGTGAATAACTTCTTGATATCACACTGGAACACCGCACACGCAACGACACAGAGTTCAACAGCATTGCTGCTTTTCAAAAGGAAGCTAAGGACAAAGTTTAACCTTTTGATACTGCCTGATACGTCAGAGATTGCCAAATGGCACCAACAGGCAGAGATTGCTAGGAGGGAGCAAAACTCTAAAAAGTGAGTTTTCATTCGGGGAGAACAGATTGCTCATTTATGCATGGTGGGGAGATTGCGGGATTCCACCCCCCCCCCCCCCAGACAGTACCAATCCTGCCCAACCCCATTGACAAGTAGGGGCATTTTTCCCCTCAGCACCATGGGAATTACAGGCCACCACCCTCCTCCCCTCCACCCCCAGAGCACGCACGTATGAAGGTGACCAGACCCCTCCCAACATAGGCCCCCATCAGAACTCCTCATAAAACCCTCCTATCAGACTTCCCATCAGATTCCAAAAAGAAACCCCCCCATGTAAACCCCCATCAGAGCCCCCTCATCAGATCCCATATCAGACAATATTTATTAACATCTAGAAGTCAGGTGCTTTCAATTCCTCTTTTTATCAACATAATGCACTTAACTGCTTTTGATGTGGTGAGAACCTATCAATCAAAGCAAGATGTTTATAAATATTGTGGTTAGCTTCACAGCAGGTTTCTTGAGATATATTCAAGTGTGAAGGGAAATGACAATAAACAACTAGACAGCTGGCTTACCTTTGAAAGTGGATAGATGCCTCGCAGATCAAAGGATCTGAGGAAGTTGAAATCCTTGTTATGTGTTTTGGATTTCTGGGAAGTAACAGTGGTGCTTTCAACATGTATGTCTGAGGCAGCAGGTTTAAGAGGCTGGTTTAAGAGGCTGGGGTGGCACGATAGCACAGTGGTTAGCACAGTTGCTTCACGGCTCCAGAGTCTCAGGTTCGATTCCCAGCATGGGTCACTGTCTGTGAAGAGTTTGCACGTTCTCCCCGTGTCTGTGTGAGTTTCCTCCAAGTGCTCCGGTTTCCTCCCACAGATCAAAGATGTACAGGTTAGATGTATTGGCCATGCTAAATTTCCTTTACTGTCCGAAAAGGTTAAGTGGGATTACTGGGTTACGAGGATAGGGTGGGGGTGTGGACTGGCGTAGGGTGCCCTTTCCAAGGACTGGTGCAGACCTGATGGGCCAAACGGACTCCTTCTGTACTGTAAATTCTATGATTCTATGGTTAGCAAAAAAACTTTGATTTTTCCTTGTTTTGGCCTGGACTGTTCTTTAGCTTCCAGGCAAGGGAAACCGATGAGGGACTTTTCATATGGGTACCTCTGATTTGGGGTCTCTGATGAGGCGGGGGAGTCTCTGATTTGAGGGCCTCTGATATGGGGCGGTCTTTGATAAGGGGCGGTGTATGATATGGGAGTCTCTGATATGGGGTGGTCTCTAATATGGGAGTCTCTGATATGGGGCGGTCTCTGATATGGGGCTGTCTCTGATATGGGAGTCTCTGATATGGGGCGGTCTCTGATATGGGGCTGTCTCTGATATGGGGTAGTGTCTGATATGGGAGTCTCTGATATGGGGCGGTCTCTGATATGGGGTAGTGTCTGATATGGGAGTCTCTGATATGGGGCGGTCTCTGATATGGGGCTGTCTCTGATATAGGAGTCTCTGATATGGGAGGGTCTCTGATATGGGAGTCTCTGATCTGGGGGTCTCTGATGGGGGGATCTCTGATATAGGGCAGACTCTGATATGAGGTGGTTTTTGATATGGGAGAGTCTGATGGGGAGATCTTATGAGGGTTCTCTATTTGGGGTCTGATGTGGGGATCTGATATTGGAGTATCATGGGAGGTTCAGAAGGGGTGGAAAGGAGGCCCTCCGATGTACATTGCATACTTACCCCCTTGAACCACCACAGGGTTCACCACAAAAGGAAACAATCCTTGCCCAGGTGCATTCCGACCGAGAGCCAGAGGATTATGGTTGCTTGGAGGATCAGGCTTCCAGCCCTTTAATCGGATGCAAATGGATTCAAATGACCCATTTGCTTCCTCCCACTGGCACGGGCATGTAGCTCAGTGCCGGTGCTGGCGGGGGACCGGAGCATTGGGCATAATTTTAATTCAATTTTACCCCTCGTTTAATATTGGATGGGCAGAATTTTCTTTTATCTGCTGAATTTGTTTCTATTTTTGTCATTACCTGACTGCATGCATTTAACCTGATTACTTAGCCTGCATATGAATTTCCAGTGTAAACATCCTTTAGGTAGCGAATATGTCTCTTGAATAAAACAGTGGGATTAATATTGTACTCATCACGTATAAACTTTCCATGCCTCACCTGAACTATAGCTGGGATTCAAACGTGCACAGGAGGGTACATATCCTATTGGCTTAGAGACACTTACATGGCCCATCTGTGCCTAAGAAAGAAGAACAACATCATCACATTTTTAGGCGTCTGTGTTCTGCCCTCACAAATGACTGGCATAATTTGAATTTTATCCTAAAATTAATTACTCATGAATTAATTTATTTTCAACTGTTCTATTTCTTAGAAATAATGTTCCACTAAGCCATGCATGAAGCACAGTAATTTCAAAGGGATTACAGTCAAATAGTTGTAAGGAGAGAGTGCAACAAAAACCTCAAAACTGCAAGAGCTGGTTTTATTTTGAGAGCGGTAACATAATTGATGTTCCGAATCAGTTGCAATATCCTACAGCTTTTGCTGGATGATTCTATTAGGGTTACTTAATGGCATGTTAATTATTCGGGTAGGTGCCAAGTCAGCAGATATCTGAATGTATTAAATGGCTGGAAAAGTACTTTGGAGATCCAATTTACTGAGCGGCAGAGTGCTAGCCCATGAGGGAAATCCTGCTATCTCTCTCACCTAGAGTTTGCACTCCAGCAATTTAGGGCAAGATACTCCTTGGTTGGGCGTTCTTAGGATGCATCAGTCCCAGCTGGTTACATGCAGCTGGAATGGTCCCTTCCAGAGGACAGGTTACCCACTTCCCCATGATGAGCACGATGGCAAGGTGAAAAAAAAGGCAATGATAAAAAAATTGAATTGCAAAGAGCAAGTACCATCCTAAAAAATATTAAATCTAATCATAGGATTGACCTGGTGGATGAGACACATAGAGCAAGTGCACCTGTTCATAATGAATTTATTGCTTTTCAGCTGGAAGTTATTAATTTGGTGAAAAATTGTCTTGCATAAAATTCTGCAGCTATTCTCATTTTTGGGAGGAAATGTCATGGTGAGGCATTTTCTTTTGTGTGGTAATTTTCTTTCACTATTCAGAGAGGTGATGCTTTCCACTTCCAAAATGTCAATGCTTTATAATTTATTTAGAGTAAATTGGCACTGAATCATTCTTAAGTCATTTTACTGTCTCCATGACTTTTCAAGAGAATGCAGGAATAAGCCTAATTAATATTAAAATTAAAATTTCAGTCACATCAATGTGATTTTCGCAAGCATTCTTGAATTTAATGTCAGACATTCAATGGCAGTAATATCGCTGAAGACCCCACTACCAACATCCCGAGGGGTTACCAGTCACCAAACATTGAACTGGACTAGCCATAAACACACAGTGGGGACAAGAGCAGGCTAGAGGCTGGGAATTCTGAGGTGGGTTACTCACCTCCTGATCTCCCAAAGCATGTCCACCATTTACAAGACACAAGCTAGGAGTGTGATGGAAATCTCTCCACTTGTCTGGATGAAGGCAGTTCCAAAAACACTCAAGAGGCTCAAAGCAATCCAGGACAGAGCCACCTGCTTGATTGGCATCCCATCCATCGCTTTCAACATTCCTGCCTTCTGCCACTTAGACACAATGGCAGCAGTGCGTACCATCCACAAGATGCACTGCAGCACCTTCCTAACCCTTGACCTCTGCTACCGAGAAGCCCAAGAGCAGAAGATGCGTGAGAACACCACCACCTACAACCTCCCATTCAAACCTCACTCCTTTCTGACTTTAAACTTTATTAACATTCCTTTACTGTCGCTTGGTCCAAAAACCTGGAATTCCTTCACTAACAATACTGTAGGTGTACCTACAACATATTAAGAAGTCTTACAACACCAGGTTAATGTCCAACAGGTTTGTTTCAAACACGAGCTTTCGGCGTGCAGCTCCTTCCTCAGGTGAATGGCGAGGTATGTTCCAGAAACATTTATATAGACAAAGTCAGAGATGCTGGACAATGCTTGGAATGTGAGCATTTGTAGGTAATCAAATCATTACAGATCCAGGGAGAGGGATAATCACAGGTTAAAGAGGTGTGAATTGTCTCAAGCCAGAACAGTTGGTGGGATTTTGCAAGTCCAGGCCAGATGGTGGGGGGTGGATGTAATGCGACATGAATCCAAGATCCCTGTTGAGGCCGCACTCATGCGTGCGGAACTTAGCTATAAGTTTTTGCTCGGCAATTCTGCGTTGTTGCGTGTCCTGAAGACCGCCTTGGAGAACGCTTACCCGGAGATCAGAGGCTGAATGCCCTTGACTGCTGAAGTGTTCCCCGACTGGAAGGGAACATTCCTGCCTGATTGTCACACGATGCCCGTTCATTTGTTGTCGCAGTGTCTGCATGGTCTCGCCAATGTACCACGCTTCAGGACATCCTTTCCTGCAGCATAAGAGGTAGACTACATTGGTCGAGTCGCACGAATATGTGCCGCGTACCTGGTGGGTGGTGTTACCACGTGTAATGGTGGTATCCAAGTCGATGATCTGGCATGTCTTGCAGAGATTGCCCTGGCAGGGTTGTGTGGTGCCGTGATCGCTGTTCTGAAGGCTGGGTAATTTGCTGCAAACAATGGTTTGTTTGAAGTTGCGCGGTTGTTTGAAGGCCAGTAGTGGGGGTGTGGGGATGACCTTGGCAAGATGTTCATCTTCATTGATGATGTGTTGTGGCTGCGAAGAAGATGTCATAGTTTCTCCGCCCCAGGAAAGTACTGGATGACGAAGGGTACTCTGTCAGTGGTGTCCCGTGTTTGTCTTCTGAGGAGGTCGGTGCGGTTTTTTGCTGTGGCGCATTGGAACTGTCGATCGATGAGTCGAGCGCCATATCCCGTTTGTACGAGAGCATCTTTCAGCATCTGTAGGTATCTGTTACGCTCTTCCTTGTCTGAGCAGATCCTGTGTATACGCAGGGCTTGTCCATAGGGGATGGCTTCTTTAATGTGTTTCGTGTGAAAGCCCACAGACAACCTCACAATGCTCCACTTCTCCAGCTTTCACCCGAAACACATTAAAGAAACCATCCCCTATGGACAAGCCCTCCGTATACACAGGATTTGCTCAGACGCGGAGGAGCGTAACAGACACCTACAGATGCTGAAAGATGCTCTCGTACAAACGGGATATGGCGCTCGACTCATCGATCGACAGTTCCAACGCGCCACAGCAAAAAACCGCACCGACCTCCTCAGAAGACAAACACGGGACACCACTGACAGGGTACCCTTCGTCGTCCAGTACTTTCCTGGGGCGGAGAAACTACGACATCTTCTTCGCAGCCTTCAACACATCATCAATGAAGATGAACATCTTGCCAAGGTCATCCCCACACCCCCACTACTGGCCTTCAAACAACCGCGCAACCTCAAACAAACCATTGTTTGCAGCAAATTACCCAGCCTTCAGAACAGCGACCACGACACCACACAACCCTGCCAGGGCAATCTCTGCAAGACATGCCAGATCATCGACTTGGATACCACCATTACACGTGGTAACACCACCCACCAGGTACGCGGCACATATTCGTGCGACTCGACCAATGTAGTCTACCTCTTACGCTGCAGGAAAGGATGTCTCGAAGCGTGGTACATTGGCGAGACCATGCAGACACTGCGACAACAAATGAACGGGCATCGTGCAACAATCACCAGGCAGGAATGTTCCCTTCCAGTCGGGGAACACTTCAGCAGTCAAGGGCATTCAGCCTCTGATCTCCGGGTAAGCGTTCCCCAAGGCGGTCTTCAGGACACGCGACAACGCAGGATTGCCGAGCAAAAACTTATAGCTAAGTTCCCCACGCATGAGTGCGGCCTCAACAGGGATCTTGGATTCATGTCGCATTACATCCACCCCCACCATCTGGCCTGGACTTGCAAAATCCTACCAACTGTTCGGGCTTGAGACAATTTACACCTCTTCATAGAACATAGAACAGTACAGCACAGAACAGGCCCTTCGGCCCTCAATGTTGTGCCGAGCCATGATCACCCTACTCAAACCCACGTATCCACCCTATACCCGTAACCCAACAACCCCCCCCTTAACCTTACTTTTTTATTAGGACACTACGGGCAATTTAGCATGGCCAATCCACCTAACCCGCACATCTTTGGACTGTGGGAGGAAACCGGAGCACCCGGAGGAAACCCACGCACACAGGGGGAGGATTTGCAGACTCCACACAGACAGTGACCCAGCTGGGAATCGAACCTGGGACCCTGGAGCTGTGAAGCATTTATGCTAACCACCATGCTACCCTGCTGCCCAACCTGTGATTATCCCTCTCCCTGCATCTGTAATGATTTGATTACCTGCAAATGCCTGCATTCCAAGCATTGTCCAGCATCTCTGACTTTGTCTATATAAATGTTTCTGGAACATACCTCGCCATTCACCTGAGGAAGGAGCTGCACTCCGAAAGCTCGTGTTTGAAACAAACCTGTTGGACTTTAACCTGGTGTTGTAAGACTTCTTACCGTGCTCACCCCAGTCCAATGCCGGCATCTCCACATCATGGCTACAACATATTGGCTGCAGCTGTTCCAAAAGGCATCTCACCACCACCTTCTAAAGGGCAAATATCGATGGGCCATCAATTCTGGTCCCGTCTGCAATGCCTGCACCCCATAAACAAACACATAAAAATTAAATTAGAATAGAAAAGGGTGATACTAAGACTGTTTTATATTGGTTCTGCTTCCAAAGATGGCGAAGGTGGTGGCAGCGTATTGATTTGAATTGCCACAAAATGAAGGCATCATGCTCTGCACGGCCTCCGTTCATTCTCCAAGTTATATTGTTGAAACAGGAATGCTTACTAGCCCATCCATGTCAGAGGGCAACTGGGGTTTGTGGAGAAGCCTTGAAGTCAGCCAAATATTATCAGTACCTGCCATATGAATCACTGTGTGCTTTTCCAATGTGCAATAACTATAGAAACCACCAGACACTCACAGAATCACAGCAACACCCAGAAGAGATCAATCAGTAAGTAACCTGTAAATAGTTGATACGCTCTTTAAATAATGATTATTGGGGACGCTTCACATTGTTGAACACATGTTAAGGTTAATAGAGGACATTATCTGGAACATTAAGCTCCAAATAGAGCTCTTCGTTCCTTGAGACCTGGGAGAAGGGGATGGGAGCCGGGAGGGTGGGGGGCTGGAAAGTAGAGATCCTGAGACTCAAATAAATTACGAACTAATGGGGATCTGGTTGTTCCTATGAAGGAGGTAATATCGATATAGCAGAACAATTTTTTGGAGTAAATGAAAAACTGAATAAATTTTGCTGTTATTAATCTAAGTAATTAATTTCCTTATATTTTTCCATGCAGATTGCTGAGCATATTGGATAGCTTTGAGCGCATTTAATTCCTTTGGCCACGTTGGGTAACTTTGAGAACATAGAAACATAGAAAATAGGTGCAGGAGTAGGCCATATCGCCCTTCGAGTCTACATCACCCTTTAGGGCAGCACGGTAGCATTGTGGATAGCACAATCGCTTCACAGCTCCAAGGTCCCAGGTTCGATTCCGGCTTGGGTCACTGTCTGTGCGGAGTCTGCACATCCTCCCCGTGTGTGCGTCGGTTTCCTCCGGGTGCTCCGGTTTCCTCCCACAGTCCAAAGATGTGCAGGTTAGGTGGGTTGGCCGTGATAAATTACCCTTAGTGTCCAAAATTGCCCTTAGTGTTGGGTGGGGTTACTGGGTTATGGGGATGGGGTGGAGGTGTTAACCTTGGGTAGGGTGCTCTTTCCAGGAGCCGGTGCAGACTTGATGGGCCGAATGGCCTCCTTCTGCACTGTAAATTCTATGATCATGGCTGATCATGCAAACTCAGTATCCCACTCACACTTTCTTTTCATACTATTAATAGCTTTGAGCATGCGAGATAGCTTTGAAGATGCCGGATAGCTTTGAGCAAGGTGCATACCTTTGAGCGTGCATGGATTTCGGCTTGAGTGCAGTGGATAGTTTTGAGCACACTATCAAATTTGATGTCAAATTCATTGAAAATTATGTCAAATCATAATTGAGAGTATTGAGTACATTGTGAAAACAAAAATTGTGACAAAAGTTCAGGTTGAACTCCACCGCCCACACAGCTCTCACTGTGGGATGACCGCAATCTTCAAGCTTCAAAAGGGGAGTCACAGTGGGGAAACATTTTAGGAAGCACTGCCCCAATTGCTTTGGGAACATCCTGATGTCAGTGACAGTGAAGAACACCTTAGTAGAGTTTGGAAATAATGACGAGTGGTGAAGCAGCCAGTCTCACCAAGCAAATCCTTAGTGTTGATCTTCAGGGTTAATTCCAAACAATATGCAAGATGCATTTGCCAATAATAAAGCAACGTGGAGGTGTCTCCAGGGCTAGGTTTCATGATCAGGCAATGCCAGCAGTTGGCAAGAGTAATGACAGCAAAGATTAGCTTGTCGTTCAAGCGTATATGAAGTACAATCAACCTTCGAAACTGCCCAAGTTACACAGTGTAAAGCTAAATAATATAATAATGATTAAAAAGAATAATTATATTTGCTGTTTGAGTTGAATTCACTTTAATGTCAGAATAAGTTCTACTTATTTCAGGAAGGTGACAACTCAGATGCTGATGTGTTAGCACAGTTCAAGTGAGAACTAGCATCCGGCAGTGAATCAGAATGGCTCCTGCAGCGATTTAATTTTAAAGTGTGTGTTTTCCCAACTCTATTACACTAAGAAAGCTCTCTTCTTGCTTCTATGAAGTTTCAGTATCATCAGTAGAGGGGCAGCATTGACATGGTGGTAATGTAACCAGACATAAACGACAGGCCCAGGCATTCGAACTGGGGACACAGGTTTGAATCCTGCCATTAAATTTGATTAATAAATTGCTACAGCACTGGATTGATTGCATGCCAAACAGCATACGCAGCAAGTAATGGAGAGAGTTGAGAAATCCCACTGTCAACCGATCAGATCTAACTCTGCAGTCCTGCCACCTCCAGCTGTGAATGGTGGCGGACAATTAAGCAACTAACTGGAGGCGGAGGTTCTACAAATATCCCCATCCTCAGTGGTAGGAGAGCTCAGCACCAGGGCCGGCCCAAGGTACCGGCAACTCGGGCAGTCGCCCGGGGCGCCATGTGCTAGGGGGCGCCAGAGACTCGGGTCCCGCACATGCGCAGTTGGGCCGGTGCCAAACAGCGCATGCGCGGTGGCCGCCCTCCCCCAGGGCGGCCCCCTCCGCCCCCCCCCTCCCGCCCCCCCCTCCGTCCGCCCCCCCCCTCCGTCCGCCCCCCCCCCCTCCGTCCACCCCCCCCTCCGGCCGCCCCCCCCCTCCGGCCGCCCCCCCCCTCTCCGGCCCCCCCCCCCTCCGGCCGCCCCCCCCCCCCCTCCGGCCGCCCCCCCCTCCGTCCCCCCCCCCTCCGTCCGCCCCCCCCCTCCGTCCCGCCCCCCCCTCCGTCCGCCCCCCCCCTCCGTCCGCCCCCCCTTGCCCCCCCCTCACCCCCCCCCCCCCCGGGCCCGCGCCCCCCCCCCCTCGGCTCCCCCCCTCCCTCCCCCTCCCCCCCCGAAGGGCGCCGAAGTTCAGCTTGCCCGGGGCGCCAGCATCCCTAGGGCCGGCGCTGCCCAGCACAGTAGAAAAGACAAGGCTGAAGCATTTGAAACAATCTTCAGCTGGAAATGCTTCGTGGATGATCCAACTCCACCTCCTCCTGAGCTCCCCTGCATCACAGATGCCAGTCTTCAGCCATTTTATCTCAGTCCACATGAGTGGAGGCAATGGGAGGCGGGGATATTATCATTGGGCGAGTAATCTAGAGACACAGTGTAATGCTCTGGGGGCATGTGATTTGAATTCCACCATGCCAGATTGTGAAATCTGAATGTAATAAAAAAAATCTGGAATTAAAACTCTAACGAGGACCATGAAACCATTGTCAATCGTCATAGACATCCATCTGGTTCACGACTGTCCTTTGGGGAAGGAAATTTGTCATCCTTACCTGGTCTGACCAACATGTGGCTCCAGACTCACTGCAATGTGGTTGACTCTTAAAGCTGTCTGAAATTGCCCAGCGAACCACTCAGTTCAAGGGCAATTAGGGATGGGCAATAAATGCTAGCCCCAGCCAGCAATGCCCACATGCCCTCAACAAATATATCTTTTTAAATCAATAAATGGCTGAAGGCACTGTCCACTGCAAAGGCTATGGGCCCTGACATTATCCTGGGAAAAAGTATTGAAGACTTGTGTTCCAGAACTAGCTGTGCTTCTAGCCAAGCTGTTCCAGCATGGCTACAATACTGGCATCTGCCCAGCAATATCAAAAATTACCCAGTCATATCTTGAACATAAAAATCAGGACAAATCAAATCCAGCCATTAATCATCCATCAGTCCACTCTCAATCATCAGCATTATTGTGGAAGAGGTCATTAACAGTACTACCAAGCGGCACTTGCTTATAAACAACCTGCTCACTGACACTCAGTTTGGGATCTACCAAGGTCACTCAGCTCCTAACCTCTTCTCAGTTTTAGTCCAAACATGGTAAAATGAGCTGAACGCAAGAGGTGAGGTGAGAGTGACTATCCATGACATCAAAGCCTCATTTGACTGATTGTGGCATCAAGGAGCCCAAACAAAAAATTGAATCAATGGGAATAAGGAGGAATCTCTCCACTGGCTGGAGTGATACATAGCGCAAAGGGAGATTGTTATGATTTTTGGAGGTCAATCATATCAGCCCCAGGACAGCAGTTCCTCGGGATAGTGTCCTACGTCAAACCATCTTCAGCTGCTTCATCAATGGCTTTCCTTTCATCATAACATCAAAAGTGGGCATGTTTTCTGATGACTACACAAAGTTCAGCACCATTCACCACTCCTGAAATACTGAAGTAGTCTGTGCCCATTTTCAACAAGAAGTGGACAACATTCACGCCTTGGCTAGTAAGTGGCAAGTAACATTTGTGCCACACAAGAACCAGGCACTGTCCATCTCCAAAAACAGAGAATCTAAATATCTCCCATTGGCATTCAATTGCATTACTACTGCTGAATCCCCCATGATCAATGTCCTCTGAGTTACCATTGACCAGAAACTGAACTGGACCAGCCATAGAAATGCTGTGGTTACTGTTTTGTTATGCTCCTGTCGTAGCATAAGCTGCTTCCTTGATGTGCACTCTGACAAAGTGTTATGGGAGAGGTGTTTTCAAAACCCCAAAATGTATCATGGAGTCCAATGGATTTTTGCTTTTGAAACACACGGCTTGTTCCCTAGGTGTGGTATTACAATTATGGACACGTGGTTTTTAAAACAAAACAATGTTTATTCCATGAACTCAACTTAACCTTGTAAAATAAACATTGGATCTCTTAACACCCCTTACCTCAGAGATAACCCTGAAAATAATACAACACTACCCAATCCTGCAAACTTTTCTTTTAAACCTCCAAAAGACTTCAACCCTTCAAAAATAGGAGCACAACAGGTTACATTCAATATATTTATAGTCTTTGGATTTGCAGAAATCACCAGACCAGCTCTTTTCTTTCCTGCAGCTCTCAACAAACCAGCCAGGCACTTTTCAGCTACTCTCTCAAACTGAAACTAAAAACTTCAAAATGGCTGAGCTAAAAGCCCAGCTCCACCCACACTCTGACATCACTGCATTTCTTAAAGGTACATTGCTTAAACATCCATCTCTTAAAGGAACTCTCACATGACAAAAGGAAGGTTCAGACTTGGAGATAGCTTTAACACATTTATTTAAACTGTTAACAATTCTCCTACTTGGATTCGACTCTCCTGTTGATCCTTCTATAGCTACTCAGACTGACGAACCAGTCTGCTACAATCCAGGTGGTGGGTGTGATGTGTTTCAAATCAGCCCTGTGTACTCACTGAATGTCTCCACTGGAAAGAGGAAGATCATGTGTGCTGTGTCCCTTTGTATGGGTTGGTGTAATGCCCCCCTGTGGTAGTGTCACCACTGTGTGTATCATGAATGCCCATTGGTCGTGTCCTATCTTACTGACCTATTGGTTTAATGTCTGTGTGTCATGTCTCTGGTGCTCCCTATAGAGTCTAGCTAGTCGACGTGTATTTACATTAACCCCTTGTGTATTTACAGTAATGCATATCACCACAGTTACAAGAACAGACCAGAAGCTGGGAATTATGTGCTGACTCACTTGACTCCATAAATCCTGGCCACAATTTACAGGTCAGGAGTGTGATGGAATACACTTTGCTTGCATCTCCATCAATACTCAAGAATCTCAGCACTATCCAGGGCAAAGCAGCCAACTTTACTAGCAGCTCATCCACTACCTTCAACATTAATTCTTTTCACTATCGACGGAGAGTGGCAGTAAGGTCAGGTAAGTATTTACTATTTTTATCGCTTATAGTTTGTAAGGTCTTTTGTGTGTTATCATTTATAAGGCTATATTCTGTACTAACAAGCACCAGGAAAGAAGTAACTGATATTATCGGATATTAAGCATCTTCCAAAGTTTTCATTTAAAGGGGTAAATAATGGCTCAAATTGTGGTGTGATCGTTGGGCTCCATGTGGGAAGACGGGAAGAGGGCATATTGTCTCCCTTGTGCAAGGCTCAGGATGTCTTAGAGCAGTTACAGGACATTTTGGAGGGGAGGATGAACAGCCAGCGGTCATGGTACACATTGGTACAAACAACATGGGTTAAAAAAGTACGAGGCCTTAAAAACAGAATATAGGGAGTTAGAAAGTACACTGAAAAGTAGGACCTCAAAGGTAGTGATCTCAGGATTACTACCACTGCCACGTGCTGGTCAGGGTAGAAATAGTAGGATATATCAGATGAATACATGGTTGAAGAGATGGTGTGAGGGTTCCAGATTCTTGAGACATTGGGACTGGTTCTAGGGAGGTGGGACCAGTACAAACTGGACAGGTTACACCTGGGCAGGACTTTGACTGATGTCCTTGGGTGAGTATTTGCTACTGTGATTGGGGAAGGTTTAAACAAAAATGACTGGGGGATGGGAAGCTGTGCACGGAAACTGAGGAGGGAAAAATACGGGCAAGAACAAAAGACAGAAAGGGGAATCAGAGAAATCAAGGGTAAGAATCAAACAGAGCCAGAGAAAATGTAATAGGAATGGGACAAGGAATATTAAAAAGACAAGCCTTAAGACTTTGTGCCTTGACACACAGAACAGTCGCAATAAAGTGGATGAATAATCATGCAAATAGATGTAAACAGGGGTGATACAGTCAGGATTATGGATACATGTCTACAGGGTGACCAGGAATAGGAATTGACCATTCAGTATTTAGGAAGGACAGACAAAAAGGGAAAGGTGGTGGAGTTCCATTGCTGTTCAAAGAAGAAATAAACGCAATAGTGAGGAAAGATATTGGGCTGTATTATCTATTTCTGCGTCTAAGTGCTGACACCAATGGAGGATCCGTAGAGTTCCACGTCAGAAAAATCGGCTCCTCACCCGCACCGATTCCACTACCAGTGAGGGGTTGGCACTGGCGCCGTGTGGAACACCCGCAGAACGCAGAAACAATGGTGGGGGAATCACCAGGTCCGTGATGGACACGCGCAGGGCTGACAAACTGCAGGGCGCGTACACGATTCACCCAACACACACCGATCCCGGCTGAAAAGTTGGCACCGGTTGTGCTGGATCACGTCCCTGTCCACCCCGACCCTGAAGCCCACCTCCTGGCTACCCCACATGACTCCCCCCAACCCTGGAGACCCCAGCCAGTGGCATGGGCTTCACCCCCACAACCCAAAGACGTGCAGACTAGGTGGATTGGCCATACTAAATTGCCCCTTAATTGGAAAAAATGAATTGGGTACTCAAAATGTTTTTTTAAATGTTGGGGAACACAGGGTTTAGTGAGAGTGAGGAACCAAAGCAAATCAGTATTAGTTGAGAAATGGTGTTATGGAAATTGCTGGGATCAAAGGGGAGTCAGTGGGTTTATTTAGAATTTCAGAAGGCTTTCGACAAAGTCCCAGATAAGAGATTTGTGTGTTAAATTAAAGCCCATGGGATTGGGGGTATTGTATTGAGGTGAATAGTACACTGGTTGGCAGACAGGAAAATAAAAGTAGCAATAAACATGCCTTTTTCTGAATGGCAGGCAGTGACTACTGGGGCACGACATGGAACAGTGCTGGGGCCGCAGCTATTCATAATAAATACTTAATGATTTTGATGAGGGAACTAAATGTAATATCTCTAAATTTGCAGATGACACAAAGCTGGGTGAGATGGTAAGCTGTGAGAAGGGTGCAGAGATGCTTCAGGGTGATTTGGACAGGCTGAGAGAGTGGGCAGGTGAATGGCAGATGCAGTTTGATGTGGATAATTGTTAGGTGGCAAAAATAGAAAGGCAGATTATATTCTGAATGCTATAAATCAAGATATGGGAATGTGCAGCGAGAGCTGGGATGGCGGGACTGATGTCTGAGGAGAAATTGAGTTGAGATAGGTTTATATTCGCTGGAGTTCAGAATACTGAGGGGGATCTCAGGAAAATCTATAAAACTCTAACAGGGCTAGACAGGATAGCTGCAGGCAGGATGTTCCCAATAGTGGGAGGATGTCCAGAACCAGGAGTCATAGTCGAAGGATGTCATAGAATCATAGAATTTACAGTGCAGAAGGAGGCATTTTGGCCCATCGAGTCTGCACCGGCCCTTGGAAAGAGCACCCCACTCAAGCACACACTTCCTCCATCCCATCCCCTTAACCCAGTAACCACAATTATATGGGGTAAATCTTTTAAGACTGAGATGAGGAGATATTTCTTCACCCAGAGTGTAGTAAGTCTGTGGCATTTCCTGCCACAGGAAGCAGTTGAACCAAAACATTGTGGGCTGGATTCTCTGGACCCCAGCCATGTGATTCCCAGCGGATTACTGATAGGTTACTGAGCTGGATGATCAGCCATGATCATATTGAATGGCGAAACAAGCTCGGAGGGCTCCTGCTCCTATTTTCCACGTGCAGATATAGGCCATTCGGTCCATCGTGTGCACCGGCTCTGCAAATGAGCATTATGATGTAGTGCCATTCACCTGCCTTTTCCCTGTACCCCCGCACATTGTGTCTATTCAAATCATCATCTAATACCCTCTCGAATGCTTTGATGGAACCTGTCTCCACCACACTTCCAGGCAGCATGTTCCAGGCCCAAACCACTCATTATATTAAAAAGTTTTTTCTTGCAACACATTTTCTTTTTTCGCAAATCCTTTTACATCTGTGCCCTCTCGTTCTTGATCCTTTTCTGAGCGAGAACAGTTTCTCCCTATCTACTCTGTCCAGCCGACTCATGATTTTGAACATCTCTATCCAATCTCCTCTTAGCCTTCTTCTCTCAAAGGTGAACAGTCCCAACCTCCCCAATCTACCCTCATAATTGAAGTTGTGCATACAGTCTACAAGATATGCACTGCAGGCATCCCACAAGAGGCGTTTGACAACCAAACCCATCACCTCTACCAGCTAGAAGGCCCAAGGTAGAAGACACAAGGAATTAGATTTATTTAGATGAGTATTTAGTATTTATTCAAGTATTTAAATGAGCACTTGAAACTCTGTAGCATCCAAGGCTATGGGCCAAGTGCTGGAAAATGGGATTAGAGTAGATAGGTGCTGGATGGCCAGTGTGGACATGATGGATTGAAGGGCCTCTTTCCATGCTGTAAAAACACCATGACGCTATTGGAACATCAGTACCTGCAAATTCCCCTCTAAACCATACACCATCCTGACTTAGAACCGTGTCAATGTTCCTGCACTGTCACTGGGTCAGAATCCTGGAACTCCCTCCTTAACAGCACAGTGAGTGCATCTACACCATATGGACTGCAGCGGTTCCCAGGCATCATCAGCACAACTGCTGTGGGTGACAATCAGTCTCACTGAGCAGTCCAGCCGTGGTCATAGACAAAGAGAGTCCTGCTGCTCCTAACTGACCTCATATTGATGTGTGAAAAAAACATACTAAAGCATAAGTGAGAACTCAAATGAAGAAATTTTCTGGTTAGAGTTAATACACTTCATGGTCAATTAACCTGCTGATCATCACTTTAGGTTAACACGTGGAAGAGTGTTCACTGAGTGAATTCTAAGCATTGACACTAGAAGAGACTCAGCTTAGGTTCAATTCAATGGGCTGGATTTTGCAGTAAAAATAATGGTGAAGCTAATGACGCTCACCACCATTAACATATAAATACTCGAACAAATGCACGTGTGCAGATACATGTCTGAGGGCTGACTGCAAAATCCAGCCCTCAGAATGCTTTTCTTTGTGTCCCTGATTAATATCATTAAACACAAGGGGGGGGTACTCTCTAGTCCGCATTTTCCTGGGCAACAGGCCCTCGCCGGAAGTGGGATTCTCCGTTCCCGTCACCTGCCAATGGGATTTCCTATTGTGGCCACCCCACGCTGCCGGGAAACCCACGGCATGGGTGCGCTGCCGGCGCAAGGTAGAATCCTGCCGAGGATTCCCAGTGTCGGGTATGCTTGGCAACTTTTATATCTTTCGGAGCCACCTGTTAAATTTTCACGGACCATCATTTCTGTCACTCAGTGGCAACTTTATGGTCCTCTCAACATTAGTTTAATCTAATATGAAGTAACTTAAAAGTAATATACTGCAGTTACTGGAAATGTGAAATGAAAATAGAAAACGCTGAAAATCTGAGGAAGGAGAAACGGGATGAAAGGTGATGGAAGGTCTCAAGCTTAAACATTGGCCTGGATCTTCCGCGGAGTGGCAATCATCCTTGGATTGCCACCAGACTTGTACTTCCTCCTGTCACAATGCTGCTCTGCATTTCTCGCTGCCTCTTCCAAGCCTGGCGTATCCGGAAAAGCAAAGCGCAATGTCCCTCAGAGAAATCCATCGCAGCGCTCACAAGTCAGGAGAAGACAGGACCAGCCTCTTGTTTGCAGCATTAGCTGACCCATGTTAAATATACTGGATAAAAGCAGATTAGTGCGAATGCTGGAATCTGAAATGAAAGAGAAAATGCTGGAAAGTTTCAGCAGGTCTGGCAGCATCTGTAGGAAAGCTTTGACAAAGAGTCATCGCACTCGAAAAGTTAGCTCTTATCTCTCCCTGCAGATGCTGCCAGACCTGCTGAGATTTTCCAGCATTTTCTCTTTTGTATGTTAAATGTTATGGCCCAGGATTTAGAGAATCCCAAAGTGTGTAATGGAGTTCACCTCACCCACAACTTTTAATAGATTGTGGTATGGGGAGCACACGGCCCACTCTCCAGGTGTGGTACAGCAGAAATGCAAAAGTATTTTTTAAAGCAAAACAATGTTTATTCTATTAACTCAAGTTAACCTTTTTGAAATAAACAGTGAACCTCTTAGCAACCATTAATTCAAATACAACCCCCAAAGACTACAACACTAAGTAATCCTCAAGCTGTCCTTTTAACATCCATGAGACTTAACAAAGAACTTTTAACAGAAGCACATCAGTTTAAAGTCACTACTGAGAGCAGTTATTAGTTTTAAACCACCAAAGGATCGATTTACTGTTTTTAGATCACAGAGAGAGAGATTCATACACCTTCTGGCTGTGACTGCAGCTATCCAGCTCTGAAAATGAAACTAAAACACACCCTGCTGCAAACAGCCTAAAATAAAAGTAAAAAGCTGACAGACAGCCCAGCTTCACCCACTTTCTGACATCACTGCAGTAAGAAAGACCCATTTCTTAAAGGTACTCTCACTACAGATAATTATATACACGCCCATTTATAAACACTCATTTCTTAAAGGCACTCTCACATGACATAAATAAACATTCCCCCTATGAATGTTAGTGTCTAGGTGAGTGACTGAATGTGTGAATTGGTAGGGTGGGCAGGTGTGTAAGGTAAGTGGATCGAATGGCAGGTGGATGAAGTCGTAGATGGATAGGGTGGCAGGCGGTGAGGGTGGCAGCTGGGTGGCGTGGCATGTGGGTGACTTGGCAGTTGAATAATGAAGGCAGTGTGTGAGGCGGTAGGTAGGTAGGGAGGCACGTGGTTAGGATGCTTGGTGTGTAAGGTGAAATGCAAGTAAGTTGGCAGATGGGTGAGGTGGTAGATTGTTGAGATGGCAGATGGGTAGGGTAGCTAGTCGATAGGACGAGAGCTCGGTAGGGTAGATGTGATGGCACATGGGTGACTTGACAGGTAAGTGTGTTGGTAGGTGGGTGAGATGGTAGGTGGGTCGGGTGGCAGGTGGATGACTGGGTAGATGGATTGAGGGATAGTTGGGTCGGGTCAGCAGGGATAATCTGCTGGTGGGGGTTGGTCAGGTTTTAATGGGGGGCTGCTGTTCAGGTGGTTGGGGTGGGTGGTCAGATTGGTTCGGAGGAAGTTGGGAGGTTTGAGGTTAGTCTAAGACTCAGCTGTCTGGTATCGGGATTAGAGAGGTTAAGGAGGATCTGTGGGGTATCAGTGTAATTGCTTGGGAGGGGGGGGGGGTCAGTTCTGTAGTTATCCAGGAGTTAGACTGGGACTTTTCTCCCTCACACCCTCATATTTTGTGGGTAACAATTCACTTAGTCCTGTAGAACTGTATCTGACTCTTGTTCAAATCTCCTGGCCAATTCTAATGAAGTCATGATGTGGAGATGCCGACGTTTGACTGGGGTGAGCACAGTAAGAAGTCTTACAACACCAGGTTAAAATCCAACAGGTTTGTTTTGAATCACTAGCTTTCGGAGCGCAGCGCATTCACCTGAGGAAGGAGCTGCGCTCCAAAAGCTAGTGATTTGAAACAAACCTGTTGGACTTTAACCTGATGTTGTAAGGCTTCCAATTCCAATGTAAGTCATCGTGTCAGAATTTCCACATGGTCCCAACGTGCATCTTGGACCATACAAATTCAGTGATTCATAGTCTGGAAGATCTGGGCCATTAATTATTTCTCACTCCACAGATGCTCCTTGGCCTGTTGACTATTCCCAACATTTTCTGTTCTTATTGTGTGAAGTAACTTCTTCTTCAGCAATCATTCACTAAGGAGTATGTCTGTCCACCTAAGAAACTCTGTCTTTGCTGGTTTCCTCTATGTAGATGCTTGGTGCAGGACATCCTTTAATGTGGATGTGCCATTGCATATCAGCAGACACACCCAGTCCTTTACAGAGGGTAGGTCCAGTTCAAGTGGTAAGGGAACCTTGACGACTGGAGATCTCCCTACTGCTGGAACTTTCATCTGCCATCGCAGTCGTTGATCCCATATCTTCTGCCTGATCCACTCTTGAGGACTTGTTTTGGATTGCACTTTGTTTGGTTCCTCCCCTCCGACTTTACCGTCAATGGTGACCCTGCCAGAAGCTTAAGGCTACCGACAACTTTGCTCTCAGGATCAACACAACGGTCAACACTCTCCACCATGGCAAGTTTGCAATCCCAGGAAAGGTAGGGCAGCACAGTAGCATGGTGGTTAGCATAAATGCTTCACAGCTCCAGGGTCCCAGGTTCGATTACCGGCTGGGTCACTGTCTGTGCGGAGTCTGCACGTCCTCCCCGTGTGTGCGTGGGTTTTCTCCGGGTTCTCCGGTTTCCTCCCACAGTCCAAAGATGTGCGGGTTAGGTGGATTGGCCATGCTAAATTGCCCGTAGTGTCCTAAAAAGTAAGGTTAAGGGGGGGGGGGGGGTTGTTGGGTTACGGGTATAGGGTGGATACGTGGGTTTGAGTCGGGTGATCATTGCTTGGCACAACATCGAGGGCCGAAGGGCCTGTTCTGTGCTGTACTGTTCTATGTTCTATGTTCAATGTAACAAAACACCATTTGATCAAACATGTATGGGCATATTGTACAGTCAACGGGTTTGTCAGCAGTAAGGTTGGAGATGTAAGAAGCACTAAATAGGACACCCAGAACAATAGATTTCTGTCCATCTTTCAGTACCACCTGCACAGAGTGTGAAGCAATCTGACACGAGCAAGACCCTAAGTACATTCCACCATTTCCATATGATTTAAAAATAATAATCCAATTTAATGATTCCCTTAGGCAAGGAAGGGTAGTCTCTATAACCCGTTGACCAACCACTCTGGTTAGCACCAACACATCCGGCCAAAATGTGAAAGGTATATTATTATTCCTGTATCAAGTGTAAAAATGTGCTCTTGTGACTGATAAGTCTATTTCAGACCATCACTGATTCTGAAGTTGCTGTGGCAACAACATAGTTCTAAATTGCCTCAGCTAGAAAGACTGCGATTTTATAAACTTCTGCAGCAAGGAGGCGAACAATAAGGAAAAGGTAGAATTAAAGTGAAGGCCTTAATTTAATTCTCCCCACCCACAACTCAGCCAGGTAGGAAAGGGTTGGGTGAGGAATTAAAATCTTGAAGAGTCAAATCGCTGTGATTTTGGGGGGACCAGTAACAATCGATATTCACAGGAATTTGGGTCTGATTGTGACAAAAGACAAACATAAGTGATTAGGAAGGTAAATCGTACAATAGCCTTTATTGAAATGGCATTGCAGTATAAGAGTAAGGAAGTTTTGATGACTTTTAGACTACAACGGGAGTGCAGTACCCTGTAAGGTTTTGGTTTGCTTAATTAAGAAAGAATATACCAGCCTCAGAGATGCTGCAAAGAAGGTTGATTGAATTGATTCCTCTGATGAGTGGGCTGTCCTATGGGAAGAGATTGAGTAGAAGTGGTCTATTACTCCAGAGGTTTGTGGATGCATCATCATTGAATACATTTAAGGCTGAGGTGGATAGGTTTTTGGCCTTTCAAGGAACTACGAGATATGGAGAGTCACCATCTTCGCCCCCCCCCCCCCTCCCCCCCCTCCCCTCCCCCCCCCCCCCCCCCCATCCACTTCCCTCAGGAGTTGCCGGATAGACATTTTCTGAACTCCCCGGTCCCCTTATGTCAGGCTCCGCCAAAGGGACATTGGTAGCACCTACTGGATCCACCTTTTTAGTTATTGTGGCTGCAGGCTCCCTGTTTATTATGTGGTCTTTGTGCTTCCTCACTCATTACCTTGGAAGTCCACCAGGCATGACACAGGACCCGATTTTACCAAAGTTTTCCAGGTGTCCACAATGGATAAAATGGAAAGTTCTTCACAAGAACTTGGTGGCTGGTTTTAAGCAATCTGCTGCTTTTTACCAAGTTATCATGTTTCTTTTGGGAGATTTGCCTTGTGTCCTCCCTCCTTGCCAAATTGGAGAACACCAGGTCCAACCAAGTGATAGGTAGTGACCTATTAATAGCTCTGTGGGTGTGACACCAGTAGTAATGTGAGGAGTGGTATGATATGAGAGAAAGAAATGAGCCAATTTGAGACATAACGGCCTGTCAGGTTGTTTTGTCATGACAGATTTAAATATTTGTACCGCCCTTTTGCTAAGCCATTTGAGGTTGGGTAGTAAGAGACCTTTGAATATAGTGGATGCAATTAGTTTACACGAAGTGCTGACATTCCTGCCCTATAAAAGTTGTGCTAATCCCTCAGGAAGGCTCTGAATGGCAAAAATGCATCTCAGGGTTTCAATGAAAAATGAAATGAAAATCGCTTATTGTCACGAGTAGGCTTCAATGAATTTACTGTGAAAAGCTCCTAGTCGCCACATTCCGGCGCCTGTCCGGGGAGGCTGGTACGGGAATCGAACCGTGCTGCTGGCCTGCTTGGTCTGCTTTAAAAGCCAGCGATTTAGCCCAGTAAGCTATACCAGCCCCTATGGTGGCTGCTGGCGTTTTCATTTCCATTTCCTGGACACCAATAGCAAGCCGAACACTACACCCTGGCTGAAGTGATAGGTGGAATTGGTTTACCCTCACCGAGTAACCCCAATAACACTTTGTGGTCTCTTATAATTGTGAACTGGCGGTGGTACACATACTGATGGAATGTTTCAACACTGTATATCACAGCAGGGCCTTCTTTTTCAATATGCGCATACTTTCATTCTGTGTCAGTAAGCGCTTGGGAGGCAAAGACAATGGATCTGTCTGAGCTGTTCTCCATCTTGTGGGACAGGATCCCCGCTATCTCAAAAGGCGAAGCATCGCAGGCCACAATTATTTGTTTGCCTGGATCGATGTTGGACTAACAAGTTGGATGACTGTAAGGCCTGTTTGACTTGGTAGAAAGCTTGTGTGGGTCTTTCGAATGCCAGCATTAATGCTTCTTTAAAAGGAGGTGTTATCGTAGTGGCCAAATATGGAATGAACTGGCCATCGTAATTTACAATACCCAGAAACGATTTCAATTCTGCAACGTTTTTGACGCAGGGAGCTCTTTGATCGCTTTTACCTTGTCCTCCAAAGGGTGTGGTAGGCCTTTTGAGTCCACCTCAAGTCCCAAACCCGTTACCATGATTGCCAGAATGAGAATTTTTCTCTTTTTAGTCAGACATCAGTGTCTCTGAACCTTTTGAGGGCTTCTTCCAAGCCGGCCCGATGCTCCTCATGTGAAGTCCCCGTCGTCTAAGTACACTAGGAATTTCGGAATCTCTTGGAGCAAGGTCTCCATTGTCTACTGAAATATTGCACAAGCAGAAGATATACCAAAATGCAATCTGGTACATTGGAAAAATCTCTTGTGCGTGTTGATAGTTGCATATTTCCTGGCGTCCTCGCCCAGTTCAAGTTGTAAATAAGCTTGGCTTAAGTCAAGCCTAGGGCACATGAGGCACCCCCCCCCCCCCCCCCCCCCCCCCCCCCCCCGCCTACCTCGCATTAAGGTCTTAAGGTCATCTATCCAAGGGATTGGATATTTATCAAGTTGCGTCGCTTGGTTTATGATGAGTTTGTAATCACCATACGGTCAGGTTTTAAGACAGAGAAGATGGGGACCGCCCACTCAGAGAACTGCACCGGATTTATGATCCACCATTCTTCCAAACATGTTCACTCGGCTTTGACTTTCTGGTGTACTGCACATGGAAAGGGCGAAGATCTAAAGAATTTTGGTGTGAACGAAGAACAAAGAACAATACAGCACAGGAACAGGCCCCTCAGCCCTCCAAGCCTATACCGGTCATGATACCACCCTTGGCCAAACCCTCAGCAATTCCTTGTGCTGTATCCCTCTATACCCATCCTATCCATGTATTTGTCGAGATGCCTTTTGAACTCCGTTAATGTATCCGTGTTGATTCAGGATTCACATATATTCTGGCCTTTACCCCTCTTCTTTGGCCAAGCTCATTTTGAAACACATTTTTGTACTTGTATAAGAGTTCTTGAGAAACGGCACCTGATATGCTGAACATTTTTAGCCAGTTTCGTGTTATCTGACATAGCCAATCTCGCCCCATGAGACTTGGCCTTTATCCTTCCATAGCGATCGTGGGTAACTGGGCAGACTATTGTTGATATGGCCGTTGTACCTAAAATCTTTAAGGCTTCCCTTGAGTATTGCCAACTTGGCAATCATGCTGCTTAGGGTCAAAGGGTCGACTCCTCCTTGAAGGTATTTGTAGGCTCGTTCACCCACTGCCGTGGCCGTGGCCCCATGTCAACTTCATGTTTACTGGTCATCCGACGGCGATAAAGGCTATTCCTATGGGAGCCGTCTTGCTTGCTTCAACCATGTTTAACCTGCAAACCTTGAATTCCTCTTTGTGGTTCTTCACTACTTTATGCACCAGAGTGGTGGTGTGATTTTTCTTAAAACAGGGTGCACCCTGTCTGGCGCAGCAACATGCTTGAGTGTGACCCTTCCTGTTGCGCCAAAAACAGATTAATTCCAAACAATCACACATCTCTTGGGTGTGGTCTTCCTCGTATCTTTAACACTCACCATAATTCCTGGGTTGACAGCCCATTTTTCTTCCTTGCATTTGACTACGATCCAGTTCAGGGACCTCTGTTCAGCCTCTTTTGTGCCTGTCACTGGGGGCGCATGCCTTGCAGCCGTTTCACTGCAAATTTGATGAACCTCACCTTCCCCCACGCATTGTAACTCCGAAGCACCTTTCTCATCGTATTCTGTGGCTTTAGCTATTTCTATCACTTTATCCAGGGATATTTTCATCTCAGCTAACAATTTTCTTTGTACGTTGATACTACATTGATCATGCAGCATGTCACCTTAATGCCGAGCCAAATCGCTGTGTTCAGCCATTTGGTCAAGTCTGACAACAAAAACTTGACTTGTCTCCCCTGGGTCTCTGATGGCTGAATTAAATTTAACCTCTGCAGGATATGGAGGGTATGGGGTTGACGTGCTCTTTCACAAGTGTCACCGATTGGTCAAATGAATTTGCGGCTGCAGCCTCTGGAGACATCTGGGGCTTACAAACCTTTAATAAAATGACCTTTTACTTGTCTTCTCCCGGGATTTCATTGGCAGTAAAGGAATACCAGAGACTTTCGAAAGATTGGCACAAGTTCTCGAAACCCTGGTTGAATGGATCGAGTTTCCCTATCATGGGGCTTGATTCTTCACTCCCCGACACCGAAATCACAGTGACAAAGTGGAAAATCCGTTTTGATGCCCCTATCGGGTGCGGCACCGATTTTTGAATTCACCGTTGTCTGAAAAGCTTCACCGCTGATTCACCGCCAATTGAATTCACCGCCGATTATCCACGGCCTCAGGCCATTGCCTGAGGCCCGCCCCGCAATGCTCCATCCCCGACCATCCAAGTTCCCGGTGTGATGATATGATCTGCATACTCGTCTGCCATTGGGCCAGAACGTCGGCTTACCATTGGCCCTGGTCGGTCATGTGCCTCTCGACCGATTGGCCGAGAGGCTGAGTTAACCACGCCTCTATCAACGAGGTATAAATGCTCAGAAGCCTGACGATCGTTCCTTTCCACTGTAGACGATCGCCAGGCTGTGTTCTAGTTAATTAAAGCCTGACATTGGTAAATCACTCGCCTCTCGTGCAATCGATGGTGCATCCGTTCGTGAACTGTGGACTCAGTCTGTGGCCGCCAGAGTCGGGGGAGGACCAATCCGTGGGCTAGAGGGGCTTAATTTGGGACTGGGGGCACTGTGGGCGGGTGGTCCTTGGCGGGCGAGCGGCGGAAGGGGGACACTACTTTAGTGGTCCAGGTCCGTGGGCTGAGTCCGCCATGGAGCACGGCGTGGCCGCTGCAGGCCGCTGGCGTGTGCATGTGCGGCCTCAGAACCAGAAGAGCTGAGGGCCGTATCGGCAGCTAGAGCTGTGAGCTCTACGCTGCCTCCCTGCTAGTCTCCAGCATAAGGGGGAATCCTGGCGTAAAAGACCACCGTTTTCATGCTGGCATGGGAACTTAGTCTCCAAAATGGAGAATCCAGCCCATGGTTTCTCACTCACGTTTTTCGGCCCACATGTCTTTTCCATTTCTTGGAAATGTCCATTGCATCTTTTTCCAATTTACTCTCGTCGCCAATGTAGTAGCTTGAGGTATTACTGAGGAGGCTTCTCATATAACAAAGAGGCTTATTGGAAACAAATGTGAGGTTTAACTATATGTCGGCACAGAGGTATTTCATACAGGTCTTTGCACCTTAACTCTAAGATCCATACTGTTCGGGCCCCTGCTTTCAGGGCCCCGGCGCTTTTGCCCCTATTGGTCAGAGTTCAAGCATTCCTGCATGATAGGCCTTGAGCAGGTCACATGACCTGCAAACAAAATCGCCCCTTAAAGGGCTAGCCAACCATAGTTATTAATCCAGATCCTGAAATATGCAATCAGAGGGCAGCATGATGGCGCAGTGGTTAGCACTGCTGCATCACAGCACCAAGGACCCAGGATCGAACCCAGCCCCGGGTCACTGTCCCTGTGGAGTTTTACACATTCTTCCTGTGTCTCTGTGGGTCTCACCCCCACAACCCAAGAGATGTGCAGGGTTGGTGGATTGGCCACACTAAATTGCCTCTTATTTGGAAAAAATAATTGGGTACTCTGAATTTTAAAAAAATATATGCAATCAACTGTACTGTGTTGTGCTGCGCCAATGTACTCATTGTATGTTCCTCTCAATGCATGCAGCAAAACGTACAATGTGAAAACCAGTGTGACATTCTGCCAGATTCATAATATTGAGAAATTATTTTATAATGTATATTTACAATCATTTCCACACGATAGCTTTCAACCTGGTTCCTTTTCACATGGATCATGAAGTTTAAAGATCGAGTAGCAAAATGTGTTGCAATGAATGTTTTAGAAAACAGCAGTCTTTATCGCCAAGTCACATGCGTTGAAGATGTCATTGCCTTAGCAATTTTACAATCATTGGTCGGCGAGAAAAGTCAGCACCCTGATGGTAATGGCATTTTTGCACAAACAGTGAGTTGATGGGTCTTACCTTTCAATTTCCCTTCAACTTCAAGAGCACATCTCATGCCTTCACAATGCTCACCTGTGGTGTGCAGAAACTTTTGGATTATAATTGCAAAGCTCCTGAGGTTTCAGCAGAGTGATGACATTTCATTGAAGGCCAGAGAGATAAAGTTCTTTTATTGGCAGTAACCATACAAGATTTTTGATAATTCCGAAATGTCAGTGGAATTGTCAAAGCAAGGAAAATAATCTGATGAAAATAGACATATCTCTGAGTCGCAACTACCAACTATGCTCGATTGCATCCAACCAGGATTAAAATGCCAGGAGAAGGGACTGAGTGGAAAAGGTACATCACCCCGTGAATGGTGTTCATTTCATAATTGGTCTGCATGGTTATCATCAGCTTTGGTACTTCTGGGTTAGGATGGGGCAAATGAGCTGTAGTTTCAGTTCCTACTTATCATTATCCCTCACTGGAAGTATAATAATAATACTCTTTATTAGTGTCACAAGTAGGCTTACATTAACACTGCAATGAAGTTACTGTGAAAATTCCCCAGAAGCCACATTCTGACGCCTGTTCGGGTATGTTTTGTTATGCTCTTGACGTAGCATAAGCTGCTTCCTTGATGTGCACTCTGACAAAGGAAGGTTCAGACTTGCAGATAGCTTTAACACATTTATTTAAACTGTTAACAATTCTCCTACTTGGATTCGACTCTCCTGTTGATCCTTCTATAGCTACTCAGACTGACAAACCAGTCTGCTACAATCCAGGTGGTGGGTGTGATGTGTTTCAAATCAACCCTGTGTACTCACTGAGTGTCTCCACTGGAAAGAGGAAGATCATGTGTGCTGTGTCCTTTTATATGGGTTGGTGTAATGCCCTCCTGTGGTAGTGTTACCCCTGTGTGTGTCGCGAATGCCCATTGGTCATGTCCTATCTTACTAACCTATTGGTTGATTGTTTGTGTGTCATGTCTCTGGTGCTCCCTCTAGTGTCTATCTAGTCTACGTGTATTTACATTAACCTCTTGTGTATTTACAGTGATGCGTATCACCACAGGGCACACTGAGGGAGAATTCACCTAACAAGCTCGTCTTTTGGGTCTTGTGGGAGGAAACCAGAGTACCTGGAGGAAACCCATACAGATACGGGGAGAAAATGCAGACGCCGCACAGACAGTGACCCAAGTCAGGAATCGAGCCCGGGTCCCTGGCGCTGTGAAGCAACAGGGCTAACAACTATGCTACCGGTAAGTGGGTGCATGTTCCATTTGAGTGGCTGTAGTTCCTCTATTGCATAGTTGTTCATTTTTGTTCCCATTCTCAAGACTCACAAAATGATAATGATTAGCTGGATAAGATGCTGATTTTGATATGACTATTGGGTGACACTTTCAGATTCGAGGCCGGGATTCTCCCAACCGCCACACCGCAATCGCGCTCGGCGCGGGGGTGGGGAATGGGGCGGCAGATCCGTGATCGGGTTCCGATGCCATCCCTCCATTCCCCAGGAAACGGAGAATAGCCGCCAATCATGCGCGCGCAGTCGACGCGTGCCGATCGGGGGCCATTGAAAGAGACTTCCACGGCGATTCTCCGCTGACAACGAGTCGAGTTCCCGCCGGCGTGGCTCACTTATGGTTCCACCCGGCGGCCACTCGGACACAGTCCGCAGCAGCCCTAGTGGAGGGCGGGGGGATTGGTCACGGGGGGGGGACCTCGAGGAGGGCCAGGCTCGCGATTGGGGGCCACCGATTAGCGGGCAAGCGCGATCTGGGGGAGGCCTATATTGACGGAGCTGGCCCACTGTGTGGGTCCGCCATGCTGCGCGGGGCTGCCGCGCGGAGGCTCGGACCCACGGCCAGAAGTGCAGGGCCCTGTATCGGCAGCTGTAGCTGCGTGGACTACTCCGGTACCCTGCCAGCCCCCTTCAGAACAGAGAATCACTCTAGACCTGATTTGCGCCCATTTTCTTGCAGGCGTGGGGGCATAGCCACATTATCAGAGAATTCCGCCCTAAAGTTACTTTGACCCAATCCTTTCTTTGTACAGTATCGGTTCTTGTCCAAATTGGGCCATCCACTTCGAGCCATTAGACAGAGAGAGTCGACAGTTAGCTGACAAGATGGTTAATATTCAGGGAACTTGTTGCAACTATTGCAAATCTTTGTAGGGGCCAGAATTGCTGATCCTGGGGCCGCGTTGATGCCGTCGGGTAACACGACGCCGTTTCCGACTGCATCAACACTTAGCCTCAGGATCAGAGAGACTCATGCCCATTGAATGTACATTTTCATGAGAGCACCTTCAATTTCGCCAGTAATGTAAAATGGATGAATTAGAATGGTCGTCTGTTCTGCATCTCACCTGATTTTCCATTGAATTCACTCCAATGTCACTCTTTAATGTTCAAAAGATGTGGAAATTATCCCCATTGTGAGTAAAAGCCCCAAGGCACAACACCCATTTTATATTGTGATTTTCAAAGCAGATTTGCATAGCAGCAGCTTAATTCAATATAAAAATGCGAAACCACACTCTGATTTAGCTGATGTTCTGCCCACCTGGAAAGTACTAGCTCGTATCGAGGATACTGGAAAAAGCTCAGCAGGTCTGGCACCATTTGTAAGGAGAGGAAGCCGAGGTAATGTATAGAGTCCTTTGGCTCTTCAGAATTGAAGGGAGGAAGAATGTGTACGAGCTGTGAGAGGTTGCAACAGAAAGTAGCAACATTAAGAACAGACAGATGGCCTGGTTGGGGAGGGGAGGGGAGGAGCATCGCATTGAGGCAATGCATACATGGAATATTAAAAAAAGGGCTTAAGATGAAGGAGAAAGATTGCGATCTAAAGCTTCAGAACTCAACATTCAGTCCGGAGGGCTGTAACATGCCCAACTGGAAGATGAGATACTGTTCTTCCAGCTTGTGCCAGGCTTCACTGGAGCAATGCAGCAGGTCAAGGATAGACATGTGGGCTTGAGAACCTTATACTGGTTTTGGTTCAACAGGTGAATTTGGCACTATTTCCAGGAGTGAAAAGGGTAAATGATACATCTCAGTGTGAAACAGGTTTGTCTGCTTTGGGTAACTTTGCTCTCTCAACCTGTAAACTTGTACTGCCAACTAGTTTTCTGAGTGTTTAGCCAAGTAAAGTAGGCCATGCATAGTGGACAAAAGCAAATAGCATAGAAGTCAGAGAGTCGGAGTCATACAGTGCAGAAAAGGCCCTTCGACTCATCGAGTCTGCATCGACAACAACGACCCCTAATCTCACGCTAATCCCACTTACCAGCACTTGACCTATATCCTTAAATGTGATGGTGTTTCAGGTGCTCATCAAGTGCTTTTTAAGGGTTGTGAGGTTTCCAGCTTCAACCACCTTGCCAGACAGTGCATTCCAGGTACTCACCACTCACTGAGCGAATTTATTTTTCTCCAAACCCCTTGGAATCTCCTGCCCCTCACTCCTTTCTGATTGACCCCTCAACCAAAGGGAACAGCTGCTTCCTATTTACCCTGCCCAAACCCCTCATGATCTTATACACCTCAATCATATCATCCCTTAGCCTCTCTGCTCTACAAAAAACAATCCAGGCCTATCCAGTCTCTCCTTACAGCTCAGATGCTCCATTCCAGGCAACATCCTGGCGACTCTCCTCAGTACCACCTCCAGTGCAATCATCTCCTTCTTATAGTGAGGTGACCAGAACTGCACACAGTACTCCAGCTCTGGCCTAACCCCGGTCCTACACAGCTCCAACATTCTCTTATATTCTCTGCCACTTCTGATAAAGGCAAGTGTCCCATATGCCTTCTTAAGAAGTGACTGGGCAACTGTTGTAATAACAGTAACTCGATACCTCGATAAAGAGAAAGTATAAAATGAGAGAACATTTTTCAAATTGAATTGTATCGCCATGAACACAAGCAGTGCGTTACAGTAATAGCATGAAATCATAAAATAAATGAATAAAAATGCAGCAACTGCTTTCAACCTAAGGGTGCGCTATCTTGTGCACCTTTCTCTGCCATTACCAAACCTTCTTGCTGACTTCATAATGACGTTACCTTTAAAAGAAGCTTTCTAAAAACTGTTCTTCCCATTATGTGTACCATGTGAGGAAGCAGAGAAAATATTCTCCTAAAAATGGTCATGAAGATCAATCCAGAAGAACCTGCGAGAACGTTAACTGTATGAACACGCACCTATTGGCATAAATGATGTACTTTGAATCAGTGCGTGGGAGAGACATAGATGGATAGGAAATAGGAGCATGAGTAGGCCATTTGGGCCTTCGACCCTGCTCCACCATTCAGTAGGATCATGGCTGATCCTCTATTGCAACAGCATACTCCCGTACTGTCCCCATACCCCTTGATATCTTTAGAGACGAGAAATCTCTCTTTCTTTCTTTTTGTTCATATAAATTTAGTGTACCCAATTCATTTTTTCCAATCAGGGATACAATCAGGCAATTTAGCGTGGCCAATCCACCTGCCCTGCACATCTTTGGGTTGTGGGGGCGAAACCCACGCAAATACAGGGAGAATGTGCAAACTCCACACAGACAATGACCCAGAGCTGGGATCGAACCTGAGACCTCAGCACCATGAGGCTGCAGGGTTAACGCACTGCGCCACCGTGCTGCCCTGTATTTCTTTCTTAAATATATTCAGTGACTTGCCCTTCACAGCCTTCAGTGGTAAAGAGTTCCACAGGTTCACCCCGCTCTGAGCAAAGGGGTTTCTCCTCATCTCAGTCCGAAATGACCTGACCCATATCCTGAAGCTGCGATCCCTTGTTCCAGACTCCCCCAGCCAGAGAAAACAACATCCCTGCATATAGTCTGTCCAGCCTTTAAAAAAAATAAATTTAGAGTACCCAATTATGTTTTTCCAATTAAGGGGCAATTTAGCGTGGCCAATCCACCTACCTTTCACATCTTTGGGTTGTGGGGTGAGACCCGCGCAGACTCGGGGAGAATGTGCAAACTCCATGATGTACCATCAATTGGACGCGAGGCACGATGAAGGTCCAAACTTAGGCTTTAATCAGCTAGATGTTAGCCCGGTGGTCGACTACCGTGAAAGGCCGACCGCCGAGACCTCTGGGTACTTATACCCCGCCTTGGAGGCGGGGTCTACTTGACTCTCAACCAACTGGCGAGCAGTCACATGACTAGTCTCAGCCAATCAGCCGAGAGGCACATGACCAGCCAGAGCCAATGGGAAACTGGTGCTCTGCACCAATGGCAGCGCTCCTAGTCATACCACCACACTCCACACAGACAGTGACCCGGGGCTCGGATCAAACCTGGGTCCTCGGCGTCACGAGGCAGCAGCGCCACCATGCAACTCTATTCTGACCAACCTTATCGGAATTTTAAAAGTTTCAATTATATCCTCTCTCATTCTTCTAAATTCCAGTGAAAACAGGCCCAGTCGACCCAATCTCTACTTTTATAACAATTCTGCCATCCCATGAATCTCTCTGGCGAACTTTTGCTGCTGTCTCTCCATGGCAAGTATATCCTTTACTTGAGAAGGAGACTGGAACTGCGCACAATACTCCGGGGTGTGGTTTCACCAAGGCACTGCAGAGCTGCAGTAAGACACCTTTGCTCCTGTACTCAAGTCCTCTTGCTAAGAAGGACAACATAATATTTACCTCCCCGGCTGCTTGCTTGCTTTCAGTGATTAACGTACCAGGACATTCAGGTCCCTTTTATGTGAGCAATTCCCAATTAAGCATCATTTAAATAATACTCTCCCATTCTGTTTGTCCATCCGAAGTGGACAACTTCACATTCATTCACATTATAATGCATCAACCACATATTTGCCCACTCATTCAACTTGTCTCAATCACCTTGAAACCTCTGACCGTTCTCCTCACCACTCACAAGCCCACCAAGCTTCATGTCATCACCAAACTTGGAAATGTGAATTTGGCTCCCGTATTCAAATCATTAATTTATATTGTGAATAGCTGGTGCCAAAGCGCAGCTCCCTGATCTGTGCTACTCAGCCTTCAGCCAGTCTTCCCTGTCGGTTATTTTCTCTCTGTCCAAAGCAGACAAACCCATGGCGAACAAGCAGACCGCCTGCCTCTGTGCCTTGCCATTGATTCCCAGGCAGTAGGCCGCAGAGTCAGCAGCCTCGCAGGTTCACACTCCTGCGGCCCATTTCAGTGCCTCGTGCGCGGTCTCCACAACCCCACCCACTAGAACGGCAAGTTACTGAAAACTTTGACACTTCGTTTGAAGGACGCCCCCAGAGAACATTTTTTATTTTTGAAAACCCTTTTACTTGCACTAGTGGCTGTTGGGACGATTCACCCACGCTCTGTTACAAACTGTACGATTTGCAAATATTTACTTGAGAGTTATTTTTATTGTCTACAATGATGATTCCCGTACCAGCCTCCCCGGACAGGCGCCGGAATGTGGCGACTAGGGGCTTTTCACAGTAACTTCATTGAAGCCTACTCGTGACAATAAGCTATTTTCATTTTTCATTTACTTTCATGAGTTCATCTTGGAAGTCGACGATACTTCTCCTGACTTCACTCCCAATGGTGTTTGGGCCTGGATGTCCTTGTGTGGTGGCTGCGGACTCAGACGTGGACGCCACAGTCGGGGGTGGGGGGGCTGGGGGCGATCGGCGGTGGTGGGGGGGGGTCTTCATTCTGAGCTGAGGTAATGTGGGTAGGCATTCTGGGGCACATGAGCAGCCGTTGCAGGGCACTATTTTGGCGGTCCTGATCCACAGGCTGGAGGCCGTCGCCGTGCGCATGCGCGGCCTCTGACCCGGAAGTGCAGGGGTCGTATTGGCAGCTAGAGCTGCGAACTCCAGGACAGCTGCCTGCTAGCCCCCAGCAAAATGGGGAATCTGTGGCCTTTTGACACCAGTTGTCCGATCATAAAAGACCAGTTTTTCCGACAGCGTAGGGTCATCGTCCCAAAAACAGAGAATCCAGCCTCTGGTTCTTGGAAATAAAATTAGGTAACTGGAGAGTATTATAGTGAGAGATCATCTCGCTAATAGTGACCACAATATCATTTGGTTTAGTGCAATTATGGGAAAGACCAGAAAATATCAAAGGTAAAATATTCACCTGGGGTACTGCTAATTTCAGTGATTCAAGGAAAAATCTAGCACAGGTTAATTCTAAAAGACATCTGCAAAGCAGTAACACACAATGGAAGGTTTTCAGGGATGGGTAGTTCAGATACAAACGAGGCACATCACCTGAAAGGGACAAAGTGAAGTATCCAAACCTAATGCTCCCTGGATGGTAACTAAAATAAAAGATAAAATAGGCATATGAAAAATGTCAAGAGCAAGATTGAGCTAATAAGTGGGACGATTTATGGACAGTATGGGAGGGAATTTAAAAAAAATTAATCGAGGCGAGAAAGAGTGGTAATGAGAAAATATTAGCAGGCAACTTTAAATTGAACCATAAAATATTTTATAAGAATATTAAGTATCAGAGGTTAGTTAGGGGGAGAACATTAGCTTATTGAAGACCCAAAGGAAGATCTCAGTGTATAGGCAGAGGACATGGCTAAAGTATTAAATGAGTGCTTCCCCCATCTTCACAAGGAAAGCGGCTGATTGTAATAATGCTGTTTTGTAATAGTGCCATGTGGTAATAGTGCCATTTTGTAATGGTGCTATTTTGTAACAGTGTCATGTTGTAATATTGTTATTTTGTAATAGTGCTATGTTGTAATAGTGCTATTTTGCGACCATTCATGTGTATGTGTACATGGAACCAGAGTTAATGTGTCCTAATTATCCATCTCCATGTTGTTCATGAGTGATCAGGAAAGACATGATTTGGATGGAGTGCTGAATTTGGGTGCATTTGAGTGCTATAGTGAGAGTTTGGTGACTGAGGGAGTTAGCTGAGGAGGGAGCAAAGTGCTCTTTTGATTTCATTTCCTGCACTTCCTCAAAAAGCGTGAAGGGAGCCGGGGGTTTACAGAGAGTGCAGCTGACTGGGAGCAGAGTCGGAGGGCAGAGTTCCAGCTGGTCCACAGGTCAACGACATTCTGAAAGGTAAGACATGTTAGCTTTTGGGTTTTTAAATTTTTAATTGTTAAAAATTGTATTTTTTGTGTTTGTTTTGTTTTTTGGGGGCAGCAAGCTACCATTGTATCATTTCGCAAAATCACCAACTTTACAGGGTTCATAGAACATAGAACATAGAACAGTACAGCACAGAACAGGCCCTTCGGCCCTCGATGTTGTGCCGAGCAATGATCACCCTACTTAAACCCACGTAACCCGTATACCCGTACCCCAACAATCCCCCCATTAACCTTACACTACGGGCAATTTAGCATTACCACTCCACCTAACCCGCACATCTTTGGACTGTGGGAGGAAACCGGAGCACCCGGAGGAAACCCACGCACACACGGGGAGGACGTGCAGACTCTACACAGACAGTGACCCAGCTGGGAATCGAACCTGGGACCCTGGAGCTGTGAAGCATTGATGCTAACCACCTTGCTACCGTGAGGCCCCTAAGGGGGCCCCTGAGGTTCACTTGGGAAAGTAGCAACAGTACATGTATATTTTTTTTAAAGGCCTAACAGGTGTTTAATCTTTTCTTTTTTTTCCTCTTTAAATCTGTTTGTAGATTCAGATCAGAGGGGATGGAGGCTAGGACAGTTGCATACTCCTCCTGAAGGATGTGGGTGATGAGGAATACCACTGGTGTCCCCGCTGACTACGCCTGCGGGAAGTGCACACAACTCCAGCTCCTCAGAGACCACATTAGAGAACTGGAGTTGGAGCTGGATGAACTTTGGATCATCCGGGAAGCAGAGGGGGTGATAGAGAAGAGTTACAGAGAGGTACCCACATCCAAGGTACAGGACAAGAGTAGCTGGGTTATAGTCGGGGAAGGACAACAAACAGGCAGACAGTGCAGGGATCCCTCGTGGCCATTCCCCTTGAAAACAAGTATACCGTTTTGGATGCTGTTGGGGGGATCACCTACCGGGAGAAGGCCCTAGCGGCCAGGTCTCTGGCACTGAGTCTAGTTCTGTGGCTCAGAGGGAAGGGGGTAGAATAGAAAAGCAATAGTGATAGGAGACTCAATGGTTAGGGGAATGGAGAGGAGATTCTGTGGTCGGGAACGAGACTCCTGGAAGATATGTTGCTTCCCGGGTGCCGGGGCCAGGGATGTCTTGGATTGAGTCTACAGGATTCTTAAGGGGGAGAGTGAGCAACCAGAGGTTGTGGTGCACATACGCACCAACGACATAGCTAAGAAAGGGGATGAGGATCTAGGACGTGATTTTAGGAAGTTAGGTTGGAAGCTAAAGAGCAGGACAAGCAGAGTAGTGATCTCAGGATTGCTACCGGTGCCGCGTGCAAGTGAGGCAAGGAACAGAGCGGGAGTGCAGTTGAATACGTAGCTACAGTGCTGGTGCAGGAGGGAAAGCTTCAGATATGTGGATCATTGGGAAATCTTCTGGGGACCGTGGGGCCTGTACATGAATGATGGATTGCTCCTAAACTGGAGGGGTACCAATATCCTGGGGGGGAGGTTTGAGAAAGCTCTTTGGGAGGGTTTAAACTAGTTTGGCAGGGTGATGGGAACCAGAGCTATGGATCAAAGGATAGGGTAGCTGTTGAACAGGCAGAAATATTATGCAGTAAGTCTGTGAGAAAGGATAGACAGTTGATGGGGCAAAGTTGCACTCAGTGGAATGGTTAAAAGTGTGTCTGTTTCAATGCAAAGGGTGTCAGGAATAAGGGAGATGAACTTAGAGCATGGGTCAGTACTTGGAATTACGATGTTGTGGCCATTACGGCGAAATGGATTTCACAGGGGCAGGAATTGTTGTTACTTGTTCTGGGGTTTAGATGTTTTCAGAAGAATAGGGAGGAAGGTAAAAGAGGAGGGGAGTGGCACTGTTAATTAGGGAGTGCATCACAGCTGCAGAAAAGGAGGTAGTTGAGGGTTTGTCAACTAAGTCAGTATGGGTAGAAGTCAGAAACAAGAAAGGAGCAGTCACTATATTGGGAGTTTTCTATTGACCCCCCAATAGCAGCAGAGAGATTGAGGAACAGATTGGGCGGCAGATCTTGGAAAAGTGCAGAAGTAACAGAGTTGTTGTCATGGGTGACTTCAACTTCCCTACTATTGACTGGAACCTCCTTAGTGCAAATGGTTTGGATGGAGCACATTTTGTCAGGTGTGTACAGGAAGAATTTCTGACTCAGAATGTAGGTAGGCCGACTAGGGGTGAGGCCATATTGGACTTGGTGCTCGGCAACGAACCAGGCCAGGTGTCAGATGTCTCGGTGGGAGAGCACTTTGGTGACAGCGACCACAACTCCTTGACCTTTACCATAGTCATGGAGAGGGATTGGAACAGACTGTATGGGAAGGTATTTAATTGGGGGAGGGGAAATTATACTGCTAGTAGACAAGAACTGAGGAGCATAAAGTGGGAACAATTGTTCTTGGGGAAATGCACAACAGTAATGTGGGGATTGTTTAAGGAGCACTTGCTGCGAGTGCTGGATAGTTTTGTCCCACTGTGACGAGGAAGGAATGGTAAGGTGAAGGAGCCTTGAATGATGAGAGAAGTGGATCTTCTAGTCAAGAGAAAGAAGGAAGCTTACATAAGGTTGAGGAAGCAAGGATCTGACTCGGCTCTAGAGGGCTACAAGGTAGCCAGGAAGGGACTGAAAAATGGATTGAGGAGAGCGAGAAGGGGCATGAATAAGCCCTGGTGGGAAGGATTAGGAAAAACCCCAAGGCGTTCTACACTTATGTGAGAAATGAGAGGATGATCAGAGTGAGAGTAGTGATGATCAGGGATAGAGGAGGGAACTTGTGTCTAGAGTCTGAGGAGATGGGGAGGCCCTAAATGAATTTTTTGCTTCAGTATTCACGAGAGAGAGGAACCTTGTTGCTCATGAGAACATTGTGAACTAGGTTAATAGAGTCGAACAGGTTGATATTAAGAAGGAGGATATGCTGTAAATTTTGAAAAGCATCAGGATAGATAAGTCCCCTGGGCCTGACGGGATATACCCAAGGTTATTACAGAAAGCAAGGGAGGAGACTGTTGCACCATTGGCGATGATCTTTATGTCCTCACTCTCCACTGGAGCAGTAAGGGATGATTGGAGGGAGGCAAATGTTGTTCCCGTGTTCAAGAAAGGGAACAGGGAAATCCCTGGGAATTACAGACCCATCAGTCTTACGTCTGTGGTGAGCAAAATATTGGAAAGGATTCTGAGAGATAGGATTTATCATTATTTAGAAAAACATAGTTTAATTAAAGATAGTCAGCATGGCTTTGTGAGGGGCAGGTCATGCCTCACAAGCCTCATTGAATTCTTTGAGGATGTTACGAGACACATTGATGAAGGTCAGGCAGTGGATGTGGTGTATATGGATTTCAGTAAGGCATTTGCTAAGGTTCCTCATTGCAGGTTCATTCAGAAAGTTAGGGGCATGGGATACAGGGATATTTGGCTGTCTGATTACAGAATTGGCTGGCCAAAAGAAGACAGAGTGGTAGTGGATGGAAAGCATTTCGCCTGGAGGTTGGTGACCAGTGGTGTCCTGCAAGGATCTGTTCTGGGACCTTTGCTCTTTGTGGTTTTTGTACATGACTTGGATGAGTAAGTGGAAGGATGGGTTAGTAAGTTTGCCGATGACACGATGGTTGAGGGAGTTGTCGATAATGTTGATGGTTGTTGCAGGTTACAACAGGACATTGACAGGATGCAGAGCTGGGCTGAGAAGTGGCAGATGGAGTTCAACCTTGATAAATGTGAATGGATTAATTTTGTAACGTCGAATTTGAATGCTGAATACAGGGTTAAAGGTAGGATTCTTGGAATTGTGGAGGAACAGAGGGATCTTGGGGTCCATGTACGTAGATCCCTCAAAGTTGCCACTCAGGTTGATAGGGTTGTTAAGAAGGCGTATGGTGTGTTGGCTTTCATTAGCAGGGAATTGAGTTTAAGAGCCACAAGGTTTTTCTGCAGCTTTACAAAACCCTAGTTAGACCACACTTGGAATATTGTGTCCAGTTCCGGTCGCCTCATTATAGGAAGGATGTGGATGCTTTGGAGAGGATACAGAGGAGATTTACCAGGATGCTGCCTGGACTGGAGGGCATGTCTTATGAAGAAAGGTTGAGGGAGCAAGTCTTTTCTCACTGGAGCGAAGAAGGGAGAGGTGACTTGATAGAGGTGTACAAGATGATGAGAGGCATGAATAGAGTGGATAGCCAGAGACTTTTCCCCAGGGTGGAAATGGCTGTCATGAGGAGACATAATTTTAAGGTGATTGGAGGAAGTATAGGGGCGATGTCAGAGGTAGATTCCTTAAAAAGAGAGTGGTGGGTGTGTGGAATGCACTGCCAGCAGAGGTGGTGGTGTCAGAGTCATTAGGGACATATAAGCGACTCTCAGACAGGCACATGAACAGCAGTAAATTGAAGGGGTGTAGGTTAGATTGATCTCAAGTTAGGATAAATGGTCTACACAACATCGTGGGTTGAAGGGTTTGTACTGTGCTGTACTCTTCTATGTTCTATGATGTGATGTGACAATGATGTGAATGTTTCAATAAAGAGGAAATGGAAGTTATTGGCAGGATGATCATAGATAGAGAGGATGTATGTAAAAGCTGAAACTTACTGAAGGTTGGTAAAACACCTGGTACAGATGGAATGGATTGTCGGTGCCTGGAAGATTCTTGTCACCACCACAAGATTCTGACAAAATAATTGGCATTCATATCAAATGCCTTTTAAGTCATCAGGTGTCCCAAACCACTTCATGGGCAATCAAAAAAATTGGAGGTGAAGTGATTATTATAATGTAAGAAACCATGATACAGAATTTGAGTGACACAGTAGCACAGTGTTTAGCAATGCTGTCTCATAGCGTCAGGGACCTGGGTTTGAATGGAACCTCAAATGACTGTGTGGTGTTTGCACATTCTCCCCGTGTCTGCATGGGTTTCTTCCAGGCGCTCTGATTTCATCCCACAGTCCAACGATGTGAAGGTTAGGTGGATTGGCCATACTAAATTGGCCATGAGTGTCCAAAGGTTAGGTGGTGTTATAGAGTTATAGGGATAGGGTGAGGGGTTGGGGCTAGGTAAGGTGCTCTTTTGGGGGGTCGGTGCAGACTTAATGGGCTGAATGACCTTTTTCTGCCCTGTTGGGGTTCTATGATTCAATGAACAAAGCCTCATAAGCATGCTAGGTGGCTGGGCTAGGGTGGAGGGGGTGGCGAGGATGGGGTTGAGGGGTCGTTGGTTCAGTTGACTGGATGGCTGGTGCAGATCAGATTGATGCCACAAGCATGGAGTTCAATCCTTGTTTCGAATGGCGTGGATTCGGGACCTGCCTCTTTGCCCTACTGGTGGTGGATATGGTGACACTGTGGTTCAAACCTGCCTTTGGACACAGAACTGAAGGAGAAGATCCGTTTCTTTCTCATTTTTCCTCACAAATTAAATTGTTATGGTGGTACGGTGGCGCCGAGGACCCGGGTTCAATCACGACTCTGGGTCACTGTCCGTGTGGAATTTCCACATTCTCTTTGTGACTGCATGGGTCTCACCCCCACAACCCAAAGATATGCAGGGTAGTGGATTGGCCATGCTAAATTGTGCCTTAACTGAAAATAAATAATTGGGTACTCTAAATTTAAAAAAAGAATTAAATTGTTCCAATTAAATCCCTTTGATTTCCAAATTCGAGGGAAAAAAGGTAAAATCTGAAGTTCATAATATGTACAAAAATTGTGTTCATTTTCCAACTCTGTAGTGCACATACTGCCAAATGTCACTAGCATTTTAATATACATGTACTGATTCTATTATTTAGTTTGCTGATGCAATATATATCAAGCAGAATAAAAGGAATATTTCTGTTGACTTTCAATTCTTTTTAAGTGTCATTATAGCTGGAAGTGAGATTACCAGCAGACATAAACTCTTCTCTTCACTCTTCAGTTCCCTCCACTGGGGAAGCTAGACAATCAATTAAAGAGAGCTCCTCCAAGATTAGCAGGCAAATAGATTAAAAATCTCCTCAGAGAGGCGACATGGAGGTTGATTCCCAAAGTAGGCTGTGGAAGATGGGATGAGTTAGACTGAGCCTGAGCAAAGCCGCCCAAACGTTCTGAGGCAAGAGGAGGAGGAAAGTTCAGATTTGCCTCATATCCTATGTGAAGCAGTTTGCTCTCCATCCCCAGCCCCCACCCCCCCCCCCCCCCACCCCCCGCCCCCACACATCTCAAAATCCCCTGATTTGGTGAAGCAAATGTCCTGAACACAGTTAAATCTTCGCACTTGAGCCTTTGTTCAAATCGGAATGCTTGGTGCTTTGCGTAAGGTAAATGCTCATGTGATTAGGTCCCTGCAATTGTGTCCATTACCAACTCTGTTTGCATCAATGTTTAACCCTTCTAACATCAAGTGAATAGAATCTGGAATTAAAAGTCTAATGATGACCATGACAACATTGTTGTTTGTTGTAAAAACTCATCTGGTTCCACTGATGTTCTTTTGGGAATGGAATCTGCCTTACCTGGTTTGGCCTACGTGTGACTCCAGACTCACAGCAACAGTGGTTGACTCTTAACTGCCCCCTCAAGGGCAATTAGGGATGGGCAATAAACACTGGCACAGCCTGCAATGCCCATGTCCCATGAACAATTTTTTTTTAAAAGTAGTTTCTAAAATGATTAAACTTGAATAAAACCTCCTTTATGCGGGCAATGAAACATTCTGCCGTCCCCAACTTTCTGTCATCAAACATCTGAAAACATGGGTCCGACCTTGGTGGGATAAGTTTCATTACAATCACGTTGACACCGAAGAAGGCTTTTTTTTATAATTGGCTAAGTATAGGTCAGCCTGTCGGTAATATAGTCATGCCAGAGGCACTGTTCTCAGGCGCTCAAAGTTGGGACAGCGAGGAAAATGTCAATGGCAATAGCCCTGAAGAAAAAGGTCAATTGTGGAGCTTGCATTTCCAGGTGACTGTCATCAAGAGTTGGTGTGAGCCTGCAACTGCTATGAAGCAGGGTAACAGTGGGTTTTAACATATTAGGAGATTGCAGCAGTTGGAAAGTTAACCAATATCTTGCTGAAGTGTTCTTGATCTTGCATATATTACTTATATTTGCAGCTGACTCCTCTTCATGATATGGAGAGAGAATGTGCTCAAGCTGGGTATCATGTGTCATGTCGGATTAGAGTTTTCCTGCAACATTCAGTGGAAGCTTTGGTTTTACCCTGTACATTACTTGATGTGTGAACTTGTACATATCTCCGAGCATAAATACACATGAAGTGAAATGAAATGAAAATCGCTTATTGTCACAAGTAGGCTTCAAATGTAAAGCCCCTAATCGCCACATTCAGGCGCCTGTTCGGGGAGGCTGGTATGGGAATTGAACCGTGCTGCTGGCCTGCCTCGGTTTGCTTTAAAAGCCAGCGATTTAGCTGGAATTCCACATGAGGCGTATGATGAACCAAGCTTTATTCTAGTTGCTGAAACAAGAGGAATATTTTTGTACTTAAAGCATCTATAATTTACAAGGGTTATTGGAAGGGGAAGCATTACTTAAAAAATGAATGCTGTCTCTTTCCATTTCAACGTTGGTATTGTCCAAAAAGTGAAACTGATTGAAGGCACCTCAGCCTGACTTTTATAGCTCATGTTAACTACAGCAGAAATATTGGCAAACAAAGTCTGCTATGTGAAATCATCTGCTGATGTATCTCAATCTATGTATCATAAAATGCCTGTACTGAATCAAACAGAAGAGGTAGTTATCACATCCTCAAAATGTTCCAAACCAGCCAATGAATTAATTATGAACCACAGTGATTGTTGCTCTGTCGGCAAATGTGGCAGAGATGTCTTCCACACCGCATACAGCGAGGAGATACATTAGCAGTCAATCTATTTTGCTGATGTTAGTTGCAAGATCAGTTTTGTCTAGGATAACATGAGTACAGTGCTGTTCTTTTCTGAATTGTGCCATGGGATCTTTAGTGCTCACCAGGACAGACAAACAGGGCCTGGTATCTCCAATCATCTGAAGGCCTCTTGGTTATTGCAGCCATTAAAGCCAGCATTGACTTTGATTTCATCCCCTTTTCTGTCTTTTAAAAGTGGACTTTTGGTTTTGCCTCCCCAATCGCCACAATAGTGGCACGCCTGAGCATTGCCTGGGAAGTGCCTCCCTATCTCTCGCTATAGTGGGTGGCACAGTAGCACAGTGGTCAGCACTGTTGCTTCACAGCGCCAGGGACCTGGGTTCGATTCTAGGCTTGGGTTACTGTCTGTGCGGAGTCTGCACATTCTCCCCGTGTCTGCGTGGGTTTCCTCCGGGTGCTCCGGTTTCCCCCCACAGTCCAAAGATGTGCAGGTTAGGTGGATTGGCCATGATAAATTGCCCCCTGAGTCTCCAAAAACACTAGGTGGGGTTACTGGGTCACGGGGACAAGGCGAAGGTGTGGGCTCAAGTAAGTGACTTTCCAAGGGCCAGTGCAGACTCAATGGGCCAAATGACCTTCTACAGCACTGGTAAATTATTTGATTCAATGATCTGCATGTACTCCTGGCTGGGATGTCCTGTACACTTTTATAAAATTCATACAGCGACATTTTGAAGTACCCTGCACTGAATGTGACAACAAAGTAAAAGGAAAAGAGAAATCTCTTCGGGATGAAGTTGGCTGAACACTTTAGGTGCTGAAGAGTTAAGGCAGTGTCCAAGAAAAGGCTCTTAAGCTGTAAAGTTGTTTCTGCCTGATTTAGCACAAAATGGTCTCCTGGTAAAGCAGTTGAAGATAAGGCGAGAAGCAGGCACCCAGAGGATTGTTAAAGGATTGATTGGCAATTAAGTTGCTTACTAGTTATCACTTATTGAAAAGGCTCCATGTACCATGCTCCTGAAGATGGGCGGGGCAGGGGGAGGACCACCCTCGTGAACCTGATCCCGTACCTGGCCACAATTGTCATGTACAGGTCCAGGCAGCGGGCGATCGAGCGAGTCGTCCGAAATCACTGTCTGCCCCTCTACCACGGGTACATTCATGGCTGGGTGTCCCTGGAATGGGACATGCAGGGCGAAATTCTCCGCCCCCCACGACGGGTGGGAGAATAGCGGGAGGGCCTTCCCGACTTTTTTGCCGCCCTCCCGCTATTCTCCCACCCCCCCGCCGAAGTCCCGACCCGAATCGCTGCCGCCGTTTTTTTACGGCCGGCAGCGATTCTCAGCTGTTAGATGGGCCGAAGTCCCAGCCCTTTCCGCCGTTTTTACGAACGGCAAACACACCTGGTCCTGCCGTTCGTAAAAACGTCGTGACAAACTCGCAAAAAATAACCATGGCACCGATTGGCACGGCAGTACCACGGCCGTGCCAAGGGTGCCATGGGCCCGCGATCGGTGGGCACCGATCGCGGGCAGCGGGCCCGATGCCCGCGCACTATTTGTCCTTCCGCCGCCCCGCAGTATCAATACGCGGGGCGGCTGAGGGGCAACCCGGCCCGCGCATGCGCGGGTTTCGCGCAAAAACACGATGACGTCACCCGCGCATGCGCGGGTGGAGTCTTCCCACCTGCGCATGCGCGGCTGACGTCATATGATGCGTCAGCCGGCGCTAACTCCGGCAAGCGGGCTTAACGATTTTCGTTAAGCCCGACTTGTCGGAGCCTCCGACGTCGGGCTGCTAGCCCCGACCGGGGACCAGAATCGGTCCCCCGTCGGGAAGGGGCGCGCTGCCGTAAAACCCGCCCGGGTTTTACGGCAGTTTTACGATTTCTCCCGTTTTGGGAGAATCTCGCCCGCAGTGTTACTGACACTATGGAGGCATTATAATGACTGCTGGGCACCGCAGGGACTGGAGTGCCTTGTTGACTGCTTTAATGACATTTCAGTTTGATGGTTTAAGTCTAATTTGTGCTTTTAAGGGACTCCCCCTGATACTTTGTCCTTCAATTTATTCAATTGGGTTTGATTGTTTAACCCCAAAACAGCTGCATGCCATTTTGGTGGATAGCACTACACTGACACACTTTTCTCGTAACTCCCTTCCTGACTGTGCGGTGGGTGTGCTTATGCAACATCTCTGAAATAAAATAAATCACAAGGCCCAATGAAATATTTCATGGCCGTTGAGAGGAGTAAGGTAGGAAATTGCAGAAGTTCTGACCATCATTTTCCCATCCATTCTGGCCGCAGGCTGGAGGAATGGAGAATTGGAAACATTTTGCTCTTGCTTTTAAAGGGCGAAAGGTTTAAAACAAGTAATTACAGATCGGTCACCGTGTGTGGGATTCTCTGTTGGCCAATGCCGAAATTGGGAAAGGTGAATGGGCGGAGAATTGGTTCTAAATCCAAAATTGTGGCAGGCGCCTATTTGACATTAAATCGCAAGTCACCGTCACCTCGACAGCAGTGTCGATGTGTTCCTGAACGCACGTACATTAGACAACATTTGCATATCACTAGTGGACCCGACCCGGTATTCTCTGGTGGGCCAAATTCCCAATGGCGTGGTTCACTTGTATTTTTAAGAATTATGAAACAAATGTGGTGACTGCTGAGGGAGAGAGAGGAGGTAGGTCCCGGAGAGGCAATTGCGGGTTGCCAGGCCTGGCACCAGCTATGTTGGCTGAGGTGGGGAGCCACTGCTCGGGCCGGGGGAAGGGGGTGGGAGAGATACGGGGAGAACAGGCCAAGTGGCTGGGGCGATCCCCCCCACAGGACTGGAGCATTGTCCAGGCACGGGCCACCATTATGGTGATCATCTTGCTGACCACCACCCACCTTGGCCCCGGTTCTACAGTGTGACACTGGCCGTGTGGATGCCGCCACCCTCCACCCCCACAAGCCACCCCCCTGCCACACAAGCCCCCCCACAAACCATCCCCCCCACAAACCAGCCGCCACCCACCAGCAGCCCACCCAGGACAAAACCCACAGTAACCCTTGGTGAGGGCAGTTCAAGCCAACAGTACAGCTGGCATCATGGAATGGCATGAGGGCTAGAGAGGCCCCCACGTGCTAGGCGCCGACAGAGGTGCGGGATGGCGGAGGTAAGGGATTTGAGGGGGCGAACACCACAGTGGTAACCGGGGCCACCATGTAACCCAGTGGACCTGGTTAGGTACGGGGAATGCATCACACTAACATGTTGACATTTCACCCCCTGCAGTCAATGGATAGTGGAATACAACCACAAATGATGGCTTTCCTGCTGGTAGCTGCAGCCCTGGGGGATGCCCTGCGGCTGCACAAGCGGGCGATGCTCGAGCAGGAGGAGGAAGCTGCTGCATCAGCGCATCTAGCAGCAGAACGAGCAGCAGCGGAATGGGCGGCAGTGGAGCAGGTAGCAGAGGAACAGGTGGCAGCAGCCCAGGATGGAGAGTGAGCCGTCCAATCGGAGGAGGTGCCAAGGACGCACTGCATGAGGCGTCATGTGTACTGGCAACACCTGACAGGCGAGGACCTGCTGGACCAGTGCGACATATTTGCCAGATAATGGCACAACTGGCACCATGGGGGGTATGGAGGAAGGACACCTGCTCCCAGTGGCCGTCAAGGTGACGATTGCACTGAATGTTTATGCGACAGGGTCCTTCCAGGCGCCGAGTGGGGACCTGTCCTGCATCTCGCAAACTTCGGTGCACAGGTGCACCAATGCAGTCACAAAGGCCCTATATGTCCAGGTGGATCAATATGTCCATTTCAATGTGGACCAAGCCGACCAGGATGCCCGGGCAGTGGGTTTCGCCACCATGGATGGGATGCTTCAGGTCCAGGGGGTGATCAATGGGATGCATATCCCCCTCTGAGCACCTGCAGATGACAGGCTGCTCTACACCAACTGAAAGGGGTTCCACTCGATGAATGTGCAGCTAATATGTGACCAACAGCTGCGCATCAGTCACGTCTGCACCTGTACCCGGGCAGTGTGCACGACACCTTGACCCTGGGACGCACGATGTTTCCTGACACGTTCGAGATGCCCCTCCAGCTGAGGGGTTGGCTCCATGGTGACAGGAGTTATCCGTTGCAGGCGGGGCTGTTGATACCTATCCGGAGGCCACAGACTGATGTGGAGATCCATTACAACGACGACCATACAGCGACCAGGGATGTGATTGAGCGATGCTCCATCCTCCTGAAGATTCGGGTCGGGTGCCTGGACCGCCCTGGAGGGTCCCTCCAATATGATGATGAGAGGGTCGCCCGCATCGTGGAGGCTTGCTGCATCCTCCATAACATCACACAGCAGAGGGACGATGTGCTGGAGGCGGAGGAGGAATGCGATGCCTTGTCCGACAAGGAGGATGCGGAGGAGAGTGAGGGTGGGCAGAACATGGAAGCCAGGCAGGCACGGGAGGCTGCACAATGTGCCACATGCACGGGACGCTCTGATCGCCTCCAGGTTCACTGACGAGGAGGGGGTGGGGTAGAGGGGGTGGACTGGCCAGGGACACGGAAACTGCATCCAAACCCCATACCCCTTCACGCCCCCTCGAACCCCCCCCCCCCTCCCCTCCCCGCTTACAACCCCCTCCGTGATACATACCTGCCGCACTACGGTGTGGAGGCCCTGGGTTGGCATTAACACCGAGTCTGGTCCATGGGATGGAGGATGATGACAACCTGCTCTGTGATGAGCTCTGGTGCTCTTCATCGTATGTCGGATTCTGACACCTGCCTGCGGTAGAACTTCCCACCATCCACCTGGGTGGCCTGGGCACCCGGTCATGACAACCGGTATGGGTGCCGGTATGTGGTGCAGGGTGGGTATTCGGCCGGCCCCCGGTTGGGGTGGGGGTGATGCTATGGTTGTGTGGGACGGGGTTAGTGCCAGGGTCACAGTGTTGCCTCCTCACCCTGGACGCCCTGAGGAGGTTGTGCAGTTTGTTCCGGCACTGCTGGCCGGTCTGGACAGTGTTCACGGTCTCTGCCACCTGCGCCCAGGTACGGTGAATGGCAGTGGCAGACAGCCTCCTTCCCGGGCCGGGGTACAGGGTCATCTGCCTCTCCTCCATGGCGTCCAGGAGGGTCTCAAGCTCTGTGTCTGCGGAACGTGAGGCTACGCGTCTTACTGCCATCTAGTCTGATGGGATGATGTGAGTGGGGAGGGAAGCGTATATATGCGGCTGCAGCTTGTCAGCCTCCTGAGTGTCAATCGCGAAACCGGCGATTTTGGCACCGTTCTTCATTGGAATCAATTGTGTTCCACGTGGCGCCGGTGCTAGCCCCTTAACAGTAACTGAATTGGTCCAGGTGAGCCGTCAGTTTTGCTGTCGTGGAACTCCACAAATTTTGTGTTGGTGTCAAAACTCATGTTTGATGTGATCTACATGGATTTTTGCACAGTTTTTGACAAGGTGGACAGGTCAGGAAAATAATTGTCCACGAGGGCCCGAGAAAAAATGGATCCAAAATTGACTCACTGGCATGAAATAAACGGTAATGTATGAATGTTTTTGGAAAGCTTTTTGCAAGGAGAGTTCCACACACTTGCTGCCATGTCCCTAGCTGTTTGTGACATGTATTAATGATTGAAACCTAAATGGTGAGGGAGAGATTAATAAGTTTGCTGGTGGTTATATGGCTGATAGTGGAAGACTGCAGGAAGATGACAATGGATTGGTTGGGTGGGCAAGAAAGTAGCAAGTGGAATTCAATTCAGAAAAGTGTGAGATAATGCGTTTTCAGAGGACAAACAACACAACTGAACATTGTTATGATCCTGAAATAGAATTACGGACATCTGATTTTGACTTCAAAGTAAGTCAGATTTCATAACAATACACAATAAAAGAGTGGAGGAACAGAGAGACCTTTGAATGTCTGTCCACAGATGCCTGGAGGTAGAAGAACAGATAAGATGGTTAAGAAGGCATACTGCATGTCTTTTTATGCTCTTATCGTAGCATAAACGGCTTCCTTGGTGTGCACTCTGACAAAGGAAGGTTCAGACGTGGAGATAACTTCAACACGTTTATTGAACTATTTACAATTCTCCTACTCGGGTTCGCCACTACTGTTAATCCTTCTATAGCTACTCAGACTATCTAACCAGTCTGCTACAATCCACGTGGTGGGTGTGATCAACCCTGTGTCTGTACTCACTGTCTCCACTGGAAAGAGGAAGATCATGTGTGCTATGTCCTTTATATATGGGTTGGTGTAATGCCCCACTGTGGTAGTGTCACCTCTGTGTGTATTGTGGCGCTAACAATTATACATAAAGCCGAGAGACAGGTACAATAGAGGCTTTATTCCTGTACGATGTTGTCCCTCCATCCGCAACTGTAGACTGAGGGACTGAGCAGCTCTCGTACATATTTATACATAAGCTCCCTGTGGGCGGAGCTAGCCGGCAGGGGCTGACCGGAGGAACCTGTATTACAGGTACAGGCAGACATCCCCCTACTGCAGTACACATGACTCACCTAACTACAGTGGTTATCTCACCACATTCACCCCCTGTAAAAAATGAGTCCGGCGGGGGTGACATGTAACTGTAATATAAAAGAAAACTATTTACAAGAGGGTCCAACATAGAAAATCAAGAGTCCATCCGGTTAGCAGGTTACAGGTTGAGCCGAATCGGTGGTCGGACGTTCCGCTGTGATCGGCGTAGCTGTGGTGGTGACGTCGGCACAGGCGGTGATGGCCCCGATTGTGCAGGTGCTGGCGGTGTTGGTGCTGGCAGCTGGCGGGAGGACTCCGAGAGCAAGCCGAAATCTTCCATGTCCTCCAGGGTGGGCAGGGGGATGAGGGATGGACCTGATGGGGACGAATAGGGGGGCGCTGGGGTTGGCGCAGGAATGGGTGTGGGCATGGGATCGGCACCTGAGGGAGCCAGGTCCCGGAGCGAGACAGTGTCCTGGCGGCCGTCGGGGAACTCCACGTAGGCATACTGGGGGTTGGCGTGGAGAAGGCGTACCTTGTCCACCAGGGGTTCCGCCTTGTGGTGCCGGACATGCCTACGGAGAAGGACTGGGCCCGGAGTCGTGAGCCAGGTCGGGAGCGACACTCCGGATGTGGACTTCCTGGGGAAGGCAAAAACACGTTCATGGGGTGTACTGTTAGTTGCGGTGCACAGTAGCGACCGAATGGAATGGAGCGCATCAGGGAGGACCTGCTGCCAGCGAGCGGCTGGGAGGTTCCTGGACCGTAGAGCCAGCTGGACGGCCCTCCATACCGTCCCGTTCTCCCTCTCTACCTGCCCGTTTCCCCGGGGGTTGTAGCTGGTCGTCCTGCTGGAGGCGATACCCCTGCTGAGCAGGAACTGACGCAGCTCATCGCTCATGAACGAGGATCCCCGGTCACTGTGGATATAGTCGGGGAAACCGAACAGGGCAAAAATGGAATCCAGGGCTTTGATGACGGTGGCAGACGTCATATCCGGGCATGGGATGGCGAAGGGGAACCTAGAAAACTCGTCGACCACACTAAGGATGTAGGTGTTGCGGTCGATGGAGGGAAGGGGCCCTTTGAAATCCACGCTGAGGCGTTCAAAGGGGCGGGATGCTTTCACCAGGCGCGCGCGATCTGGCCGGTAGAAGTGCGGCTTGCACTCCGCACAGACCTGGCAGTCTCTGGTGACTGTCCGTACTTCCTCGACGGAGTAGGGCAGATTGCGGGCTTTGATCAGATGGTACAAGCGAGTGACCCCCGGGTGGCAAAGGCTGTTGTGCAAGGCACGGAGCTGGTTCACTTGTGCGCTGGCACATGTACCTCGGGAGAGGGCGTCTGGGGGCTCGTTGAGCTTGCCGGGGCGATACAAGATCTCGTAGTTAAAGGTGGAGAGCTCGATTCTCCACCGCAAGATTTTGTCGTTCTTGATCTTGCCCCGCTGCGTGTTGTTGAACATGAAGGCTACCGACCGTTGGTCAGTGAGGAGAGTGAATCTCCTGCCGGCCAGGTAATGCCTCCAGTGCCGCACTGCTTCAACGATTGCCTGGGCCTCCTTTTCGACAGAGGAATGCCGAATTTCAGAGGCGTGGAGGGTGCGTGAAAAGAATGCCACGGGTCTGCCGGCCTGATTTAGTGTGGCGGCAAGAGCGACATCTGAAGCGTCGCTCTCTACTTGGAATGGCAGAGTCTCGTCTACGGCGTGCATCCCCGCCTTGGCTATGTCAGATCGGATGCAGGCGAAGGCCTGTTGTGCCTCGGCCGAGAGGGGAAAATGTGTGGACTGGATAAGTGGCCGGGCCTTGTCTGCGTATTGCGGGACCCACTGGGCGTAATAAGAGAAAAACCCAAGGCAGCGTTTGAGGGCCTTGGGGCAGTGGGGGAGCGGAAGCTCCATGAGGGGGCGCATGCGGTCGGGATCGGGCCCCAGTAGTCCGTTTTGGACTACGTAGCCAAGGATGGCTAAGCGGTCTGTGCGGAACACGCATTTCTCCTTGTTGTACGTGAGATTCAGGAGAGACGCGGTGTGGAGGAATTTATGAAGGTTGGCATCATGGTCCTGCTGGCTATGGCCGCAGATGGTGACATTATCGAGGTACGGGAAGGTGGCCTGCAGCCCGTACCGGTCAACCATTCGATCCATTTCCCGCTGAAAGACCGAGACCCCATTCGTGACGCCGAAGGGAACCCTCAGAAATTGGTACAGACGACCGTCCGCCTCAAAGGCAGTGTAGGGACGGTCCGATTTACGGATGGGGAGCTGGTGGTAGGCGGATTTCAGGTCAATAGTAGAGAAGACCCGGTACTGTGCAATCTGATTGACCATCTCAGAAATGCGGGGGAGGGGGTACGCGTCGAGCTGCGTGTACCGGTTGATGGTCTGGCTGTAGTCCACGACCATCCTGTGCTTCTCCCCAGTCTTAACCACTACCACCTGGGCTCTCCAAGGGCTGTTGCTGGCCTCGATGATACCCTCCCGAAGCAGCCGCTGGACTTCGGACCTGATGAAGGCCTTGTCCTGGGTGCTGTACCGTCTGCTCCTGGTGGCGACGGGCTTGCAATCCTCAGTCAGATTGGCAAAGAGGGAGGGAGGCTCGACCTTGAGGGTCGCGAGGCCGCAAACGGTGAGGGGAGGTAGGGGTCCGCCGAATTTGAGGGTGAGGCTCTGGAGATTGCACTGGAAATCCAGGCCTAGTAAGAGGGAAGTGCAGAGGTCGGGGAGAATGTACAGGCGGAAACGGTCGAAATCCACGCCCTGTACAGTGAGTTTAACCAGGCAGAAACCCCGGATAGGGACAGAGTGGGAACCGGAGGCAAGGGAGATCTGCCGGTCAGCGGGATGGACCGCAAGGGAATAGCGCCTTACCGTGTCTGGGTGGACGAAGCTCTCGGTGCTCCCGGAGTCGATGAGGCAGGAGGTCACATGGCCGTTGACCAGCACCGATGTGGAAGAGGGTGCCAGGTTGCGAGGACGGGACTGGTCGAGCGTAACAGAGGCGAGCAGTGGTTGGTCGGCGATTGAGTCCGATGAGTCCGACGAGGAGCGGTAGCGACCCGTGTCCCGTGATGGCGGCCCCTGGAGTCTAGATGTCGGCATCCGCAGCACCTGTGGGTAAAATGGCGGCGTCCATGGAGCGCCCGTCATGGGGTCGGAACAAAATGGCGGCGCCCATGGAACGCACATGGCTGTGGTAGATGAAGATGGCGGCGCCCATGGGGCGCACGTGGCGGGGGCGGCAAAAGATGGCGGCGCCCACTGATCGCACGTGGGGTCGGGAGAAGCGGACGGCGGGGCCCATTGGGGGAGCGGCTGAGGCGAGGGGACCTGCGGCGCGATAGCGGCGACCGTCCGGGACTGACACACCGCTGCAAAGTGGCCTTTCTTGCCACAAGCTTTGCAGGTCGCTGTGCGGGCCGGGCAGCGTTGGCGAGGGTGCTTCTGCTGACCGCAGAAGTAACAGTGGGGACCCCCAGGGGGTGCGGTGCGGCGGGCAGCGCAGGCATGGTGCGCGGGGGCGGCTGCTGGGGGGGCCGTTTGCGGGTTCCACGCGGGGTAGGACGGATGGGCCTGGGGGGCCGTTTGTGGGGTCCACGAGGGGTAGGACGGGTGGGCCGAGTGGCTGGCGGAGTAGGTTTGCGCACTACGGGAGGCGGCCGTCATGGAGAGTGCCAGGGCCTTTACGGCCGCGAGGTCGGGAGCGACCCCTTCCAGCAGTCGTTGCCGGATGGGGTCCGATGCAATGCCTGTGACAAAGGCATCGCGCATGATTAGATTAGAGTGCTCCGTGGCTGTGAGGGCCCGGCAGTCTACAGTTGCGGATGGAGGGACAACATCGTACAGGAATAAATTGTGGCGCTAACAATTATACATAAAGCCGAGAGACAGGTACAATAGAGGCTTTATTCCTGTACGATGTTGTCCCTCCATCCGCAACTGTAGACTGAGGGACTGAGCAGCTCTCGTACATATTTATACATAAGCTCCCTGTGGGCGGAGCTAGCCGGCAGGGGCTGACCGGAGGAACCTGTATTACAGGTACAGGCAGACATCCCCCTACTGCAGTACACATGACTCACCTAACTACAGTGGTTATCTCACCACATGTATCGTGAATGCCCATTGGTCGTGTCCTATCTTACTGACCTATTGTTTGAGTGTCTGTGTGTCATGTCTCTAGTGCTCCTTCTAGTGTCTAGCTAGTCTATGTGTACTTATATTAACCCCTTGTGTGTCTACAGTGATGCATATCACCACACTGCATACTTTCCTTTGTTCGTCAAGTGTGAGGGTATTGAGCTTTTGTAATTGAGCACATCGGCGAGTAAATGTTAGTTGACTGGGGACTGTAAGGCACCGAATTGGTAGCAGGCTATGGCCCCACCTCAAACCACAGGCTAAACCCTGTTGGGAGATATAACAGGTCACAGGTCAGTCCGAGCAGAAACTATTGTCAATAGCTCTGCTGGGGGGTTGGGACCGTGTCTGTGAATACAGGCTGGAGTGTAGCCAGTCAATATAGTGAGCGGCAGTAGAAGAAGTAGGTGGATTGGCCACCCTAAATTGCCCCTTAATTAGAAAAAAGTTAATTTTAAAAATGAATGCTTCATTGTCTGAGCAAACCTTTCAGCCAACCCATTTGTGGCAGCAAGGAGTGGATCGGATGTGTTGGATTCCATTCTCCTTGAGGTAATTTGTGAATAATTGTGAAATGGACTGTGGCTCATTGCTGCTAACAAGTTGTTCAGGGTAACTGAATCTTGCAAACATCTCACCCAGTCTTTCTATTCTCTCCGAGGATATAGTCTTCGTAACGGCGACATCAAGCCATTTTGAGTGCACGTCTACCACAATGAAATACATTTGCCCTTTGAATAGTTCAGCATATTCAATATGAACTCTTTGGCTTGGCCTTTATGGCCATTCCCATGGGTGTAACAATGCTTGTGGCGGCAGGTTTCAAACGGTTTCACAAGCCAATCACATGCTCACCATCTCCTCAATTTAGCTATCGAGCCCTGGCCACTAAAAATAATTTCTGGCTATCCCCTTCATCTATACTATCTCACAATGCCAAGTTGATTTAGAACATGTTCCCTTGACAATGGTGGAATGATGACCCTTATTCCCTAGAGGAGAGAACCAGACTGTACGGATAGTTTGAGTCATCGGATAACATATGGCCTCAGCTCTGGGTTTGCTCCTACGGTCCTGCAACAAAGTACCGTGTCCACAGCTTCTGACCTTAGCAGATTATTTCTGGTAGACTTCTTAACTTGTACTCGGGTTAGTGAAGTATTGTCGACTTCTTTGAAATTGCAAATATTACCACTCTAGGTAACCTAGAGAGTGCACTAGCGTTCCCATGGAGTTTAAATTGACGATATTTAGTCGTGTATTTTGATGATATTTTGACAACAGCAATGTGCATCTCTGCATTCGGCTCGCTGCTGGAGATGAAATACTGGTGTGTGATGTTGTGATCCCAGACCAGACCTCAACAATAGCTCGGATGCTGGACAGAAATCCCAATATTTTCTTTCAATTGTATAAGACTGTGAGGAAAGGATACCTCACTCCTGGAGTGCTTCCACGCAAAATAGAGGTATATTACATGAAAACAAACTTTATTATTAATGCATTAAAATATCTTTGACATCACACAAGAAAATAGCTTTCAATAACCTCTTGAATAACACTAATCGAAAAGACACAATAACCCTTAACTGCTATCTTTATTTCCACTTCAACAACAAAACCATCTAAGGTCATGATTCACTTTTAAATACCGTTAGCAGACGCAGGAATACTTGCTGTAGAGAGACCTTACACCCTGGGTGGAATTCTCCGCGAACTGGTGGGACGGACAACTCTGGCGTGAAGGAGTGGCGTGAAGCACTCTAGCATCGGACCGCCCCAAAGGTGCGGAATCTACTGCACCTCCGCACCTTCAGGGGTTAGGCCGGCATTGGAGTGGTTTGCACCCTGCCGGCGGACATGGAAGGAGCTTGGCGCCATGCCAACCGGCGCAGAAGGGCCTCCGCCGGCCGCATGCGCGGGAGCGCCAGCGTGTGCTCTGGCTGTATCAGAATCTCTGGCTGTATCCTCAGAAATCTTCTCAGCTCACATTCCAGCCAAAGACTAATACTGATAAACTCAACACCTGACTGCTTCAGCCCCTGTCTCCTCCCATTAACTACATCATCTCACGAGGCTGAACACAATGAGCTGGATTCTCCGTTTCTGAGACTGAGTGTTGACGCCGACACGTCACAACAGCAAAACTGAAAACTGGCACCGAACCTGGATCGATTCAGCAACTGTGGAGGTGCTAGCACCGGCACCACATAGAATACAATCGACTCCAATGAAAAAAGGGTTGGGTTTCGCTGGGTCCGTGATTGACTCTCAGGAGGCTGACAACTGCAGTCACATACTTAACTCCCCATGCACACCATCCCAGCCCACAAAATGGCACTGGTTGTGCTGGAGCGTGCCCATACAGCTAATGGATTGGCTGGGGCCAGAGGCACCTAGGGCGAATGCCTGGGTGGGGGGGGGGAGTGGGGGGGGGTGGGGGGGTGGGTGGGGGGGGGGGGGGGTGGCCCCTAGCCCTAAGTTCACAGTGGGCTGTCAGCGGCATGCACAGCTGCATGGCTGCCTTGCCAACTGTGGCAATAGTGTTCTGTGCCTGTCTATCCTGACCGCACGGCCCACCTCCTGGCCAGCCTCCGCTACTCCCCCTGACCCTGACAGAAGCCCCCTGGCCAGCAGCATGACTGCCAGCAAACTATGACAATGTTGGACACTTTCCATACCCCCTCTCTCTCCCTCAGCAGCCACAATGCTGGTGCCATGATTTTTAAAAGCACAAGTGAACCTTGCCATTGGGAATACGGTCCATTGGATATAAGTTTGACTGAGGTCAACTTTACTGAAATGCTGGCCTCCAGCCAACCCAGCACATAACTCATCAATTAAATACAGAGGGCAGGCTCTGCATACAATACTGGATTGATAGTGACATTAAAATCACCACAAATGTGTATCGAACCATCTTTCTTTACCACAGGTACTATGGGCGTGGCCCAATCATTTATATTAATGGGTTTGTGGACCCCCGTCTTGTCCAACTTCTCTAATTCTGCCCCGACCTTTGGCTTGCTGACATTGGCATAGGCTTCAAGCTTCTAGCTTAGCTTTTGTCCTTAATCTTTAGCTCAACTGAGATCCATTTCATGCTTCCTAACTCTCCATTAGAGACTATGGCATGTTTCTTAAAATCTTCAATGGACTTGCTTCGGACTCCAACATATGATCCATCTTGGCCCAGTTTTGCCTGAATCTTTCCAGCCAGGTTTTCTCCAGAGAACCCTCCTTCTGCAATGGCCTGCCTGACTAGCCCCAGTGAGCCTGCGCCATCCTTGACAGACTAGTGAAAATTCCCAGCAATGGGGCTGGGGGCAGGAACCGGGTTCCTCCCGCCATTTTTACAGTACCCCCAAGTCAGCCAGAGTCGGTGAAAATCCTGGCCATTGAGTGCAGATCAGTGAGTACATGTGCAATCCATCTAACCTGCACGTCCTTGGACTGTGGGAGGAAACCGGAAAACCCGGCGGAAACCCACGTAGACACGGGAGAACGTGCAGACTCCGCACAGGCAGTGACCCAGTGGGGAATCGAACCTGGGACCCTGGCGCTGTGACGCCACAGTGCTATCCACTTGTGCTGCCCATTCTCCCCGTGTCTACGTGGGTTTCACACCCACAGCCCAAAGATGTGCAGGGTAGGTGGATTGGCCATGCTAAATTTCCCCTTCGTTGGAAAAAAATCACAATCGGGTACTCTAAATTTATTTAAAAGAATAAATGAACTGACCGAAATTCTATTAGTAAGCCATAGTACAGGAATATAATTTAGAGACAAAGAAATGAAAGCAGATTAATAAAATGAAAATCATGGAAATTAAGATGCAATTTCTTGCAGAGGCCTTCTGTGAAAGACAATATTTAATTGCACATTAGTGTACTATCAATCCCGCACAATCGTCCAGTTTTCATTAAGTCCTTTATTTGCTCAGGAACAATAGGGTCTTGCTACTTGCATAATTTAAAGGATGACGGCGATACACAAAACCTGTTTATAGTCCCATTGTACTACAACAACTGTAGGATCTATACCGCAAAGTTAATAACGTAAAGTTAATATTCCTAAACAATAAACAAAATACAATCAGACTATACCCTATGGTGCCTGAAAGTATTAACAAAGTAACACCTCTAACATCTGAATACTAATTTCAATTTGCATTTTAACAACCTGCTGTCTACTCATTTTTTAATTGCACCCCTGACATTAATATGTCTATTTTTTTTACTCTTAATCAACATTTTGTAGTTAGGTGTGCGAGTTGTACTTCTCCTAGGTACCGGGAAAAGAAATGATCAGTGTAAGCTAATTCACAATCTCCATAATAAGGAACCATTCATATCTTGCAAATATCCCTGCCTAGCAGATAAGTTAACATGTAGCTCATATGTTTCCTGTGCTTGAATTTTAAAATCCTGTGAGCATCAGTTTGGGGGCAGATAACGTACTCATTTTATCCCATTATGGAACTTCTACTAAGTGGTGAGAAAAATCTTTAATTTTTCCAGGAAATTAAAAAAAATAAAATGCATTTTGTGTCTGGAATTGGCCAATGCATCAGGAATTCCATGTGCATGCCCAGAACTGAATCAGCTGAACATTGATAAATGCACAATTAATTTTTGAGAAATTATGTTCTTGGCTCAAGATTTCCACATAATGAGAGTGAATGGGAATGCATCACAGTCCAGCTCATTAATTTCCAAATTGTAGTGCACTTGGTTCAGGATGTCTCTGCGCTGGGAGGGATTGGGAATATATCACTGCCAAACTAAATGTGGTGCAGTGGACCCCAGGAAAATGAATACTTTCCCAAGACAAGCAGTCTAATGAATCAAACCACATTCCCTATTCACTCTACTGTCCGTAACTCCGAATATAATGTAATAATAATCCACAGGTCATTAAATACAGTAACTGACATCAAATGCCAAATAAGGACTGGTAGTCACAGGCAATGTATCATGTGTATCATGCACAGCTAAATTTTTTACCTGTTCATTTTCATTCTTTTAAAAAAAATTTAGAGTACCCAATTATTTTTTCCAATTAAGGGGCAATTTAGTGTGGCCAATCCACCTATCCTGCACATCTTTTGGGTTGTGGGGGTGAAACCCACGCAGACACGGGGAGAATGTGCAAACTCCACACGGACAGTGACCCAGAGCCGGGATTCGAACCCGGGTCCTCAGCGCCGTAGGCAGCAATGCTAACCACTGTGCCACCGTGCTGCCCCTTCATTTTCATTCTTAACTTCCTTTTAAAATATCTCAATGTTTACATGAGAGTTGGTCGAAATGTAGTGGTATTCTGTCAATAGATAAACAGTTAAAACTAACGAAAACCTGCAAATGATCTAGGAATACATTTTATTTTTAAATAAGATATATAAATTGATGTGGCAGAGAGGGCCATATGTCTGGACTGCAATGTGTGGGACTTTGTGATCGGAGATACTGCCCCAAATGAATATCATAGAGTAGATGTTGTTGCTCATTTTGATCCCAACAGCGTCGCCAATACTGTTGCTGATATTAATGATAATGTTGGTGAACCACAAGCCTTCCCTTATATCGATCAAATGACCACACAACCAGTTAGTTAGTTCAAAAGATGGTTTATTTACATATACAAGAGTTACCTTGACATGCAAACACAGTATCTACTATGAGTTAAACTACACCTATCAGATACAATAACCTATACTTAATTTCAGGGAGACAGGCACTGTGCAAATGGATAAGGCCTTTGTCTGGATTTCACTTGGCTAGTTCGAAGAAAGTGGCTCTGTCTCTGCTGGGCTCATTCGTCAGGTAGCGATCGTTGGTCTTGAACTTGGCTGGCTGTTCCTGCTACAGTTGGCTGGCACAGGCCAGATCCAAAAGAGACAGAACACATGGCTGTGCTCTCTTTTATCCCTCTGGGATTTTGCGCTCTTTGGGGTAGTCCTTAACCTTGGACCCAATAGTTCGACAGGCCTCTGATCACTGCCTTCGATTTCGGCCAATAAAGGTGCGAGTGCCTTGGTGGCTGTGCGGGTCCTTAGCTATCATTGACCTTGGCAGTTGTGCTTTCTGAGTAAAGGGAGTGGCACTGATCTATCTGCGGCTGTACCGGTTTCATGACTGGAGTTCTATTGTCTTGGGAAATCGGGCCGTATAAATGCAAACGAGCGGGGGTTTCGATCAGGTTCAGTTCCCTGCGTTTCAGATACACATAAGCTCTGTATCTGTCTGAGTCCTGGGCTGGCCATAATTCCCATGGTCCTTTGCATGTGGCCATCTTAGATGGCTACAATATCTCGCCTTGGAATCTCTCCAATTCCAAGTCACCGAGCAAGAGTACGACAAGGAGATACTCTGACACATAAGGGATGGGGAACAAGTATCTGGACCTCAGCCACACCTCATTGAGAAGTGTGGGACCGTAACAGGTTTGATGGAACTTCCTAGGTTAAATCGAGAACAAGTGTAAGGATACACTTGTGATAGTGGCCTCGCCAGCTTTAAAAGTCGACCAAATCTTACCAGCATCCTTTGCGAGGTCAAGAGACATTTCAAAGTAAAGCAACCTTCTAAAAGCTGTGAGCTTCTTTTTCACTAATAAATGAGAACCACTGGACTGAGACGGCAAACAACATGTTTGAGGCCATGGTATGCCTCTAGCTGTGAGGCCCACTGTTACAAAAGGAGAGCTAAACACAACAGACAACCACACTTCAAAGCTGCATTCAGTCTTTCAGTTAAACTGCGTCTAATTAAGAGATGTTTTCTGGAATGCAAACGTTAATTAGTGCGTAGGCCTTAGTGAATCACTTATGTTGCAACAGCTTGACAAGAAATGAGAATGGCTAGATTGGATAACCATTACGAACAGCCCTAATCAAAAATAATTGATATCACGCCAGTATAAACAAGGAAGTCCGGAAAGCTGGTTTGAAAGTACAGGAGGTTATAAGGGAATCATAAAACTGATTATGAAGGTGGGACAGGCTGAGAAAGGAAATAATCTGATTGATAATTGCTCCATAAACGCCTAGAAAACAGATTATGTCGGGGGGGGGGGGGGGGGGGGATTTCAGCTCACGGTTTAAACAAACAACTCAACACCCAACTGGATTTGGTGTATTAAGGGGGAGCTTTTTTTGTCACAATGAGGCTTTGCCAATGTGACAATTCAGACCCATCCTGAAAATGTTTTGCGAGAAGAGCACTGTTATTGCATTCGGAAGGAAGTTACTTGGCCAGCCCGTGGTGACCTACAATCAATAAGTGCGGTTCCCCTGATGGTTGTTGCAAGAACGATCATCCCTTGCACCATTCTTGGTGTTTTGCTTGCATAAAATAATTATATTTTGATTGTTTGTTAGCAATGGGTTTGAATCTGTCTTGAAGGTATAGAAAAACCCAATTGATTGAACGTGTGTGAGCTATGGAATTTCCTGTAAATCTGAAGTAAAAACCATAAACCTGTGGACTCTAGTTGAGGGATCTTACACAGGAACCATGGGAACTAATCCCATTGGACAGGTGGAATATACTTGCTACTCATGAGGGGAAGGAAAAAGGCAGTCAGAAGGACAGTCGGAGCACTCCACACAGCACAATAGAGCAAGACACTGTCTAAAGGTATGGAGCGGGGAAGTTTAATGTAGTAGTTGTCGGGAATTTAGTAATTAATAAGAACGATAGCATCCTTTCTATAGTATAAGGGGTTAATTCTAACTGTGTAATACACTAATGAGACATAGTGAAGATTGTTATTATTATTTAACCCGGATCTGGGTGCGACGGTTAACTAGCGGGAAAGGCCAATATTGAGGGCGCGAATCGGTTTGCTAGCCAACCGGCCACCTCCAAAAGATGAGTTCCCGATCACACCCAATCATTGACCCCAATTTGCATCAAATTCCATCTCATTAGCGAGATTGAAGTCGAACGTAACGGCCTCCTGAGAAATCCCACGGGTGTTGTTTAGTCCTCCTTTTAAAAAACGTGACGCTGTCGCAATGGCTGCTGAGGGGAACTGGGGAGGTGAGTAGTCATTTCCATTTTCTAGCATGCAGATCAAGGACACTCAATGACTGGGGAGGGGAGTGGTTTGGGCTTGGTTGAAGGGCTGAAGCGTTCCACACCAGGGGTCGCTCCTGAGCGGGGGGTGGGGAGGGAGGGTGGGAGGGGGCTGAGGGGCTTTTTGCCTGTGAGGCCGTCAAGCCATCTTTAAATATTGTGAATGCCCATGCCAGGGGCTTCTACAGCTGCTGCCCGTCTGTCCTACCAAACACTTCCAGGACAGAACCCTGTTCTTGGTTTTACGCTGAAGGTGACTTTAACTCCCTTTGACTGTGAGCAGCCTCTAGCTTCAGAGCTAAAGACTATTGCTGATAAGAAATGGGCCTTATTAGCTGTGAGAGCACTTCACTCCTGCTGTTAGCTGCAAATGCCTGGAGGCTGCTGTTGCTGTTTCCTTTCTTTTCTGTGGCTGGAAAGAAGGACAGATACCTAGATCCTGGAACACTGGGCTCAGAGGAACGTATGAGTCCAGAAGGCAATCCGGTTTGAAGCAAGAAGACACTGCAGGACCTGGTGCGTGGCATTGATCTGAATGGGCTACCTGATGACATAATTGAAGAAATACTTTAGCTGATTGCTGATGCTTTTATTGCTGATGTGGCGAGTGCTGCTTGTAACTGGCACATCACTAGGGGTTAAACATGCTGGAGGTCAAGGATGTTCAAATCCACCTTGAGCTCCAATGGACTACATGGACGCCAAGATTTTGTTCCGGTGAGATTGGGCCATGTGGGAGGGCCTGCTGTGGCTGCTGGGCGGAGAATAGCATTGGTACATGGAACAAGTAACACATTGATGGACAGGTCATTTCTATGACAACGTTCTGGATATGATAACACATTCCTAGGCTTATCCTCTGTTTCTGTTGAGGAACCTGTGAGGGGTTGATGTCGTGTGGTTTTTTTTGTAAAAATTAGCTGATGTAGCTTTCTTTTGGCACCGATATGGAAAGGTGACGTTCCCTTGTTGTTTAATGGTTAGTGTAAAATGTGAAATGTTACGTAGTTGATTTTCAAATCTTTATTACTGTTGCCCGTTTAATAAACAAAATATCCTCAAGTGAATTCTCGTGGGTACACGTGCCATGTCTCAGACAATGATTATTGCACTGTGATTCAATCAAACTTTGAAGCATGCAGAGTTTCCTGACCTCTAGAAGCATCAGCACCATAGAGGCAGCAGCCAACATTCAAACACTCGAGAGCGAGGATTCAGCACTGGGGATATCCTCACAACAAAAAGGCAAGTGTGTGGATCAGGGGAGTGCACCTGAGCACGGTCTCCCTAATGTTCCCGGCAAGAGTCTGGGGTCCAGGGACTCCTGCTGTGGTCAGGAGTCAGTGTGCAGAGTGAGGTTTTCCAGCAGAACAGGCTCGATGGATGGATGGACGAGAAGTGAGGACACACAAGGGTGGAGGAGGCTTGGGGAATTTGAAGATCCTGGAGTAGAAGCCACAACTGATTGTCTGTCTGTCTGTCTCCTTCTCCAATTCCTTACAGATCCTAAAATGGATGTAGTGCTGGTCCCACAGAGGATGCCCTTGTGATGTGCTGGCAGCCCAGGTGGTCAGGCATCGGAGAAGGCAGCAGCATCGACGCAGATTAGTGAAGGCATCCAATGTGCAGTGGGATGTTCCACACCTTGAAGACCCGGCCACCCATCAGCCCAAGGAGGAACTCAGAGGGGGACGGCACCGATGGCCCAAGGTGTACAGACGTAGTTGGATTTTCGAGGAGATAACCGACAGTATGTGCCGCAGGAGACTCCGACTCAACAAGGTGACATTGCAGGACCTCGTGGTCTTGGCACCCCGCGGAGGAGGAGGACACCCACTCCTGGTGTTCATGAAAGTCACCACATCCCTGAATGTCTCTTCCACCGGTTCATTCCAGGACTTGAGTGGGGTCTTGTGCGGCATTTCACAAGCTACAGCCCACAAGTGCAACTGTGAGGTCATGGATGCCATGTATGCCCGGGCAGCTGATTATATCAACTTTGAGTTGGACCAAGCCCACCAAGATGACTGGGTTGCAGGATTCGCCATCCTCGCCAGGATGCCCCAGGTGTTGGGGGTAATTGATGGCAAGCATGTTGCCTTGCATATAATGTGGTATCAGGGATGGTCTTCATTAACAGGAAGGGGGTCCAATACCTGAATGTTCAACTCATGTGCAACCACCACCTCCGGATCTGTGCATGCTTCGCAGGTAGCGTGCATAGCAGCGATGTCCTGGGACACTCGGATATCCACAGTGTCTTCGGGGACCACTCCTGTATGATGGGTTAGCTCTTGGGGAATTGGGGAATTGGGGCTGAGGTGCTGACTGATGACGCCAGTGCTGTGGCCGGAGACGGAGGTAGGGACCCGTTACAACAAGGTCCAAGTGCTGTCATTAAGCTGTGCATCAGACTGCTCAAAATGCAGTGCTGGTGCCTGGACTGAGCTGGTGGTGCGCTACAGTACACGCCCAGAGGGTCTCCTGCTTTCTGGTGTTGGCTCTGCCCCCTCATAACCTGGCTACAGGGCAATAGGTCGGAGGAGAAGGAAGAGGGATACGCAGCCCTTCTGAGGAGGAAGAGGAGGAGCAAGACCAGGAGGGGATGGTGGACAAGCCTGGGAAGGAACCGCAGGAAGAGCCAAAGGGTGGAGAATAGATGCCGGCAAGGGTCTGGCATGCCCAGAAGACCTGGGCGGCCCTCATCCATGCACGCTTCTCAGAGGACAAGGCTTTTTCCATTAGCTCACCCCTTCCTCCCCTTCCATTCCCCTCCTTTCCCCCCCCCCCCATTCCCCTTCTTCCATCCAATTCCCTGCCCCAGAATTCCCTGACCCTTTCCCCCCACCTCGCTCAGAGACTCCTGCTTCACCCTCCAAGCGTGTGAGGTAAGCTCTGGTGCTCCTCAGTTTATGTCAAAGTCTGACTCCAGTCTTTCTGCTGACAGCCATGCTCTGATTGCAGTCTGCATTGGGGATGTTTGATCTTGGGCCATTGGGCGTGGATGGCAGGGTGGGGGTGGTCGGAGGGCAACAGGATTGGGGGTTCAGGCAGGCCCGCTGTAAAGACTAACATGACAGAGGCTTCACATGTATCAGATGTAATGTGTTTTAATTGTGGACTTTTGGCATTTCCATCCCCCCTAGGTACAGATTTTGACATCTGACCCCCCTCCCCTCAGTGCCCATTCAGTAATCCTCACTCCTCTTGATCTTTCATGGTTTCATGCTATGTCTAAGTTGTCCCCAGGAGGTACATCAGAGGTGGAGGCAGCCTGCTGCTTCCAGCAGCCTTTGGTGCTGTTGGCACACGTCCTCTGGAGAGCCTGGGGTCGGAGGGCCTGGGTTACCAGTGTCATTGGCATCGTCACGCCACCCTGTTCTGCCCGTTACCCTTGAAATGCATCGGTGTCGGGAGGTGAGAATGAACAGGAGACCGCTCACATCTCCTTGGTGGCAGACCCCAGGTTGGCCTCCAGTGATTCCTCCTCCCTGACGGCACCCATTGCTTTGGCACTCGTCCAGTCTGCTCGGCACTTGCTGGAATGTCACTGGCATCAGCTCTGGGATAACCTTGGCCAGAGGCTCAGCATCTGACTGAGATTCAGCTGTGGTGCTCAGCAGATCGAGCCCCAGAAGTCTGTCCTCTGGGCCTGTCGCCCACCGAAATGTCTGTCTCCACGCTGGTGGGAGGTGGGGCTGACAGCTGTGATGCCTCATTAGTGGTCTCCTCAGGGCTCCCATTCCTCCAGCTCCCATGGGCTGTGGATTAAACAAGTCACCCACCTTAAACAGCCAGCCATCCAGACATTATTCCCTGTTCATCTGGACCCATAACCACTGGATTTTCCCTTCCAGACAGCTGATGTCCTGAGTTTGTACTTTGCAGCCTGAGGGTGGTGGTTTATTCTGACTGATACCCTCACTGATTAAAAATCAGTCAATTAAGTTGCATTGAATTTAATGTTTTTCTTACCTCAGCAGACCCTGCAAATATTCTGTGATAGCACAATGAAACCAAGAGTTTTATACTTTGTCTGCAGGATTGAGAGTCCAACGTCTTGGATACCTGCCACCAATGTGAGGATTATTTCACACCAGATTGAAAGAATAGCGGAGAGGGAATTGTTGCGATCCATGTTAGAACCAATAATACAATGAAGAGTAGATGAAAGCTCCTGTTCAGAGAGTACCAGAAGCTAAATTCTTAAAAAGACAGAAACACTATAGGGAGGGGTTCTCCAGTCCCCCAGCTGTTTCTCAGCGGTGCGCCGTTGGCTGGCGAGGGATTTCTCTACTCCCGATGATTGTCCCATTGAAACCACCCCACACTGCAGGGCATGGAAAAGGTCGTATAGATAATAATTCGAAAAGAAATGAATAGGAAGATTACCATCAGTCAGAAATTGTACACCAGGCACCACAGATAAAGGGAAAACTAAAAGATATAAATAAGTTAAATTTGCAGTTGGCAATACGAAATTTGTGAGAAGAACAACACTAGAATAGGTTTTAGGCCCAAATACGCATTCTTTATAGAACGCGGGGTGTATAAGAATCAAAATTAATGATCTGCAGGCACAAATTGAACTTGGTGGGTGGATTTGTATTTGTTAAGGAAAAGTGGTTGAATGTTTGGAACTTGGCACAAATATACTTGTTTATGCAGCATAAAGGGAGGATAGGGTAGCTGAGTATCTATTCAATGTACAAGTCGACTCATCTGTAACCTCCCCTCCCTGCCGCCCTCCTTTTCAACCACAACATACTTGTATTAGCAGTTGACTTCAAATTTTAACATCAAAAATGCATGGCCATACTTTTCCCCTCACCAGGCAGGTAGGCATGTGGCTGACACGTTCAAAGGTGAAATTAATGATGTAGGGAGGGCAACCTGGCGCCATCTCATGACCATTTGGTTGCCAGGCTTGTGGGTAAGTCGTAACTCCACCTGCCGACAGGTAAAGGGCCAATTAAGGCGGTTAACGAGTAATTGACTGCAATTTCCAATGGCCTGTGTGATTATATGCTCTGCACATGGACCATTCATCCAGGCAACCTTCACGTTTTACACAAATGCTATATTTGGGGTGGGATAAGAATCTCTTGGCAAACTGAATAGCTAGGAATTTTGATGTGAGTTAGTTGGATTTCGTTTTCAGGGAGTTTCTGGTGTTTTATTTTGGTGTTCTGGAGAACTCTCTGATTTTTCAGCATTTGGACAAGCTTTCTGCCAAGAGGCCCTTTTGGTGTCGATACCTATGCAACCATCTGTACAAAAATATTAAAGCATGCCGCTGTGCAGAGAGACTTGGGTGTGCTAGTGCATGAGTCACAGAAGGTTGGTTTACAGGTGCAACAGGTGATTAAGAAGGCAAATGGAATTTTGTCCTTCATTGCTAGAGGGATGGAGTTTAAGACTAGGGAGGTTATGTTGCAATTGTATAAGGTGTTAGTGAGGCCACACCTGGAGTATTGTGTTCAGTTTTGGTCTCCTTACTTGAGAAAGGACGTACTGGCACTGGAGGGTGTGCAGAGGAGATTCACTAGGTTACTCCCAGAGCTGAAGGGGTTGGATTATGAGGAGCGGTTGAGTAGACTGGAACTGTACTCGTTGGAATTTAGAAGGATGAGGGGGGATCTTATAGAAACATTTAAAATTATGAAGGGAATAGATAGGATAGATGCGGGCAGGTTGTTTCCACTGGCGGGTGACAGCAGAACATGGGGACATAGCCTCAAAATAAGGGGATGTAGATTTAGGACTGAGTTTAGGAGGAACTTCGTCACCCAAAGGGTTGTGAATCTATGGAATTCCTTGCCCAGTGAAGCAGTTGAGGCTCCTTCATTACATGTTTTTAAGGTAAAGATAGATAGTTTTTTGAAGAATAAAGGGATTAAGGGTTATGGTGTTCGGGCTGGAAAGTGGAGCTGAGTCCACAAAAGATCAGCCATGATCTAATTGCATGGCGGAGCAGGCTCGAGGGGCCAAATGGCCTACTCCTGCTCCTAGTTCTTATGTTCTTATGTTCTTATAAACGTTCGGTGCCCTTTCACCTGCCTACTCCGCCCCCCCTCCCCGAGTAAGATCACTGAGCCTTTATCAGAAATGCAGTCAAGGTGCATACACTGTGCCACGCATTCAATGAACCCTGCCACCTGCTCCCATGCTCTTTTGGCCATTGCCTTTGTATTTTTGAACTAGAGCATGATAAAAGGACATACCTTCTGCGATGTCCTTCCTGCAGCTAAATTTCAGCGCTTTCATCCTCAAAGGCCGGTGCCCAACTTCCTGCAGATGTTGTCGGTTGAACTGGGCACAAGCCTGCAATAGTGGCAAAAATATTCCTCTGTTGTAAAATAAGTTACAAGAGAGCAATTCCAGAGTTTCCTTCGGCAGAAAGGATCACAGAAAGTGTGGCACAGGTCGTCAGGATGTGAAGTCATCAACTTAATACAACAAATGTCATTGAGGCCTGCGACACAGTGACCATATTCTGGAGCTCTTGGGTAGGTACTCTGTGCCATGTTCCCACGAGACTCAGCAAATGGAATTTAAGCCCGGAAAGTGCGAGATGCTGCATTTTTGGAGGAGTAACAAAGCAAGGGAAGACACAATGAACGGCAGGATGTGAGGAAGTGCTGAGGGACATTGGGGTGAATATCTAAAGATCCCTGTAGGCAGCCGGACAGGTAGATAAAGTGGTTAAGATTTATGGGATAATTGCCTTTATTGGCCGAGGCATAGAATATAAGAGCAAGAAGGTTATGGTGGAGCTGTGTCAAAGCTCATTCGGCCACAGCTGGAGAACTGTGAGTAGTTCTAGTCACCACACTGGAGGAAGGTTGTGATTGTACTCGGGAGGGTGCAGAGGAGATTCACCAGAATGTAACCTGGGCTGGAGCGTTTCAACTATGGAGAGAGGCTGGTTAGGTTTGGATTGTTTTCCATATAGCAGAGAAGGCTGAGGGGGACCTCAATAAATTGCACAAAATTATGGGAGATATCGATAAGGTAGATAGAACAAAACTTTTTCCCCTTAATAGAGGGGTCAATAACCAGGGGCATAGATTTAAGATAAGGAGCCAGAGATTTAGAGTGACTTTGAGTAATAGCTTTTTCACCTAGAGGGTGGTTGGAATATGGAATTGACTGCCTGAAGAAGGAGGTAGAAGCGGGAACCCTCACAACATTTAAGAAGCATGAATGAGCACTTAAAATGCAATAACATACAAGGTTAAGGACCAAATGTTGGAAAATGGGATCAGAATAGATAGGTGTTTGATAGCCCTATGTTGGGCTTTCTAATCAGGAAAAAAAAAGTAAAAGTGAGTTATTTTGGAAGTTATATTTAGTTTGTTTTGTTGCTGCCCTGACTACACAGAATGATTCAACAGATTTGAAAATCATGACAGGCCGAGAACACAAAGTGATCGCTGAAAATTTCACGGGGTCAGTGGGAGTTTTGCTCTGTCATCATCTGGCAGTAATCTCATCGGGTGAAATAATCATTGAAGGGTAATTGAAGATAATTGGGGGGAGGAGTAATCAAACAAAAAGAAATAAAGGTAGGGAAAGAAGAGCTGGACGGTTGATCACCTTCATCCCCTGGACTCTCATCTGTTGGAGCTGCTTGATTAATCCTGGGATGTTGTCGGTGAAAATTGTCCCCAGTGGGACTGCAGTCGTTACTCTGTCCCAGATTAGGTTATATGAGGTAAGTGCAGTGCAAGGTCAACTTCCATGCATAAAATTGACATTTTGCTTCACAGCGCCACGGTCCTAGGTTCGATTCCCGGCTTGGGTCATTGTCTGTGCGAAGTCTGCACAGTCTCCCCGAGTTTGCGTGGGTTTCTTCTGGGTGCTCCGGTTTCCTCCCACAAGTCTCGAAAGACATGCTTGTTAGGTGAATTGGACATTCTGAATTCTCCCTCAGTGTACCCGAACAGGCACCATAATGTGGCGATTAGGGGATTTTCACAGTAACGTCATTGCAGTGTTAATGTGAGCCTACGTGTGACACTAATGAAGATTATAGATTATAAAACTATGGGCAGGATTATCTGGCTGCGTCCGCCTGGCGACCGGAGTAAACCACCGAGATCAATGGACTTCTCCGTTGTCCGCGTCTCGCCCGTGGCGTTCTTGTGGCTGGCGAATGAATCCATGCGTCAAGGGAAATTTGTAAACACTACTTCAACCTGCACTGACGAATACTCTCAACTTGTCCCAATAATGGCAGCGTCCCATCACATTGTTTACATGGTGGCAGCAAATGGGGACTTCATTTTTTAAAATTCCTTCACAGGATGTATGTGTCGCTGGGTAGGCCAGCATCTAACGCCCACCCCTAATTGCCCTTGAGAAGGTGGTGGTGAGCTGCCTTCTTGAACCGCTGCAGTCCATATTGTGTTGATACACCCACAGTGAGGAAGGGATGCAATCACATAAGCAGTGGTTAGCTTTACAGTTTAAATAAACAGAGAAGCAGGGTCAGTTGAATAATTTCACTGTTGCCAGACTGCAATTATAATTACTGCTATTACACATTTAGCTTATTTTGCTCCCTTGGGCACGAGCCAATTATCAAGGGCGAGCTGAAAAATGTAAACATTACATTCTGAAACAGAGTTAATTATTTTAATTCCAATTAGGCATGATAACTTCAAGTTTAATTTACAGTGCATTATCATTTATAGTTGAAGCACACAAAGCAACTCCGAAATGAAACCATAAACATAACGAGTTCAGAAATCTACAACTTCTGCTTAGAGCTTTCCCTTAAAGGGACCACTCACTGTTATTTTTCTTTCTCCTTTTCTCATTTCTTGGAAGAAAATGCAGGCAACGGTGATGATTGATGTCAATCAATATGATGTTGTGTGGGTGGATTGGGTTGCTGTCACGCATATTTGCAACGGAAGGCTGTTACGCAGAAGAAAGCACAGCACGTGAAATTCTGAAAGTTCCCGAGTAGCGTTTGGAGACATTTGCAAAGGTTTCCCTCCCCTGGTAAGTCTGGAGATGCCGCATCGTCAAGATCAGGCGTTCCCAAGCTGTGGGTCACAACCCCACAAGGATGAGCAATTGGGGTGGTACGCTCTGAGGCAGCAGGGGGTGTGGAGACTCAGATTGCACAGCCCGACAAGTTGTTACAAGGCCCCTTTAAATTTGTGCTATTTAATTTTTGCCTGTGGGCCAGACCTGATAACAGAGCCTGACCAATTATAAGTGGTTTGCATTGTTTTTTTCTGCCTGTATCCCTGATGCTTTAACCCCCATTCTGCTCAACAAACAACTCTCCCTTCCTGCTCTACCCCCCCCCCCCCCCCCACCCCACCCCCAACGCCCAACAATTTTCATTCTGGGGTCACATCAAGTGTGAAGCGTTAGCATGGGGTCACTGTTGAAAAATGTTAGGGAAGCATTGGTCTGGATTATTTCATGAGCTATGATCCTTACAGTGCAGAAGGAGGCTGTTTGATCCATCGAGTCTGCATTGACCCTCTGAAACAGCATCCCACCGAGGACCACCCCCCCACACTAAGGGGCAATTTGACATGACCAATCCACCTAACCTGCACATCTTTGGACTGTGGGAGGAAACCAGAGCACCCGGAGGAAACCCGCGCAGACACGGGGAGATCGTGCAAACTCCACACAGTCCTCCGAGGTCAGAATCAAACCCGGGTCCGTGGTGCTGTGAGGCAGCAGTGCTAGCCACTGTGTCTTCTTTGATACGAGTGGTTTGCTAGACTATTTCGATGATAGAGCCAACCATATTGCTATGGGTCTGGAGTCACCCATAGGCCAGACTGAGTAAGGACAGCACAATTCCTTCCCTGAAGGACATTAGTGAACCTGATGGGTTTTTAGACAATTCAATCATTTTACGTTCACCATTAGCCATTCTCGTTTTATATTGCAGAGTGATTTGATTAAATTTAAATTCCCAACTGTCACGGTGGCATTTGAACACCTATCTAGATCATTAGTCCAGGCCGCTGAATTGCTAGCCAAGTAACATATCCATTATGCTACGGCAGCTCCTATCTCTCACACCTACCACTCAATCAATGAAAGCAAAAATGATCTTAACTGTTTTTGGGACGCAGCGAAATGCCCAAGATAATATCGGGAAAGGATGGCAAATAGCTACTCAGCAGACTTGCTGTACAGTTAGGCAACATATTGTGATAAAAACGTAGATGAAATGTCTAAAAGCAGGCACTACTGTTCAAAATTTGTCTGACTCACAAATAGTGCCTTTGCAGCATCTCAACTTGAGATGCTTGTTCCATCAGAATCTTTGCAAACAGCCGGTAAAATCCAACAATGAACTGGTACTTCCACACACACACACACACACACACACACATATATATATATATATTCCCTTGATTATAAGCTTGACCGGGATTCTCCCTTACCCAGCGGGGCGCGGCAGGATGGAGTGGCGTGAACCACTCCGGCGTCGGGCCGCCCCAAAGGTGTGGAAGTCTCCGCACCTTTAGGGCAAAACCCTAATATTGAGGGGCTAGGCCTGCGCTGGAGTGGTTGGCGCTCCGCCGGCTGGCGTGGACGGCCTTTGGCGCCATGCCAGCTGGGGCCGAAGGGACTTCGCCAGCCGGCGGAAGTCCACACATACGCCGGAGCATCAGCGGCTGCTGACGTCATCCCCGCGCATGCGCAGGGGAGGGGGTTACTTCCACCTCCGCCATGGTGAAGACTATGGCGAAGGCGGAAGGAAAAGAGTGCCCCCACGGCACAGGCCCGCCCGCCGATCGGTGGGCCCTGATCGCGGGCCAGGCCACCGTGGGGGCATCCCCCGGGGCCAGATCGCCCCGCGCCCCCCCCAGGACCCCGGAGCCCGCCTGCGCCGCCTGCTCCCGCCGGTAAGGTAGGTGGTTTGATCCATGCCTGCGGGAGAAGCATGACAGCGGCGTGAATTCGGCCCATCGCGGGCCGGAGAATCGCCGGGCCGGGGGGGGGGGGGGCCCGCCGACCGGCGGGGAGCGATTCCCACCCCCGCCAAATCTCCGATGCCAGAGAATTCGGGACATGGCGGGGGCAGGATTGACGCCGGCCCCCAGCGATTCTCCGACCCGGCGGGGGGTCGGAGAATCCCGCCCCTTAACTGAAGACAGTCAGTTTTCGTAGAGCAGGCAGGATTTTCAAAACAAAAATTATCTTGAAAAAACTTTTGAGGAGTCAGTCACCATCAGTAAAGAGCCCATGGTACGGCAACAGAGTGTGCTTGAAGTTAATCAACATCAGAGAAATGCACCAGGCATTGCGTTTATTTTTTATAAATGTGATAGTTTTCTTTATAAAGATGCAATTAGTAAATATATTTCTTAAAAGAATTCAAGTTTTCAGTTTAATATATAAATAGAATGTTTACTATCGCTGAATCGTGATTAATTAAAGCCTTGTTAAATTTAGACTCTCGCTTGGCATTTGAAAGATGAATAAAAAATCATGGGCAGGATTTTCTGAAAAAATGTCAAAGTGTCCTTTTTGGTGCGAAAATCAGTGCAATTCTGGTTGGCTCCAACAGCGAGATCCAGATAGCAATCTTTGAAAATAATCATTTTCCTCATGTGAAAAATGCCGCACCCCGAGGCATGAAGCCTCTAATTTATGCACCCCGGGGGTCATCTGAGCCTTGCAATCATGGAATCATAGAATCACAGTGTAGAAGGAAGCCATTTAGCCCATCGGGTCTGCCCTGGGAAAGAGAACCTCACTCAAACACACAGCTCCACCATATCCTCGTAACCCAGTAACCCCACCTAACCTGATGTTTGGACACGAAGGGCAATTTTACACGGCCAATCCACCTAACCTGCACATCTTTGGACTGTGGGGGGAGACACTGGAGCACCCGGAGGAAACCCACGCCAACACGGGGAGAATGTGCAGACTCTGCACAAGTGAGTCTGGAACCGAACCTGGGACCATGGAGCTGTGAAGCAACAGTTCTAACCACTGTGTTATTGTGCCGCCCACTTCGAGGGGACGCTGCATTCAAATGGCTCCACACCACTGACTCTCATTCCTGCTAGGAGGATAGCTGCTCACAGGCCAGCTCCACGATTCTCAGAGGGGCCCCTGACAAGACTGTTGGATATGGTGGAGGAGTGGAGGAGAACTATCTGCCCATATGTTGGCCCAGAGAAACATGGCAGTGGCAGCAGAGGTTAGTGCCAGCAGTATGATCAGGGAGACGGGGGTTCAATGTTGAAAAAACATAAATAACCTATTACGAGCTGGAAGGGTGATTTATTCTGTCTCCCCTTGGCATTCGATCATTTCGCCACCCCCCGGATTGTTGTCTCGCTGCCACCTCACACGTTCTCAGAAGCCGACCTCCCAGCGTTACCCTCAGACCTCCCACCACTTCTCATCCAAACCCCTTTCTGCCACGGCAGGGTGCCTACAAATGCCAGTTGTCCTCAATCTCCAACTCGTGAATGTAATCTGCTAAATGTGAGATCACTCAGCTCCATCTATAATATGCCGGCTTACAACAATTAGCATGCATGCAGTCCTGTGTTGTAGCTTCACAGCGGCTCTGAGAAAGTCACCATGCAGGAACCCTTGTACTTGAATATCTGAGTGCAGCCAGATGCTTGGATAGAAAAGAAAAAACTGTGAAGCATGCCACAGAACTCTGTCATAATGGAGAATTTTTTAAAAAAACTTTGAAAAAAAAGAGTTTAGGCCCCAGTTATGCAACTGAGGAATTTCCTAAAAGTTAAAGGGGTGTGAAATGGAATATAAACTAGCAAGTACAAATGGATATAAGTAAGCATACTGCAACAGTGAAACCACAGAACCTGTTGAAACTTCAAGGGGTGTGAAATGGTTCTCCAAGAGACAAGCTGTGGAATGGCCCTTTCCTCTGAGAGAACATAAGAACATAAGAACTAGGAGCAGGAGTAGGCCATCTGGCCCCTCGAGCCTGCTCCGCCATTCAATTAGATCATGGCTGATCTTTTGTGGACTCAGCTCCACTTTCCGGCCCGAACACCATAACCCTTTATTCTTCAAAAAACTATCTATCTTTACCTTAAAAACATGTAATGAAGGAGCCTCAACTGCTTCACTGGGCAAGGAATTCCATAGATTCACAACCCTTTGGGTGAAGAAGTTCCTCCTAAACTCAGTCCTAAATCTACTTCCCCTTATTTTGAGGCTATGTCCCCTAGTTCTGCTTTCACCCGCCAGTGGAAACAACCTGCCCACATCTATCCTATCTGTTCCCTTCATAATTTTAAATGTTTCTATAAGATCCCCCCTCATCCTTCTAAATTCCAACGAGTACAGTCCCAGTCTACTCAACCTCTCCTCACAATCCAACCCCTTCAGATCTGGGATTAACCTAGTGAATCTCCTCTGCACACCCTCCAGTGCCAGTACGTCCTTTCTCAAGTAAGGAGACCAAAACTGAACACAATACTCCAGGTGTGGCCTCACTAACACCTTATACAATTGCAACATAACCTCCCTAGTCTTAAACTCCATCCCTCTAGCAATGAAGGACAAAATTCCATTTGCCTTCTTAATCACCTGTTGCACCTGTAAACCAACCTTCTGTGACTCATGCACTAGCACATCCAAGTCTCTCTGCACAGCGGCATGCTTTAATATTTTATCGTTTAAATAATAATCCCGTTTGCTGTTATTCCTACCAAAATGGATAACCTCACATTTGTCAACATTGTATTCCATCTGCCAGACCCTAGCCCATTCACTTAACCTATCCAAATCCCTCTGCAGACTTCCAGTATCCTCTGCACTTTTCGCTTTACCACTCATCTTAGTGTCATCTGCAAACTTGGACACATTGCCGCTGGTCCCCAACTCCAAATCATCTATGTAAATTGTGAACAATTGTGGGCCCAACACGGATCCCTGAGGGACACCACTAGCTACTGATTGCCAACCAGAGAAACACCCATTTATCCACATCCATTGGCTCCCCATTATCTACTGCACTGGTAATGTCCTCAAAAAATTCCACTAAATTAGTTAGGCATGACCATCCCTTTATGAACCCATGCTGCATCTGCCCAATGGGACAATTTCTATCCAGATGCCTCGCTATTTCTTCCTTGATGATAGATTCCAGCATCTTCCCTACTACCGAAGTTAAGCTCACTGGCCTTTAATTTCCTGCTTTCTGCCTACCTCCTTTTTTAAACAGTGGTGTCACATTTGCTAATTTCCAATCCACCGGGACCACCCCAGAGTCTAGTGAATTTCGGTAAATTATCACTAGTGCATCTGCAATTTCCCTAGCCATCTCTTTTAGCACTCTGGGATGCATTCCATCAGGGCCAGGAGACTTGTCTACCTTTAGCCCCATTAGCTTGCCCATCACTCCCTCCTTAGTGATAACAATCCTCTCAAGGTCCTCACCTGTCATAGCCTCATTTCTATCAGTCGCTGGCATGTTATTTGTGTCTTCCACTGTGAAGACCGACACAATAAACCTGTTCGGTTCCTCAGCCATTTCCTCATCTCCCATTATTAAAACTCCCTTCTCATCCTCTAAAGGACCAATATTTACCTTAGCCACTCTTTTTTGTGTTATATATTTGTAAAGACTTTTACTGTCTGTTTTTATATTCTGAGCAAGTTTACTCTCATACTCTAGCTTTTTTTAGTAGCTTTCTGTTGCCATCTAAAGATTTCCAAGTCCTCTAATCTCCCAGCAATCTTTGCCACTTTATATGCTTTTTCCTTCAATTTGATACTCTCCCTTATTTCCTTAGATATCCACGGTCGATTTTCCCTCTTTCTTCCGTTCTTCCTTTTTGGTGGTATAAACCTTTGCTGAGCACTGTGAAAAATCGCTTGGAAGGTTTTCCACTGTTCCTCAACTGTTCCACCATAAAGTCTTAGCTCCCAGTCTACCTTAGCTAGTTCTTCTCTCATCCCCTTGTAATCTCCTTTGTTTAAACACAAAACACTAGTATTTGATTTTACTTTCTCACCCTCCATCTGTATTTTAAATTCCACCATATTGTGATCGCTCCTTCCGAGAGGATCCCTAACTATGAGATCATGAATCAATCCTGTCTCATTACACAGGACAAGATCTAGGACCGCTTGTTCTCTCGTAGGTTCCATTACATACTGTTCTAGGAAACTATCGCGGATACATTCTATAAACTCCTCCTCAAGGTTGCCTTCACCGACCTGGTTAAACCAATCGACATGTCGATTAAAATCCCCCATGATAACTGCTGTACCATTTCTACATGCATCAGTTATTTCTTTGTTTATTGCCTGCCCCACCATAACGTTACTATTTGGTGGGCAAAAGACTACTCCTATCAGTGACTTTTTCGCCTTACTATTCCTGATTTCCACCCAAATGGGTTCAACCTGATCCTCCATAGCACCGATGTCATCCCTTAATATTGCCCGGATGTCATCCTTAAATAACAGAGCAACACCACCTCCCTTACCATCCACTCTGTCCTTCCGAATAGTTTGATACCCTCGGATATTTAACTCCCAGTCGTGACCATCCTTTAACCATGTTTCAGTAATGGCCACTAAATCATGGTTATTTACGATGATTTGTGCCATCAACTCATTTACTTTATTCCGAATACTATGAGCATTCAGGTAAAGTACACTTATGTTGGTTTTTTTACCTCTGTTTTGAATCTTAACATCTCCAGTTTTATTCCATTTGTTATTACTGGGCCTATTCACTGAGCTCCCCTCAGTCACTGTACCTTGTACTGTCGCCCTTTTAGATTTTTGACTATGTCTTCTCTGCCTTGCACTTTTCCCCTTACTTCGTTTTGCTTCTGTCCCTGTTTTACTACCTTCCAACTTCCTGCATCGGTTCCCATCCCCTTGCCACATTAGTTTAAACCCTCCCCAACAGCTCTAGAAAACACCCCCCCCCCCAGGACATCGGTTCCAGTCCTGCCCAGGTGCAGACCGTCCAGTTTGTACTGGTCCCACCTCCCCCAGAACCAGTCCCAATGCCCCAGGAATTTGAATCCCTCCCTCTTGCACCATCTCTCGAGCCACTCATTCATCCTATCTATCCTGACATTCCTACTCTGACTAGCTCGTGGCACTGGTAGCAATCCTGAGATTACTACCTTTGAGGTCCTACTTTTTAGTTTAACTCCTAACTCCCTGAATTCCGCTTGTAGGACCTCATCCCGTTTTTTACCTATATCGTTGGTGCCTATGTGCACCACGACAGCTGGCTGTTCACCCTTCCCCCCCAGAATGTCCTGCAGCCGCTCCGAGACACCCTTGACCCTTGCACCAGGGAGGCAACATACCATCCTGGAGTCTCGATTGCGTCCACAGAACTGCCTATCTATTCCCCTTACGATCGAGTCCCCTATCACTATAGCCCTGCCATTTTTCTTCCTGCCCTGCTGTGCAGCAGAGCCAGCCACGGTGCCATGAACCTGGCCTCTGCTGCCTTCCCCTGGTGAGCCATCTCCCTCAACAATATCCAAAGTGGTATATCTGTTTTGCAGGGAGATGACCGCAGGGGACACCTGCACTGCCTTCCTACTCTTGCTCTTTCTTTTGGTCACCCATTTTCTATCTCCCTCATTAATTTTCACCTGCGGTGTGACCAACTCGCTAAACGTGCTATCCACGACCTCCTCAGCATCGCGGATGCTCCAAAGTGAGTCCATCCGCAGCTCCAGAGCCGTCAAGCGGTCTAACAAGAGCTGCAACTGAACACACTTCTTGCACGTGAAAGAGCCAGGGACAGTGAACGTGCCCCTGAGCTCCCACATCGCACACGAGGAGCATGACACGGGTCTGGGATCTCCTGCCATGTCTTAAACCTTAGGTAAACTTATACAACAACAATTTCAAAATAAAAATAAATAAATTAGACAATGAAAAGAATGAAAAGAAAAACTACTTACCAGTCACTTACCAGGGTTAAAAAGCACCTCTGAAAAAGCACCTCCTCACACTCTGTACCGAATTACCTCACTGCACCAAATTACCAAGTTGCAATCCCCACTCTGGATGAGTCTCTCTCCGGATGTGTCTCCTGGAAAAGCGCTAGCTTACTGAGTGCGCTCTCTGTCTGTCTTTTATACAGACCTCAGCTAATCGATGACTCAAAAAATACCTTAACTTCAAAGAGAAGAATACAATGTGCGCCTAAACAGGCCTCAGGTGATTGACAGATAACTGCCTCTCAGCAATTAGGGTGGGGGCAGCTTCAACCAATCAGACACTAAGCTACACATTGCACTTTTAACTGAAAAACATCAGAATTAGATTTTCCACTTACCTTCCCTGATTTACCTCACTGCACCAAATTACCAAGTTGCAATCCCCACTCTGGATGAGTCTCACTCCGGATGTGTTTCCTGGAAAAGCGCTAGTTTAGGACATACAGGCCACAGTGGTGCTGCACACTGTTAAGGAGTGTTAAACATGAAAGAAAGTAGGCTTCAAGGCTTCACAGACTCAGAAAAACCCCCATCACGGATAGACCTGACATGGACGCCTCCAGACCAGCCCAAGCACACAAACTCCAGCTCACTTGTGGAACCCTGCCCACCCCATTCCCCACCCATGGCATACGGCTGGCGGTTATTTTGCAAGGGTACTCACCTGCTTCTTCCGCCTCGGAGTCCATCATGCCCGATTCCCATTTTTAAAGACCAATAGTAATTGCCGCCTGTTTCACATCTTGCTGGTGGGTGTGAAGATTCCGTGTGGCTGGAACATCTGACTTTAATCTCGCCAGTGAGATTACAATGAAGTCAAATTAATGTTAGCCAGTTTCTCACCCTATCGGGATGAAATCTGGTTCACACCAGCTTGAAAGATTGTAAACTGATCCATTTTGGGCATCACATCAAGTGTTCCTGAAATAACGGAATTTGCGCTGGGCTATTTTTTATAATCCCCCATTATTTTTTGCTGTTTGCATTCTCCCACAGTGCAGCAACTGTTGGAGGCCTACAAACTACTCCCACAAGTGACTTCTTACCATTGCTATTTCTTTATTCTGCCTATGCTGATTGTACATCTTGTTCTTCTGAATTAAAGTCATCTCTCACTATTGTCACCGTGAATTAACAGAGCTACCCCACTACCATTTCCTTTCTTCCAGTCCTTCTAAAATGTTAAATACTTTTGAATACTTACGTCCCAGCCTTGGTCACCTTGGGCGGTATTCTCCCCTACCCGGCGGGACGGGGGGTCCCGGCGTAGCGGAGTGGCGCCAACCACTCCGCCGTCGGGCCTCACCCGCACCTTTAGGGGCTAGGCCCGCGGCGGAGTGGCTCCCGCTCCGCCGACCGGCGCCAACGGCCTTTGACGCCACGCCGACCGGCGTCGGGGCTGGCCGAAAGGCCTTCGCCAGTCGGCGTGAGTCCGCGCATGCGCCAGAGCGACAGCGGTTGCTGACGTCACCCCGGTGCATGCGCGGTGGAGGGGGTCTCGTCCGTCTCCGCCATGGTGGAGGCCATGGAGGCGGCAGAAGGAAAAGAGTGCCCCCACGGCACAGGCCCGCCCGCCGATCGCTGGGCCCCGATCGCGGGCCAGGCCACCGTGGGGGGCACCCCCCGGGGTCCGATCGCCCCGCACCCCCCCAGGACCCCGGGGCCCGCTCCCGCCGCCAATCCCGCCGGCACCAGAGGTGGTTTAAACCACGTCGGCGGGAGAGGCCTGAAAGCAGCGGGACTTCGGCCCATCGCGGGCCGGAGAATTGCCGCGAGGGCCCGCCGACCAGCGATTCCCGCCCCCCGCCGATTCCCGGGTGGCGGAGAATTCCGGCCACGGCAGGGGCGGGATTTACGAAGGCCCCGGGCGATTTACCCGACCCTGCGGGGCGTCAGAGAATTCCGCTCCTTGTCTCTGAAATAGTTATGAGATCATACATTTTATTTCTATTTGTGCTATAAATTCATCCATTTTGTTGTGCATGTTCTGCACATTCATTTACAGGGCCTTTAACTATCTCTTTTTACCATTGAAAATTCTGATCATATCTGCTGACTCACTCTCATGTTCTTTTCTCACTTCTGTGTGGTGATGTGCATCACTGTAAATACACAAGGGGTTAATGTAAATACATGTAGACTAGCTAGACACTAGAGGGAGCACCAGAGACATCACACACACACTCAACCAATAGATCAGTTGGATAGGTCATGACCAATGGACATTCACGATACACACAGAGGTGACATGACCACAGGAGGGCATTACACCAACTCATATATAAACAACACCACACACATGATCTGCCTCTTTCCAGTGGAGACAGTCGGTGAGTAGAGACACAGGGTTGATTTGATATCACTCCCACCACGTGGATTGTAGCAGTCTGGTTAGTCAGTCTGAATAGCTATAGTAGGATTAACAGTAGTGTAAAACCCAAGTTATAGAAGTGTATATAGTTTAATAAACGTGTTAAAGTTACCTCCACGTCTGATCCTTCCTTTGTCGAGTACACCACAAGGAAGCCGCTTATGCTACACCTCGAGCATAACAAGACATTCTGGACACACTCCGGTTATCATTATTCATTGTTACCCTGCTCTATTGCCTTTCCCTTCTCTTTGATTTACTTTACCTCCCCTTCATGTAATTCTCCCCCCCCCCCCCCCAACTATTTAGTTTCAAGTCCTCTCTATCGCCATAGTCACAATGACTCACCAGAATGCTGGTTCCAGCATGGTTCAGATGAAGACCATCCCAAGACTATTCAGATGGCCCTGGAAGCAGCTAATGGAGAGAGAGGGAGAGATAGAGAGAGAGAAAGAGAGACAGAGAGAGAGAGAGAAACTGACTTTCAGGGCATGAAAGATGCCAAGGGAAGGGGCTTCAAGAGCTTAATTTCAATCCTGGTCTCTGTTCTCGGTGTGGTTGGACTGCCAAACCATGGCCCAGTGCCAGTGACACCATCGATGATGGACATGCTGTTTTCTCCTGCAGTGACTGCATGCCTGTTATTGTGCCAAGCTCTCAACCAGATTGTCCTGGCCATCTCTAAGATGGTACAACCAAACACTCTGCCTTCCAGAGCTCCACAAGGTCACCCACCATGATTATCTGAAGTACCAGGAGTGGAAATTCAGTAGTCTTGCTCCTTCTAAGCTTCAGATAAAGGGAACCATCCCACAGGAGCATGGAAAAAGTACACAGAAGATAGCCACTGAGGCTTTGCAATTATCCATTCTTTGTTTTGTGGAAAGATGAAATAAAGACTGATGTTGTTGATTTTCTGTTACCTGTGTTTCTGGTTTAAATTTTATACTAATGACGCCGAAGAAGTTTTACACTTTAAAAGTACTAATCTGGTGGATTTCGGGACCTTAGTGAAATGGGGACAGGGAGCTTGATGAGTTAAGCAGACACTTTAAGACATTTAAGAGGCCCATACTATTTAACTCTTGTCCTTAAAAGCCTTGGAAAAAAGCACAGAAAAATAACATTGTCGGTAAAATAGAACAGAAGTTATCTGATTCCTTCATCATGATTGCTTTTAGCGTTGGTGTTGGTTCTTCCTCATTCCTGGAATTCCACATTTAACATTTTCATGCCTTTTCTTCCGAGATAACATTACCTCGGAGTTACATTTAACAGATCTGGATCGGTGAATATATAAAAGAGTTTTTCTGGTAAATATTAACTAGAAATGTATAAAGATGATTGTAGGAAGCAGAAAGGCACAAAATGCACTGATTCCAAACACAGGAAAGTGGTATGAACAGCGATTTCTTCATGGGATTGTACTTTCCTTTGTTAATATTTTTTGGGTAAAATGAGTCCCATGACAGATCAATTTCCCATTTTAATCTGATGCAATCCACGCTCCAAAATTTGCCTCTTTACGACTCCATGCGGAATCATAGAGTAATAGAATGGGTAGAGCACAGAAGGAGGCCATTCGGCCAGTCCTGTACATTCCAGTTTGCCGCAATAGCAACTCACTTCACATCACTCTCATACTTTTTTGCTCAGCCCTGAAAATTCCATACCGTCTGATGATTATTCATCTCTCTTTTGAAAGCCTCAATTAAATCTGCGTCCACCAGAATCTCAGGCTGCGCATATTCGATTTGATTCTCGACATTCGCTGCGTCAAAACAAGTTTTTTTTTCTCATCTCACAGTTGCCTGTTTTGCCAATCAGCTTACATCAGTGTCCTCTGGTTTCTGGATCCTTCCCCCAATAGGAACATTTTCTCCCCTCCCCATCTACTATGTCCAGTCCCCCCATGATTTTGAACACTTCAAGTAGAACATAGAACATAGAGTGCAGAAGGAGATCATTTGGCTCATCGAGTCTGCACCGACCCACTTAAGCCCTCACTTCCACCCTATCCCCGTAACCCAGTAACCCCTCCAAACCTTTTTGGACACTAAGGGCAATTTAGCATGGCCAATCCACCTAACCTGCACGTCTTTGGACTGTGGGAGGAAACTGGAGCACCTGGAGGAAACCCACGCAGACACGGAGAAAATGTGCAGACTCCACACAGACAGTGACCCAGCAGAGAATCGAACCTGGGGTCCTGGTGCTGTGAAGCCACAGTGCTAACCACTGTACTACCATGCTGCCCACTGAAGTAACACAGAAATGCCCATGAAGTAGATCTCATTTTAATCATTCCTTCTCCAAGGAGAACGCCGTATCCATCCTACCCACTTAACTGAAGTTCCTCATCCATGGACCCATTTTTGTGAATCATTATCGAATATTTTCACATGTTTCCTATATTATGGTCCCGAGGCCATGATGCATGATGAGGCCATGATGGGGCAAACCCAGTGTTTTATTTGGGTTTATAACAACTTCCTGTTTTTTAAAAAAAAAACTTTGAACACCCTATTAATACTAAAGAATGCGGGAAAGGAATTGAATACCATCACGAGAGAAGTAGCGTTAGACAAAGTAATGGGGCTAAAGGCAGATAGGTCCCCTGGCCCTGACGGCTTGCATCCTGGGATCCGAAAGGAAGTAGCTGCAGAGAGAGTGAATGTATTGGTTGTAATTTTCCCCAAACCCTTGGATTCTGCAGAGGTATTGGAAGGCTGGAAAACTGCCAATGTGACACCCCTATTCAAAAGCGGAGGGAAGGAAAAAGTGGGTAACTATAGACCAATGTCATAGCCTGACATCTATTGTTGGGAAAATGTTGGAATCAATTATTCAGGAATTAATAGCAGCACATTTGGAAATCATAATCTAATCAAGCAGATTAGAAGCAAGTCTGACTAATTTATTGGCGTTTTTCAAGGAAGTCTCAGAGTGGATACAGAGGAATCAGTAAATGTGTGGTGGGGTGCTCCGTCCCGCCGTGCCACATTTCTACCTCAACCCACCGGCGGGATGCTCCGTTACGCCGGCCAGTCAAAGAGGTTTCCCATTGTGGGGCAGCCCCACGCCGTCGGGAAACCCCCGGGCTGCCGGCAAAACAGAGAATCCCGCCGGCGGAGAATCCCGCCCGTGGTGTATTTGAACTTCCAGAAGATGTTCAACAAGGTACCCCACAACAGGTTAAGTCAAAAGATAAGAGCGCATGGTGTTGGAGGTAGTATATTGGCATGGGTAGTGAATTGTCTAATGGACAGGAAATAGCAAGGAGGGATAAGGAATTATTTTACAGGTTGGTGTCCTGTAACCAGTGGGGTTCCACAGGGATCAGTCCTGGGATCGTGCCTGTTTATAATACATATTTATGATTTGGAGGAAGGAAGCAAATATACTACAGCCAAAGTTGCAAACAACACAATAACAGATGGAAGATGGTTACAAGCAGTTTCCAAAGATATATTGATCAGATAAGTAAATGGGCAGAAAGTTGGAAAATGGAGTATAATATGGGAAAATGTGAAGTTGTTCATTTTGGAAGGGAGAACAAAAGAACAGAGTATTATTTAACTAGGTTAAAAACTGCAGAAAGATGTAACACAAAGGAACTAGGGGGTTGTGCAGTGAACACAGATAAGTCGCACACAGGTGCAGCAGGTAATCAGGAAGATTAATGGAATGCTGCCTCTTCTTTCAAAGGGGTTGGAGTATAAGAGGGAAATCTTGCTGCAACTGTACAAGGTACGTGAATACTGTGAGCAATTTTGGTCCCCTTATTTAAGGAAAGATATTGGCCAGAATTCTCCGGTTGGGAGACTTCTTTCATGGGAGCGGGAATCCAGAGGCCATTCATTATCCTTTGCTGTGCAAATTTATGCAAGGCGAGGATTGTGAGGGATTCCCTTTTGAATTCCACGATCGGGCTGCCGCCATTTTGACTAGACGGCCCGATAGTGAGGTCCAGCTGCTAGCCGTCCTCTTCCTGCAACACAATTCAACAACGCCCACCACAAGATTATCTGGGTCACCCCTCCCCCCAACAGTACAAGGGTGACCTGACCCTCCCCCACCGACCTCCCACCAGAGACCCCATTTCAGAGAACCCACCAGAGATCCCATAAGAAAGCCTCCACCAGAACGCCCCATTATAAAGACCCCCACCAGAGACCCTCCCCATAAGAGTGCCCCCTCCAGCAGAAACCCTCTCATTACAGAGACTCTGCCAGAGACTCCACCATAAGAGAGAACTCTATCAGAGACGACTCATAAGAGAGCCTCCCACCAGAAACTCCCATTACAGAGACCCCCACCGGGAAGTCTGGCATTACAGGGACCCCTGCCTGGAAGCCCCCCATAACAAAGACACTAGCATGGAAGCCTCCCATTAGAACGACCCCTGCTTGGAAGCCCCCCTTTATAGAGACACCTTTCTGGAAGCCGCCTCCTCCCCCCCCCCCCCCCCCCCCCATTAGAGAGACCCCCACCACAAACCTCCCATTACAGAGATTCCCTGCAAGCATCCTCCCATTACTAAGAACCCTACCTGGAAGCCCCACATTAGAGAGACCATCACCAGCAACCTCCCCATTACAGGGACCCCTGCCTGGAAGTCCCCATTACAGCAACCCCTGACTGGATGTTTCCCCATTACAGATCCCAATCTGGAAGCCCCCGTCACAGAAACCCCCACCAGGATCATCCCTGCCTGCAAGCTAGAGAGCAGTCCAGACAGAAATAGTGAAAAAAAACACTGCTTTATAACTCACCTGCGCAATATACCTTCTGGTTCAGGCAGAGGAAGCACCACTTTTAAATTCATAGAAAGGAAAACACAGCTTGGTTTAACCCCCCCTCAGATCTTTGATCTGCAAGGCTTTCATTCATATCAATGCAAAATTGATTTTACGAAGCTGTGATTGACAGCTTCCACACACAGCCAGCTCTCTGGATTGTTAAATTTCACTTTATGCATGGTTGAGTCGATTTCAAGTGAAATTTACCACAATGTTTATGAACATTTAGCTCAGATTGACAGCTCTTAGACCACATCAAAGACATCTAAATGCTCTCACTTCCTCTTTTTCTCTTCAGAAAGGGGGTCTCTCTCATGGTGGGGAGGTCTGTTGGGGGTGTGGTGGGTGGGTGTCTGGTGCGAGTGGGGTGGGCAGGTCTTGCATTGTGTGTAGGGGGTGGCCCTCCGATGAACTTTGGGGGCATCTCCCTTAAAGAGTTACCCCCTTGGTCCACCACGCTGGGAAATACCTGCACGAATTCTCGCCCACGTGACTCCCAGACCAGAGGACAGAAGATTCATGCAGGCTTGGAGAATACAGAGTGAGGTCTGCTCAATTTGACTCACCTGCATCGTCCGCTGGTACAGTGCTCGGATCTCAATGCCACCACCAGAAGGGAACTGGAGCATCGGAATGGAATCCACACCGGCTGTCGATCCTCTTCTTTGGCTGATGCTGGATCTCCAGGCATGAAGAACTCCATTATCGATGACGGGTGGAAGAGAATCCAGCCCATTATTCATTGGACATGACTTTGAGAATTTTGCTAGGTTTCAGGGATTGTCTCCTGAGCAAAGGTGAAACAGGTTGGGAGTCTACCCAATGGAATTTAGAAGAATGAGGTGTGATCTCATTCAAACTATGAGGAGTCTTCAGGTGCTTGACAGGGTAAATGCTGACAGGTTGTTTCCCCTCATGGAAGAGCCTAGGACCAGAGGACAGAAACCCGGGAGGTGTTATTCAGCAACCCCGTTGTGCCGGCATGGATCCGGGTGCAACAGGTGATCGCATGAGACCCTCAAAATGGGCTCTGTGCCAGGCACCAGATCGATCACATATCACCTGCCTCACTCTGCCTCGAGATCTGGATCTTGCCCTCACTGGGCATTGTCTGTATATTTAAATGAGCCATGAGGCCAAGGTGTCCAGGTACCAGGTCGGCATTGTCAGGTGTTGGGCCCGGAGGTGTGTTATGCCATTAGGAGGGGAGGACGGGGGGTTCCAAGGGGCCTCGATAAGATTGGGAGGTGAGGGTGATCCAGAAAGGGGGGGGGGGGGGGGGGGGGGGGGGGGGGGGAGCCTGAAGGGCGGGGGAGGGTCGGTGCTGCCGATTTAAATGGCGCCCCGATCTGAAACAGCTATTCTCTGGTGTGCACCACACAGCTGCTCCGGTACAGCAGGTGGAGTAGGAACACCCGAGGGTGTGGATTCTTGGAGGGCAGGCTGACCCCAGGGACTAGCTGTTGTCCTGAGGGTTTGGGCTTCTGGAATGGATAGTCCCATCAATCGTGGCGATGCAGTCACAGAGCCAGGAACTACATGAAGGGATGTCGCCAAGCATCCAGTACCTGCAGGTGCAGGTGGAGGAGTCCAACCGCGTGCAGCAGCAGGAGGTGATGCCGACAATGCGTGCCACCCAGGCCAACGGTGGCGTCCGCGGTGGAGTTATTGGAGGCTACGCTTTCAGCTATTCTTCAGCATGTCCAAGGCCTGGGGCATTCAGTACAGGCACTGACTGAGGCCCAGGACAGGGTTGGCGTCTCCCACAGGCAACCATGTGCCAGAGCCACCTGGACATCGCAGCGGCTCTACTGAGCGTGATCCAGCCATAGCAGGCCATGGATCAGAACGTCGGCGGCATTGCCCAGGTTCTGGCTGATGTGGCTCAAACACAGTGGGAGGTGGCTCAAACCCAGAGGGAGATGGCACAATCATTGGCTGATGTGACACAAACCAAGAAGGTGGTGACACAGTCACAGCGTGATGTGGCACAGTCCCAGATGGGGATGGCCCACTCCCTGTGTTCCACGGCCATAAACGTGCAGACCCTGGTCGAGACCAGTGAGGGCCTCAAGGATTGGCAGCGCCAGATGGCGGGGTGCCTCAGGGGATAGCTCCCCTCGCACTCCCATTCCATGGAGTAGCCTGGGGGCCACCGGGCAGCCCGAGGGGGGAGGAGGTGATGGGCCCATGCTGGTGAATCCCGCAGGGGGAGTTTCGGAACACTGCAGGACCTCGGACTCCCACCCTCCTGTCCCTGGTCCATTTGACGGGCTGCGGGTGGAACAGGGTAGCACCACACCACTTGGGACACCCGAGCAGCAGCCGGGTTCATCCAGGCCCATCGGCCCAGAAGATGCCTGCCAAAGGGGACCTAGGCTGCATGGCAGGAATCACAGCAGGCCTCCTCCTCCCCTGCTATACTGTCTGGGGAACCACCTAAACATAGCATTAAGGCCTTCAAAGCCAGGAAGTTAAACACAGTTTAGTTATAGGGGCTAGGGCACAAATCTGTAAAATATTTGTTCACATCAAACACCTGTTACCACTGTTTAAACCAGTCTTGCTGCTTTCTCAAATGGGTGTGAAGGATGAGCCGGCCTGGGCTGGCCAGGAGGGGGTGTTTGGGAGATGGGTGGATCTTGTGGGTGGCCTGGGCACCCCCCTTTCCCCCCTCTCTCGATCATCCCCATCACCGTCTGGCACCGTGTGATGGACTAGCCAGCTCACATTCAGGGATCATCCAGATGGACTGTGGAAAGTGTTAGCGTGGGCAGGAGTACGATGTGGAATAACAGAGCTCATCGCAGAGCAGGTTGTCATCATTCTCCATCCCATGGACCAGATACCCGCTGATACTGCCAACACAGGACCTGAACCATGTAGTGCGACAGGTATGTATCACGGAGGGAGTTGCAGGCGTGGAGTGGCCGGAGGGAATGGGGGCGGGGTAATGAGGCGGTGTGGGGGTGGGTTGCGCTGTCCGTGCCCCAGGCCAGTCCCCACCGTCACCCCGTCACACCCAAGTCCCTGAACCTGGAGACTCTCATAGTGTCCCGCGCGTTGGCCCTGCCGCACACATTGTGCAGCCTCCCGTGCCTGCCTGGGCCCCATTTCCTGCCCATCCTCCTCCTCCTCTGCATTACAGACCTTGTCACTATATCGCCGTCATAGAAGAGGGTCTCCGCATCGGTCTGTGGTCTCTGGATAGGTGTCATCAGCCATGACTGCAATGGATATCCCCAGTCGCCCAGGAGCCAACCTTCCAGACGGGGAGGGGGGAATGTCTCGAACATGCCAGGAATCGTCGAGTATGTCAGGATGAAGGCATCATGCACACTGCCCGGGTATTGGGCACAGACGTGTATGATACGCAGATGATGGTCACACATCAGCTGCACGTACAATCGAGTGGTACACCTTTTCATTTATGTAGAGCAGCCTGTCATCTGCAGGTACCCACAGTGGGTCATGCATCCTGTCGATCACCAGGGGCATGTGGCGATGGCGACGAAACCCACTGCCTGGGCAGCTTGGTGGGCTCGGTCCACATTGAAATGGATATATTGATCCACATGGGCATATAGGGCCTTTGTGATGGCACGGATTCACCTGAGCACCAAGGCTGTGAGATCCTGGTCAGGTCCCCACTCAGCGCCTGGAAGGACCCCATGGCGTAAAAGTTCAAGGCGACCGTCACCTTGATGGCCACCGGGAGTGGGTGTCCTCCCCCAATCCGTTGAGGTGCAAGGTGCGCCATCATCTGGCAGATATGTTGCCCTGTCTCTGCTAACCTGGAGTCTTCGACGGCATTCCCGGTCCGGCAGGTCCTCAAAAGACAGACAATGCCAATCCACACGAGGCCTCATGCGGCACCTCCTCCTCCTCGGCCTGTTGGGCAGCTTGCTCTCCATCCTGGGCTGGTACCTCCTGTTTCTCTGCTGCCCGCCCTGCTGCTGCCTTCTCTGCTGCTGCATCTTCCTTCTCCTCGAGCAGTTCCAGCTCGCACAGCCAAAGGGCATACCGCAGGGCCGCAGCAACAGCAGGAAAGCCACCATTGCTGGTCGAATTCAAATATCCACTGTCTGCGAGAGGTGAAAGGCTGACAGGTTGGAATGGTGCCTAGCCCCGTGTCCAACCAGGTTCACTGGGCTACATCATGGCCCTGATTGGCACTGCGGAATCGACTCCGCATGTCCCATCCCACCATCCCCGCACCCCTGGCCGTGTCGGTGGCCGGCACCATGTGGGGGCATCTGGTCTTGTTCCTGATGCCAGGAAGACCAATGGCCGGCACTGCCCTCGCTAGTAGTATGCACTGCGGCCCCCTTCGGGGCTACTGTGGGTGTTGCCCTTGGGTGGACCGCCGGTGGATGCCGGTCAGGTGGGTGGGCAGGAGAAGGGGTGGCGCAGGGGGGACTAGAGGTTGGGGCACCCATACGGCCAATGTCAATCTGTAGAACCAGAGGCCAAAGTGGGCGGTCAGTGAGCTGTGCATTAAGATGGCCTTGGTAATGGCAGTCCATGCCTGGACACCGCCCCAGTCCCATAAGGGACTGTTACCCCATCACCCCCGTGCCTCCCCTGTCCCTGGCTAGACCCCTCCTGCCCCAGTCAACCCGGGCAGTGTCCGCCCGTCAGGCCACAGTCACTCCTCTCTGTATCCTACCTCACCTCTCTCTCCTTTATCACCCACTACTCCAGTTTCACAATTTTAAAAAACACAAGTAAACCACGCCGTTGGGAACTTGGCCCATCAGAAAAGGAGGAGAATCGCGGAAGCCCTTGAGAATACTGGGTCGATCCCGCTAATGATATGCAAACGGTGTTCACAGTATATGTGTTCCGGTACACATTGATGCTGCTGTTGAGGTTACAGAGAATTCTGATTTTGTGTCAAATCAGCGCCCACCGTGATTTTGGAGTCGCAACTACTTTTCTGTCCATTCGCATTTTGTGATTTCGGCTTCATCCAACGGAGAATTTTCCCCCTTGTGTATATTTAAAGCCGCAATAGATAGATTCTTGGTCAGAAAGGGAATCAAAGAGTACGAGGAAAAGGCAAGAAAGTGGACGCGAGGAATGTTGATCAGCCATGATCCTACTGAATGGCGGAACAGGCTTGAGAGGCTAAACAGCCTCCTCCTGTTCCTATTTCTTATGATCTTACCATCCATGTCCCTTATTCATAAAGCCCAGGATCAGATATGCTTTATCAACCATTTTCTGAACATGCTCTGCCACCTTCAATGATTTGTGCCCATGTACCCACGGGTCTCTATGCCTCTGCACCCCTTTCAGAATTGTACCATTTATTTAATTCCTTGCCTTGGTTTTGACTCGTCTGCCCATCCCACCACCCTGTTTCTGTCCTCTTGAAATTTTGCACTGTCCTTCTCAAAGCTCACAACACCTTCAAGTTTTGTATCATTCACAAAAGTTCATAAGTGTGTCCTGTACAGTCATGTCTAAGTCAGGAAAGTATGTAAAGAAATGCAGTGGAAACAATGCCGACTCCTGGGGAATCCCATTATGCGCCGTGCTTCAAAAAGAACCATTCACAACTAGTCATTTCTTATCGCTCAGCCAATTTCATATCAATGCATCCGTATCTCTGCTGGATTTCTAAGGAGCACATCCAGCACAAACCAATTTCTATGCCAAATAGTCTGTTGATAAACTCGATTTTATAACTCCTGTTGAATAATCAAATAAAATGTCCTTTCTCAGTCATATTCTTTTGTTTCAAATGTTTTTCAATGACCAATCTGTTGTCTGCTTGTCTATATTGGTATAACGTTTACGGTTTCTGGATGGCACAGTAATGTGACTATTCTTATTCTGCAATTTCCATTTGTCATTAGCATACAAATCTGAAGGTTATCCTGACTTGCCCAGCGACAACAGATGTACCATTTCCTCCCTGATAATGTAGCACTTGAATCCATTGCCAACATGTCCATTCAGAATGATATACTACTAAAATATAATATAATGTTAAAAGGTGAAAAGCACTTAACCGTGTTACCTTAAATACATCAACAAAAATTAAACCAGGCCAGAGTGTTAATTACAGCATTGATGGCGGATAGCCTTTTAAAACTTGGAACATTTGGTGCGAGTTAATTGGATCCATTCTCCAATAATTGGGTCAATTGCTCCTTTCAGTTTTCTCATATTAAGCATTTACTATTGCAGCAAAACTCACAATATGAGCATTGCTGTTAATACGGCCCAAAATAGCCTGAATTGCCATTTTCAACATGGCAGTAAATTAGAATGTTACTCACAGTTGGAATATAGACTCTGTAATTTAATAATATTTCCGACAGATCTGTTAAAATATGGAGCAGATGATAGACTTATCACTTTCAGCGGAATTTTGTCAACCATGGATTGATACCAAATAGTAAAATGCTACGACTACACTGCCAGATAACAGATAGTGAGGAATATGTAAAATTCTTGAAACCGTATGCAAGGAGAACAGAAACAGTCAGAAGGCAGAGAGTCAACTGCCGCAGATTAACTGTCACTAAATATTATTAACAGACCTTGTAAACAGAGGCAATTTGGCGGGTTTTGTTCCAAAACTGTCATTAACAGTCGCTGGCTTGGATCCACATCCTGGAACTGTATCAGATGAAGTGAAGAAGTGTCAGACGACACACTGACGCGAAAGGGATACAATGTGTGGAATGCTCAGCTGAATGGCAGTCAAAAATAACAGCAGTGCTGTCAAAATGTTGAAGATTCTGGGGAAGCCAATTCAACAATTTGCAACGGATTATGAATGAAACCAAATTAATGCACAAAAAATGCAACTGCGTTTGCTGCCAGACGGGTCACGTGCGCAGCCATGCTGCTTCACTCCGTGACATCATTGCGAGCAACGGAGATTATGGTCGCATTGATTTGCATAATTGTGATTTAAAACACCAATTACTCAAAGCATGTTCCTTTCTCTGCAGATAACGAATCCACTCATTTGTTGCGGTGAGCGTTCTATCCAACCTTATCGTGGTCAATTAGGCAGTCCCAAATTGCAGAGTGAGTCACCTTAAATGCACAATTAGGCACCTCTTTGTCTATATAGCACTCAGATCATCCATTCACTGCTTCCTGTCCCCGGGTGTGTGTGAATATGTTGGCTTGGTAGGGCCGTGTATTGACTGATATATTAGAAACCTTGCAAAACATAACCCGCACATAATTGCAAATTTCAACTCGAGTTTTCTCAAGTTGCCAAGTTTATGTTATCAGCAACAGCAAAGCCCATATGTTTTTTTCTGGGCTATGTCACTGACATATTCCTGATGGTCCATCGCTGCACCGTTTAGCTTTTGACATCTAATGGGGAATTTGCTTCATCTCCGGGCTTGTCTCGGATCCAAATGTTTTAGCCCTGCACAGGACCTGTTTAAAGAAGGCAGCATCCCCATTAAACAAGGAGCTGTTTGCTGCCAATTATGTCAAAGGGGCCTGCACATGCATCATCAAGTCCACATGCGCAGACGGATGTTGGCAGCATTTTTGTCTGGCCATCTTGCGTCAGCAGGAGACACTGTGATAAAGTGCACAAGGGACTGCAAATATGGTAAAATCAGAAAGGTAACACAAATTCCATTAAATTATTTCAACAGATCAAACAGAATAGAGCCTTGCAAGTTTAGGTTCTGCACAGAAAATGTTCGAAAAAATGCACATGGTATTGGATGCAACCTTTTGACAGGGATTACCTATTAGTTGGAAGAGAGTAGGGAAGTGGTATGTACTTCAGTTGACAGCATGTGATTAGTAATGCCCACAAAGCATCTGTAGTGGGGCCTCAGCTCATCATTATATTGATCAATGGCATTGAGTAAGGAAGAGAGAGCTATCTACCCAAAGTTTCTGACAACAGTGAGTTAAGTAGTGTAAATGGGAATAGGAAGCTACAAAGAGACATTGATAGAGTCAGTAAGTGGGAAAAACTGGCAGATGAAATTCAACATAAGGGAATGTGCGGTCATTCATTCTAGACCCCAGAAAGATAGATTAGAGGATTTTCTGAACAGTAATAGGAAGTTAGGAACTGTGGAGAAACACAGCGATTTATGGGTCCATGTACAGAAACCAGTAAAACACCTGGTGGTCGCTTACAAAAAATAATTGAAAATGAAATGAAATAAAAATCGCTTTATTGTCACGAGTAGGCTTCAATGAAGTTACTGTGAAAAGCCCCTAGTCGCCACATTCCGGCGCCTGTCCGGGGAGGCTGGTACGGGAATCGAACCGTGCTGCTGGCCTGCTTGGCCTGCTTTAAAAGCCAGCGATTTAGCTGAGTGAGCTAAACCAGCCACTAATTAAAAGTGTTGGTGCAATATTGGCCTGCACCTCTAAAGGACTGGAATACAGAGGGTGGAATTTATTTTACAACTGTACAGAGCTGTGGTTTGGACCCCTCCCCCCTCCCCCTCCCCCCACCCCCTCCTCGCCACCTGAGGTGCGGTGTTCAATTTTGAGCAGCACAAGGCAGGGAGGACATGTTGACATTGGAGGGGGAGCAGGGCAAATTCATCAATATGATATCTGGTCTAAAATTATGAGGACAGGCTGCATCGGCCAGGCTTGTATTCCCTCAAGTATAGAAAGTTAATGGATGATGTAATCGAATTGTTCGAAAAAATTAATGGATAGGATGGACGATGAAGGGAATAGATTGTGTTCAGGTTGATGGTTTGTTCTAATTAAATAATTAGGGAAGACATAGGGATACCATTTTAAGTTATATAAGGTCAGAGCTAGGTTAGATGTCAGAAGGTGCATCTTTCCTCAGTGGATAATGAACTTGCAGAAGAGAATCATTAAATTGAAGCATTGAATCCTTACAATGCAGGACTCAGCCCAAGTCTGCATTGACCCTCTGATCGAGTACCCCACCTAAGCCCACTCCCCTGCCCAATCCCCGCAATCCCATCCATCCTGCACAACTTTGGATACTAACTCGTAATTTTAGCATGGCCAATTGACCTAACCTGGTCATCATCGGATTGTGGGAGGAAACCGGAGCATCCGGAGGAAACCCACGCAGACACGGGGATGTGCAAAGACACACAGAGGAGTCACCCAAGGCTGGAATCGAACCCAGGACCCTGGCATGTGAGGCAGCAGTGCTCACCCCTGTGCCACCGTGCTGCCCAACAGGCTATTAGTTTACCAATGAACATTGAGCTTCTAACAGTAACTGGGGCACAGCTCACTTTGTCCAAACAGTAAGTGCAGCATAAAGTTGTCAGGACCAGAAAGATCTCTTGGCTTAATTTTAACCACATGTGTGTTTGAGAGGAATTTTTCTCCAAATTGGCCTCAGTTTTGAGATGGTTTTCCACCTGTCCCAGCAAATCATATGACTTTTGGATGGAGTTGGCAGTTCATATATTGTGATGCACGAGCCAACACAGTGAAGTTGGCAGGCTGGATGAACCACAGCTTCCTGTCCATCATCGGTATGTTCATAGATTTAATAGCAGAGGTAGAAATGATTTGTTATGATGTGGGGTTCAGAGAAGGGGGCATAATTTTAATGTTAGTGAGCAACGTCCTGTCAAAGAGTGAAATTAGGAAACCTAAGATCATGGTAACAGAGGATCAGGAGTGGAAAAGTAAGCCTCTCGAATCATTTTGCCATTCACTGATGTAGCTAATCTGCGACCTAACTCCATTTATTAATCCTAGCCCCATGTCCCTTCACTTTTGGCAAGCTTAAGGGGCGCAATTCTCCCATCGGGCGGCTAAGTGCCGACGCCGGCGTAAATACGGGAGTGTTTTACTCCGGCGCGGCGCCCGCTCTGACACCCGATTCTCCGGGCCACAATGGGATAGCATGGCGCTGGAGCGGCCCATGCCACTCCAGCTGCCGATCCCAGCCTGAACCCTGCAGTGCGGTTGGGCCGGCACCAACTAGCGCACGCGCAGTGGCCTTCTTCCCCACGCCGGCCCCAACGCCAAATGGCGCAGGGCTACAGGAGACGGCGCGGAGGAAAAGAGGCCCCAGACAGAGAGGCCGGCCTGCCGATCGGTGGGCCAGGATCGCGGGCCAGGCCACTACGGAGGCCCCCCCCACGCACAGCGGGGAGTGCAAGGGATTTCATTCTGCATTCTGCTAACAGGCCACCATTTTGAGCAGGCAGCCCAATAGCGATGTCAGGCGGCTGCCCTCCCCCCCTCCCTCCTCCGCACAATGCAAATCCTGTCCTAGTTGCCACTAAAAAGTAGAGGCACCCTCCCACTCCGTGTCCCACAGGAATTGCTGGGTTACCCCCTCCCCAAAACATGTTCGCATGAGGGTGATCCAACCAGCCACGACCCTGCTCAGAGATCCCATACCGGAGACTCGCATTGGACCCCCCATCAAACCCCCAATCAGAGGCTTCCATAAGGACCCCCATCAGACCACGCCACCAGAGATCCCACAAGAGAAACCCATCAGTCCACCCCATCATTCCCCCCACCAGAGATTCTCACCAGAAACCCCCATCACATCACATCACTTTATCAGACCTCCCACCAAAGACCCCTATCTAAGCCCGCCGCCAGACCCGCCACCAGAGCCTCATATTAGAGGCCCCCTAATCAGAGATCCCCCACATCAGAGTGATCCCATATTTGAGACCACCAATCAGGGACTTCCCAATATCAGAGACCCGCCATCAGACACCCCATATCAGAGACTGCCCATCAGAGAGCCCCTCCCCCCAAACACACATCAAGAGGGCTCCCCCAATCAGTAATTCCTGACTGGGGCTAAAGAGCAGTCCAGGCATAAAAAGTGAAAAATCACTGCTTTTTCACTCACCTGTCCTTTATACCTGCTGCCTCAGACAGAGGTTTAAAAAGCAGCAGTTGTTAATTCATAGAAAGCCAAAACCACATCAGAATGCTTTAAACCCCCTTAGATCCTTTCATCTGCAAGATGTCAAATTCATTTTCAAAGAGAAAAAGCTTTTAGTCAGCTGCAATTGACAGAGTAATATTTTCCAGACAGCCAGGTGCCTAAGTTGTTTATTTTCATTTCCCTTCACACTTGAATGCATCTCAGATACCCTGCTTTGAAACTAACCTCAATGTATTTCAATGTCTAGCTATGATTGATAGCTCCTGACCACATCAAAATTAATTAAGTGCTTTCTGATGAGGAAATGAGGAAGTGGAAGCACTTAGCTCCTCGATGTCACTGATTGAGGGTCTCTTATACTGGGGGTCTCTGGTGGGGGGGTATCTCTGATATGGGGGTCTCTAATGGCGGTCTCTTATGTGGGTGGGGTGAACCATGATGCCGATGCCAGTGGAGACCATAGCCTCGCAACAGGATCGGTGTCGGGTGCTGATCCTGTTTATTACGCAACACGGGATTCTCCACTGCATCAGGAACTTACCCACAGGTGGCGGGAGGCAGACAGTCTCCTCTCCTGTCCCCTTGTCCTTGACTCCCCAATCAGTGGAAAACATTTTGCTCTATCTACCCAGTCTGTTCCCCTTCATACCCTCAAAACTTCAAACAAATTATCCCTTAACATTCTACATTCTCGGGAATACATTCCTTGTGTAATCTCTCCTCCGATAAGTATCCCCTGTTTCCCCTCAAAGATGTGGGGCTGCATTCTCCGCCGGCGGGATGCTCCATTTTGCCAGCGGCCCGGGGGTTTCCCGACAACATGGGGCTGCCCCGCAATGGGAAACCCCATTGACCAGCCGGCGTAACAGAGCATCCCGCCAGCGTATTGAAACATCAATGTGGCGCGGTGGGGCAGAGAATCCAGCCCATGGTTCCCATAACTTCTCACAGTATTTTAGGTGTCCTCTAACCAAGGCCTTGTAGCTAAAACATGACTTTCTCCTTCTTTGCATTCTATGTTCTGCCTATAAAGATCATTTAATTATTTTTTGTACCTCTTTATGCCATTTTAATAATCAATTTACCTGCATTTCTGCTGTTTCACTATTTAAACAATACCCTGTGCTATCCTTTTGAGTTCCAAAGTGATAACCTGACATTGGTCTACATTTTAAAAAGTTACGCCTCCATCTAAAATGCATTAATTGCCAATTATCGTGTCATTGGTAAATTTGAATATGTAGCTTTCTATCTCACCATCTAAGCTGTTAACAAATTTAGTGAAAAGTTAAGACCCCTATGGAGTAAAGGGCTCACTCTAACATTAAACTAGTGACAGCAACTGAGCATGTGCGGAAGGAGTTATGTCATAAGGATGTCACTCAGGTGGAGATGAGTGAGAAGAATCTGAGAGGAGCAGTCGTTCAGTCCTGATGTTCTGTAATCTTGTAAATAAATATGCAAATGAAAATACTTTTAAGAAAAGATCTTTGCTTCCAGCAGGATATCTTACTAACTTAAGACACTTAATAGCTTCCGCGACAATCCAACAATAACAGTTTGTGGCAGCAGTGACTACACCCACGTCAAAACAGTCAAAATCAAAAGGAGGGAGCCTAAAATGAAAGCAGCGAAAGGCATTGATGCCAATCCAGTTGTTCAATCAAATGGCACTTTGAAACAAAGATTCCACTCCACTTTTAACAGTGAATCCTGTCTTGAATTTCACACAAACCCCTTTAGGATTTCTTTGTCTTGACTGCTGTGCAAACTGCTCTCAATTACTTTAACTCTTGATTCCGAGACTGTATTAAAAAGGACAGCAAACATTTTGTCTACCTCTAAATTCTACCATCCCACTTTAAATCTAGTCACTATGATTGTTTATTTAACTCAGAACACTTTGTGTACTCTCAGAATTCTTCTGAACAATACTTTAGTCTCTGTTCACTTAACTCCAGATTTCTTAGGCTGTTTTTCTGTCCCAATTCCCTGGTTATCTGGACTTTAACTTGTACTGCAGGAAACCTGCTTCTTTGCATCCTTGATCGTGTCCAGTTTTCAGGTAGAGTTTAGAGATGTTCACTCCCTGAGTGTCTCCAATAGAAACAGAGTAGGAACTTAGCCAACCCCCATACATATGAATACCTTTATCCAGCATGAATCTAACTATAGGTTTTACCCTTCAGGCACATAAACATTAAATTAAACACACCTAAAACTATACCTTATTTCTAATGTTCACCAATACAAATATAAATCCCATAAAACTACCTTTGTTTGCCTAACACTAAGTAAAGCTGTACAACCAGCTCGCCAGTCCAAAGAGCAAATGTAATATGGAGTCTTTGTACGGGGTGTGTGAGAAATCCTGCAGGAACCACTCAATAAAGCCATTCAGTTTGCTGGGTGCAAAACAGCAAGTACATTGAGGCAACAGGAAAGTGGACCAAAAGGGTTCCACTCACATTTTCCAATGATTCTGCTGGACACCAGATGCAGGGAACGTCCTGCTCAAACCGTACAGTGTCATTGGTGTGGTGAGGCTGGTCATTTTAAAACAGTATGTTGTTCAGATTAGCCTGTGTTTGCAAAGCAAAGAGAAAAGTCTTTTCAAAGAAGCTCAACATAAGAAATGCATGAACCATATAACCAGGAAATTACCTTCCTCGGGGAAATAAAAGAAAATAATAGCCAATACTGAAGCACTAATATTAAAGTCAATAGACATCATGCAGAATTAAAATTGGATACAGGAGCTAAAGTTTTATCTGACAGAGTTCCGTGGCTCAAAAAAGTTACTCTTCATCAATTAATCTTCATAAACGAAACTCCAAGGTCCAGATGGAATCAAGTTAAATGTCAAAAATCATCTTGATGCAACATTAAAATACAAATATTTTAAAAATCTCTGCAATACCCTGGGCAGAAGCTTCTGACAGCGAGAATACCAGAGAATCCTGTTAACGTCATCAGTGAGAAAAGTCGTCATGTCTTCAACCCCTTTAAAGAGAAACACTTTTCACAAGTTTCACGTCATACCCATGGTGACCTGCCTCTGATTCGCTCACCCCGGCATTGCTTGATCTCAGAAATCAACTCAAGCACCTTTTAAATGCCTCCCCAACTTGTTCTAAGTCCAAAAGGGGAGATGGCAGCCAGGAAATCAGCCCATGATTCTCTGAGGGAGCTCTCACCAAGATACTTGATGGGATGGAGCAGAGGTGTAACATCCTCTAGCTTCTCATGGCAAGATCACCATCCCCGCATGGGAGGTGGTGGCTGTGTTCGTGAATGCCAGCTCGTGTCACACGAGGATGGGAATCCAGTGCAGAAGAACGATGATTGACCTCCATCATGCAGTTAGGGAAAGTCACCATTCTCATTTGTCACACTCTCACACCCATTACACTTCCATAGGGAGATCACTCACAGTCACCTTACTTGGTCCCTCCACTCACTATCCCGCACACAGCCCTTATCCACCAGTGGATCCTCTTTGCATCACATCCCCGTTCCCAATAACCTACCACGAATGGCAGGCGTCTTTACCGTCTTATCCGGCACACGTTCTGCCCACAATCTCCCCCACCTGTCTCAGTACAGGACAGACTCAAGCAGAATCGGCATGAGCAGGAACAGCAGGCTGGAGTATTGTCTGAGATGAAGATCATCATGCCGTTCAAGAAGAGCACTCTTGAGCTGGTCGCTGAGGAGCAAGACTGGACCTTTGCTGAGGGCAAGGTGACGGCAAGAAACAGAAGTGAGAACCCTTATCAAATGCAGCCATGCGCCAGTCTATTGTGAATTATGTACCTGCTATCCTTGAACCACCACCATGCATTTATGCCATCTTGATTCCCTTGCAAGTCAATCAGTCGACCGGCCCGGCCCATCCTATTGTCCTTTGGAAATGACGGACCCAAGCAGTTCTGAGGAAAATATTTCAGAGATTAGCTTCCAAGAGGCATCACAGCTGTCACCCTCCACCAGCGCAGATCCTCGCTCCTCAGTGGGAATATTTAATAGGCAGGCTTTTAGGTCACTCACTGGTGAGCACCTCACTGCTGATGAGACACAGCAGGCGGAGGCAGGGATGTCCTGGAAATCTGGTACCCGGAGGGATGCCAGACCAGGCCCAGGACTCTGCTGAACCCTCATCAGATGACATGCCCATGTATTCAATCATGCCACAGCTGCAGGAGCTACAAAGGCAGAGTTGCAAATATTAGGAAGGAATGACAGCATCTCTCCTCAGACTGAAAGGTCAACTGGAGGGGTCCTACTGGGGAGATGAAGAATGTACACAGATTCACACATAAGGCCTTGATGGATGCCCACAATACATTTTGAGTAACCCTGTCCTGAGGCAGTACTTTGAATCATGTTGCCACATTAGCATCAAACATGACCTCTTGGCCTATGATGAGTGATTGTTGGTCCCACGAGCTCTGTATTGGAAGCCTTCCAAAAGATTTACCAGGGAATTCTTGGTCTTACCAAGTGTCGGACAATGGCACAACAGTCCATAGGGTGACCAGGTACCTCACGCTCTACCAAAGACATGGGGTGGGATTTTCCAAACCCTTCTGCTGGCAGGATCTTCTGGTCCTGCCGAAATTAAACCCCTCGCGGTGGGTTCCCCAGTGGCAAGGCGGCCAAGCCATGCAAAGTCCATAAACTATAGCTCACCCCATCTGCCGTGGGAAGACCTGCCACGTGAGGGCCATAAAATACCGGCCATGATTTCCAACAGCGTCATCTCCAACAGGTGCAGCAGAGAGGTCCACTCCTGCCCTCCTCATCCAGGCCATGGAAACACCTTGTGATGAACATATTCAAATTCGAAGGGAAGGTATTTCTCATGGTTGTTGATTATTATTCCTGGATAGAGGTGCAAAAGTCACATGGCCTCACCTCTGAATCTATTATAAATTATCTGAAGGGAATGTTTTCCATACGCATCACTCTGGAGAGCATTGTCTCTGACGGGCCACAATTCATCAATGAATGTCTCCAATATTTTGCAGCATAATATGGATTTTTCAATGTCACAAGTTCACTGGAGCACCCTAAAGCCACTGGAGAGGCTGCAAGAGGGGGACATAACATTAAAGACATTTATGGAGGCACGGTAGAACAGTGGTTAGCACCGTTGCTTCACAGCTCCAGGGTCCTAGGTTCGATTCCCGGCTAGGGTCACTGTCTGTGCAGGGTCTGCACGTTCTCCCTGTGTCTGCATGCGTTCCCTCCGGGTGCTCCAGTTTCTTCCCTTAGTCCAAAGTTGTGCAGGTTAGGTGGATTGCCCTTTGTGTCCAAAAAGGTTAAGTGGGGTTACTGGGTTCCGGGGATAGTCTGGAGGTGTGGCCTGAGGTGGGGTGCTCTTTCCAAGAGCCGGTGGGCCGAATGGCCTCCTTCTGCACTGTAAATTCTATGATTTTGTAAGACCATCCCAGAAAAAAAATGAAGATCTTGAGTTATCTCTATTCCGTTATCTCTACACTATTTCAGAATGGTTTCGCCGCATGCAAGCTTTTGCCGGCTAAGAACCCAACTTCCTTTCCCTCTTCACACAGATGGAGGGAAATCGTGAAAGCGGTTCTATTCACCATGGATGTGCAATCCCTCTACACCTCCATCCCACACCAGGATGGCCTGGGAGCACTTCGCATCTTTCTTGAAAAGAGGCCCGGACAATTCCCATCCACCACCACTCTCCTCCGCCTGGCTGAATTTGTTCCATCTCTCAACAACTTCTCCTTTAACTCATCTCACTTTCTCCAAAACAAAGGTGTCGCAATGCATACACGCATGGGTCCGAGCTACATTTGCCTTTTTATGGGGTATGTGGATCATTCCTTGTTCCAGGCCTATCCGGGCCCCCTCCCACAACTCCTTTACCGATACATTGATGACTATTTTGGTGCCGCGTCATGCTCTCGCCCGGACCTGGAAAAATTCATCAACTTCGCTTCCAGTTTCCACCCATCCATCTCAGACACTTCCCTTCCCTTCCTTGATCTTTCTGTTTCCATTTCCGGCAATAGACTATCCACTAATATCCACTACAAGCCCACTGACCCCAACAGCTATCTGGACTACAGCTCTTCGCACCCTACACCCTGTAAGGATTCCATCCCTTTCTCTCAACTCCTTTGCCTCCGTCACATTTGTTCCGATAATCCCAATTTCCAAAATGGTGCTTTGAAAATGTGTTCCTTCTTCCTCAACCGTGATTTCCCACCTACAGTTGTGGACAGGGCCCTCAACAGTGTGTGGTCCATCTCCCGCGCCACTACCCTCGCCCCCTCCACTCCCTCCCACAACAAGGATAGAGTCCACCTCATTCTCACATTTCATCCCACCAACCTCCATATGCAAAGCATAATCTTCTGCCATTTTTGCCAACTTATTTTAGCGCGATCCACCACCAAACACATCTTCCCTTCACTCCCTCTGTCAGCATTCCGCAGACTGTTCCCTTCAAGATAATCTATTCCACTCCTCCACCATACCCAGTACCTCTTCCATCACCCATGGCACCTTCCCATGCAATCGCAGAAGGTGTAACACCTGCCCCTTTACTTCCTCCATGCTTAACATCACAGGCCCAAAACACTCATTCCAGGTTAAGCAGCGTTTCACTTGCATCTTTTCCAATTTGGTCTACTGCATTCACTGCTCCCAATGTGGTCACCTCTATATCGGAGAGACCAAACGCAGACTGGGTGATCGCTTTGCTGATCATCTTCAGTCAGTGCACATTCAGGACCCTGAACTTCCTGTTGCTTGCCATTTTAACAAAATACCCTGCTCCCATGCCCACTTGTCTGTTCTTGGCCTGCTGCAATGTTCCAGTGAAGCTCAATGCAAACTGGAGGAACAACATCTCATCTTCCGGTTTGGCATGCTACAGCCTTTCGGTCTGAACATTGAATTCAACAGCTTCAGATGATCAGCTCTATCCCACCTCGACCCATTTGTTTTCATCCCATTTCATTTTGACTGTCTTTTACCATTTCTTTCTTAATATATATTTAATTCCCCCCCCAATCTTATCCACCTTTCCTTAACCTTTCTCCACTTTGCTTCCACCTTCCCCTCCCCCACATCTACAGTTGACCCCCTGATGTTTGTTTTTCTGCAGTTTGATCTTTCATATCTTTTGTTCTCTCTGGGGACTGCCATGAGCACTCTTTCCCCTTGGTTTCTGTGGCCATTAGCACCCGGTTTTCCTGGGTTTCTGTGACAATGACTCATCTTTCATTCTCACTCCACAGTATAAATATTTCCCACTTTCTCTGTCTGTTAGCTTTGACAAAGAGTCATCGGACTCAAAACGTTAGCTCTTTTCTCTCCCTACAGATGCTGCCAGACCTGCTGAGAATTTCCAGCATTTTCTCTTTCGTTCCGAACAGAATACTCTTGTTTCTATTTTCCTATAACATCTGATATATGCTAATCCAGTTGAACTCAAATGGGTCAATGGTGAGACTGCTATTTTTCAGCACCAGACAATGGAAAGTAAAAGAAGCCAACTGAGGTACAGGTGTCTCCGTTTCTCGTGATTGACGGGGATTGCACATGTTCACATTGATTTAGAAAATGTTTGAGTTTGAAAAAGATAAAACCACAGTTCAATAGCCTCCTAATTTCATAGAAATAGGATCCGTAGGATCCCTACAGTGCAGAAGGAGGCCATTCAGCCCATCAAGTCAGCACCAATCCTCTGAAAGAGCACTGTATCTAGATCTACTCCCCCCTCTCCATCCCCATAACCCTACTTAATTTACACATCTTTGGGCACTAAGGGGCAATTTAGAATGGGCAATCTAACTAACCTGCACAATTTTGTATGTTGGGAGAAAACCGGAGCACCTGGAGGAAATCCACTCAGACAAGGGGAGAATGTGCAAACTCCAACTCCAACTCCACACAGACAGTCAATCAAGATGGGAATCGATCCCGGGTCCCTGGCGCTGTGAGGCAGCAGTGCTAACCATTGTGCCACTTTACCACCCCACTGGCTGAACTAATTTGTCTTTTTTTTTTATTCAGTGAAGGGATGTGATTGTCACTTGCAAGGCCAGCATTTATTACTCAAACCTTTCTTAAAAATAAATTTAGAGTACCCAATTCATTTTTTCCAATTAAGGGGCAATTTAGCGTGGCCAATCCACCTAGCCGGCACATCTTTGGGTTGTGGGGGGTGAAACCCACGCAAACACGGGGAGAATGTGCAAGCTCCACACGGACAGTGACCCAGAGCCGGGGTCGAACCTGGGACCTCGGCGCCGTGAGGCTGCAGGGCTAACCCACTGCGCCACCATGCTGCCCCTTTATTACTCAAACCTAATTGCCTATGATAAGATAATGGTGAGCTCCCACCTTGAATACAACTGGGAGGTTTGTTCAGCCATTTCAGAGGACAATTTAGTGTCAAACACACTTCTGTTGTGGGTTTCAAGTTACATGTGTGGCAGGGTGGATGTGGCAGAGTAGCAGTTTTCCTTTACTGAAGAATGCCAAAGGATCAGATGGGTTTTTACAACAGGTCATTTCACGTTCACTATAACTGATACAAAGCCTTTGTTCACATTTATTTAATTAACTGATTTTAAATTCCCCATCTGCCATGGTGGGAATTGGACTCATATCTCCAGACCATTAGAGCAGGCCTCTGAATTAGTTGTCAAGTAACATAATCACTATGCTGCCATTCCTGACTATTGTAGCTGTTGTGAAAAATGGCCAATTATTCAAGACATTAGAAATGTACTAGCATTCAGGGGAAAGATTCCAATATGTGCCAGTGCCTTTAGAAATGAGGGAATTTATTTTTTTTACAGTAATTACAGTTAAACAAAATTCAAAAGCTTCAACATAAAATAAGCTGCAACTTGGAACATGATTTAAGAACATAAGAAACATGATTGGGAGTAGGCCTTCCAGCCCCTCAATCCACCTCCGCCAATCAAGAAGAACATGCCTGAGGGCAGCACGGTGGCCTAGTGGTTAGCACAGCTGCCTCACGGCGCTGAGGTCCCAGGTTCGATCCCGGCTCTGGGTCACTGTCCGTGTGGAGTTTGCACATTCTCCCCGTGTTTGCGTGGGTTTCGCCCCCACAACCCAAAAATGTGCAGAATAGGTGGATTGGCCACACTAAATTGCCCCTTAATTGGAAAAAATAATTGGGTAATCTAAATTTATACAAAAAAAAAAGAAGAACATGCCTGATCTGATCATAGCTTCAAATCACGTCCCTGCCTACTCACAGCCATTACCCACAACTTCCTTGTCAATGAAAACGGCTCCAGGCAGGTAGGAAGAAAGGGGAAAGGTTCTATCTGAGGGGCAAAGGGCAGCCCCATCGGCAAAGGGCAGCCCCTGACAATATAAACCCCCCATTCCCCTCCTTCCTTCTTACACTTTGAAGAGATTTGTTTAAGAACAGGGCCGCCCACTCCTAACCGACTGCCCATGTCACATGTTTTATGGCATGGGTAGCATACTATCAGGGTCAATTGACTTAGTAACAAGCCTAATTGACCCTTGATCATCTGTTTAACTATGGTCAGTGGGCTGACGATTTCAGCACCCACCTATCCTCCATATTATGGTTGTGAGCTTGGCGGTGGACACCCACCCAATTTGACCCTATCTCCCCTCACCACATCTGATCTGATCGACTGGCTGACATCTTGCACCCTCTCCACATCTGATCTTGTTCCTCAGAACCCCCTGGCACCCAATAGCACAACCCCTTCATGTCCTGGTGCGGTGCTCACACATGCCACTTGCTGCAGACACCCCCCTTACACATCAAAAGTGCGGTTCACAATGCCCTCTCTTTGTCCCCACAGGAGAATATAGCCCATAATAAATGGGAAAGGGACCATATGGGAGGAGGTATACCAGGAATTCGAGTCCTCACCCCCTATTCAAAATCGCGGGGTTGCTTGAGGAGAGAGCAGTCTCCGACAGGGAGGTTGGCCAAGCGTCAGAGAGGTGAAGATCCATTGCTCCTTCACCTAGATGGCCTGTCACAAGTGAGTTCATGTCAAACAAAATGATGCTTCCACTTTGTTGGCCACATGTCCATTTTCTCACAGGATCTCCACCTGATGAAGCCAGGCCAACCAGTGTCGGTACCCCCTCGCCACCCAAGAGAACACCTCGGAGGAGAACTCCGAAAAGACCATCAGTGAAGCACACGGCTATCACCCGAACCCTCCATCAGCGCAGAGACACACACCTCAGTGGGCGACATTAGTGGGCAGGCTTCGGGGACACAATCTGATGAGCACCACTCAGTTTCTGATGCACATCAGGGGGCAGGCAGGAACATCCAAAGAAGACAGCAGTCGGAGGGCTGCTGGATCCCAGGACACATCTGCGTCCCAGCCAGATGCTGAGCCTCTGGGCAAGTTTCTCCCAGAGCTGATGTAGGAGATAGGACACAGCCATGAGATTCAGGAGGGGGTGTCAGAGACATTCCAGCGACTGCAAGGCCAATTGGAAGAGTCCCAAAGTCTGTAGGCGCAGGAGATTATGTCAACAATGCATGGCACCGAGGCCAAATGTAGCCACTGTAGCCACCCAAAATGGACACTGAACCAAACAAAATGGAGAATCGCTAAGACTGTAGGGAAAAACAGTTTAGCCAAGGCAAACAGCCTGCAAACACTCATTAGCATTTTGCAAGCAGCAAAACCAGTTTCTGGCCAGGTGGAAGATCTCCAACCAAAGGTGATAATGGCAGAACGTTCTACATACTAATGAGGCAGTCCAGATCTAGGCACACACAATGGCAACATTTGGGTTTGAATAAGATACTTTAAGTGGATGTCCAGACAGAGCGGCACCAGAAGTATCCACTATAGAAACCGCCCCCACCATCGAGAAAGACCCTTACATTGGAGGAATTCAAAAGATATCGATTGGAAGCTATCCAATCGATACCTAAAGGTAAAGCCCGCCCAGAAAGAGGGAAGGACATTGGGGACCCCTATAAATATAGACCCCCACACATGGTCCTGTCTGTTGTTTCGTGCTCCGGCCCTGACCAAGAACTTGAACCTGTATCCTGACTCCAGCCGTTGAGCACCAGCCGCCGAACCGTAAGTGCCAATACGACGCTCGCTACGCGAACCAAGCCCGCTAGACCCCCAGTGACCAGCACGCTTTCTGAAGGTTGCAGCCCAAGACCGGGACGAAGGCCTCGCTCCCTGACCTTGCCTGTTCCTGTGTAGTTAAGTATTCTGTTTGCTTAGTTTAGTCGTAGCTTAGTCCCTTAGTGTGTGCATGCGTATTTATTATAATTGTATAATAAATATTGATCGTTTGGAACTTACTAATCGGTGTATCGTTTTATTACTTTGAACTTGACCTTGAGATATATGTGAGTTGTCTATATGGCAACTGGCGACTCCTGAGCTGAAGAATACATAAGACAGAGCCTAGTGGTGTTAAGCACACGGCCTTTAACACAGGCAAGTTAATACACCCCAATAAACGCGTTTTGCGCCCATAGCAAAACGTGCAACACAACACTGCTACGGTGGAGACCACAGTGGAGAGCCTGGAGTAAGATGTCTGCATCTTGACTGATGGTGTCCAAGGCATGGCTCAGTCTGAGACTGAGGGCCTCGCCATCATGTCCCAGACACTGAGATGGAGGCATGGGGAGCCACCAGGACTGGAAGAGCCTGATGACTCAGAGGCCTCTGGAGCTCATTCCAGCTGCTCCTCCATCCCATGGAGTTCCTCAGGGCCATATGGGCAGCATCAGGGAGAAGGAAACGCTGGAGGCCAACCTGGGGCCTGCCATCAAGGAGACTTAGTCGGTCTCCATTTCTTCCGAATCCCCCTCCTGACATTGGCACATCTCAAGGGCAGCAGGCGAAACAGGGTGGCATGGCGACGCAGTGACACTGGTAAGGTAGCCTGGGCCCCTTGACTCCAGGCCCTTCAGAGGATGTCTGCCAAGGGAATCAAAGGTCACAGGGCACAGAAAGCAGCAGACCTCCTCCACCTCTGATGTGCATCCTGTAGACGTACCTAGATGTATCAGTAGACCTTGGAAGACCAAGAAAAGTGAGGAGCACTGAGTGGGCACTGGGGGTGGGGAGGTGGGGGTGACTATCTGGAGCTAGGGGGAATGAGAATCTGTCTCAGTGAAATGTTCACTATTAACATGTCACACCTCATACATGTAAAGCCTCCGTCATGTTAATCTTCACAGATGTCCTGCCCACACCCTTACTCCCTGTTGCCTTCTGCTCCCCCCACCCCTCGGCCCCCATGCACAGTGATCTAAGATCAAAATCCTCCGATGTAGGCCCCATTCAGAGTATGGGTGTGAGCATGCTGTCAGCAGAAAGACAGGAACCAGACTTCAGCGGAATCTGAGGAGCACCAGAGACTTCATCAGAGCGAGTGATCATCACTCTCCTTGTATAGTGACCCGTGCTGACAGTGCCAACACAGGCCCATCACCCTGGAGTGATGTTACACAGACCCTCGGACGGTGGAGCAGGGTGATCAGGTGGGGTATGTGTGAGGTGGTATGGGGCAGGGGGGAAGGGGAGGAGGGAGGGAAAGGGGGTGTGGGGCATTGGGGAGGGGAAAGGAGGGAGGGAGGGAAATGGGTCGAGAGTGGGGGGATTGGGGGGTTGACGGGCAGGTGAATAGGAGGAGGGAGGGAAAGAGGGGTGGGATTGGGGAGGAGGGAGATTGAGGGGAGGGGAATGGGAGTAGATGGAAAATGAGGGGGAGGTGTTTGGGGAAGAGGGAAATGGGGAAGGGAGGGAAATTGGGGGGGAGGAGATGGGGGTAGGGAATGTTGGCGCGGGAGGGAAATGAACATGGAGGGAAATTAGGGCGGGGGGCATTTGAGCTGAAGGACACAGCCTTGTCCTAGGTGGATATGGAGATAATGAGGGCCTCCCTGCTCCTCCTGGCATATTGGGCCCTTACAGCCTCCTGTCTCCCATCCTCCAGCTCCTCCTTGGGCTGCCCCATCCTCCTGATTCTCCTTCTCAAATTAGGTTGCACGCCCCTCAGCCTCCTCCTCCTCTTCCAGCATGTGAGCCCACTACTGTGCCAGATTGTGGAGGGCACAGCAGACTACCACAAAGCACCCTCTGAGGGGGGTTGGGTGGGGGGGGGGGGGGAGGGGGGGTGTACTGCAAGGCACTGCCAGAGTGGTCAAGGCCACGGAATCGCATTTTATGCAGCCCAAAGCATGGCCTAACAACAGCATGGGTGGCAACGTGGACCTGATTTTAATGGGTCTCTGTGTAGGTCTCAGGCCTGCACACCACGGTCATCAGCCACGACCTCGGTGGGTATCCCTTGCCTGCCATGTGCCAACCCGTAATCCTGGGATGGTCCTCAGCGACACCAGGGATCTCTGAATGCCCGAGGATGGAGCTGTCATGCACGCTTCCAGGGTAGTGGTCACACAAGTGATAGATTCTGAGGTGCTGGTCACACACGAGGTTAGCTTTCAGGGAGTGGAACTCCTTCCTGTTAATATAGGGCAATCCCTGATGCCCTGGTGGTTGCAGGGTGACATGTATCCCCCCCTGGACCTGTGGCATTCTGGTGATGGCAGCAAGTCCTGCAGCCTGGGCATCTTGTGGGTCTGGTTCAACTCAAAGGTGATATAGTCTGATGCCTGGGAACACAGAACTTAGAACAAGAAACAGAGCCAAGTGAGTGTTAAGCACACTCACCCAGAACGACCAACAGAGCCCCTAAACCCCAGAATAGTTAGGAGGACATGCACAGCTGCCCTCCGCTCATCCACACACTTACCTTTTGGTCGCGAGAGGATACAGAGTGCTAAATTCCTGCTCTCGACTGTTTGATTGTTGGCAGTTGTTTCTATGGGGCTGATGTTCCTAGAGTTCAGGCATCAAAGCTCAAGGCCTCACAGGTGGTAAGCATGCCCACCCCCCCCCCCCCAATCCGGACCAGGGATGACCGCCAACCTGGAATACTTCAGCCCACTGACCAAGCACCAACACCCGAAAGGTCACCCCGCCCCGGACAGGCTGGAACCTCATTTGAATACATTATGATCTAATAAGCGGGCAGTCCTGCTGTTACCGCCCCCATGTTTGTAACATCCGACCATGCCAGCATGATCTAGAAGGAGAAGGATGACAGATGCATGGGAACACCACCACCTACAAAGTCCCCCTACAAACTACACACCACCCTGTCTTGGAAATGTATCGCCACTGTTCCTTCACTGCCCCAGATCACAATCCTGGGCCTTGTTTTGTGATGCTCTTGACGTAGCACAAGCTGCTTCCTTGATGTGCACTCTGACAAAGGAAGGTTCAGACTTGGAGATAGCTTTAACACATTTATTAAACTGTTAACAATTCTCCTACTTGGATTGGACTCTCCTGTTAATCCTGCTGTAGCTACCCAGACTGACAACCAGTCTGCTACAATCCACGTGGTGGGTGTGATGTGTTCAATCAACCCTGTGTACTCACCAAGTGTCTCCACTGGAAAGAGACTGAGCATGTGTGCTGTGTCCTTATATATGGGTTAGTGTAATGCCCTCCTGTGGCAGTGTCAACTCTGTGTGTCGTGAATGCCCATTGGCCGTGTCCTATCTTACTGGCCTATTGGTTGAATGTCTGTGTGTCATGTCTTTGATGCTCCCTCTAATGTTTATCTAGTCTACGTGTATTTACATTAACCCCTTGTGTATTTACAGTGATGCATATCACCACAGACCTCCCTTCTTGCACCTATACAAAATGGACTGTAGTGGTTCAATAAGGCAGCTCACCACCTCCCTCTCAAGGACGATTAGCAGTGCTTTTTTTTTTAACCTAGATAACCTGTGGTGGAACCTTTACTGATTGCTATATTTAAACTGAGGTCCCTTTGTTCCACTACCGCACCTAGACTTGCATCTTCCGAGTGCTGAGCAGCCTCCCCGCTCTTTCTACTAAACTTTACCAGCAAACATTTTTCTGTACTAAACTTCATTTGCCAATTATTTACCTCTAGCTTCTATAACTTGTTGAAGTCCCCCTCAGTATTGACTACCCCACATCCCCTGCCATAATTTGGTATCACCCCCAAATTTAGAATGTGTGTTGACTCAAAAGTTCAAATCATTCATGTTAATTGCGAACAGCCATGGCCTCAGCATTGATCTGTGTGGAACACCTTTTCCCACCTTCTGGCATTCTGAATAATGACCCTTTATCCCCTTCTCTGCTTTCCGATATAAAGCCAGCTAGTAGTGCATCTTGCCACTTACCTGACTCTCTAACCCTAAACCTAACCCTAACCCGAAACCTAACCCTAATCCTAACCCTAATGTACCTGACTCCACATTCTTTGACCTTATTCATTAGTCTACTGTGGGACACCTTCTCAAAAAGCTTTTTAAAAATTGAAATAAATGAATCTACCGAATTACCATTGTTTACTCTCTCTCCTCCCTCCCTAAAAAAAAATACAAAAGTTGGTCAATAACATTTTTTACCTTTTGAGATCCATACTTCAGTTCATTTTGATATTTCTGGTTTCTGGGTTCTTCTATTCTCTCCTTTAATAAGGAATCCTCAGCGGAATTTTCCATTGGCGGGAGACTCCGCTTTGCCGGCAGCGGACCCACGCCTGCGGGTTTCCTGACGGCTTGGGGTGGCCATAATGGGAAACCCCATTGGCCGACTGTGGGAACGGACAATCCCGCCCTTATTTTACATATCACCAATGTCATGTTGATTGATCTATAATTCCCTGAACCTGCCCCTTCAATTACAGTAATTATATTAGTTATCAGCCAGTCGCATAACACCACACCTTTTTACAATAATTTTTGAAATATATTTAGTAACACCAGAGCCACATTTCACTTGGATTATTTCATAATACTTGGATCCAATCCTTCTGGACCAGGGATTTTATTCTCTTTGATTTTGTTTAATTTATTCAATCATCCCTTTTTATTATAAGTGCAGTTACCTCAATGCTCAACTCATTCCATGTCATGTCTATCTATTCTAGCTCCCTGATAAATAATGATTTAATATATTTGACATATTTATACCATGACCCATGGTATCTGTCTGTCCCTCAATGGGCCTTTGCTGTTCAGAGTGTTCCTTTTTTAACGATATGTCTGTGAACCATTTTACTGTTTTGTTTTATGTTCCTTGATAATTTAACTTCCAAGTTATTTTTTGCCTTCCTAATTGTTTCTGACTTCTCTCCTAACCGCTTCATGTTATCTCTATCCTGTATTCCTCTGCAGTCTTATGTACTGAATGTATGCACCTTTCTTAACCTTCAATTGTTTCCTCATGGCTTTTTTCATCCATAGAGCCCACTAGTGTTTAGTTTGTTCTTTCCTTTTATTTTCCTGACCCCTGTTGAATGCTGATTTGAATGTTTCTTTGTTGTTTTATGCTGCTCTTTGCCCATAATGTCGCCCATTTTTGTTCCCAACTTCTATTCTCAGCTTTTCTGCAATTTATTGTCCTTTTTTTTGGTCGGACTTATGTTCTTCTCTATTATCCTGAAGTGCATTATATTATGGCCACTATTACGTGGATGTTGCCTATTTTTACTTCCCTTATCTGCTCTGGTTCTTTCCCCATGACTGGGTACAATAGCAAATCTCCCCTTGTTGGGCTTTTTTACATATTGGTAAGAAAAAAATGTGCACGCATTGTAGGATCTCCTCTTCCTTATCCCTTTTTACCTGTCTCTTCTTTCGAATTAATATCGGGGTAGTTGAAACCCTTTGATTATAATTGTAAGTTTTTTGCTCAGTTCGCCAATTTGTCAGCACATTTGTTTCCTGCACCACCCTTCCAAAATTATGTTGTTTATAGACTACACCAATTAGTGCCGGTGTCCCATGGAAAAGAACCCCTCTTTCCCACAATATCCCTTTTGCCACATACGAATGATCCTAAGCTGCCTGTTCCTATGCCTATCTTCCTGTTGCTCAAGGTCCTGCTTTTTAATTTAGAACCTAACACCTGATACTCGATCAGCTGGATCTCCTCCCTCTCCTGACACATGCTGTTTCCTAAGATTTACAACAACGGTTCCAGGGATGAGTGCCTTCAATTACAGGGATAGATTGGAGAAATTAAGGCTGCACTCCTTAGAGAGGAGTAATTAAGAGAGATTTGAAACATGTGTTGAAAAATCACGAGCAGCCAAGACAGGCTAGATGGGGGAAAACTGGTCCCGTAAGTAAAAAGTTTGAGAACAAGAGGACACCCATCAAGGTTGTATGATCTTAGGGCTTTTAGGTATAAAACCCTTCTAATTAAAATCTCAAAGTTCTGAATTCTTAATTTCCAACACTAGCAACATCAGTTGTGCCTGACCCAGCAAGGTACGAATAGAAAATATCTATGAATCAAGTAGAATTGATGAAGCAGGGTTTTGCATATTTCTTTCAAGTGAAGACAACTTTGAAGATTCTTAACCCTCAAGTTCTTAGGATTCCTTGGGCTGGATTCTCCGTCACCTGTCGCAAGAAGCAGAGTTCTCTCTGCGGCAGAGAATCAAGCATTGGGCAAAACACGGAATAGGCGCCCGGATGCTCCTGTCCCGCGCTGCCAGCGGCATTGAGGTTTGTGCCCCACGCAAACTGGCTGGGCACTATATTCTCTCAGCCCGCGTGACTGCCCAGTCCCATGGGCTGGGACTGATGCAGAGGACCTCATGGTGGGCCAAGGCAGTGACTCTTTTAAGGGGGTATCCCCCAAAGTCCATTCGAGGGTCACCCTCCACCCCACAATGCAAATCCTGCCCACAAGAGACCCCCCACTGACCCCCACCAGAAGCAAGACCCCCACCAGAGACCCCCTTTAAGAGAGATGCCACCAGAAATCCACCATTACAGAGAACCCACCAGATAACCCCCCCCCCCCATAGGAGAGATCATCAGAGACCCTCCATAAGAGAGACCCTGACCAGACCCCCACCCATTATAAAGACTCCCACAAGAAACCCCAAATTATGAGACCCCCACCATTCATCCCCATAAGAGAAACTCCTGACTGAAAGCCCCTCACTACAGAGGTCTTTGCCTAGAAGCCCCCTATTGCAGAGACCCCACCCTGGAAGCTAGAGAGCAGTCCAGACAGAGACAATGAAAAAATAACTGCTTTAAAACTTACCTGTGCAACACACCTGCTGGCTCAGGCAGAGTAAGCATCACCTGTAAATTCCTAGAAAGTGAAAACCACATCAGCTGGAATTTAAGAATAAAGTGCTTTCTGCAGCGAAAAAGAGGAAGTGAGAGCACTTAACTTTGAGGTGGCCCAGGAGCTGTCAAGTATATCTAGGTGTTTTTCAACATTGTGGTTATTTTCACAGCTGACTACTTGAAAGCCACTCAAACATGAAGGGAAATAAGATTAAACAATCCAGACAGCAGACTGTGCACAGAAACAGTCAATCACAGCCTGGTTAAAGCAAATTCACATAGATATGAATGAATGGTTTTCAGATCAAAGATCTGAGGGGTTTAAACCCAGCTGTCTGGTTTTCCTCTTCCAGGAATTGACAGGAGCTGCTTCCACTGCCTGAGCCAACAGGTGTATTGTACAAGGGAGTTTAAAAGTAATGATTTTTTTTTTACTGGCCTCTGATGGACTGCTCCAGAGCTTCCAGGCAGGGGTCTCTTTTATGGAGGAGGGGTTGGTGGGAAGGGAGGGGGGTCTTCCGGGGGGGGGGGGGGGGGGTTCCAGGTGGTGGCATCTGTTATGGAGGAGTGTAGGTAGAGGTCTCTATAATCATAGAATCATAGAATTTACAGTGCAGAAGGAGGCCATTCCGCCCATCAAGTCTGCATGGGGGTCTCTGGTTGGGGTCTCTGTTACTAGGAGGTCTATAGAATTGTGGGGGTCTCTCTTATGAGGGTCTCTGGTGAGCGGTGTGGTGGCTGGGGGTGTCGGGTCACCCTCTTACTGTGAGGGGGCATGACCAAGAAAATCCCTTGGTGGGAGGGGCATGGAAGGATGATGCAAAGGAGAAGGGGGGCCCAGCCGCTGAACCTTGCTATCGGGCCACCTACCAAAAATGATGACACAATAGCAGCCTTGCATAAATTTGTATGGCAAGGGAGAAAAAATCGCTTCTGGAATTCAGCATGAGCACCAATCAGAAGCAATTCATCTATCGGAGAACAGTCTCTCAAATGGAGAATCCTGCCCCTTGAGTGTTACCAGCACAGACTATTGGTGGGATTCTCCAGTCTGGTCCATGATTGGACCCGTTGTGAGTGAGAACAGAAAATCTGATATTCCAGACAAAACTCCATTTACTTTCAGCGGCACCGGAAAATCCCACGCACAAAGGAGGACGGAAAAATTCTACCAATGGCTTCCCCTTCTTCTGTCTTTGAAGTGAGAATAGGAAAAAAACACAATTAACTACACCAATTCGCTGTTATCGTGAAGTGCTTCTGTACTTCTATCGATTTGTCAAATAAATGGATTCTGGAATTTGTGTAATTTTTGTGAAATAGACTGTGTATTTGAAACAACTGAGGAATAATTTTACAAATTCTACTGTTGGTTCAGAGGTTCTCCTGGAAATATATTTCTACACTATTTGGGTGCAAAATTAAGTTCAGTAGCTTTCATCAGCATTATGGAGGTCTACTGGAGGTTTATTTCTACATTTTGTTCCATTGGCTGCTTTATGTGCAGCCCTTACGGTGTTAAATAGTATAGTGTAGTGTAAACGTCGTGGCGGACCCAGGTACAGTTCCTGAGTGCAACTGAAGACTTTGGGTCACTGACACCATGATAGCATTCAAACAAGCTAATGCAAAGCCAGTTTACACAGAGGGCAGTGGGTGTCTGGAACTTGCTGCTGGAGAAGGTGGTGGAAGCAGGTACGATAGTGGCATTTAAGGGGTGCCTTGACAAAGACATGAATAGGATAGGAATAGACGGATACGGACCCTGGGAGTGTAGAATGTTTTAGGTTAGACGGGCAACATGGTCGCCGCAGGCTTGGAGGGCTAAAGGGTCTGTTCCTGTGCTGTACTTTTCTTTGTTATTTGTTCTTTGATATCTCAGAATAGTCTTGCCACAGAAGTTCCACTACCTCTGTGCCAAGAAACACTCTGATTTTTCAACTTTTGCCCCCGCCACACATTATTCCGGCATCCCTTATTTGGAAATAGTCCAAATCCACTTCTTCCATTGGGTTAGAGTGCAGGTCATCTGTGATCACCTCACCTTCATCACTAAAGTCATGAAGAGTCATGTAGACTGAGGGCAAATGTCCATCTCTTGTTTCCTGGGTCCCCAGCGTCTGCATTTCATTGTGAGCAAATGACGCATTTCCTTCAGACACAGAACAGTTACAACAATGTCACATCCCCTTCAACATATTTTAACCCTAGTCCCAAAGATACTAAAGCCAGTAAGGATAAGTGATAATGGGCGGCATGGTGGCACAGTGGTTAGCACTGATGCCTCACGGCGCCAAGGATCTGGGTTCGATCGCGGCCCCGGGTCACTGTCTGTCTGGAGTGTACACATTCTTCCCACTATCTGCGTGGATCTCACCTCCCAGAACCCAAAGATGTGCAGGGTGGGTGGAATGGCCACGCTAAATTGCTCTTTAATTGGATTTTTGTTTTAAAAGAACAAATGTTAATAACACTTCATACCAAATTGTCAGAACAGAAAGCAAGGTTTCACTCTCGTGCAGATGTCCTGCCCTACAAATTTGGTTCATCAATTAAAGCAAAGGATAGGTTTAATTTAAAGATAGAGGAACCCTAGGCTAAGCTACCTTTCAGCCATTCTTCAAAGCTAATGGAAAGACTCTTAATTGCCTATGATACCATTAAGGCAATATACAACTGCTTAAATCAAGGCGCTCAGGCAACATAAACTCATCAATTAATTAAGCGTATTTTCTCACAAATAACTGTGTTCCCGTTTCCCAATTGCCTTGGCTGCCGATTGTCTCACTAACAGATATTCCAACTGAACTCTTTAAAAACTGGTTAAAATAAATTCCACAGGTCTTCTGATCAAAATTAAATGCTAAAAATTAGTAATGTTATCAAAATCCTACAGTCATTGCTGTGGTGATATGCATTACTGTAAATACACAAGGGGTTAATGTAGATACACTAGGACACTATAAATACGCAAGGGGTTAATGTGAACACACTACACCTAGATAGGCACTAGAGGGAGCACCAGAGACATGACACACAAACACTCAACCAATAGGCCAGTAAGATAGGACGTGACCAATGGGCATTCAAGACACACGCAGAGGTGACACTACCACAGGGGGGCATTACACAAATCCATATATAAGGACACAGCACACATGATCTTCCTCTTTCCAGTGGAGAAACATACTGAGTACACAGGGTTGATTTGAAACATATCACACCCACCATGTGGATTGTAGCAGACTGGTTAGATAGTCTGAGTAGCTATAGCAGGATTAATAGGACAGTCCAATCCAAGTAGGAGAATTGTTAACAGTTTAATAAATGTGTTAAAGCTATCTCCAAGTCTGAACCTTCCTTTGTCAGAGTGCACATCAAAGAGCTTATGCTACGTCAAGAGCATAACAAAACAATTGCCAAAAGCAACAACAGCGACATGAGTAGAGACTGTTTTCATGCAGTGAGTGGTTAGGATCTGGAGTGCACGACCTGACAGAGTGGTGGAGGAAAATTTAATCAAATCCTTCAAAAGAAAATAGGGCAATTATCCGAAGAGAAAAAAAACCGCAGGGCTGCAGAGAAAAGGCAGGGGAGTGGGACTTGAAAAATTGCTCATACAAAGATCCATCATGGAAACGATGGGCTGAACGGGCGTCTTCTGTGCTGTAACCAATTCAATGATTCTATGCCAGAGATGTAAAACTGGCTTTCGATTCCCAATCACCTGTTTTACACAACCATTAAACATCAGAATGACCCCACTTCATTATTAGCAATTTTGTGTGTACCTTAAATTGACATTGACAAGATTCACTGGTGAAAGTTTTTTTTAAATTCCACTAAAATAGTTGATATGACAGAAAGACTAGCGGATTATTTGTTTCCCTCAGCAATGTTTGAAGTTCTATCATTTTTCTATCTATAACCTGGATGTTCTTTCTCCGCCATCTTCAATGGCTCTGAGCTACGTTAAGGTATAAATTTCTCTTGTAGAAACACTTTAATCTGTATTTTCTCCCCAAAGATTTTTTTTTGTTGCCATGGTAATGTTTGCATTTATATTTATGCAGCTTGTTAAAGTTTCATTTTTCGTCCAGCGCTTCTTCTGGCAATGGAAACGAAGGGATCTAAATAACTATTTCCCAGAGTTGCACTCAGCCAGTTATTTGTCAATGTTTATTTCATTTTAATTTGTTTAATGCGTTGTGTCAAGGGCTTTCTTGAGGTTGTCTTTTCTTTGTGTTGCTATTTTCCGGTTTATATAACGTTTCAATTTTCCCAAATTGTGCCTTGTGTCCAGTTAAACAGGCCTGTCTGACACTCAATTTCACACAGTGTGGTTGTAATGAGTTCTTGTCCATGCTACTAAGTGGTGTGTCTTTGAGAACTGGAGCAGGGCCCCTCAAGGGTAGGAAAATGAGAGCTGGCTGTCTATATTCCACTTACACCTCTGTCAACTGATCACAATGCAGCAGCCGGAGGGAAACTTCAAGCCTGCGCTGCCTTGTTGTCCCTGAAGAAAATAACAATATGAATACAATAGACCTTTAGAAAAGAAAGTCAGTTCAGTGGTAACGATTTTCTGAATGAAATAGATGCAACACTGAGAATGTTAACTTCCTGCTGCCCGTTATTGCCATGTACTGATCATTGAAATGTTCAGTCACTTACAAAATGGGGCGCAGCTGAAAAACACACAGCTGGGGGCCGGTGATTCCCATCCCAAATGTTTTTGTATCGTCGCGTCTAAATTCCAGTGGGGCGGGATTCTCCGTTGCCCGACGGCGATAACATAATTGGCGATCGGGCGGAGAATCGGCCCCGACGGCCAAATCAGGGCCGATGGCAGTTTGACGCCGGTCAGCCATGGTCCACCCGCTCTGAAATGGCGTCATCGCAGTGTGCATCATTGGAATGGCAATGTTGTGTCATCGGCAGGCTCTGCCACAATGCTCCGCCCCCGATTGGCAGAGTTCCTGACCGCGCGGGCCATGTGTGATCTCAGCAGTCGACCACCCACCGTGGTGGCTGTGGACTGTGTCTAGCACCGCCACACTCGTTCAGGATCTGTAGAGCTGGCAGGGGGGGGGGGGGCTTCCGCGAGCTCTGGGGAGACTGGTGAGGGTGGCCAGAGGGTGGCCTGTGGGGCCGCAGATGGCGGGTCGGGAGCACGCACGGCCGTGCCATTGCAGGCCGCCGCCATGCGCATGTGCAGTCAGGGACCCGACCACTCTCCAGACGTTTTCGGCACGGGAGTCGTGAGTTATACCGAGCGCTGCAGCTAACTCCTCACCGGTCCCGGAATTGGTGAGGGTTCGCCGCCAATTGTTTTGTCGTAAAACACCCGCAAATTCTCTATTTGAGCCAACACTTAGCCGCTGAAATGGAGAATCCAGCCCCATTACTTTTCCTATTACTGCTGTTAAGCTGATTGATCTATACTTCCGATGTTCTATCTCTTTCTCTGTGCATAGGTGGTCACCAAAGGCTGGAATTTCCATCTTAAGATAGGAAGCAGGAGCAAAGTTTGTTTTGTGTTAGAAATATGTCTTTGGAATCTGCCCGGGTTTTGCGTTTGCCCCGGGGTGAGCCCTTGATTGATATAAATTTGACATGGGTTTCCAAGTCCATTTCAAGCTTGTGGTTGCAGGAATGAAGATGGGTCTCAGGCCTCCAATCAGCCATCACCGAGGCTGTTGTTTGTCTTAATAGAGAATGTTTATGCTAAAGCTGGCTGCTGCACAACAGGGACTGAGGTGGCACAGATGAATCATAGAATCAAAGAACTTACAGTGCAGAAGGAGGCCATTCGGCCCATCGAGTCTGCACCGGCTCCTGGAAAGAGCACCCTACCCAAGGTTAACACCTCCACACTATCCCCACAACCCAGTAACCCCACCCAACACTAAGGGCAATTTTGGACACTAAGGGCAATTTTGGACACTAAGGGCAATTTATCATGGCCAATCCACCTAACCTGCACATCTTTGGACTGTGGGAGGAAACCGGAGCACCCGGAGGAAACCCACGCACAAACGGGGAGAATGTGCGGACTCCGCACAGACAGTGACCCAAGTCGGAATTGAACCTGGGACCCTGGAGCTGTGAAGCGATTGTGCTATCCACAATGCTACCGTGCTGAGATGAAGGCCTGTGGAACCCATGAGGTAGAGGAGGGAGTTTATCTTTCTGAAAGATGGCAGGAGGGGCACCTCTTCCTTTAATGCCATCTCTTATAGCTTCATTCTGATGTCTTGACCTGCGTCTGTATTTTTCACTCAGACAAGTCCTGAGACAAGGAAAGCAATTGAACTGTTTAATGTAAGGTACCAAATGCTGTGCCCCCTCTCTCAAGGACTTTAAAATGGCCTCTCTGCCTCCCCCAATGTAAAGATGCATGTAGCGCAGACACTGCATCTGGGGTATCCTAAATTAAAATCAGTTTGCAGACTCAAGAAATGGGCCTTCGCAGGAATGAGCAGCCCTGGCTTCAACTTCTTCCTCGCAAAAAAATATCCGGTTAATTTTGGTTGCTCTTCTTGGGGAAAATTTGTTTCATAGGTTTTGGAAAATAAATTGCAAACCCTCCAAGTGCGATGGAACACCTCTCCTCACATGCAATTCAGAATGGAGGCAATAACAAACCATCGTGAAATGCCAAAGTCAGAACCGGAGATGTAAATCAGGAATGCCAGCCTGGCAAACTTTGTAACAAAATGACTCAAAGTTTGGCATCTTAAAGCTGGGATTTATGGTATGGATTAACACCTCCTTTACAGTTTTCCGAAGTATGCATTATTACAATCCAACCTGAGGTTTTATTATGTTTTAGTTACACAAGTTTGTCAATGATTTTCTTCCTTTCTATCCCAAATGTATAAATGTTAACTTTGGCTCACCCTCTAACCGAGTGATCTTCTTTTTGTTATCTTCCGTGGTAAAGACTGGAGTGAAATGATTTTTCAATACGTCTGACATATTGCCTCTGGGATTATCTTATTCTTTTATTGTTCATATTCCTGCTTTAATTTTCTTTTTATTATTAATATGTCAATGGAACATGCCATTATTTCTTTTTTATATTCCTCGATAAATTGATTTCACAATTTCTCTTTGCCTTCTGCTGGCTTTTTTTTGTAAAAAAAAGGTTCTATCCTAAGTTTCCAAATTCCCATTTGTCCTCCTTTCCTCTCGTATCGAAATATTTTTTATGTCTTTTCCTATCAGTTCAATTTTCCCATTGTTCTTTATTTATCCACTGTGGCCCATAATTAGCTTGCTTGATTTTGGCTTTTACTGGAATACATTTCTCTTAAACTTTATTGATTATTGATTTAAATATTTTGTCCTACTTCCCCGGATTTTAGTTTTTCAAGATGATTCCAACCCCCCCCCCCATCTTTCCCTTTTAGTTTTACCCTCACTTTCCCATTGTTTGCTTGTTTCCAATCTATCTTTTGTCCGTAAGACATAGGTGCAGAATTAGGCCAATTGGCCTATCGAGTCTGCTCCACCATTCAATCATGGCTGATATGCTTTTCATCCCCATTCTTCTGCCTTCTCCCCATAAACTCTGATCCCCTTATTAATCAAGAACCTATCCAGCTCTGTCTGAAAGAAACTCAGTGAGTGTCCTACTTATACAACTTTTGATTCTAATGTTGAAACTTATTGTTGTGGTTACTGTGGCGAAGATGCTCTCTGACTCTTAATCCTTACTCTTCCTACTCTTATATGTTCTGCATCACTACCCAATAGAGAATCCAGCAGTGACTCTTTTTTATGGGATTAATTACATACTGAAAGGAGTCCTCTGTAAACTTTCAAAGCTCAAAATTGGCTAAAGCACCAGCAGAACATTTCTTGCTCTAGTGTTAAGGGACATGTCAGCTGCAAGGGCATATAGGACCTCAGTTTAATTGGACTCGAGTCTTGTCCAAAAGACAATGGCCAAAATTCTCTGGCCATTCACTGGCGGCGGGATTCTGTGGTCCCTCCGGCAGTTTCCCAGCTGCGTGAGGTGGCGACAATGGGAATTCCCATTGACAGCGGCAGGAGCACAGAATCGCGCCACCACCAAACGGTGCACCGCCTCCCGCCCACGGGAAGCTCACGGCTGGAAAGCTGGAGAACCCAGAATTCAACGCTCACTTCAGTGCTGCACTGCAGTGTCGGTCTAAATTATGTTCCCAACTCCTGGTCTAGGCTTTGAATGCCCAACCTCTGACTCAGAGGCAATTGTGACTCTTTCTCAGTTCTCATGAAGCTTTGTGATCCTCTTCATCTCTGTGACCCCCTCATCCATCACTGCCTGCACCAGCCATCCTTAAGACCTCTCAGTGTTATGGGCAATTAGTGGATAGCTGATTTTTGTTTTAGATATACAAGGAACAAGGAATCTATTTGAGACTTCACAGGCAATTCAGAGACAGAAACATTCATCTCTTCTGCTTGGGTTGCATTTCAGTGCCAGTCCTGGAGGTGAATGAGTAATATTTCAATGTACCTCACCAGTCAATCTCCTCTGAGATACAGTTGTAAGAGTAAAAAAGGAAAATCTAGTGTGCATCATTTTTGTATGGTATCATAAAATTGTTTCACTTTGTGAATGATTCAAGTCATCCTAAAATCTAGCAGACGTTTAATGAAAAGATTATTGATATTGCCCTTCCTCTGCAGGGCAGTTGACTACAATTGGAGCAATTTTTCCTCACACGACGAAATAACACCACAGAAGATTAAAATCAACTTTTCATTCTAAATTTTCTTTATGAAGGTGATAGGTACAGATGGATCTGCTGCTGTTATTGAAGCACAGGGTACGCTCAGAGACAGGCAGTGATATTACTGAATTTAGGCGGCATGTTTTCCAAAATTGCAGAGTGCTGGATCAGGCGAGTGATGTGCCATCAATTGGACTCGAGACACGATTAAGATCCAAACTGTGGCTTTAATCAGCTAGTTGTTCGCCCGGTGATCGACTACAGAGAAAGGCCGACCGCCGGGAACTCTGGGTACTTATACCCCGCCTCAGAGGCGGGGTCTACTTGCCTCTCGACCAATTGGTGAGCAGTCACATGATTAGTCCCAGCCAATCGGACGAGAGGCACATGACCAGCCAGAGCTAATGGGAAACCCATGCTCTGCACCAATGGCAGTGCTCACATTCATACCACCACAGCGAGAAAAGCTGTGCGAAACCCGTTGTTTCACAGCTGCCTTTGCTCACCTGATGAAACAGCACTTACAGCAGCTTCAAAGTGCTGGGGGGATCACCTTTGGCAGGACCGGAAGGGCCTGTCGGGGAGAAAGTCTGGAAAATCCCACCCCTTGCCTTGGTATCTTTTTCCGATGATTTTCAATCAATGCCCTCTGGGGGCATAGCATCTCTGTTGCAAGGAGAAGAGCAATGCTTTTTTCAAACTCTCCTGACAAATGGAGGCCTGGTTAACCTTCTCCATAAACTTTCTGAGGAAGCCACACCTTTCCTAAAGTGTGATACCCACAATTCTCCGCAATATTCCACCTTAGGCCTAACCAGTGATTTATAAAATTCTGCTGTGATCTCTTTGTTTGATATCCAAGTCACCCATCTGCTTTTGTAACTTTTGATACAATTTGCCGTTCCACCTTTAAGGATGTCTTAATATCGACACTAAGGTCGCTGCACATTTACACCATTCAATTGTGCCATTTATCATGGACTGTATTTCCATATTAACTTTCCTAAAGTCCACCACTTTACACTTTGCCACATTTATCACCCACCACCACCTTTCTCTCCTACCGAGGAACCAATCCTGCCAGTGTAACTTTAAATCTATGATGCTTCCATCTTCTTGTAATCCCCCACATTGCTATAACAAGTGACAGTTTATAACTATAACATCAAAAGCTGGCATAGGGAACAAAAATTAAAATTTTAAAAATGAATTTCTAAAACTTTGCAAGTCGTTGCTTAGTCTGCGACCCGAAACCTTTGTTCAGTTTTGGGCACATTGATTCGGGTGTCGGGTGAAGGGTAATAATGGATTTAGTTGTGAACGGACTTTAAAGGAGCATTTTATTCATCAGGAGGTTAAGGGATCTCATTGAGATTTCCAAGCTCTCAAGAAGTTTTGACAAAGTAACTTGGGCAAAGCTAGTTGCTGAGTCAATAACTCAAGGCAATAAACTTAAAAGGATCACAAAGAAACTGCAGGGTGAGCTCCGAGGAGGATTGTTTCATACCAGAAATGATGGTGGAAATAGGCCCTCTGATTCATTACAGAAAAATTAAATTCTGCCTTTACAAAGGACCTTTCATGTTCCAAAGTGTATCCAATTGATGAAGTGCAGTATCTGCTGTGATGTAACAACCACATCAGCCTTTGCACGGAGCAAAGTCTCACAAATGTCAACGGGGAAGGAAGGCCTGCGTTTATACAGCCCCTTCAATGATTCAAGCTTCATAGTTGTTTAGGGGCAGTCACTGTGTAACGTAGGAAATGCAGCAGCCAATTAGCAAAAAGTAAACTCCCACAATCGTCAATTCGATCATGACCAGTTCATCTGTTTCTGTGATTTTGATTAAGGGGTAAATTTGCCAGGGCACCAGGGGTAGCTCTCCTGTTCCTCTTTGAAATAGTAACATTGGATTATTTACGTCCAGCTGAGAGCGAAGTTGAGCCCTTCACATCTCGTCTGCAGGCCAGCACCACACTCCTTTACAGGAGTGTCAGCCTAGATTGGTCGGCTGAAGTCCAGGGAAGGATTTGAATCCACAATCTTTAGAGACAAGAGGTCCACCAACTGATCCACAGCTGATACCTGTGAATTCGTTAGCCAGGTCCGCCTGTTTAGGTGTCGGTTTTGTGATGAATATTGGTTAGATCACTGGAAAAAAATGAAAAGGCTATCAATGTGGAAAAGTCAAATGTAAGAAAAGGTGTGGTAAAAGTGAAAGGGAGTCATGCTAAATGGACCATTATTTCAGAGAATTAGCACAGGCAAGATAGTCTAAATGTGCTGTAACAGGTCGTAATTCTAATCAAGTCACAAATGGAATAGGAATGTAAATATAAATCTAACTTTGCTGCTCATACCTAAAGATGTGCCATGTTCCAGTCACCCCTCACCCCCTCTGCTCGATGGCCTGCATTGACTCCCAGACTGGCATTGCATCAATTTTTTAATTACTATATGGTTTTTAAAAATCCCTCATTGTCTCACCCCCTCCCTCTCTCATTAACAGCACCTTGCCCACCCTCAGAGTCTTCCGAATTATCCATTCTCCCTTGATTGTGGTCTGCTACGCATCTTGAGCGGAATTCCCCGCTCCCGGGAAAAATCGGGAGGGCCGTCGTGAACTCGGCCGAGTTTCACAGCGGCCTTGGAGGCCGTTCCTCGCCCCCTATTCTCCCCTCCCGGCGGGGCTAGGAGCGGTGCTCCGTAAATCTCGGCCGTGGGGGCGTCGCACCGAGAATGACGCGGCCGGCACGCCTAATGACGTCAGCCGCGCATGCGCAGGTTGGCCGGCTCCAACCCGCACATGCGCGGCTGACATCACGACTCTGACAGCTTGAACCCGCGCATGCGCGGTGGCCGTCTTTCCCCTCAGCCGCTCCGCAAGATGTGGTGGCTTGATCTTGCGGGGCGGCGGAGGGGAAATAGTGAGTCCGATTGAGACGCCGGCCCGACGATCGGTGGGCATCGATCGCGGGCCTGTCCTCTCCCGAGCACAGTGGTGGTGCTCTTTCCCCTGTACTCCCCCCACAAGCCCCAAATGGGCATATCTCACCCGTTTCATGACGGCAGCGACCAGGTGTGGTTGCCGCCGTCGTGAAACGGTCGTGAACGGCAGACCGCTCTGCCCATCCGGCGAGCGGCGATTCTTCCGAGCCGGGGGAGGAGAATCGTGGGGGAGGCGCATGAATTTTGTCGGGGGGCCCTCCCGCAATTCTCCCACGCCGCGTGGGGAGTGGGAAATTGCGCCCGAAGGCTTCTAGGAGCAACTAAAAAGAAGAAAGGTGGAGGAACTGCGATTTAGCAAGGGAATTTCAGAACTTAAGGTCTTGGCAGCTACGAGCAGAGCAATGGTGGAACGTTGAAAACATAAGGGGCGCGATCCTCCGCTGCCCCGCAAGATCAAGCCGCCAAGTCTTGCGGGGCGGTTGAGGGGAAAGACGGCCACCGCACATGCGCGGGTTCGAGCTGTCAGCGTCGTGACGTCAGCCGCGCATGCGCGGGTTCGAGCCGGCCAACCTGCGCATGCGCGGCTGACATCATTAGGCGCGCCGGCCGCGTCATTCTCGGCACGGTGACCCCGCGCCCGAGATTTACGGAGCGCCGCTCCTCGCCCTGCCGGGAGGGGAGAATAGGGGGCGAGGAGCGGCCTCCAAGTCCATCGTAAAACTCGGCCGAGTTCACGACGGCCCTCCCGATTTTTCCCAGGAACGGAGAATTCCGTCCAAGGGGCGCGATTCTCCGCTCCCCATGTGGCGTGGGAGAATTGCGGGAGGGCACCCCAACAAAATTCACGCCCCCCCTTGCGCCCCTGCGATTCTCCCCCTCCCCCGGCTCGGAAGAATCTCCGACCCGGATGGGCTGTGTGGCCTGCCGTCGTGACCGTTTCACGACAGCGGCAACCATAACTGGTCGCTGCCGTCGTGAAACGGGTGAGATATGGCTGTTTGGGGCTTGTGGGGAGAGTACAGGGGAAAGAGCACCACGACTGTGCTCGGGAGGGGACAGGCCCGCGATCGATGCCCACATTCAGATTTTCTCCTCAACCTGAGCTGAAGAGAGAGTCTACAAATATACCCATTAAGAACGGATTTGTTCTGCACTCATCAAGGTAGCACACTGGTTAGCACTGCTGCCTCACAGCACCAGGGATCCGGGTTTGATTCCGACCTCGGGCGACTGTGTGGAGTTTGCACTTCCTCCCGTGTCTGCATGGGTTTCCTACAGGTGTTCCGGTTTCGTCCCACAATCCAAGGATGTGTGGGTTAGGTGGATTGCCCACGCTAGAATTGCCCCTTAGTGCCCAGGGATAAGCCGGTCAGGTTACGGGGATAAGGCGGGGTGGACAGGCGAGTGGACCTAGGTGGAGCATTCGGAAGATCGGTGCAGACTAGGTGGGCTAAATGGCCTCCTTCTGCACTGTAGGGATTCAATGATCAGGGAACTGAGGCAAAAGCTCATAACATGTCCTTCTATCTGTAATAGCAGCCTGTGCTGTTGCCACATACAGAACTCTTTCGCTGCCTGTACATGCTCAGTTTCTTTCAGTAAAAATGAATTCCTCTACAAAAGGAGTTGTTCCAACGGATGGGGTACAACACTCACTCTGGGAGCCTGTCTGTAGTGGCAGCCTATTTAAAGAAAAATGAGAAAGCAGATATTGCTGAAAATCCACAGCAAGCAGCCTGGTTAACATCTGAAAGGAAAGATAGGATAATGTTTTAAGCAGGACCTTTCAACATAATCTGCTCTGTTGGAGGGCTCTACTGGAAACACAAAGCTGTCGTTTTCTCTGGCTGATGTTGACTGATGTGTTTGCTTCCAGCATCTTTCAGTTTTACTTCCAATTATGTTTTTTTATTTGGTGCCACTAATTATACTACTTATTCATTTGTATATGCTAAACCAGTCATGAGTTCCACCCCCCCCCCCCCCCCCCCATGTGTACAGGTGTCCAAAAATAAATATGTCAAGAATATTTTGACTGAATTCTAATATCTATTCATTGCACATACTTTTGAAACCAGCAATCTCTTACCTGGAACAAAATGTATTGTCTTACCACAAACATGCAAAACAAGCTTTAAAAGCTATTTTCACTGTGTTGCACGTTTTACTGTGGTTGTAAAACGCGTTTATTGGAGTGTATTAACACGCCTCCGAGTTCGACGTGTGCTTAACACTACTAGGCTCTGTTCTATGTATTTATTTAGCTCTGGAGTCGCCAGTTGCCGTATAGGCAACGTCACAAGTATTCCAAGGTCAAGTTCAAAGTAATAAAGACGATACACCGATTAGTAAAGTTCAAACGATCAATATTTATTATACAGTTATTAATAAATACTCATGCACACTAAGAGACTAAGCTATAACTAAACTTAAGTGAACAGAATACTTATCTAACAGGAACAGGCAAGGTCAGAGAACGAGGCCTTCGTCCTGGTCTTGTACTGCAGCCTTCAGCAAGCGTTCTGGTACTTTGGGGTCTAGTGGGCTTGGATCGCGTAGCGAGCGTTGAACTTACGGTTTCGGCGGCTGGTGCTCAACGGCTGGAGTCAGGATGCAAGATGTCAGTCAGAGCCGGAGCACGAGTTTAACAGACCGGGCTCTGTGGGGAATTTGCTTTTATACCCCTCTCTAATGTCCTTGCCCCCTTCTAGGCGGGCTCTACCTTTCGGTACCGATTGGAACGTTTCCAAACGGCTACCTTCGAAATCCTCCAATGCGGGGGCTTCCCTCGATGTTGGGGGGTGGTTTCGATATTCGTTACTCTGGTGCCATCCTGTCTGCTCCACCAATTAAGTGCTACATTGAGATGGAAATGTTGCCATTGTGTGTGCCTGGATCTGGGCTGCCTCATCAGAATGTTAAGCGCTTTGCCATTAACACCTTTGGCTTGGAGATCTGCACCTGGCCAGAAAACTGGTTTGCTGCTTGCAAAATGCTAATTAGTTGAGAGCAGGCTGTCTGTTCTCACTAAACAGGCTTTCCCTGCTGTCTTCCATTTTAGTTTGGCTCAGTGTCCATTTTGCGTGGCCAGCATGGCTACAACTGAGAGTGGAAGTCCAGTTCTGAAATAATTCTATTGTTCCTTCATTTTACCTCTGTTTAATTGTCTTAAGGACTATCTAACCATCCTGTGTTCACTTTGACTGCCTGGCTTAAAATAAATATAGTTCAGCGAACTCTCCCACTATCAACATAAACTATTGACCCCATCTACATGTGGGCGGAATGGTCGCGCAGTGGTTAGCACTGCTGCCTCACAGCACCTGATTCGATTCCAGCCTTGAGTGTCTGTGTGCAGTTTGCATGATCTCCCTGTGTCAGCGTGGGTTTCCTCTGGGTGTTCCACTTTCCTCCCACAGTCCAATGATGTGCAGGTTAGGTGAATTGGCCATGCTTAAATTGTCCCTTAGTTTGTTTTATTCGTTGATGGGACATGGCTGTCGCAGGCTGGGCCAGCATTTATTGCCCATCCCTAATTGCCCTTGCGGGGGCAGTTAAGAGTCAACCACATTGCTGTGGGTCTGGAGTCACATGTAGGTCAGACCAGGTAAGGATGGCAAATTTCCTTTCCTGAAGGACATTAGTGAATAAGATGGGTTTTTACAACAACCGACAATGGTTTAATGACTTCTATATTTTGCTTGAATTCAAATTTCACCATCTGCAGTGGCGGGATTTGAAGCTGGGTCCCCAGCGTTTCCCTGGGTCTCTGGTTTACCAATCCAGTGACAATACCACTATGCTATCACCTCCCCAGGGATGTGCAGGTTAGGTGATCAATGCGCGGGGTTAAGGGGATAGGGCAGGGGAGTGGGCCTGCATTCCTATAATAGATGTTAAAGTAATTCAACAGCACGAGACTCTTCACGCGAGTGTTATCAAACATAATTTAACATTGAGCCACAAAAGGACATTTTTGACCTGGACAACCATAAAACTAAGGGACAATCAGAGGTTCAGTTTAGACTCAATGGGCTGAATGGCCTCCTTCTGCATTGCAAGGATTCGTTGATTCTCTGAAAATGTTGCCAAGTGCAACCTGACCATCTAGAATGAGCCCCAAAACGAACATGGCGCTTTAAAGAAGCAGAGGAACACTAGGGCTAATCTTACTCATCACATTACTAACTCATCATTCGCAAAAGGAATAGTTCCATATGAAATGCCACCACAAACTGCACCCAACCCATGATAATTCTGAGCCCATTGTTGCGGCAAGCAGGTAAGTGAATCTGACCAATCTAAATAATTGATGGACTATACTGTTAATTCTACGCAGCCTCAATGAAGTGGTTGCTCACTCTCTGACACTCCCAATCTTCTGTGAAATGAATCTTATCATACCTGCTGTTGAATTCTCCACAATTTTACGATACAGCTGGGGAACATTTCATTTCAAAATTCCAATAATCCCGTGTAAGGCTTGGTGATCTTAATCACCTAAGGCAACATTATTTTTAATAAGTTATCACTCCATCTTGTTTTCACTTCATAACTGCGGAGCGCATTGAACTGAATTTTTGTACGATCGACTGAGCTAAAGGATTTTTTTCTTTAAATAGTTCTCAGCTGGAGGAACAAGGCCGAGGCAGTTAAGTAGAATTTAAATGTGTTTCCCTGAATGGGGATACTGTGCGCTGAAGTGCTGTAATTCCAATACAGTGAAAGGACAAAGGGTTAACAATCCTGCGTAGTTTCTGCACACTTTAGATGCCAACCTAAATAAGACGAACAATACCATAACCATGACATTACAAATATCCAGTACTCTGCAGAAAAGTGCTCACCATCGATTTAAAATAGTATAGGGTTTATGAGGATGTAGTATTCATTTACATCATTAAACGCTGTTTCTTTAAGTGATACACATAAATATTTTTACATAATTTAACGGGATGTTGGTGGAGGGTGGGAGTGGTGGGGGTGTTGTGTCTAATCTTCCGAACTCCCAAGGCATGTTTCTTGGTGGAAGGAGGTGTGCCGTTGGCTGGCGGCAGAATCTTGTGGTCCCACCGCTGTCAATGGGATTTTCCACTGAATCCGCCTGACACAGACTTCAAAACAAGTTTTCATCAAATTAAATCCCAGTTTTCCACAACTTGATAGGCGAAAACAGCGAAGGAAAGGCTTTAAAATTTAACCTTTTGTCAAAAATGCTCAAGGGATCTATGGGTGCCTTATTTGCCAAATGCGTGCAGTCGATGAGGCCCTGCATCTATGGGAAGCCAAATCGAGCTGCAAACCTGAATCCCTACTCATTCTGACTGGCACCACCACAAGAAGAGTCGACACAATTGGTGGTCCTGGTAAACAGGTTATCGCTCATTTGCCTTCTGTATCTGTGTGCTGCTGACTCGTAGGATGCTTCTGGCACAGCCCTGTGGGAATCAGAGGTAAAAAAGGATTGTGGTGACTTTGACAGCTACTTCAGGGCCAGCAGGTCCAGAGGCAACAAGTCATGTTCCACGAAGCTGCTATTGTCCGCCACGACCTGGTGTGACACCCTGAGTCCCTGAGACACTGGCGTTCAGACATGTCAAGAAAACTTTCTCTCCACCCGAAGAGCTAAGCGTTGCGTCTGGCCTCCTGTAAGCTGCACCCCTCTGCTACTTGCCCTCGCCTGTGGAGCTACAGATATGTGACCAGCAGGCTACTGCTGATACCAAGGCTGTGACTGTCCCTGCTGCTGCTATTGTTCATTGTGAGTGGCCCTCACTTTAAATGCAATCTGAGGCATGGTCAGCAGTACCCACACTGATCTGATAGATCGGAGCTTCAAAGTGCAGATCAGACCTCCAAAGTATTGAAAGAACCTTTACATGTGCTTCCTATAAGCAGGCAAGGAAGCAGATGTCAGTATTGAGCTATTTATTGGTGTATTTTCCTGTGATTGCTTCAACCCCACAATTGTGGTTGTGTTCTAGCCTTGCAATTCCTGGTGAGTTCCCCGAACCTCAGGAAACCTGTGGATCCAAAGTTAAATATAACAAATCACGTTACAATCCAACTACTTGACCATTACCGAATGTTAAATGGAAACCTGTCTTTCCCGAGGGCGTTGCTCGGATACTGCCCGACATGACAGTGGAATGCCAAAGTTGGTGGGTTGGAGTCAACTTTCTGGTGAGCTGTCAATTTTGCTGGTTTCAGCTCGTCACCTGGTCCGAAATCTATGTGCTCCTCCGCGATAAAATCCAGCCCTGGGTCACATGTGGCCTAGGAAAACTTGAGGTGTAAACCAGGTTCTTGTCAGATCACATCAAAGATCACTGACTTTGTGGAACTGAACATAAAAATGCAACTATTTGTTGGCAGCCCCACCTCCATGTTTCTTATAGATGGCGACTCCTGAAACGGTGATCTTTACTCTTTTTTAAAAATAAAATTAGCGTATCCAATTATTCTTTTTCAATTAAGGGGCAATTTAGTGTGGCCAATCCACCTATCTTGCACACCTCTGGGTCGTGGGGGCGAGACCCACACAGACACGGGGAGACTGTGCAAACTCCACATGGACAGTGACCCAGGGGCAAGATTGAAGCTGGGACCTCGGTGCCGTGAGGCAGCAGTGCTAACCACTGGGCCACCGTGCTGCCCCGGTGACCTTTACTCTTAACGATGTTGAACAATCTGCCACAATCCAGCCTATTTCAGATTTTCAGGGTCCCAACACATCTTCATTATTGAGGAGAGTGGGCCTCTGCTCTCGAGAGTTTAGAAAAAATGAAAGGTGATTTCATTGAGGCATAAACGTTCTGGCAGGGCCTGACAAGGTAAAGACTGAGACACTGTTTCCCCTGAGTGAGGAATCTAGGGTGAAAAACTGATGCTGAAGATTAACCATGATCTGACTGAATAGCAGAATAAGTGTTGTATGCCTTTTGGTTTACTTGTGCTTATTCTAGTGTTCCAAATCAGTATATTTGTTGCTATTTCCCTCTCATTAGATTAGTAAGAATATATCAATAATTTACCTTATTATAGACGTTCATACAGTTCAGAAGTATTCCATTTTACCCGTCATCCCAGTTCTTTGAAAAGGGATATCCAATCAATGTCCTGTTCTTACTTCTTGGCTTTACATTTGTTTTCTCTACCGTCCTAGTTTTCTTGCAAATCATTTACAATGCAACCATATTGATCTGTTTTGATTGCCTGAAAACACAGACTTCAAAACAAGTTTTCATCAAATTAAATCCCAGTTTTCCACAACTTGATAGGCGAAAACAGCGAAGCAAAGGCCTTAAAATTTAACCTTTTGTCAAAAATGCTCAAGGGAGATGGGATAGATTTGACAAGATAGTAACAAAAGAGCTGTCAGCATTCTAATGACTTCAAAATCATTGTCAAAAATGGAGATAAATGGAATGCACGTGGACCTACGTTATATTCAGGCACATTGTTAGTGAAATACTATCCCTCTATTTAATTGTTACATTGATTGTTGAGGTTGGGCACTGGCAGCGTGTGCACATTTCAGAATATTTAGTGTTTATTACTTTTTGGATTCAAAATTGGTCAGTATGGTTCCAATGGGTGAGGGGATCAGGATTCACAGTCCATCCGCTTCACATTCTGCCGAGGCAGGCAGCAAGCATTCACAATGTTAAATCATCATTAGAATGATTGTAACATGAAGCCGAGAGCAACCTGCGCTACTGACAGGCTACATTCCTGCCAGAAGCCCTCAAGGGACCTGACAATACCCTCCAGTTCTTAAAAGTAATCTATCCTTCTTCTAAGGTAGATGTCCTAAATGTTAGACTATTGGATGTTGGTCCTGCAAATGGAGGCAAGGGAAATGGTGAATCAACACAGTAAATGGATGTCTTGGTTCATGTATTCACTGCTGGAGGCCTGAATCATGGTTACAGAGAGAAGAGATGTCATTCTTTGTTCAGGGGTGAAGGAGGCAGAAGGTCTCCAAAGAATGGCCTCCAAACGGAATGTGAGGCAGTTGTGCGAAACACTATGCCACTGTGTCGCCCCCAAAGGGGAATATCCCACTTCAGATATTCCCCTGTAGGGGCGGCACGGTGGCACAGTGGTTAACAATGCTGCCTCACAGCGCCAGGGACCCGGGTTTGATTCCAACCTCGGGCGGTTGTCTGTGTGGAGTTTGCACATTCTCCCCTGTCTGCATTGGTTTCCTCCAGGTGCTCTGGTTTCCTCCCATAGCCCAAAATGTGCCGGTTAGGTGGATTGGATATACTAACTTGCCCCGATAAGGGTTTGCAAGATGGGGGATTGGGCCTAGGTTAGGGTGCTCTTTCGGAGGGTCAGTGCAGATTCGATGGGCCAAATGGCCTCTTTCTGCATGGTAGGGATTCTATGATTCTATGAAACAAGAGGCAAGGCCAGTCACTGCAGGGGTAGACACGAGCACCTGACAGCAGTGCCAGTGAATGATTGATGACCTCATGTAGCTGATCAAGATTCGTGAATTCCTCTTCATAGGACACCTCCTCCCTACCATACAACCAACCTCTCACACTGCTCAGTGCACGGCACGCCCAGCTCTCACCCACTGGCATTCCATGGCATCTATAACTGAGACCTTGCACTCACAAGCTCCATCTCACCATCTCAGCTGCCAGCTCCTCGCTTGTACCCTTTACTATGTAAATAGTTGAAAGAATCAATAAAGATTTACAGTTAACCTACTACATATGACTACAAAATCTTATTCAGACCTACCAAACTATCCAACAGCCTACGACAGCATCTGCAGTCTCCCTCAGTGAAAATGAACAGCCTTCCACCAGTCATGCTGCAACCACTGGATTAGCACTGCGTAAGAACCATAGAACAGGAAAAGGTGCAATAAGACAGGCACTGTTTTGGAATAAGTGTTATGGTAAGATTATTGCTGGTGGTTTTTATTGCAGGATTTTGGTTATCGGAAAAATGTCCCAGATGGATGGTAAGGCCGGGATCAGTGGAACAAGGGTGGAGAAGGAAAGTTCAATGGGAAGAGAAGCCTGAGAAGCTGCTTTCAAGCAATCCATCTGGAAGGAGGAGATCCAGGATGGAACCTCATTGTCTCTACTTTCCTCCTCTCCCTCCACTGGCTGAGGTGGCCTCCAGATGCCTGGTGACAGCTTTGTGTTGCCTCCAACTCCTGGCCTTGTCTGTTCTCTTTGGCTGCATGTTGCTTCTGCATATGTGACTCGATGGCGTGATGGTGTGAAGGTGCACTCCCAATTTTGCAGCTTCTGGCACACTGTCCTTTCTCCCACCTGGGTTCCTCGGCCACAGGGGTCAATAATTCTTGTCTTTCTGAGGCCACAGAGCCCGACGTGTCAGCCACATGAGCTTAGATAGATAGAACAGTACAGCACAGAACAGGCCCTTCGGCCCTCGATGTTGTGCTCCATGATCACCCTACTCAAACCCACGTAACCACCCTATACCCGTAACCCAATAACCCCCCCCCTTAACCTTACTTTATTAGGACACTACGGGCAATTTAGCATGGCTAATCCACCTAACCCGCACATCTTTGGACTGTGGGAGGAAACCGGAGCACCCGGAGGAAACCCACGCACACACGGGGCGGGCGTGCAGACTCCGCACAGACAGTGACCCAGCCGGGAATCGAACCTGGGACCCTGGAGCTGTGAAGCATTTATGCTAACCACCATGCTACCGTGCTGCATTATGAGGCTCTTGTTGAAAGTTTTTAACAGCTTCCCAAAAGGGTCCCTGATCTCTCCGAAGAACTCTAGTGGGTTTTGACCTTTGCCTCAAATTTGTAAATCCCTTGAGTTGTGGAACCACTTCTGTGTAAGGGCAGCTGCACCTTTCAATGAGCTGCTGCCTCCATGAACTATGAATGTGCAAAATAATTTCTGACTCTGTTCACCATCCAGTGAAAATGGCGGTGTGATGATATGCATAACTAGTCATATATATAATGATAGACAGGACCTCCGACCAGCAGGTGGCTGTGGAGAACAACCACGTAACAACTCAGGGAATTGATAGAGAGTCTTCATAGTGGACAGTCAGAATTAGTAGCAGCTCATGATTTATTTATTATAGTTAGTAGTTTATGATAGTATTCTTATTGTTATCTTTACCACACAATTGTTAAATAAAACTTTAGTTAGTCCAAGAACAAGACATTCTTCAGTGCATTTATTCCAACCGGCCAAAAAACCAGAAAGTAACAGGTGGGTGCCTGAAACGAGGGTGGGACCTCTGGATTCCGGCTCTGGAACATTTTGGCTAAAGCGCAGATCTTTTCCGTATCCTGAAAATTGGCTATTGTATGGTCTCAGGCACCCAATTAATTGAATGGTAGCCCTTGCATTTTGTATACCCCTCCTCATTGATGTGTGTATGTGTGGGGCGGATGGGGAGGTTGCTTACAGAACCACTTGTCTGCAGTTGATGACTCACTGCTCATGCACTATTAGGAATCCCACTATGTGCACAAAGCCCAATCAAGAAGGGAAGTGGATTTTGTCATGTGTAATCTTCACGTGGTATGGAGACTGTTGTTGCAATTTTTCTGAATCTGCAACATGACAAATAAATGGAGGAAAATCTGCAGAGACTGGAATCTCCTTAAAGAGGGTGAAAGAGGAGGATGACTTTCCAGAGAAAGTTCTACTCTTCATGGGATTTCTGACAATACATGGGCGGCATGGCAGCACAGTGGTTAGCACTGCTGCCGCACAGCACCAGTGGCCCAGGTTCAATTACGGCCTTGGGTGACTATCTGTGTGGACTTTGCATGTTCTGCCCGTCTCTGAGCGGGTTTCCTCCCGTGCTCCGGTTTCCTCCCACAGTCCAAAGATGTGCAGGTTGGGTGGAGTGGCCTCTTTAGTGTCAAAAAGGTTATGTGGGGTAATTGGGTTACTGATATAGGAACGGGGCATGAGTTTCAGTAGGATGCTCTTTCCTTGGGTGGCTGCGGATGGGCCAAATGGCCAAGCTCTGCACTGTAGAGATTCTATGATTATTTGACTTCGTGCTCGACCTGACCCACCAGTGATGCCTGAGGCTACACCAAACAGAACTCCAAAAAAAATCCCCATTACTTTCACAAACATCCCCACAGTGGGTGTATATCCACCCTGGGGCTGGTTTAGCTCACCAGGCTAAATCGCTGGCTTTTAAAGCAGACCAAGCAGGCCAGCAGCACGGTTCGATTCCCGTACCAGCCTCCCCGGACAGGCGCCGGAATGTGGCGACTAGGGGCTTTTCACAGTAACTTCATTGAAGCCTACTCGTGACAATAAGCAATTTTCATTTCATTCATTTCATTTCATATATCCAAAACACCTCACCTACAAATTGGAAAGTCCCTTTAAGTAGCATGAGTGGTGATTCCTTTTGCAGCTGGACACATGTTCAGCTGACGGTGGTTGGCACAGACATTCAATGGTGCTGCACAGACCAAGCCTGCATCAAGTCAGCCTGTGCCACTTTATGCCACCTGAGCTTCTGTAACATCAACACCAGCAGAGCTACAGAGCCCCTAATGTCTTTTCAGAAAAGCATTGGGCTTGGAAGACATCCCACGTCTGGGGATGCATGAGAGAACATGCTTGTCTGCTTACCATGGCTTGCTTTTCCTGGAGCAGGACATTAGACTGAAGCCAGAAGCTATAACTTAAAGGCACAACTGTATGTCAAGCATGGCTAACCAGCAGTCTATCCTGCTCTTTCCTCTGTGTGTTGGAAGGATTTGCAGGTTGACAATTCATATTTTTGGCCACATTGTGAAAACACCTTCCACAACCGTCATGTCCTGGTGCGAAATTCTTCGACCCCCCGCAGAGTCGGAGAATCACCCGGGGCCGGCGGAAATCCCGCCCCCGCCGTGGCCGGAATTCTCCACCACCCGGGAATTGGCAGGGGCGGGAATTGCGCCACACCGATCGGCGTGCCCTCCGCACCGATCGGCGAGCCCCCTGCGGCGATTCTCCGGCCCGCGGTGGGCCGAAGTCCTGCCGCTGAGAGGCCAATCCCGCCACCGTGGCTTCAACCACCTCTGGTGGCGGCGGGATTGGCGGCGCGAGCGGGCCCCCGGGGTCCTGGGGGGGGGGGTGCGGGACGATCGGACCCCGGGGAGTACCCCCACGGTGGCCAGGCCCACGCTCGGGGCCCACCAATCGGCGGGCGGGCCAGTGACGTGGGGGCACTCTTTTTCTTCCGCCGCCGCCACGGCTTCCACCATGGTGGAGGCGGAAGAGAACCCCCCTACCGCGCATGCGCAGGTGGTGACGTCAGTGGCAGCTGACGCACCGGTGCATGCGCGAACAGTCGAAGGCCTTTTGGCCAGCCCTGACGCCGGCCGGTGGACATCAAAGGCCATTGGCGCCAGTTTTGACGCCAGTCGGCGTGGCACCAGTCACACCGGCGCGGGCCTAGCCCCGAAAGCTGCGGAGAATTCCGCACCTTTGGGGAGGTCCGATGCCGGAGTGGTTGGCTCTAAAGCCGGAGAAACCCAACCTGGACGCTTGGTTGCTGGAAGCCCCGGAAATTTTTTAATATTGGCTCCGGTGCTTTGAGGACTATATTGACTCCTCAGCGACTGATGTCGACGAAGCTCGCAAGCTGAGATTACTACATGCCCGGGTGGGCCACCGACTCTCTTCCGTGATCGAGAACGCTACGACCTATGAAACTGCGGTCGAGATACTGAAGAAACGCTTTGTGAAGCCGATTAACAAGGTACACGCCAGACATTTGCTCTCAACCTGCAGCCAGCGGTCCGGGGAAACTCTGGACGAGTACGTGGAGAGACTCACTGCGCTCGCGGGGAACTGCAACCATAAAGCAGTGACGGCAGAAGCCCACATGAACTTGCATATTCGCGATGCCTTTGTGTCCAGTATCAGGTCCTCGTACATCCGGCAGCGGCTCATAGAAGACGGGGCAAAGGACCTCCAAGGCACGGTAACGCTCGCCTCTTCTCTAGAAACGGCCCACCGTAACCTCCATACATACTCCGTGGACCTTGCAAACCCCTCTCGATCCCCTCCAGACTCGGCCACGCTACAGGCCTGCGCCGCGCGGCGATCCGCTCACTCCGGGGGTTCCCCATGCTATTTCTGTGGGCAAGGCCAGCACCCACGTCAATGTTACCTGGCCCGCTCCGTGATCTGCAACGACTGCGGGAAGAAAGGGCACTTCGCTAAAGTCTGCCTGGCTGGGCCCAAAGGCCACAAATAAAATCCTCACCAGGCCCAGAAATCAAGCTCCCGGCCTCACAGGCCCTGCAATGCGGCCGCGCGGTGGCCAGACACGCCCACTTCCGACGCGTCATCGACCTCGTGTGATTCATGGGAGCGACCATCTTGGTGGCGGCCATCTTCGAACCCCGACACGTGTGACCGACGGCGGTGGCCATTTTGTGACTCCAGGCGGCGATTTTGTGAGTCTGACTTAACCGAGGACTCTGACTACCCGCAACTAGGAGCGATCAAGCTCGATCAATTGCCTCCAAAGCACCTGCGGAACTCAATGATGCGGGTACAAATCAACGGCCACGACACTCCCTGCCTATTCGACTCCGGGAGCACGGAGAGCTATATCCATCCAGAAATGGTAAGGCGCTGCTCTCTGCGCACCCACCCGCCTCCCAAACTATCGCACTCGCCTATGGGTCCCATTCGGTACAAATCACGGGGTATTGTGTCGCTGACCTCGCAATTCAAGGTGCTGAATACACCCGTTTTAAACTCTACATCCTCCCTCACCTCTGCGCCCCCTTGCTGCTCGGTTTGGACTTTCAGTGCAGCCACCGGAGCCTGACACGGAAGTTCGGCGGACCCCTGCCCCCACTCACGGTATGCAGCCTGGCGATACTCAAAGTTGCGTCACCCCCCCTCTTCGTGAACCTCACTCCCAACTGTAAGCCTGCCGCCACCAGGAGTCGCCGGTACAGTACCCAAGACATGACTTTTATCAAGTCAGAGGTTCAGCGGCTACTAATAGAGGCCAGCAACAGCCCTTGGAGGGCTCAAGTATTGGTTGTCCGCTCCGGGGAAAAGCAACGAATGGTAGTGGATTATAGCCAGGCCATAAACCGCGTTATGCAACTCGATGTGTACCCACTTCCCCGCATAGCAGAAATGGTGACTCAAATCGGCCAGTATCGGGTCAAGGCCATGACTAAGGCATGCCAGATCTGTGTGGAATGCAAACCGCAATTCTATCGACCAGACAGGGCCTGATAAAGGCCTCTGGGCCCTTTGAGCGACTAAGTGTGGTCTTCAAAGAGCCCCTCCCGTCCACCAACTGCAACATCTATTTCCTCACCGTCATCGATCAGTTCTCCCGCTTCCCTTTTGCTGTCCCCTGCCTCGATATGACCTCGGCCTCTGTGATCAAGGCACTGCACAGCATCTTCACACTGTTTGGTTTCCCCGCTTATATCCACAGCGACCGGGGTACATCGTTCATGAGCGATGAGCTGTGTCGATATCTGCTCAGTAAGGGCATCGCCTCAAGCAGAACGACGAGCTAAAACCCACGGGGAAACGGGCAAGTGGAGAGGGAGAACGCAACAGTTTGGAAGGCTGTCCTCCTAGCCCTACGGTCAAGGAGTCTCCCAATCGCCCGCTGGCAGGAGGTCCTACCCGATGCCCTACATTTCATTAGGTCACTCCTCTGTACGGCCACGAACTAGACCCCTCACAATCGTTTGTTTGTCTTCCCCAGGAAGTCCACCTCTGGGGTCTCGCTTCCACATTGGCTGATGACTCCGGGACTAATCCTACTCCAGAGACACGTGAGGAGCCATCAAGTAGACCTAATAGTCGAGAGGATCCAACTGCTACACGCGAACCCTCAATACGCCTACGTCGAGCACCCCGATGGCAGGCAGGATATCGTCTCCCTGCGAGATCTGGCACCCGCTGGCTCGCCCACCGACCCCACCGGTTTCCCCACTGACCACCCTCTCCTACCAACACTCCCCTCCCCGCACCGACTGCCGACCCCGACAGCGCCCCCCCCCCCCATAGAGCCCCCTGCCCCCCAGCCGGAGCCAGCACCGATCACCCTAGTCACCCCGGATAACCCCCCCCCCCCGCTCCATGGCGAGCAAAGGCTCAGTCAACCGTGCTCCCGGATATACCACCATCGAAACCGACCGTATCCACGGCACCACCACCGGAGCGGAAAAGGTCAGCACGGACGGTCAGACCACCCACAAGACTGAACTTATAACTCTACTTCACCCCCAACGGACTATGTGTTTTTTTTTAAACAGGGGATGAATGTGATGAATGGTATCAGTAGCTGCTTTAACTGTACCTTACCTTTAATACATTGGCCCTTTAAGACCGGGCTTGAAACCCTGGAGGACTCCGCCTCTGGCTCCGCCCCCAGGAAACGGTATATAAGTGAGGCTCACTCGGCAGCATGTGGTGAGCACACTTCTCGGCTGCTGTTCAATTCTCTGATGATAAAGCCTTTGAATTACCAATCTTCTCTCCTGTGTCATAATTGAGGGTATCTCATAGTTGTTTGTTAATCCAAGGTGATAAACTCCATGACAAAAAAAAAGAATAGATCATCTTAACCAGCACCTGTTCACACAAAGAAGACACATACGCAGGGGAACTGCAGCAAAAGACAAAATGGCGCACAAGGCAGGCAAGAAAACAAAGTAACAAGCAGAGGGAAAAGCTTTGGGTGAAACTCATTTCAGTAACTTAATTGTCATATTATTTAGGAGAACGAGCTGCACTCCAAATCCCTATTACAGCGCTCAGACTATTAAGGGTTTGACAAAAAAAAGCATACTGCCATCATCCAAAAAGAATGCTGGAAAATGTGTATATTATCAGGAATATTTTTCAAGACCAGGCTAAAAAAGCATTATGTTTGTCAGCAGAAGTGCAGATATGGCTGTATCAATAATCCATGGCACTGTGTATTCCCCGCAGAAGCCATTATAAAGGTTTAGATGACAGGCTGCTTCAACTCCATCATCTGATCCACTGGGAACTGAAGCTCATAAATGGTTTTCAACATAAATCTCTCCTATAAAGTGTAATAACCACAGCCAGCCAGTGCAGAGAGATTATCAGAAAGTGCAGCGGTGACCTGGGACAATTGAGGAAAAAAGCAGACTGACTAAATGATTGGCACTGACAACCATATAAAACCTTGCTGAACAGCCTCACAGACCACCTTCAATGAGTCGTGTGTGTACCTAAATATGTATGGATTGACTCCTGGCAGGTTTATATCTATTTCTCTTCACATTGTAGCTGGTTCACGTGAAATGGCAAGAAAAGTGAGTTTCAGGAATAATCTTTCCTCGTGTGGCTGGTGCCTATGCATGAACACTGCCAAGCCGTAAGGTGCTTTCTCTACCAGCCGCTGCTCTCCCCCCCCCCCCCCCCCCCCACCCCCTGACCCCACTCTCCAAAACAAACTTGTAAAAATAGGGAATTCATTTAATACTGACTGACCTAAGGAGAAATTGACAGCGCATCAGATCCTTTTTTTTTCTTTTATAAATTTAGAATACCCAATTATTTTTTTCCAATTAAAGGACAATGTAGCGTGGCCATTCCACCTACCCTGCACGTCTTTGGGTTGTGGGGGTGAAAGCCACGCAGACACCTGGAGAATGTGCAAACTTCACACGGACAGTGACCCAGGGCCGGGATTTGAACCCGGGTGATCAGGGCCGTAGGCAGCAGTGCTAACCACTGTGCCACGTGCTGCCCTGTCAGATCCTATTTTTAAGGGTTGTAATTGAAGGGGACCAAATACCATTAATCTGGGGAGAAGAAAATAATCAGTCGGTATTTCTGCTATTTGTAACTATCTAGTTCTTTGGCACTGGAAATATACATTTGAGTATTTGAACGTGAATCGAATGGGGACTGGGTTCCGGTGCTGTTGCTGCGACTCACTGATCTAGCTGATATGTGACAACTGGTCTTCTGTACAAGGTGCGAGAGGTCAGTTGCTAACCAACATATCGCACTACCTATTAAATCGTTCAAAAGTTTTATTGTGAACAGCATGGCTGTGTAATTACGAATGCTAAGGGCGGAATTCTCCGCAACGGCCAACGCCATTGTGAAACCCGGAGTGTTTCACAACGGCGTTGGAGGCCGCTCCTCGCCCCCTATTCCCCCCCCCCCCCCCCCCCCAGGGTGCTAGGAGTGGCGTTTCGTGTAACTCGGCCGCCGGGCCGTCAAGGCGGCACGCCGATAATGACGCGGCCGGCGGCGCCTACATGATGTCAGCCACAGGAGATTCAAATGCCCCAACTGCTTGACAATTCTCTTGATATTTCTCTTGACAGTTCCAATGAGCTTGTGCACTTTTAGTACACGTTTTCGTTTCTAATTTAAACAATCTTAATCTCTTCCAAACCTGTCCTGGGGCAATATCCAAAAGGGTATGTTACCTTCTTCAAAAGATTAACCCACCTCATCTAAAGTGCACAATTTGCGTTTTGGACATCCCACTAGGTAAAATCAGATCTGACCAAGGCAGCAGAAGTTTAAAGTTGCCTCCATGGGGACTGCCAATGTGAAATCTAGGAACCGTTCCCGCTATCCTCCCCAGACAAAATGGCACGGGCCAGGTTTGGGGCAGGACTTTCTGAATTGTGACTCTGCCACCACCTTCGTTAAGACAGGCCGACTCTCCACCTGCACAAAAACTCAGGCTTCTGCCTTTGGACAAAACACGGCTGAAAGGCCAATTGCCTCAAAGTGACACCTGTCCAAATTCAAACCTGTTTCTATTAATCCTACAATACACTTTTAACATCAATTGCCACTGCGAACAAAAAATATTTGAAGTGTTTTTCTTCAAAACAGGCATCATAATTTCCATTACAATAAGAAGTGATTCTGCTTCAATAAACAATTCCCCAAGAGCCAACATGACATAAAATGTGCCTCCAGTAACTTGAGGCTTTTCTGAAAATAATTTATATAAAGGAATGATGCTATGATATAAATCACATTAAAAACGAGCGCTCCCATTTCTAACTGACTTGCAAAAGAATGCGAACAATTTTATTTTTGTTTTAATACACTAATCATATATACATTTATTTTCACTTTGTCATAAACTATGGGCGGAATTTTAAGCCTGCGTTAGCTGTCAGCGAGAATGGCAACGCGGACGCACAATCACGCAAGAGTTCTCGTCAGTGAGAATCACGTTTCCCAATTTGTGGGTTCCAGACAAGTGAAACTCTAGGCTAGGGGTTGGGGCGGAGGGTCGGGGGTGGGGGATGGGATTCAGTCTTGGCATCTTGGGGGAGGGGGTCACTCGAAGGCCTGAGCAATTTTGCATGGTGTGAGCTTCTAGGTTTAAGCTCCTACTTCTGGCTCGTTTGCAAGCAGCACCCTGTGTCCTTCTTGTTGAGCTTGTCATGATGTAACCGCTGAGGGATTGCCCTTCCAGAGTGGCAGCTGGAAAGTGGGTGGGAGCAGGAGAATTCAGAGGGTCAGCACAGGGAGCGACTGTAAGGTACCTGGGTGGAGTACCGGGAGATGCCAGGCTGCATAGGCAACGTGGGGGACTCTTTTCAGGGTTGATACCCAGCTTTATGAAGGAAGAAGACCCACACACAGGGGAAGATGAGGGCAGTTAGAATGAACCCCCCCCCCACGTTCTTCAGGCTGCACTTGCAGCCATAGAGCATGAGCTGTCTGGAAGTGCAAGTCCACTGGTTATGGAAGCCAGATAACAGGGATTGGTGCACAGGTGGCTGGCTGTTCAAGTTGGAAGACTCATTTAATCTGCAGCCCATGAGAGATGGGGGAATGAGGGCGCTTTCGAAAGATGAAGTTGGCTGAAAATTGCAGACTTCACAAGTGTCAGGTGTGCCTCACCTGCCACAACCCGGAGGCAGTTGCCTGATCAACTCGCTGATCCATATGCCAGTTGAGTCAACATTGTAATGCATGAGTGTGTCACTGATTGGTGCCCATAAGTTAAGCCTTTAGAAGCTTGAAATCCAAGGTTAACACTCATAAAGAGAGATGACACAGGTGTGGCGCCCAATGCAAAGTGTTATGGTGAATGTTTTCATCAGCCACCCCATTCAGGATGACAGGTGGCAGCATCTCATTCCCCTGTGTGATTAAAACACATGTCCATTGATTGCACACAAGAGCCCTCACTCCTTACCATTTGGGGGTGGGGGGGTCATGCAGTCCTCTGAGGCCCTCGAGGGTTGAAGCTCTTCATTCCGATGGATTTCAGGGGTAACTGTGGTGATTGGCCATTGTTTGATAGGGGAGGGAGTGAGGCTCTTTGGAAAGATGGTCAGATAGAGGGATGCGTATGGGAGGATCCTGAGGGCTGTGGATCAGGGCACTGTCAGGATTCCTCACCGTTCACTCTGATATTCCCTTCCAGTTTTTGAATCAAGGGTATCATGGAGCCAGGCGAGCTGACAATTCTTTGATATCTATCAAGCAGCAGTAATGACATCGATGCGAGGCTGAACGTGGCCAAGATCAGTGCTGTTGCTCGTTCTGGGTGAGTGTGCTTTACACTCAATTTGGCTCTGTTTCGTTCCTTAGCTCTAGAGTTGCCAGATATCGTTAAGATAAAGCCACAAGTTTCAAGTTCAAGTTCAGACCAATAACTCAATACACCAGTTAGTAAGTTCAAACAAGATACGTTTATTATAATACAGTTATCTACTAATTATGCATATAACACTACAAGACTAGGCTAATCCTACCACCAATAGGCCAAATAATTATCTGGAATAAGGGAACTGCCGGATCAGGGATCAATGGTCTCTTGCTCTGCACTGGGTCCGCAGGTTTCCAGTAGTTATGGACTAAAGGGGGTCAGGAGTGTCTACTCTCATAGCGTGCATTGTATGACACTTACGTGATGGCGGCTGCTGTTGGCCAGGCCTCTCCTCTCCGTGGTCACATTTGAGAGCTGCTACAAAGGTGTTCTTGTTGGGAGGGCCGGCTAAGAGAGCTGGTCAAGGAGAGGCTGCCAGAGAGAGAGAGCTGGGGTCGGGGTCTCTGTATTATATCTCTTCCAGGGTCTCGCGCCCACCTGGGTGGACCCTCTATACACTCGCAATCGATTGGGTCTCTTCCCAATCGATTGATTTGAATTTCCCCAATATCGGGGCAGTCCCTCGATCACTGGGCGGTTCTTGGGACTTATTGTTTTGGACTTCTCTTGGCGCCGAGAAGTCTGGCCTTCTATTCACTGTAGCGATTTGAGTTAACTTGTTTCCATTGTACCTGGGAATCACCCGGTATCGCCTCATTAGTATGCGGGAGGCTCTCCTTCTTCATGTCCTTAACCTAAGTGTCTGTACTACGATGCAGAGATCTGCTATCGCCAAAAGTGATTCACCAACATATGATAGGGAGGACAAATTCATAAATTTTGTGCACCAGGTCGGGTCATCACTGTTCATTACTGGGCTTTGAGAAGTCGGTGTCTGGGAAACATTAACGGCGGGGGTCATAGGGGAAAAAGGGTTTGCGTTCGCGTGCAAAAATACAAAAACAATAACTAAAAACATATACGTCTTCATCGTGGTCTTCTTTCTTCTCTCCCTTCTGTCCTTTATATTGCTGATCTTGCTCTGATCCCTCCTTCGAACGTCCGAAAGCTATGGGATCAAGCATAGTATCTGTCAATGATCCGTTTAATACCTTTAATGCTAGTGTATCTGTCCTCTTATTCCAATTGTCCCTTAAATGAATGGACAAGTCACTCCCTGTGACTCCCCTCATTTTTTTTTTTCAAAAGCGAATTTAGGACCAGACATACACTTAACAACTGTGCTACTGCGAGCCGTCTCACAGGTTTTGCGATATACCATCCCAATGTACCGGGATGTAAATAGCATAAGGAGTGGCAGCCGTAGGGCTACCTCAAACAAAACAAATGAAACCAAACTTTTGAAATAAGATATCCGAATGAGTTGCGTATCGGCCGCGACGGGTAAGATTTGAATGGAATCCCCGGGTAGGGCGTGCTGTGCTGTACCCGAGCTTAGCTGACCAGAGGGGGGGTCCTCAGACAGGGCGGTTCCTCAATGCCGTTTCTCCACTGCCTGAGGAACGGGCATGAATGTGTTCATCGTGGATTTGCAGCCTCTATTCCCAGAATAGAGGGGCACCTAGAAAAAGGGGGAGCCAAGATGCTCCTAGTGGGGTGAAGGGTGAAGCCTTAAGCTGGGCTCCATACATTGCAGCTGAGCCACGTTCTGAGAGATATCGGCGGACAAACTAACGTGCATGTGAGGTGGTCACAAGCTTTTCAGCTGAAAGTCGTGTGGCCAATCTCCAAAAACAAACATTAACAAACAAACATCACCAAACATTCTTGCAGGTTCCATCAGTGATGGCGTGGGGATATGAAAAGCTGTTTAAATTTAAACACTGAACATTTAACAAACACATACCAACAAACATACAACGAATATCGTACAGGTTCCATCAGAAAGAAGGATACCGTAAATTACATTTGGCTGGGGGTGTAACTAGCATATGGAATCAGTGCAGTGTGACCGAAGAAGAGAGGAAGAAGAGAAACAAAAATGAATTGGCATTGCTGAGGTATCTCTGCCATGAGAAGTGGTAGGTAAGCGCTCATAGTTTGCATGGGGCAGCTGGGACCTTGTAGCTGCTGTGGGTGGTGTTCTCTTTCATATCTGGGAGCGGGTCTAGCTGGTGGTGGGGTCTCTTGCAATCTCGGGTGAAGTGTCCTGGCTGCCTACAGTTGTAACATGACCCCTGAGGCACATAAGGCAGAGCAGGCACTCTGGTGCATTGTTCCCTTGTGTACTGTTCCCTGAGTGGGGGGTCGGGGCTGTTGGTTTTGTTGCTGCTGCGGGGGGCATTGGTGGGCTGATTCTGTTGCTGTTTCGGGGCGGCTTGACATTCTAGAGCGTAATGTCCTAACTGTCCGCAATTAAAACATTCCTGTGACTTGGTCTGCTGTGGGCTGTTCCTTCCCTCATTTACACATGCGGGGTTTTGATGTGTTTTAACTGGATGCATGTCTGCATCTGCCTATCCTTCCTCGGGTTTTATAAATTCGGTTTTGCCTTGTACTGATTGCTCCCAAGCTCGGGACAATCTTTTCAAGACCCATTTTTCATTATGGGCCTCTTCTGAGGGGTCGTAATTGGAGCAGGCTTTCTGTCCTGCATCTGTGGCGTGGGAGATGATAGTGCGGGTCCATTTAACCATGTTATCCTGGGTCAAATGTGCGCGGTCTAATTCACCGAAAACTGCAGTGAAGTGAATCCACAGCCTTCCTCCAAATTCTGTGGGGTGCTCGGTCTTTTTCTGCCTACACTTGTTTAGGCCTTCGACTGGGTCTCCTCTGTTGTACCCTATCTTGTCTAAAATAGCTGTATGCATCTCTTCGAGGGTGCCTCCTCCAACGTTCTGTGGGTCGGGGAGGGCTGCTACTACCGATGAGTCTAAACTCAAAACTGTGAACTTAACCTGCTCTTGTGCATCAAGGCCGTACATGGTCGCCTGTTGCTTAACTTTTGCAAAGAATTGGTGGGGGTCTGGAGTGGGGAGAAACGGGGTGATTTTCTCACACGCGTCCCTTAGTTGTGTCACGGTTAAGGGGGTGGTGTAAGTGATCTCGGGTGCGCCGTCTGCAGTTGCTTTTCGTTGGGTGGTGACTGGATTAATACTGGACCAATAACTCCATACACCAGTTAGTAAGTTCAAACAAGACACGTTTATTATAATACAGTTATCTACGAATTATGCATATAACACTACAAGACTAGGCTAATCCTACCACTAACAGGCCAAATACTTATCTGGAATAAGGGAACTGCCAGATCAGGGAACAACGGCCTCTAGCTTTGTCCTGGATCCCCATGCTTTCAGCCGGTGTGGACGAAAGGGGTCAGTAGTGTCTACTCTCGTAGCGTGCGTTGTATGACACTTACTTGGTGGTGGCTGCTGTTGGCCAGGCCTCTCCTCTCCGTGGTCAAGTTCGAGAGCTGCTACAAAGATGTTCTTGTTGGGAGGGCCGGCTGAGAGAGCTGGCCAAGGAGAGGCTGCCAGAGAGAGAGAGAGCTGGGGTCGGGGTCTCTGTCTTACACCTCTCCCAGTGTCTCGCGCCCACCTGGGTGGACCCTCTATACACTTGCAATTGATTGGGTCTCTTTGAATCGATTGATTTGAATTTCCCCAATAACGGGGCAGTCCCTCGATCACTGGGCGGTTCTTGGGACTTATTGTTTTGGACTTGGCGCCGAGAAGTCTGGCCTTCTATTCACTGTAGCGATTTGAGTTAACTTGTTTCCATTGTACCTGGGAATCACCCGGTATCGCCTCATTAGTATGCTAATTTGTTTCTTTCACAGTGCTGTCTGGTTTCTGCAGCAGTCAGAGTACACAAGTGCTTTTGCAAGCTGCTTGCTTTTGCAAATTGTCCATTTTCCCTGTATTCTTTGCAATCTTCCATTTTGTGTTGGGCAGTGGCCACCCCAGGTGGCTACAGTGCCCTGCAGAGTAGGGCGAAGTGGGGCAATTGAAATAATTGGCCTGTAACTTGCTGCTTGTGGTGGGTTGCCACGGGCGGCTGATTTTGAAACAAAAATGTGCGCACTTTACCTGCGCTCCGATGTTAGGGAAACCGTCCTCTCTCTTCGGCAGCCTGGGGCCCCAAGTGCCCACTTATGACACGGCCAACTTGGGAACGCCCATTGAGGGCAGGCATTTAAACAATACATTTTGACAGAAAACAACAGGCAACTATTTTAACAAGTATTTTAAAGGTATGTAGATATTTTTTCAAACGTTTTTTGCTCTTTCTTTAAAACATTGTTGTTGATTTTTTGAAGTAATTTTTAGTTTTAGTGTTATTGACTAAAGGTGACTATTTATAAGTGAACATAGATTTGGCTGCTTGTTTTAAATCTGTGAAACTATTTAAATCTGCACTATATTGTATAATTTTACATGTGGCATGCTTAAAAATGTTTGTAAGTTTTAATTTAGGATTATGGCCATAAGATTTTAAAAGTACCCCAGGGCATTTTGCAGACACTGTCCTCGTAACATCTGATTTTTTTTTGATTTTTGTTTGTAGAATAACTGCAGTGCAGAAGGAAGCCATTCGGCCCATCAAGTCTGCACTGGCACTCTGAAAGAGCACCCAACCCAGGCCCAAGCTCCATAACCCCACCTAACCTTTGCACACTAAGGGGCAATCCAGCAAAGCTAATCCACCATTCTGCACATCTTTAGACTGTGGGAGGAACCCGAAGCACCTGGAGCAAATGGCGGCACACAGTGGTTAGCACTGCTGCCTCGCAATGCAAGGGACCCGGGTTCAATTCCGGCCTCGGGTGACTGTCTGTGTGGACTTTGGACTGCAGTCTCCCCATGTCTGTTAATTGCCAGCGATGCAGAGGATCCTGCCGACGGAGAATCCAACCCGCAGTCTTTTCAAAAAGGGACTTGACTCTTTCTGATAACAGCTTGAACTTTTAGACTGATGAATTAATCCATTCCACCTCCAGCAGAATGGACCCCTGTGCATTCTCTTTTTACATATTGGCAGAGTTGAAGAAGGCAGCTCAAAAACATTGCGAAAACAATTTAAAAATTGAGCACAAGTTAGGTACAATAATTTAATGGGTTACCATTGAAAAGAAATAAAAGATTGTTGAAAGGAAAGAAGGTAAAAATCAATATGCGTTAATGCCTGGAATCAAGTTGGGCTGTTTAATTTCTGCTTTAATAATATTATAAGAATACCTTTTGGGACTATAAAGTCTGTCAAAACAAACTGAATAAGGTGGTAACTAATGCAGATGTGAAAAGGTATGACAAAATAGGAAATAAAGTTAGGGAAAATGGACACAACATACAAACCTTTAAGAGAATTTGATCATCTGGCCATCACCTGAGACATAGGGCGGGATCTACTGGTCGCTTTGCGCCAAAAAAGCAGCACTTTTAGATGCCGGGAAATCCCACTTTCGAGATCAGAGAATCATAGAATTTACAATGCAGAAATCCAGTGCAGATCTCCCCAGCTCACCAGGCCTCGCGAGACCTAACGTGATCTCACGAGACGTTGCAATGTGAATCCTGCCCATTCACTTTCTGGCATATCTGCATATTAGAGCGACACAGCTCTAATATACATTCCCGAGATCTAAACAAGGCGTGGGCTCCAACTCCCTTGCCTTGGAGATGACTTTGGTTAAGGCTATTCAATGTTGGTCTCCTCAAATGGGGACCAGATGGAACGGCGCTCGTGGGGGGTCTCCCAGGGGATTGGAGGCTCCTCGATGCATGCCCGCTGGGCAGAGCTGTACCCTAGCACTGCTGGTGCCAACTGTGCACTCTGCCACTGACCTGGCACTGCCCATGGTGCTGTTTGGCAATGCCAACTCTAGAACTAGAGGACATTGGTTTGAGGTGAGGGGGGAGAGATACAAAAGAGACCAGAGGGGACATTTCTTCACACAGAGGGTGGTGAGCATCTGGAATGAGCTGTCAAGAGGTAATGGTAGAGGCGGGTACAAATTTTTTCTTTAAAAAACAGTTAGACAGGGCAGCACGGTTGCACAGTGGGTTAGCCCTGCTGCCTCATGGCGCTGAGGTCCCAGGTTCAATCCTGGCTCTGGGTCACTGTCCGTGTGGAGTTTGCACATTCTCCCCGTGTTTGCGTGGGTTTCACCCCCACAACCCAAAGATGTGCAGGGAAGCTGAATTGGAAACCTAAATCACCCCTCAATTGGAAGACATAAATTGGGTACTCTAAATTTATATAAAAAAACAATTAGACAGTTACATAGGGAGGTTGGGTATAGAGGGATATGAGCCAAATGCGGGCAAGTGGGACTAGCTTAGTGATAGAAACTGGGCGGCATGGACAAGCTGGATCAAAGGACCTGTTTCCATGCTGTAAACATCTATGACTCAAAGTAAATTATTACAATGATGATTTATTTCTACTGGTGTCTCGGTTCATCATGCCCATCTGGTGTCTATAATTTCTTGCTCCTCCTCACTCTCTTGCTGCATCTAGGACCCTACAAACCCAGAATCCACAGCTGCGGTTAAGGTGGTCTGCTGACTTCAATGCCCTGCTGCTTAAGATTACCTTGGAGGGGATCTCCTGGAGGGATGGGACATAGGGCATAGAACATACAGTGCAGAAGGAGGCCATTCGGCCCATCGAGTCTGCACCCTCCCACTTAAGCCCTCACTTCCACCCGATCCTCGTAACCCAACAACCCCTCCTAACCTTGAGGTCCGGCTCGGCTTTCGGGCAGCACTGGTGCTGAAGTGCTGCCCTCCACAACATGCGGGGCTGGAGGTGTATCGCTTACAGTGAGAGGGGTGTGTCAGATAGGCTGGATATCCCAGGCGGCATTCCCGCTGATCCTCTTTATTTTGGTCGCCTGGGGCCCCAGGGCTCCACCTTGGGATGGAGAGCAGGTGGAGTGAGATCCAAAAGCCCTGTTATCCTATGACACTGACGCCCGTGGATCCCCACCAGTGCTTGCACCATGCAGTTGAAGCCCTGCACCGTGGGGTTCATGCCCTCAGCCATTAAGGTTATGAGCAGCGATCTCCCACCATGGAGTGCACTTCCTGTGGATGCCACACTTGCAGTATTGGTCTGGTTGCATCGGAGTGACTGTATCAGATCCTCGGACAGAAGGCGATGGGACTCCTCCAGTTGGCATTTCAGTCTGAGGAGGGATTTTAACATCACTTCCTGATATTTACAACTCTGCCTCTGGAGCTCTAGCAGTTTTGTGACAATCGGACCCAGGGGCAAGTGATTGGCCTGGGGCTCAGCAAGGTGTTGGGCTTCGTCATCCCTCTGAGTGCCAGATCCCTGGGACGTCCTTGCCTCCACCTGTTGCAGGTCATTAGTTGTGAGATACTCACCAGTGAGTGACCCAAAAGTCTGCCTACTAGTTATTCCCACCGAGGTGCAAGTATCTGCACTGGTGGAGGTTACGGGTGACAAGTGTGATGCCTCTTTAGTGCTGGTCTCTGGGATATCTGCCTTGGAGATGCTCAGGTCTGTAATCTTCAATGGCTGTGAGGATGGTCTGGGCTGGTCTGCTGATTGATCTGCAATGGAAGGAAGATGGAATTATTTGGGACAGGGGAACAGTGATAGGAAAAAGGTCACTGATGCGAGGCTTGCACCATGGCTTGATGTGTTGAGGGTTCTCACCTGTGTCTTTGGCCCAACCTATCTTCTGCACATGTGCAGTCCTGCTCCTCACTGGCAATCTGAAAAGATCATTCCTCAAATGGGGTTAGGATCTTGACTCTGGCATCACTCTGACTGGCTATGCCTGTTCATGCCTGTTGTTGCTCGAGTTTGTCCTGCAATGAGGCAGATGGGGAGAATATAGACACGAGTCGGGTCACGTCAGATGGGAATTAGGACTCTATGCATGGGAGGTGAATGGGAGCAGGAATATGAGGGGCACCAGAACTATTGGAAGGATTATGGGGAGTACTGAGTCTCTCGCCCGGTGGGTGGGAGTGAGATCACCGTGGAAGTGTGAGGGCTGTTAAGGGGTGCTGAGGGGGACATGAGGAGGCAGGCAGCACGGTAGCATGGTGGTTAGCATAAATGCTTCACAGCTCCAGGGTCCCAGGTTCAATTCCCGGCTGGGTTACTGTCTGTGTGGAGTCTGCACGTCCTCCCCGTGTGTGCGTGGGTTTCCTCCGGGTGCTCCGGTTTCCTCCCACAGTCCAAAGATGTGCGGGTTAGGTGGATTGGCCATGCTAAATTGCCCTTAGTGTCAAAGTAAGGTTAATGTGGGGGGGGGGGTTGGGGGGGTTTTGGGGGGGGGGGTTACTGGTATAGGGTGGATATGTTAGGCTTGAGTCGGGTGATCATTGTTCGGCACAACATCGAGGGCCGAAGGGCCTGTTCTGTGCTGTACTGTTCTAAGTCTAAGTCTAAGTTCATTCACCTTCTTACGACACTGCAGACCCGTCCACCTTCGGAGAGAGTTGGCGCTGACAATCGTGACTGCAGCCTCCCAGCTGGGATTGGTCACTATGCTGACTGGATGGCTGCCTGATCGTGGGTAGAGGGTTTTCCGCCTCTGCTCGACCCCATCAAGAGGTTCGCTGAGGGGTCCCTCTGGAATTCGTGGTGCTACCCCCCCCCCACCCCAATTGGACATGGAACAAGTGCTGGGTAGTGCCGGTGGGGTGTTTAAATGGTGCACCCCACTGATTGCAGCAATTAAATTGTGGCAGGGTGACGGAATCAGTGGCCATGGGCAATGCGTGAAACTCGTGAAAAAAATGCTCTTCCTTAAAGGGGCTGATTACATGGTGAGTTTTCTCACCGATGAAACATCAAATAGCACGATGGGATGTTAACATTTGTTTTAACTCTGAGAATGGACAGATGTTAACATTTGTTTTAACTCTGAAAATGGACAGATGAGAACCCTGCCACTTTCAAGTTACACATCATTCTGACTTGGGTATCTACTGGCTTTCTTTCATTGTCGCCAGGTCATTGTTTAACCTGAATCAAACCGACTGTCATGGTTCAAGGAGCCCACTCACCACCCTTTCTTTCTCAAGAGCAATCCAGGGCGAGCAATAAATACTGGGCTTGCTGGTGACTGAGTATATCCTAAAAGTGGGCCAGCTGAAATCAGTAACCTTAAACCCACAGACCGACATTTCATGGGAACACTTCCCGGCGCGTGAAGTCTCTGTGGTACAAGCCCGCATTTATTGTCATAAAGGGTTCTTTTTCAACATTGGCAGTCGGAAAATCGGACTACTCCTCATGTATCAAAAGCCGAGGAAATAAACAATGCATTTTCTAAAACTGTAAGCAAAAGGAGGCCAAAGTACAGGCAAAATCTTCAGTGAAACATCAAATAGCACGATGGGATGTTAACATTTGTTTTAACTCTGAAAATGGAGGTAGCACGATAGAGTTCTGACTGTTTTCTTCACATGAAAAAGCGGCAACAAGAGCTTTTAATGAGAAAAATGTATGAAATGTTTCCTGTGATTGATCTAACAGGAGGTGGATAAGTTCAGCCTTTAATTGGCCCCAGGAACTGTAAGTTTGGAAGTGGAATTAAAATTGTGAGGAAGTAGCAATGTTACCAAAGGAGCTTGAGGCTGCTACTCTGTGGGCCTCCGCAGCTGATCAAGGACAGCAAATCTAACTAAATTATGCAGCTTAGCAACTCAACCCAGTTCCTGGGCTATCTAGCTGCCATTTATCCTTTCAGAGGCTAGTTGAACCATACTTATTGAAATAAATCATGTTTATATATCTTCAGGATGCTGCGAAGTGATTCATAATCAGTGAACTGATGTTTTGTGGGAGAAAATGTCGGACAATTTTGTCATAGCAAGGTCCCACAAACATTGAATGTGGTAAATTGTGATGTTCTTTGTGTTGCTTAATTCAGGATGGTTGGCGTTATGTTCACAAAGACCACAAAATAGCTTGAACTTAAACAAAGCTAGAAGATTATTACCTCTATTAACTTGGATTTGACACGTACGTCTAAATAATACATAGTTGATTGTTAACATATAAGCTACGTTCATCTACAGGTAATCTTCATACTGGTATAAACTATGATCTGCTCTAACTCACAGTAATAATACTTCTGAAGGCTCAGCAGATACTTGTATCTGTAGCTCCCTCTAGTGGCTACTCTAGACATTTCATTAACCCTTGCAGTTCTTACAGTTATGGCACCACCACATAATGACCGGTTAAAGGATGGAAGCAAGCCAAAGGAAATGCATGAGTAAAGCACAGGGAGACCACACCGAGTAAAGTAAAATTGAAGTAGACTAAATCGTCAATTTTACTCAGATAGGTGGATTTTTCCAGTGCATCTTGATAAACAAGTAAAATAAAAACTGAAATAATTTGCTTCAGGAAAAAATATAGGGAGTAAAGAAAAATTGTCACAACCTCAAAAATCAAGCACCCAAAATCGCCTTCCTTCTTAGCTGCCTATTTTGTAGCACACAAACTTAAAGGAGGGAAATCTGCAGTCCGTACATCATAATGAGCCTCTTGGATATGGCAAAGGCGGTGATAAGCATGTTGTAGTAATCAATCAATCGCCATTCCTTTTAATCCTTTTTTTGTCCAGATAATTGCTTTTTGAAATCCCATTTCTGTCCTAAAGATAAACGGAGTGTAAAATGGAGACAGATATATTGAGAGATTCACCTGAAACAATGTGCGGTGATGCAAAGGAAAATTAATTAAGCGCCAATCAAAATTGTGAACTGTACAGAGCAACATGACGGAGAGGATGAAAGTTGGACAATGAATGATTGATTGGATGAAGAAATATGGCAAGGTTTTCCTCAGTGCATGATATGCCACCAAATTGGAAAACTATTTATAAAGCCAGGTGTAAGTTTTGTAACATAACTGACGGGGTATATTCCCCTCCAAGGTGAATAGTTGCTTGAGTATAGGCAGTTTAGCTAATGGGCAGTGGCCCACCATTGGTCAGTGTCTGGATCTTCTGGTCCCACCGCTGTCAATGGGGTTTCCCATTGTTCGCGCCCTCGGTCGCCGTGGAACCCGCGGCAGGGGCTTGCCATCAGCTGGACTGGCCAGAAAATCCCAACTGGATGATAAGAGTGTGATCTGCTGCTGAATTGAAGAACACAGAGGTGGCATTAGGGGAAAGTGGTGTGGGTAACTGCTTTAAAATGTTGCAGAGAGACTGAGAAGGGGTGCACCGCGGTCCGAGACAATGTCACGTAACTTTGCTGGGGATTGCTTCTATTCTGTAGCAAGGGCCTCAATCCGATCAGAGAGATTATTATACAGAGGTAAAACTATTGGATCTCTTAAGTTCTGTGGTTAATGCTCAATTTGGTGATGTGTAAACACCTCACTGTCAAATATTCACCTCGAGATCTTGCAAAGAGTCTTAATTTTGCACACTGCCATCCTTCTTTTTGTATGGCCTGGATTATAACAGGCATTTTTGAACTCTTGTCCAGCTAAAGGCTTTAAAGTATGACCTGCACTATCGTTTCATTTTTGGCTTTTCATCAGAAATGTTTCATCTTTAACATCATGGACGCCTTTTGCTGATGAGCTCTCACTTCCTGCAAACTGAAATATAACCTACACACACCATGGCTGTTACAATAAAAAAAAATCGTACGTGTACTGCCTGTGATGTGAACCCTTTTGTGATCAAGACCTTGACGAGTCAATGAATCATCACTCTTTTACACCATATTTTAGGTTACAAATCATGAAACAAGTTTATTAAGCTCACAGACAAGGACAGTAAGAGACAATACTGCACTTTGAGCTGTGGTATTTGTCAAGTGGCAGGCCAGAACCCTACCCCGCCCGCCAGATTAAAAGGCAGAAGGTCTTCTTTAATTGCAGGAGTCCAGAGGGGTTATTAACAGATAACTACCATACACAACTGAGCAAAGGTCTCCTGAAGGGAAGGTTTTCGAAAGCAATTTTCCATAGATTAAATAGCTGAGGGGAAGATTATCAGGAAATGCATTGATCAATACTTTGAAATTAGAACATGTTAAGGCCGTCTGGGTCCCATTGATTCAATTAACCATCGACAAAGCGAAGCAAGTAAATGAGGTTAGCATTAGCACACAATCACATGAAAATCCTTCTCATCACAGCCAATATCGGGTTCTTAGCGATTTTGTAAGAAGATAAATTTAAAAGGGGAAACTTTCAATGTGTTTCATGAGTGGCGTGCAACTTTGTTTTTGGCCCAACGTTCGATTCACAGGGCCATCGGGATTCCCGCTGACGGGCAGCCCTGGAGGATCCCAGCAACAATGTCTTTTTTTTAGAAACTTAGCGTACCCAATTATTTTTTTTCTCCAATTAAGGGCAATTTCGTGTGGCCAATCCACCTCGCCTGCACACCTTTGGGTTGTGCGGGTGAAACCCACACAGACATTGGGAGAATGTGCAAACTCCACATGGACAGTGACCCAGGGTTGACATTCGAACCCAGGTCCTCAGCAGCGCAGTCCCAGTGCTAACCACTGCACCGCATGCCGCCCTCTCGGCAACAGTGTCTTAGGTGGTTCAGCTTTTCATAGTCGATCGCTGCTGACCTCCATAGCCTCCTTGAAGAACAGAGGACCAGGTGGGCACGCTTGATTAGTGGCCAAAGTCACCACAATGCTGGATTTCTTTGCCTCTGGTCCAGTCTAGGGATCTGCTGGTGACAACTGCGAGCTTTGTCAATCTGCTGCTCACAAGTATTTCCCACATTACCAATGCCAAGTCTGCCAATGCTGTCACTTCCGTCCACTTTGACACTAATTAAGCCAGTCTCACTCAGTTTTGCTTCGATGATTGAATTCCCACATTGACTGCAGTCAAAGTGCCCCAAATCAGCTTGGACCATTTATCAGTCATGATGTGGAGATGCCGGCATTGGACTGGGATGGGCACAGTAAGAAGTCTTGCAACACCAGGTTAAAGTCCAACAGGTTTGTTTCAAACACGAGCTTTCGGAGCACAGCTCCTTCCTCAGGTGAATAAAGAGATGGGTTCCACAAACACATATATTTCCTCTGCCAGACATGATGCTTCTTCAGTCGAATCATTCAGCAGTGATTTCACTGAAGAAGCATCATGTATGGCAGAGGAAATATGCGTGTTTGTTGGACTGTCACTTGACAACAGCCTCTCCACAAACCACCTTCAAATTACGCTGACCGCACTGCTCGTATGCAAATTTCCCCAGAACAGCCAATCAGTAGCTCCGCTCTACTGCCCTCTGCTGGATGCTTGCCTTCACTTGAACACCTAGGGTCTCTTGCACAGGTACACCTTCAAATTACGCTGGCCGCACTGCACGTATGCAAATTTCCCCGGAACAGCCAATCAGTAGCTCCTCTCTACTGCCCTCAGCTGGATCTTGAAGTTGAAGAGAAGTGCCAGCTATATGAAAATGAAAATCGCTTATTGTCACGAGTAGGCTTCAAATGAAGTTACTGTGAAAAGCCCCTAGTCGCCACATTCCGGCGCCTGTTCGGGGAGGCTGTTACGGGAATCGAACCGTGCTGCTGGCTTGCCTTGGTCTGCTTTCAAAGCCAGCGATTAGCCCTGTGAGCTAAACCCGCTCCCACATATTCGCTCCCACAAAAAGCAGTTGAGGCAAACAAAGGAGTTTAGATATAGTTCTTGGGGCTAAAGGGGTCAAAGGATATGGGGGGAAAGTGGGAACAGGCTACTGAGTTGGATTATCAACCATGATCATAATGAATTTAAATGTAAATTCCAGCCTTGGGTGACTGTGTGGAGTTTGTTTTCACGTTCTCCCCCTGTCTGCGTGGGTTTCCTCCGGGTGCTCCTGTTGTCTCCCACAGTCCAAAGAAGTGCAGGTTGGGTGGTTTGGCCTTGTTAAATCGCCCTATTGTGCCCAAAGATGTGCAGGTTGGGTGGTTTGGCTTTGCTAAATTGCCCCATAGTGCCCAAAGATGTGCAGGTTGGGTGGGGTTACGAGGATAGGGCGGGGGAGTGGGGCAAGTTAGGGCGCTTTTTCGGAGGGTCGGAGCAGACTCGATGGGCCAATCGGCCTCCTTCTGCATTGTGGGTGTTCTGTGGATTCTATGAATGGCGAAGCAGGCGTGAAAGGCCGAATGGTCTACTGCTGCTCCTATTTTTGAGCTATGTAATTCCCATTGCTGCTTCAGAAGTGTTATTTTCAGGGTGATCACTGAGGGTCAAAATCTACATCTACCTGAGCAAACATTGAATTTATTTTTTTTTATAAATTTAGATTAGCCAATTATTTTTTCAAATTAAGGGGCAATTTAGCATGGCCAATCCACCTACTCTGCACATTTTTGGGTTGTGGGGGCGAAACCCACGCAGACACGGGGAGAATGTGCAAACTCCACACGGACAGTGACCCAGAATCGAACCTGGGACCTCAGCGCCGTGAGGCGGTTGTGCTAACCACTAGGCCACCGTGCTGCCCTAAAAACATTGAATTATCATGCAACACCAATCATCGACTCTCTACTGCTGTCCATGTCTCAGGTGATGACCGTATCACCCTTGAAGGACCTGTGTGAGATAAAAAATGTGAAATATTGCTAGCATGAGAAAACAGCTCTAAACTCTACATTGTGCACATACTGTCACTTCTGTTGGTAGTGACAGCAATTCAGTTCGAGTGAGGATGGCAGCCGTTGACTCGTGGTGTGCCACAGGAGTCGGTGCTGGGACCACAACTTTTCACAATATACATTAATGATCTGGAAGAAGGAACTGAATGCACTGTTGCTAAGTTTTAAGATGATACAAAGATATGTAGAGGGACAGGTAGTATTGAGGAAGAAAGGGGGCTGCAGAAGGACTTGGGCAGGCTAGGAGAGTGGGCAAAGAAGTGGCAGATGGAATACAATATGGTCAATGTGGATACAAGGGCAGGCCCAGCCCCAATTCTCTGCTCTCCATGAAATTGTGTGCTCCTCTCCTATAATGAACCCACAGTGCAGTTAGGGAGGGAGTTTCAGGATTTTGACCCAGCGACAGTGTAGGAATGACGATATATTTCCAAGTCAAGATGGAAGTCAAGGTGACTTGTGCCCACCGTATTTATATGGCTAGTCCAGTTCAGTTTCTGGTGAATGGTAAACCCCAGGATTTTGACAATGGGAGATTCAGCAATGTTAATGTCAATGAATGACAAGTGGGGATGGTTAGATGTTTTCTTGTTAGAGATGGCCATTGCATGGCACTTGTGTGGTATGAATGTTTATTGTCACTTGCCAGCCCACATCTGGATATTGCCCAGCCCTTGCTGCATTTGAATATGGGCTGTTTCAGTATCTGAGGAGTCACGACTTCTGCTGAACATGATGCAGTCATTGGCAAACATCACCACTTCTGACCTTATGATGGAATGAAGGTTATGACTGTGTTAGAAATAAAGTAATCGGGGAGAGTTTTAGGTACCTGGGGGTGCAGGTGGCCAGGGACTGGGGACTCTTCGCAAGCGTAATTTCACCAGGCTTGTGGATCAGATGGAGGAGGAGTTCAAGAGGTGGGACATGCTGCCATTGTCGTTGGCGGGGAGGGTGCAGTCCGTCAAAATGACGGTGCTGCCGAGGTTCTTGTTCCTCTTTCAGTGCCTGCCCATCTTCATCCCCAGGGCCTTCTTTAGGAGGGTGACTAGCAGTGTTTTGAGCTTTGTGTGGGCGCATGGGACTCCGAGAGTGAAGAGGGTTTTCCTGGAGCGAGGGAGGGATAGAGGCGGGCTGGCGCTGCCCAACCTTTTGGGGTACTATTGGGCGGCCAATGTGTCAATGGTGCGTAAATGGGTGATGGGGGGGGGGGGGGGGGAGCGTGGAAAAGAATGGAGATGGCGTCTTGTAGAGGTACGAGCCTGGGTGCCCTGGTAACGGCGCCTTTGCCACTCTCTCCTAAGAGGTATACCACGAGCCCGGTGGTGGCGGCGACCCTAAGAATCTGGGGACAGTGGAGACGGCATGGGGGGAAACAGGGGGCTCGATGGAAGCCCCATTAGGTGGAAATCATCGGTTCATCCCGGGGAACACTGATGGGGGATTTAGGGGGTGGGATAGGATGGGCATCAGTAAATTGAGGGACCTGTTTATTGGCGGGAGGTTTGCGGGCCTGGGGGAACTGGAAGATAAATTTGGGCTCCCCCAAGGGAACATGTTCAGATACTTGCAGGTAAAGGCGTTTGCTAGGCGGCAGGTGGAAAAATTTCCTTTGCTGCCCTCGCGGAGGGCGATGGACAGAGTGCTTTCGGGGGTGTGCGTCGGAGAGGGGAAGGTGTCTGACATTTAGAAGGTAATGCAGGAGGTGGAGGAGTCGTCAGTGGAGGAGCTGAAGGCTAAATGGGAGGGGGAACTAGGGGAGCAGATAGAGGATGGGACTTGGGCGGATGCCTTGGAGAGGGTCAACTCTTCCTCTTCATATGCGAGGTTTAGTCTCATCCAATTTAAGGTGCTGCATCGTCTGCATATGTCTGTCACTCGGATGAGTAGGTTTTTTGGGGGTGAGGACAGGTGCACCAGGTGTTCGGGGAGTCCAGCGAATCATGCCCAAATGTTCTGGGCATGCCACTGGAAGAATTCTGGAAGGGGGTGGCAGGGACGGTGTCGAGGGTGGTTGGATCCAGGGCCAAACCAAGTTGGGGACTCGCGGTTTTTTGGAGTTGCGGTGGAGCCGGGAGTGCAGGAGGCGAAAGAGGCCGGTGTTTTGGCCTTTGCGTCCCTAGTAGCCCGGCGGAGGATCTTGATGCAGTGGAAAGATGCGAGGCCCCCAAGTGTGGAGACCTGGATCAGTGACATGGCAGGATTTATAATATTGGAGAGGGTCAAATTTGCCCTGAGAGGATCAGTACAAGGGTTCTATAAATGGTGGCAGCCTTTTCTGGACTTTCTGGCTCTAAGATAGGTATCTTGGTCAATAGCAGCGGCAACCCGGGGGGAGGGGGGGGGGGGGAGGGAGGCGGAGGGTGTTCTTTATTATTGTTTCTATTTTTTATATGGTTATTTAACTTAATATTGTGTTAATTTAAGTTGTTGTTAATATGTTTTGTTGTTTATTGATGATAGGCGAATGTTTATGACTGTTATCATTATTGTTATTGTTGGTATTTTATTGCGGTTCGTTGTTGTTACATAAATACAACATTTTTCAATAAAAATTATTTTTTAAAAAATAAATAAAGTAATCTACCATATCCTCATTTCTTTTTGAAATTACTTCTGGAGTGAGGTACTGTGTCCTCAGTCTTACAAAATTAAAATAAAATATTGGGGTTTCTGTCTCGTATCCTAGCCACTGTTCGGGTCTGACCCAGGATCGTAATATTAGCTACACCCAGTAATTAAATCATCTCACCAAGCTGAAATCTAATTAACTCCACAGGGAGTCCCCTTAATCCAAACAAAACTGCATCAGCCCAAGCTTTTTATGATGCCTTAATTGCACTATTGGCTACCAAAATCTTTCAAACCAGGATTTTTAAAAACATGACTGCAGCAGTCACATACTATCCCTGGTATTTAACCCTTACTGCACCAAATATCTTTAATGCAATGTATCTGAAATTCCTACATTCATTACATGAGGGTGGAGAGCTGAGTCTTATTGATTGTGCTAGTGCGATCAAGGGCCATGTAAGACTGTAGGACTTGCTCCAGGAGTGATTTCATGAAAAATAGGTTTATGGTGTGTTATCTCTTCAGTTAGAACATAGAACAGTACAGCACAGAACAGGCCCTTCGGCCCTCGATGTTGTGCCGAGCAAAGATCACCCTACTTAAACCCATATACCCGTAACCCAACAATAGCCCCATTAACCTTACACTACGGGCAATTTAGCATGGCCAATCCACCTAACCCGCACATCTTTGGACTGTGGGAGGAAACTGGAGCACCCGGAGGAAACCCACGCAGACTCCACACAGACAGTGACCCAGCCGGGAATCGAACCTGGGACCCTGGAGCTGTGAAGCATTGATGCTAACCACCATGCTACCGTGAGGTCCCCTTCAGTTCTTCAGGTGCCGTACCCTAAAGGGGCACAGGCAACGATGGATCCCTATGTTTATCCATGAACGTATCAGGCAAGGTACTCTAGTGAATTGCCGTTGCCTCCTTCAGATGACTCATGGCACATCAGAAAGATTTAACGGTTGATATCAACCTGTTTGCATGAGCCATTCATTCTTGCTAAATAAGACTACTCTCTCTACCTATCGTTTGATTTTTCTTTGCAGTTGGCAGATAAATAACCACCCTTGATCTCTTTTCAAATCTAAAAGTTTTTAAATTTAAACTTGCAAAAGCGAATGGAAAGAATAATTTCCCTGCACCCTGTTCCAAGTGTATGTTAAAGCATGCAGCAATTTGTCATCCAAATGATTTATATGATTTCAGAATTGTTGCTGTCTTCATTCCTGGAGATTTTGTAATGGGTCTCGTATCATGGTCACAGAATCTGAAACAAAAATAAACCATCAACAGCTCCATCAACACTTCTGCCACCTGCCACAAGAAACAGAAACCCACGCTGAGTCACAGGAATAAATCTGTGAGGTACCGTTTCATCTCGGTAATTAAATATTACAGGCCTGTAACTTCTTGCCATGCAATCTGGATTCAAAGTATCAGGAAAAGGTGCCTGTGGGCTGCTTGGGAATAAGTAGGCCGACGTTGATGCGGGGATTCTGAATTTTGGTAAAACCAGTTACCTTGCACCTGCAGTCCCTCATCTGCAGGCAGGGTTTTGAGCGTTCGTGGACGATATCAATTTGCAGGAAAACAAGAGGGAAGATTAGTATTACTTTTTCTTCAGGCTACCATAGCCTGAAAAGGTTGAGGAAGCAGATTCACAGTCACTTTCAACGTGAGGTTGGTTATATGCTCAAGAATGAGGAATGTTTTGGGCTGCAGGTGGATGGGACTAATTGGATGGCACTTGTAAAGTGGGCATTGGGCCAAAAGATCTTCTGTGCTGCATTGTGCTCGGATTCAAATTTATTCAGGGCTTCTTCTGCTCGGTCCCACAATTGCAGTTAAAGGGGAACCTCTTATATGCTGAAAAATTGGGGACAGAATTCTCCATTTGCCGGTGGCAAAATTGGGGCGTGCGATCGGGCAGAGACTAACCCCCGGCGCCGTAATCGGGCACGTGCTGGTTTGACGCCGAATCGCGATGCTCTGCATCCTTGAAAACAGTGTCATTGTGGCGCACGCAGCCCGTAGTTGAAACCCCATTCGCTTATCATTAGTGGGCCCGCCCGCGATGCTCCGCCCACGATGGGCCGAGTTCCCGACAGCGCGGTTCACGTGTGCTCTCAACAATCGCGAACCTGGCGTGGTGGCTGCTGAGAGTGAGGGAAAGGGCATACGGACAGTATCTAGCAGCGCAATACTTCTCAAAACAAACTGTACTCAAAACAAAGGTCATGCTCAATGTGATTTTGACCCTAAAGTATCAGCGACCCTTGTAAATCGGCATGTTTTGCAGAAGCTAAATGTGAAGCGAGACTTTGCAAATAGGTCAGGAATCATGATAGACTTCGACAACAGAACGCTAGAGACTTTTGATGTTTGCGAATCAGTTCTCTCAGTGGCAGCCACAAGGCACACAACACTTTTTCATATTGTCCATTTGGATGTGGACTCAGTAATTGGTATAAAATCGTGTGAAGCCCTGAATTTAATCGAGCGGTTAAATCTCCTAGGAGATAGCTGGTCACCTGAACACAGTGAATCACTGCAAAACATTACAGTATGCATGGTGTATGAAGTGTTTAGAAGTAATCCTTGTGGAAGGTGACAAACCAGGCATAGGGACGGAACTGTCAGTGAGCATTCCACAATTCTAGTGAATGTGCATCGACTCAATGGCATGATACAAGGAGATGATGAACCCATATTAGAGCACCTGCCTGATGTGAGTGTTAAATGGACAGATAATGAACAGACAGGGAGCTTCACTCTCGAGTTTGCATTCAGGCCTAATGAGTATTTCACGAATGAGGTGATCACGAAAATGTATGAGGTGGACTCAGAGTCGCTGATGAGCCGGAGATCATCGGCTCCACAGGCTTCACAATTAACTGGAGGGAAGGCAAAAAGGTTACGGTCCAAGAAACTCGAACAAAACCAAACCACATGAGTCGAAGCAATCAAAAGACAGCAACAGGAACTGCATCCAAGGAATCGTTTTTCAACTTTTTTCAAGCCCACTCAAGTTCCACAGATTTGCTCAATGTACTAGATCGAATTCACCCATGTCCATTGCCGTGGCCTTCTTTTATTTCTTCCCGTATACCTTATCCTATCCTCATGTGCTCTCCATGCCACAGCACCGCTCCCCTCCCCCCTCCCCCCCCCCCCCCCCCCCCCCCGCCCCACCCGCCCCACCCCCCCCCTCCTGTGTGTCATTAATAGGGATTCAGCCTTTATCCAAAATGGGCAGGTCTCAGGATGTCTTCCACATGGACATTAAAAACATATTATCTTCTCACAAGCTAATTTCATCCAAACACAGCATAATTAGCTTCAACAAAGGCCATTCCAAATCAATCCTCGCAAATGTCAATCTGTTCTGAGACCAACTCCACATTTTACTGGCCACATGAAATACATCTAATGCATGGTGGCATAGTGGTGAGCACTGCTGCCTCACAGCTCCAAGGTCTCAGGTTCAATTTTGGCCTCGGGTGACTGTGTGGGGTTTGCACTTTCCCCCTGTGTCTGCATAGGTTTTCTTCAGGTGCTCTGGTTTCCTGCCACAGTTCAAAGATGTGCAGGTTAGATTAGATTGGCATGCTAAATTGCCCCTTAGTGTCCAAAAGTTTAGGTGGGATTACGCGGATAGGGTAGAAGCCTGGGCTTAGGGGGGAAGCTCTTTACAAGGACTGGTGTAGATGTGATAGGCCGAATGGCCTTTTTCTGAACTGTTGATTCTATTAACCTATTACAACTGTTACTCCTGCTGAGATACATGTTTTGACCTTTGAAACTCAGCCAATCATTCATATTGCCCATAGTTGTCACAACATATCATTCCAGCTCATAGAAACTGATGCCTATTGAAATTACAGAAACAGGTGCCTATTGTTTAAGCTATATCAGATGGCCTGTCAATTGAAGCAGTTCAGGAACATGTGGGAATTTTTTTTTTCTAACAGCTTTTTAAAAATAATTTAAAAGGGACTTTATTCGTTTAAATCACTTCAGATTATAACATGAGTGATGCTCATCAACAAAGCAAAAATATATTGAACTTACATTTAATTACTAACTGAATGTGAAAGAATTTTTTTTTGCTGTGGTTCAAAGCCCATCGTTAGCACGGTAGCACAGTGGTTAGCACAATTACTTCACAGCTCCAGGGTCCCAGGTTCGATTCCCGGCTTGGGTCACTGTCTGTGCGGAGTCTGCACATTCTCCCGTATTTGCGTGGGTTTCCTCCCGGTGCTCCGTTTTCTTCCACAGCCCAAAGATGTGCAGGTTAGGTGGATTGGCTGTGCAAATTACCCTCAGTGCCCAAAAAAAGGTTAGTTGGGGCTACAGGGATGGGGTAGAGGTGTGGGGATAAGGTGGAGGTATGGCCTTAGATGGAGTGCTCTATCCGAGAGCCGGTGTGGACTCGATGGGCCGAATGGCCTCCTTCTGCACTGTAAATTCTATCAATCTATCAACAAAACAATTCGAGGGGCATGTGATTGGGGCTATGATTTCTCCCACATTTGATAGCTCCTCTGAGAGTCCTCGTACTACATCCACTTACTGAAGGGGTCTAGTTCCACTAAAACTTTGGGGGTAGTTTCAAACAGCCTTGCCACACAATGGAGTTGTCCAGGGCAGGAATTCTGCGTGTAAATTGCCAGTGAAAATTGCTGGAAACAGGAATCGGGGCACAAATTCTGGGAATTGGGTCATGCCTGCCATTCTTAAAAGGGCGCCCAGTGAAGATTCAGGTCCATAATTCAGCTAATTTCCTAGTTGTTATGGGAAAGGATAAATTTAACCAAGGGGGAAAGTTTTAAATTTCTGTAAGAACAATTTTGTTCAGCTGAGATGCAATTTGACAAGAGTCAGTAGAAACAAGCGAGTTGCCAGTAAATCAGTAAGAGGGCAGTGGGGTGGGAGGTGAAAATGTTATTTCCAGGGGGAAACAATGATGGTTCGGAATATATAGGGCCCAGTAATAAAAAGGGTGAAGTTCCTAAATGAAGGTCCTACAGGATATTAAAGAACGTAGAGAGTAGGATATGCCAAAGAAGGAAAGAATATGTTAAAAGAGCTCAATACCACAGGGAGCTGAGAGGAGTACAGAAAGTGCAGGGTTAAATTAGAAGGAAAATTAGGAAAGCAAAGAGAGAGCATGAAAATGTATTGGCACGTATTCCAAGAGGTTTCCTAAATCCATAGCAACGCACCATCCTGGCTTGAAACTGTGGGCGCAATTCAGGACTGCATTGTGCTCAGCGTAGAGCCAGCGCAACGGTTGAATTGCGCGACAGCCAACTCAGCCTACTCGCTCTGCCCGATGCGATCTGGATCTTGACCTCACTGGGCGCATTTAAATACCCGGCACCCAGGACTCAACGGCCGCGTCTGGAAGACCTCGCCAGAGCGCCAGTTAGCACAGTTGGTCCACACAGACATTGACCAGGTGTAAAGGCACCTCAGGGGGGGTCTCGCAGGCCATTGGAGACCCCGGGTGATCGGGAACAGGGCAAGGTGGCACCCAGGCACTGTGATCCTTGTACCCTGGCAGTGCCACCTTGGCACTCAGGGTGCCAGGGTCATTGCCAGGGTGCCAGGCTAGCAGTGCCAGGTTGACACGGTCAGAGGTCCGGCACGGGAGAGGGGGGCAGCCTTGCCAATTAGAAGGGGGTGGGCATTAGGGGAGTTCGCAGCAGCCTCGACAATGTTTGATAAAGTGGGTGGGGGTGGCTGAAACAGCAGGGGGAAAGATGGAGGCTGCTGATAAAAATGATGCTTCTGTCTGTGAAGAGCTGTTCCTACTGGCATTATCAGCTCGTTAACATGAAATTACTCTGAGCGCGGCCTCAGTGGAGAGAAACTCCACAAGGCCAAGAAAAGCTGGCAAAGTGCCGTTGAATAGAGGGATGATTCTTGGCGCCACAGCTGCCAAGAATCACCCTGCCAAACACCACTGAATTGCGCCCTATATCACTGCTCTTTCATTGTTGCTCCCTTCCTGAAACTCCCTTCCTTACAGCGCTGTGTTTGTGCTGATACCACAAACATGGCAGCAGTTCAAGAAGGCAGCTTGCCCATCTCCTTCTGAAGGATGCGCAACAACCGTTGGCCTTGCCAATGATGCTTGCCTCTGATGAAAGAATCATAAAAGAAAAGAGCAAGAGGAGAACAAAAGAAATAATAGGAAACCAAAATAGTAGCAAGAGAGGCACTGGCATGATTCTGAATTAATCATTTGTTTCAATGGGATTTTCCACAGCCCCGCCATGTGCTTTGCGGCAAAGGAGGTGTACCTGCCATCGGCCAGTGGTGGGATTGTCAATGGGGTTTCCAGCCAGCATGAACAGCTGGGAAATTCAGGTTTCTATGCCTTCACGAAAGAGAGGGACGATGCAGAAATTGTCATCGCAGGGGTGAGGGTTAAATAGTGGAGAGGGTAAACACAGTGGCAGTGGAAATGTTGAAAGTTATAGCATGTTTGAAAGTAGATAAATTACGACGGCCCCAATTATATGCCAGGCTGCTAAGAGAAGCAAGGGAGGACTTCCGGTGACGATGATATGCTGAGCAGTCGCACATTAGGTAGCTCTCCTACCGTGGACCCGGAAAATAGCCACTTTCCAACGATAGTACTGCCACTGTACGACAGTTAACACAGTAAATCCCAGCCTGCTGGCTCCTCCAGTGTATACTCTCCTGTGCTGCTTCCATTCTGGTTCCAGCTGCAGGAGGTTCAACATCTAGTGCAATAAAGCCTCAATAGTTTCACCATTTCGTCTCATGGTCATTGATGGTACATCACAGAGGAAGGAAGAAAATTGAGGGAAATATAAACACAAATGCCCGAAGGAAGCCAAACTAGAGACAGAAAAGAGACAAGGAGGAGAAGGAGCCAAGGGCGACCAGACTCGGACGATCCAACCAGTGCACGAGGCGGCGGAGCGCAAGTTTCGCCAAAGCAAAAACAGCAGGACAGACAGGAGCAAATCCCTCCCGCATCAGGGGGAACTGGAAGGCATCTTTCACCGAGGCACTGAGGGAGCACCAGCAGGAGATAAAGGCGGAGGTACAAGCGGACATTGAGGCCGCAGGGAAGGCAGCGGTCACCGAGACCCTGGCCCAAATACAGCTCACCCTGAGCTGAGCGGAGAAGAGGCTGCAAGCCCAAGAGGCGACCATGGAAAAGGCTGCAACTGACCAGAGCGATCGGTTCATGGCACTGGAGAAACGGGTGGTTACGACGCAGGGCAGTCTGAAGGGCAAAGTTGAAGATCAAGTGAATCGCTTGAGAAGGCAAACCTTGCTGAATGTGGGCCTACCAGAGAGAATCGAAGACAGGGACCCCATGGTATATGTGGCCGAGATGCTGGGCAACTTAGTGGGGAGAGAAACTTTCCCCAACCTACCAGAAATGGACAGGGCACACCAGTCGCTGCGCCCAAAACCCTAAGCTGGGAAGCAACCGAGGACAGTAATAGCCAAACTGCACCGGTACCAGGAACGTGAAAGAATCCTGCGCTGAGCCAGATCGGCCAAGCACTGCTGCTGAGAAGGTACATACTATTATAGAAGGGGCTGTTTAGCTCACAGGGCTAATCGCTGGCTTTGAAAGCAGACCAAGACAAGCCAGCAGCACGGTTCGATTCCCGTACCAGCCTCCCCGAACAGGTGCCGGAATGTGGCGACTAGGGGCTTTTCACAGTAACTTCATTTGAAGCCTACTCGTGACAATAAGCGATTTTCATTTTCATTAGGATATACCAGGACATTGGGGCAGACCTTGCCAGGAAACAGGCTGAGTTCAATAGGGCAAAAGCAGCCCTGTATAAGAATGGCGTACACTTTGGTATGTACTTTGGGACACCGCACTAGCAGGAAAGCTAGTGCCGGGGGTATGCAGCAGAGTAGGGCCGCGGCGCACAACAGGATTGGGGGGGGGAACGGCGCCAGGCTGGGGGGGAGGGGGTGAGGGGGACCACACAATAAGGACGGGGGAGCAAAAAGGGATTGAACCGGGGGAAGGGGGACAAAAGAGGGGAACACGGGTAAGGGGAGATAAGGGGGGGGGGGAAATAGGATTAGAGTGAGAGCAGAAATAAGGCGAAAAAGGGCTACAACCGTGGGCCCGGAGCAAAGAAGCACTGCAAGTAACCACCTCAGTTCAGCGAAGAGAGACCCTGGAGTGCAGGGGCCTACCCACGTAGCGGACGCACTATAGGCGGCCATGTTGAGTACCCCCCCTGGACAAAGGGAAACCCCGGAGCACAGGGACCCGAACGCATGGGGAGAGCAGTGACAGTGGCCATCTTAGACGACCCCCTAACAAAGGGAAACCCCGGAGTGCAGGGGCACGTCCACCAGATAAGTATAGTTAATCCCACAGGAAAAGTGGGACAGAAGCCCCCCCACTGACATAATATCCACTCATGTATATAATGAGATGCAAACAGGCAGTGATTGACACACAGGATGACCAGTAAGCATACAACACAGTACAGCCAATCACCAGACAGGACAGTACCACTATAAAGCCAGAGGGCACTAGGTTTCCCGCTCTCTCGGGAACCAGCTACTGAGACAGTCAGAGTCCACGAGCTAGCAAGTACAAACACCATGCGGTAGCTCATAAGTCTGGTCAGGCTACTACAAGGTTACCAGTCAGATTAGTATAGTGTCGACCCACAGCTGAATATATATAGCAGTTCTATAGTTGAATAAAACAGTGTTGTATCTTCTCCAGTGTTAGACGTCTGTTTCTAACTTCCCTGCATCGAGTGCAGTCCCCCACGAACCAACCTGCCGAACACATCATGGTACCAGCGTGGTAGTGATCTTGACGGACCAACCTCGAGTGAATCAGCATTGACCAGCCAGCAGCCATCCAGCGAAATGGAAAACATCCAGCCTCCTCCGCAACTTCGCATCTCCGGCAACCTCGGCGCCAACTGGAAAATCTTCAAGCAAGAGTTCCTCTTGTACATCGAGGCCTCTGACCCCGAGACAGAATCGGATGCCAGGAAGATCACGCTATTTCTTTCCATTGCGGGGGATCACGCCATCTATATCTACAATTCCCTTACATTCTCCAATGACGAAGCCAAAACAAAATTCAAAACAATCCTGCTGAAGTTCGACAGCCACTGCGACATTGAGATGAATGAGAGCTTTGAACGGTACATCTTCCAGCAGAGGCTTCAGGGTAAGGATGAAACGTTTCACTCCTTCTTGAGCCATCTCCGCATCTGAGCGCAGTCATGTAACTATGACTCAACGGCTGATTCCATGATCTGGGATCAGATCGTTTTCGGGGTCCACTCCGACTCCCTGCAAAGATGTCCTTAAAATCAAACAGTTGACCCTCTCTGTTGCTATTGAGACGTGCCTTGTCCATGAACATGACAAGAATCGTTATTCCATCAGGGCGGTAGAAACTGCAAAGCTGGCCTCCCACAAGGCGGAAAGAATGCATCGCATCGCACAGATGCAGGGCCTGAGCATCGAGGAGAGTGGCCGTTTCGCGCGATTATCCCAGATCCATGCGCATGCGCGCCACGGCATACCGCTCACGGTAATGAGCGATAACGGTCCTTGCTTTTACAGCCAGGAAATGGTCTAATTTTGCACGCTTATCCAACTTCCATCACGTTACCTCCAGTCCCCACTACCCGTGAAGGCCGAGAAAGGGGTCCATATTGTCAAGCAGTTGCTGTGCAAATCTGCAGACTCAGGCTCCGACTTCAACCTGGCAATACAGGGCAACCCCACTGTCCACTGGGTTGTCTCCAGCGCAGATGCTCATGAATCGCACTCTGAGGACCACAGTTCCAGCCATCCATGTCCCAGACCTTGACCACCTCACGGTTTTACAAAAAATGCAGCAACCCCATGCCCAACAGAAGGCCACATACGATGCTCATGTCACGGATCTACCCGAGCTGGCTCCAGCCAATCATGTTCGCGTCCAGTTGCATGAGGCCGGCTGGTCAGCCACAGCTGTTGTTGTCAAACAAGTTGCCCCAAGGTCTTTCCTTGTCCGCATGGCTGATGGCCCCCCCTCTACGGCGCAACAGACGGGCATTGTGAAGAGTGCCACGTCCACCACCTGACCGCAGTGCTCCGCCGGCCACCCTGCCACGAGGCCACCGATCTGCCAGCGATCCTGCCGGCCCACGCGACCACCGCGATGGCAGCGATCCCACCGAACCATGTACAGGCGGCTCCTGATCCACCTCTGCGGCGATCGACAAGAATTCGTCGCCCACCACAAAGACTGAATCTGTCGACTGAACTTTCATAAATTTTTTGATTGAATTCATCGATTTAATTTTTGTAAATAATGCTTTGTTTGCCATGTATCTGCACTAGCGACACCTTCCCATGTATATACGTTTGTTCAGGCACCGTTTGTATATAGTCAGGCATATACATATACGTAGACATACCTCAGTATTTATTTAACTACAAAAAAAGGGGGGAAATGTCATAATATCCACTCATGTATATAATGAGATGCAGACAGACAGTGATTGACACTTAGGATGACCAGTAAGCATACAACACAGTGCAGCCAATCACCAGACAGGACACTACCACTATAAAGCCAGAGGGCACTAGGTTTCCCGCTCTCTCGGGACCCAGCTACTGAGACAGTCAGAGTCCACGAGCTAGCAAGTGCAAACACCATGCGGTAGCTAGTAAGTCTGGTCAGGCTACTACAAGGTCACCAGTCAGATCAGTATAGTGTCGACCCACAGCTGAGTATAGTTGAATAAAACAGTGTTGTACCTTCTCTAGTGTTAGACGTCTGTTTCTAACTTCCCTGCATCGAGTGCAGTATTAATCGAACCAACCTGCCTAACACATCACCCACCAGGATAGTCACCTGGAATGTTAGGGGACTCAACGGCCCAGTGAAAAGGTCCAGAGACTTCACCCACTTAAGAAACATGAAAGCTGGCATAATCTTTCTCCAAGAGACACACTTAAGAGAGCAGGACCGACTGCGGGTAAGAAAGGGCTGGGTGGAACAGACCTACCATTCCTGTTACGGGACGATGGACTGGGGGGTGGGGTGGCAATATTGATCAACATGAGGACGATAATCAAGGTGACAAAGACGGTTATGGACTCAAGGAGACGGTGCGTCATGGTCAGCATCGGTAGTACTCATTAACATTTACGCTCCCAACTTGATGACATGCACCGACTGATCATGGCGGGGGCGGCCTTTAACTGTGTACAGGACCCACAGACAGGCAGGTCAAACCCCAAAACAGGGAAGACCTCAAACATGGTGAAGGAACTCGTTGTTTTATGGAGCAAATGGGGGCGGTGGAAACCTGGAGGTTCATCCACCAAGGGGAGAAGGAGTTCTCCTTCTTCTCTCCAGTACACAACGTATATACCAGGATTGACTTCTTCGTGGTGGGGAAAGCGGTGCTTCCAGGCCTGGTTAAAACGGAATACTCCGCAATTGTGATATCCGACCACACTCAACATTATATGGATGTGAGGTTGGAGATGGGCAGGGCCCAACGTCTCACATGGAGGTTGGACACTGCCCCACTAGCCGACAAGGCTTTCAAAGTACACAGAGAACAACCAAAATGGGGAGGTCTCACCCTCCATGTTCTGGGAAATGCTAAAGGCCATAATTAGAGGGGAAGTTATTGCCTTCATAGCACAAAGAGATAGGGAGGAAAGGATGGCCAGGCAGCAGTTTGTCAACTCCATACTGGAGGTAGACCGCAAGTACTCCGAGGCCCCAACTGTAGAGCTCGTGGTGGAGAGGAAAAAGGACTTTGACCTCCTCTCCATGAGGAATGCAGTGCACCAACTCCGCCAGGCACACGGGATCCTATACGAACACGGGGACAAAGCCAGCCGCCTGTTAGTACACCAGCTGAGAAAGGAGGCAGCCACTAGAGAGATCGCGCAAATCAGAGACAACAGAGACACATCAGAAACAGACCTAGATAAGATCAACAAAACCTTTGAGGTCTTTTACCGAGGACATTACTCCTCGGAGCCCCCAGCAGGGGAATCGAGGATGAAACGGTTCCTCAACGGATTGGACATGCCAATTGTGGGGAGGACAGAAAACGGGGCTTGGAAGCACCACTCAAACTGGGAGAGATCATGGAGAGTATTAGCTCCAGACAGGCGGGGAAGGAGCCAGGACCAGATGGGTTCCCGGTGGACTTCTACAAAATGTTTGTAACAGCACTGGCCCCGCACTTGCGGGAGATGTTCACAGATTTGCTGGCGAGGGGCACACTGCCACCATATACTGGCACAGGCCTCAATCTTGCTAATACCTAAGAAAGGCGAAGACCCAATGGAATGCGGGTCAAACAGACCCATCTCACTGCTAAATGTGGACTCCAAAATACTGGCCAAAATCCTAGCCAAAAGGCTGGCGGACTGCGTTCCAGGGGTGGTTGCAGAGGACCAGACAGGCTTTGTCAAAGGTAGACAGCTAACATCGAACATCAGGCCCTCTCACCATCCCAAGACATGTATACATATCTACTGCAATTGTCTCTCTTATTTACGTGATTTTTCTAATTATATAGCGTTGTTGTTTTTATCTTGTTTGTATTATCTTCTCTTTCTTTCCCTCTTCTTTGTGTACACCTGCTATGTGCAAAAAACCCAATAAAATACATGTAAAAAAAAAGAGAAGCAAGGGAGAAATTGAAGGGTGCTCTGGCTATTATTTCACAACCCTCTGGCAACAGAAAGGTGCCAAATGAATGGAGGACTTATAACGCTGTACTGTTGCTTTAAAAAGACAGGAGTGGACAGATCAAGTAAATACAGGCCAATCAACCTAACCTCAATGGTGACCAATAATTTTTTTAAAGGTTTTAGGTATCGTACAAATCTTCGCTTGGAAAGGTAAAAATTAGGACGGCATGTGGCGCAGTGGTTAGCACTGGGACTGTGGGGCTGAGGAGCCAGGTTCGAATCCCGGCCCTGGGTCACTGTTTGCACATTCTCCCCATGTCTGCGTGGGTTTCACCTCCACAATCCAAAGATGTGCTGGTTAGGTCGATTGGCCACGCTAATTTGCCCCTTAATTGGAAAAAGGAAAATAATTGGCTACTCTAAATTTATTTAAAAAAAGAAAGGTAAAAATTCATCAATGGCATTCAACATTTTGTTCTGGAAGGCACAGAATTTGCAGTGCAGAAGGAAGCCATTAGGTCCATCGAATTTGTACTGGCCCTTGGAAAGAGCACCCTACTTAAGCCCATACCTCCACTCTATTGCCGTAACCCAGTAACCCCACCTCACCTTCTTGGATACTAAGGAACAATTTAGCATGGTCAATCCATCTAACCCGCAGATCTTTGGACTGTGGGAGGAAACCGGAGCACCTGGAGGAAACCCACGCAAACATGAGGAGAACGTACAGGTTCGCACAGACAGTGACCCGAGCCGGGAATCGAACCTGGGACCCTGGAGCTGTGAAGCAATAGTGCTAACCACTGCGTTACCGTGCCACCCATCACATCAGGCTAATTTAATTGATTTTCTGGGAGGTAATGGGGAAGGTCAATAGGGCTGACATGGTTGATAGTTCACACTGATTTGATATGATGACACAGGGTTCACTGGTCAGAAAAGTAACGGTCCATGGGATCCAAGGGAAAGTAGATCTAAAATTGACATGATTGCACTATAGGTAAAGGTCGACAATTGTTTTGCGACTGCAAGGCTGTGTCGAGTGGAGCTCTGCAGGTCTCATTACTGGGTCCTTTGCTTTTCCTGGTACATTTCAATTGAGATTTAAATGTAGGGGAAATGATGAATGAGTTTGCAGAAATAACATATGGATGCGTAGGCGACAGTGAGGAAGGGAGCTGCAGACTTCAGGAAGATATTAATGGACTGCTCAGGTGGGCAGCAAAGTGGCAAATGGAATTCAATCTGGAGAAGTGAGAAATAATACATTTATGGAGGGTAAACAAGGTAAGGAAATAAATAATCAACAATGTGATGCTGAGAAGTATTGGCAGAAGGACCTTCAGGGTGCATATCCATACATTGCTGAAGGCAGGAGAGCAGCTAGATACGGTAGTGAAGAGGACATTTGAGATACCTTTCTGTATTAACTGAGGCATAGAATATAAGAGCGGGAAGGTTATGCAAGAAATATTCAAAACTCTAGTAAGGCCCCAGCTTGAATACCGTTTACAGTCTGGTCACCACATTACAGGAACGTGTGGATGCATGAGAGAAGAAGGCAGGGAGATTTATGAGGATGTTACTGTTTTAGTTATAAGGAAATAATGGATAGTTTGGGGAAGAAGGGAGATTTAATTTATGTAGAGAAAATTTGGGGCACCTAGATAGACTGGATGGGAAGGTAGATTGTCAGTCATGAGGCGGAACAGATTTAAAGTAATTGGTAGAAGGAATAAGGAATTTGGTAATGCAGGCATTGGATTCATAGCCTGTAAGTGTGGCAGAAACCTAAAACCTCTGCAGTGAAAAATATTTGAATTTCCACTTGAAGTGTTGCAACTAAGAGGCTACATATAAGGGGGCCAGTTCAACTCAGTTGGCGGTACAGCTGGTTTGTGATATAGAAGGCGGCCAACAGCACGTGTTTAATTCCCGTACTGGAAGAGGTTATTCATAAAAGGTCTGCCGTCTCAAACTTGTTCCTCACCTGAGGTGTGGTGTCCCTCAGGTTAAATCAGTCAGCTCTCCCCCTCAAAATGGGAAAGCAGCCTATGGTCATCTGGGACTATGGCGGCTTTACGTACTTTTACAATACCAAGAGCTTGGAACCTAGCTTTTGTTGGATGGTTGATATTTTGAGCCAACTCAGACACAGGCGTTGTCTGCTGAGTGGTTCTTGTTCTGTCCCACCATTTCTTTTTGTTTCTATGCCACAATATTTTTTTCAGCATCACTGGTGAACCAGTCCAACCAGCAAGTGGAGGTTTCTAGTCACAAAATAGTTTTCCTTGATGAGTAACGGACAGAAGGCTTCAATGAATCTGTTGTAAGTTATAATAAACAATTTCCATTGACAAATTCATAACATCAACACAATCTAGATATTTGTACAAATTGTTCAGCACTCAGTGATTACACATAATAGAAGTTATCAGTGAGGCTTTGAGATGATTTGTAGTACATAGAAATTAAAATCAACACTTCAATTTCAACAATTATGGGGAGAATGTTCTGTCTGTTAATACCTCTTGTACCAAAATGGTTCTTTTGACTTAATTACCTCAAACATGTATTTCATCGAGTTGGTTAATCACAGTATATATTAACAAATACGTAAATCATCACTTTGCATAATTGTGAGGAACAGGCCTGACTAATATAACTTCTGTCAGTAAGAAACATTATTTATTGTGAAGCTGCCATGTTGAAATTTATGAAATTTTTGGAATGGCTTTCATTACATCACAATCTGCAGGATTCGTAATTGTTCCTCGAAATTTGCATTGGGGTTTCGTAATTGTTCCTCGAAATTTGCATTGGGGTTTCTGCATCGGCAAATTTGTGGTGATGTGGGCTTCAGTCATCTAGATCGATGATCGCTTGCTGACCCTGTCACAAAACCTATCGGCCGGATTCTTTGTTCCTAAGACTAAGTGTTGATGCTGGGGCAGGATTCATGAACTTCTATGGCATCCTCCTTTCCCTGGTGCTTCACATGGGCAGCAGGCAAAATAGGGCAGCACCACACCACTTGGGACACCCGAGCAGCAGATGGGCCCATCCAGGCCCGGTCGCCCCAGAAGACGGCGGTCAAAGAGGACCCAGGTCACAGGGCGGAAAACACGACAGGCCACTTCCACTTTTGATGTACCATTTGGGGACCACCCTGGCCAAGCTTTGGGGCCTGTAAGGCCAGAAAAGTAGCCAGCAGTTCAGTTGGCAAGGGTGCAGGACACAGTTTAACGAATATGTATATATGGTGCTCTGTCAGACGGATGTGAGGGGTGGGCTGGTCTGGGCTGAGCGCAGAGGGGATGCAGTGGGTGGGGGGGAATGGGCCGACATTGGGGGTGGACTAGGCTGAGGGACCACAGCTCAATCAGCACTCACCACTCAGGTGTTGCACCTCCATCCCACCTCCCACCCCCTCACTATCACCACCTCATCTACCCCAGCGATCCGATGAGACCGTGAGATGGAATGGCCAGCTCGCACGACAGGATCACCCAGGTGGACGGTGAAAAGTGCTATCCTGGGGTCAGACACGTCAAACGGTATGGAGCACCAGAGCTCATTGCAAAGCAGGTGGACAGCATTCTCCATCCCATGGACCATACCCGCTGTTGCTGCCAACCCAGGATCTACACCCCATTGTGTGCTGGGTATGTATCATGGAGGGGGTTGCAGGTGGGGTGGTGTGGGATGTGGTATCTATGCACTGGGCCAGTACTGATCTGCCCCCTCCCACCAGTCTGTGAACCTGGAGGTGATCAAAGCGTCCTGTGTACGTTGGCCCTGGCACACACATTGTGCGGCCTCCCGGGCCCCATGTCCTGCCTATACTCAGCCTCCCCTGCATTCTCTTAGTCGGATGAGGACTGGCGTGCAGCCTCCTCCACCATCACATTGCCCCTCTATTGCATGATATTGTGGGAGACGCAGCAGGCCTCCACAATGCGGGTGACCCTCCCAGCACTATACTGGAAATGCAGTCCAGAAATCTGAACCACACCTTCAAGATGCCGAAGCGCCGCTTGACCATGCTCCTGATCGCTGCATGGGCATCATTGTAGTGGGTCTTGGCGTCAGTCTGTAGTTTCCGGATAGGTGTCATCAGCCACGAGCGCAGTGAATAAACCCTGTCACCCAGAAGCTAACCTCCCAGACGAGCATGATGCGCATCTGATCGTCACACACCAGCTGCACGTTCATCGAGTGTAACCCCTTTCGGTTTGTGAAGATTGCCATCTGCAGATTCTCATAGGGCGACATGCATCCCATCAATCAGCTCCTGGATCCGGGGCATCGCAGTGATGGCAGCAAACCACACTGCGTGGGCATCCTGGTGGGCTCGGTCCACATTGAAATGGATGTATTGTGCCGACTAGGCTTACAGGGCCTCTGTGATGGTGCGGATTCACCTGTGTAGCGATCTCTGTGAGATTCCAGACAGGTCCCTACTTGGCACCTGGAAGACCATGTGGCGTAAAGGTTCAAGGCGAACATTATCTTGATGGCCACCGGGCTACTCTGCCCCGCATATCCTCCACCCCCCCATTCACGCACCCTGGCCCCGTCGATGCCCAACCCCTGGTGGCCTCTGACCCTGGCTCTCCTGCTAGATTTACCATTGGCTGGCAAAGCCCTTGCCAGTGGTATGATCCGCAGGTCCCGCCCAAAGTACCCCTGTAGGGGCTACTGTGCCTGCTGTCCTTGGGTGACGTGATGCCCACTGGCGGATGGCGGTCAGTTGGCAGTGTAGAGGTGGGGGGGGAGGGGGGGACCATGCAGCAGGGGCATTTTTCAGAACCAGCAGGCAAGGCAGGTGATCAGTAGGGTGCGCAAAAAGATGGCTGCCTTGCAGGCCACGGCAATGGAGGTCCATGCCAGGACACAAGCCCAGTCCCGGGAGGGTCACCCCCGACCATCCCCTATCACCCACCTCCCCCCACTGTCAGCATCAGGACAGGCAGCCCACAGTCGCGCCTCTCCGTGTCCTACCGTCCCTCTCCCTCCCTCATCAACCACGGTGCCTCTATCTCAATTTTTAAAAGTACAAGTGAACCTTGCCATCAGGAATTCCCCCCAGTGGAGGCGGAGAATCGCGGAGCTCCGAGAGTACTGGGTCAGGCCCGCTAGAGATATGCAAACAGCGTTTACTGTATATGGGGAGTGAAACGCATTGACACCTCTGTCGAGGCTCCAGAAAGTTCCGATTGAAAATTAAAATGAAATGAAAATCGCTTCTTGTCACAGGTAGGATTCAAATGAAGTTACTGTGAAAAACCCCTAGTTGCCACTTTCCGGCGCCTGTTCAGGGAGGCTGGTATGGGAATTGAACCGTGCTGCTGGCCTGCCTTGGTCTGCTTTAAAAACCAGCGATTTAGCCCAGTATGCTAAACCAGCCCCTAAATCAGTGTGAATCCGGCGCACGCCAGATTTTGACCTCAAAACTGATTCTCCGCCCAATCAGTTTTCCTGATTTCAACGTTGGCCGATGGAGAATTATTTTCTTTTAATAAATTTAGAGTACCCAATTAAATTTTTCTAATTAAGGGGCAATTTAGTGCGCTCAATCCACCTACCTTGCACATCTTTGTATTGAGAGGGCGAAACCTATGCAAACACGGGGAGAATGTGCGAACTCCACACGGACAGTGACCCAGAACCGGATTGAACCTGGGACCTCAGCGGCATGAGACTGTAGTGCGAACCACTGAGCCACCATGCTGCCCGCCAACGGAAAATTCTGCCCAAGGCTTTTTAAATGGCTGGTTGCAGTGGACACCAGGAGCTCTCCAGCATGCTCCAGCGTCACCAGCCCAACTCCATTATCATGTGAAGCTGCCCAAAGCCACCACCATAGAGTTTACCTGAGGACCTTTCGAAGCTGGAGGTGAAAATATTGATCTTCAGTTCCCATGGATGCCTGTGACTTTGACTTTTAATATTATTGATTCCTCCCAGCATCTATTTGGTGTCCCCATGGAGACTTGGAGAGCCTTTCAATGAAGCCTACTAAAAATGCATTAGGTGGAAGTCCTCAGAGAGCCAGGGAATTTCTCTATGTTCTTTGATGTAGGCAAAGAGGTCTAAAGACATGTTTGCTCAAGTTGGGACTGAATTTGAGTTTGCGATGGGACTACATCAATTAATTGATGGTGAAAAGAAAAGGTTCTACACAGAGGGAAAACAAATGAACATGTGAAATGAATATGTGGTTGTTGTAATGGGGGTCCTGGAATTATTGGAGAAAATTATTAAGGGATTGTAATTTTGGGGGGAATGGAAGAGCTGGGATAAACATATTGGAATTTTGCTTATCTTAAGCACAAATAGTAACTTTCATGAGAAGCCTTCTCTAAGGGTGCAATCTAACGGAAGATGCATGAATGGTAATGCGGTCGCGAGCATGGGTTACTGAGTGCTTCTTGATGGCCAACCTGGCGAGATGGCGATCGCTGTATCCAACATCAATAAGGGTCAGTCATTATACCCCACGGGCTTCACGGTCGAATGGCTGTCCCACCAGCTGGTTTGCCTGGACCGTGCTTAGCAGCTCCTTTTAACGTCGGGAGCAGCACACAAACCGCTCCCTCCGAGCAAACCCCAGATAGCACGCAGCCATGTCACCACGCAGACCAGCAGACGTTTCGGTGATCCAACCAGGCCCGAGTGTTGGATGCGGGGGAATCAAGAGAGGACACCTTGCTCCCCCGAGGGGGCTGGAGTGTCAGCTGCAGGTCAGCCCAGGAGGCAGTGGCAGAGGCTGGCAGCTCGGAGATTGTCACAAGGACGACCGCCATCCAGTACCGTAAGAAGCTTAACGACCTCCACCAGGCTGCAGGGGTGAGTTTACATAAACTCCCTGGCACCGGTCCTGACTGCCACCTCCAGACCTCCCATCACCCCTGGAGTCGGCGGCTGGCACCACACCCCCCAGCACAATACCACGCCTGTGCCCCAGCACACACAAACACCTATGCCCACGCCAGCCACCCGCCATAGATCCCCCCCCCATCTGATGCATGAAGAGTGCACTTCACAATGCCCTCTCTTTATCCCTGCAGCAGACATTAACCCATAACAGGTGGGCTAAGGTCCAGACGGACGTCAAGGAGTCGGACATCAGAGTCTTCAACCTCGATGAGGAATGTACCCTGGAGATTGCAGGGGTGGCCAAGGACAGAGCGGTCACTAACAGCGAGGTTGACCAGCGCCATAGAGGTGAGGATGTGCCAGCCCCTCACCCAGATGACCTGTCGAAAGTGAGTTGTTCATGTCAGGCATAACGCTCCTTCACTCGCACTGACCACATGGCTATTTTCCCGCAGGCTCTCCATCGGAAGGTGCTGGCTCAAAGTGGTCTGCCCGCCCCCTGCCTTCCAAGGAGAGATTCGAGGATGCCATCATCGACGCGTCACAGCTGTCATCCCCATCTTCCGCCAGCGCAGAGACACACACCTTGGTGGGGGACAGTAGTGGAAAAGCCTCTGGGGCACAATCTGCTGAGCACTACACAGTTGTTGATGCACATCACGTGGGGGCAGGAGCATCAAGGGGAGCCAGCAGTTGAAGGTCTGCTAAATCCCAGGACCCAGTGGGCACTAATCAGATGCCAAGCCTCTGGACCAGGTCATCCCAGAGCTGCTGCAGACACGAGGATGTGGCCCAGATATTCAGAAGGAGATGTTAGCAATACGCCAGTGGGTCCACAGCTGATTGGAAGAGTGCCAAAGGCTACGGGCGCAGGACGTGGCACTGGCAATCCATAGCACCGGGGCCAACATTGCTAGGGTGGTGGCCACAGTGAAAAGCCTGCAGCACGAGATCAGTTTCATGGGTGGTGGTGTCCAAGGCATGGCTCAGTCAGTGTTGACCATGGCTGAGGGCCTCAACAGCACGGTGGGTTCCACAAGTAAGTTGACCAGGGCCCTCTGACCTCAGGCTTTCCGGAGGTCGCATGGCATGGGCTCAAAGACTACAGGGCATGGAAATACACCTACCTTCCTCTGACCCCAGCCTTCAGAGCACAGTGGTCCTAGATACCACCCGAGGCATACCACATGCAGGTGATGCATGTGAGCGCGCTGTCAGCAGAAAGACAGGAGTCAGTCTACGGCATAGATTAAGAACCACCAGAAATCACCTCACAGAGGCTGTCATTACCCCCCTGCCTTGAATAATGGCCCGCTGACAGTGCTGACACAGGCCCATCACCTTGGAGAGATGGTACACAGATCACTTAACATGGTTCACAGAAGAGTGAAACAGGGTGATCGGGGGAGGCAAAGGCCGGTGGGGGGCTCAGATGATGGACAAAACCCCGTCCTGTGAGAAGCAGGCAAGGATTAGCGCTTCCCTGGTATCGGGGCATTGAGGATCCTCACTTCCGACACCAGTCCTCCATCCTCCGGCTGCTCCCATTGGTCTTCCCCATGTTCAAACCCCAGCCCTTCCTGGTCCGGATCCTCCACGCCCTCCTCCTTTGACGAGGCTGCATGTCCCTCCTCCTCCATCTCCAGCACGTCACCCCACTGCTGTGCCAGGTTGCGGAGTGGACAGCAGACCAGCACAAAGCAGGCGATCCTCTGGGAGGTGTACTGCCAGAACAGTCCAGGCATCGGAACCACATTTTAAGCAGTCCAATGCACTGCTCAATGACAGCACGGGTGGCAACATGGACCTCGTTATGTCGGGTCTCCACGTCGATCTCCAGCTTGCGTCCTGGCGTTATTAGCCAGGACATACGCGGATATCCATTATTCCCCAAGAGCCAATCTGTTATCCTGGGTGGTAGTTAAAGACACCGGTGATCTCCAAGTGTCCCATAATATCGCCGTCGTGCACACTCCCAGGAACATGCACACATGTGCATAATACAAATGTGGTGGTCGTACACGTGTTGGACATTCAGAGAGTGGAACCCCTTCCTGTTGATGGAGGACAGTCCCTGTTGGTCAGGTGTGCGCAAGGTATGCATGCCATCAATTATCCCCTGGATCTGGGGCATCCCGACAAATGCAGAGAATTCTCCTGCCTGGGCACCTTGATGGGCTTCATCCAGCTCGAACTTCCGCTGCCCGAGCATCTGTGATTTCATGTATGCACTTGTGGGCTGTAGGTTGTGAAATGCCACATCTGTGCCCACTTGAGCCCTGGAATGAACCCGTAACTTAGACGTTCAGAGGCTGCGGTAACCTTTATGACCACTGGGAGAGGTTAGCCTCCTCCTCCACAAGGTGCAGGTCGGCAAAAAATCGCACAGTTGCTGTACCTTTCCCTTGTTGAGGCTGAGCCTCCTGCGGCACATGCTGACAGACATCTTCTCAAACAACGAACAACACCTGTACACCTTGGGCCATCGTTGGCCTCCCCTTCTGGGTCCCACCCTTGTCTGATGGGCGGCAGGGTCCTCAGGGTGTGGGGCGGGTCCCTACACATGGCTGCCGCGTCTAGCCTGTGTCGATACTGCTGCCACCACCTCCGGCGCTTGCCACCTGAACTGCACTAGCATCGCGAGTGCAGCTATTGCAGGATCGATAACACCATCCAATCAAAATGTCTGTACATTCCCTTTATAGAATAAGTGGTACTGGACCTTTTGAAATTCAGCCAATCATTCATAATGGACTCAATTATAATAGGAAATCAAAATAATGGGGTGTGCTGAATTTTTTTTAAAGACTAATGGTTATTTCTAATCTGTCCGAGATGGTCTGTTAATCAATGCGCTTTCCCGCTGTTTCCAGACTTCTAAACACCCCTTGTATGGACTAACCGGATCGATACTACACTCCTGTATGCTTCACCTGATGCAGATGAATTTACATGTATTTATATTGTGTAACGTGCGTTGTCCTATTATGTATTTTCTTTTTATTTTATTTTCATGTACTTAAAAGATCTGTTTGAGCTGCTCGCAGAAAAATACTTTTCACTGTACTTCGGTGTTATCTGTAAGGAATTGGAGAGAGTGCGGGACTGACAATCAGTTATGGCTTCCACCCCGGGACCCTTGAATCCCCCAAGCCTGCTCCGCCCTTACATACCCTGTCTTCTCTGATTGTGCTATCCAAAGAGTCGGTTCTGCTGGGGGAATCCCTCCCTGCACATGCATCCCCAGCCATAGCAGGGACCTCAGATCCCAGACTCTAGACCTCTGCCTTGAAATAACTTGGACCGGGCTCAGGTTCCCTCCCCGATCTACACACACTCACCCTCTGGCTGTGGAGATATCCCCAGTACTGATGCCCAGCTCTGGCGTGTTTGATCGTTGGCTGCTGCCGCTGTGGTGTTGATGTCTCCAGGGTTCAAGCGAAGGTATCCAAGCCTCATGGTTTGATTGGGATATTAGGCAATGATACTCACCTGTGACATGGCATGTGTAGCCACGGGATTTCCTCTCAGGTATATTTTAGTTTAATAACAGTTCCATAATACAAAAGACAATAAAGGGCAAACAGCTATACACTGAAATTACTCACTGTACACCACAGACTGAAAGCGAAAACCTCCAACTGAAGGACTAGACTGAAGAAAGGTGTACTGGAAGACATCCATCTGAATCGAGACTTTTTACCTTTGTATTATTTTTTATGCACCTCTTTCCCCTTTGTGTTCATCTGTCTTGTGTGTGTGTAGAGAGAGTGGTCGAGTTAAAGAGGGGAGATTAGGAATTAAACCAGTTGCATTAATGCCTCTTTAATTATAATTATTGTTAGTACTAAAAATGAATTGTATTTAAATTTACAAACCTGGTGAAATGAAATGAAATGAAAATCGCTTATTGTCACAAGTAGGCTTCAAATGAAGTTGCTGTGAAAATCCCCTAGTCGCCACATTCCGGCGCCTGTCTGGGGAGGCTGGGATGGGAATTGAACCACACTGCTGGTCTGCCTTGGTCTGCTTTAAAAGCCAGCTATTTAGCCCTGTACTAAACCTGTAGTTATTGGGCAGCCAGAGACCAAAGATTATTAATTTCAATTGTGTTCCAACTCTGGGTCAAATGTGGCTGGAAATTACCATGCACTAGCCTCAGGTGTCGTAACAATTCCATCTTCATACCCACCATCTGTCCGAAATAAGTACTCATCCAGTATCAACTATGGTAGACCTCAGGAGACACAGAGATAAAAATAAATTAATTAAACATCAAAATATCTAATACTTACTCGCTGAACCACACATGATACTGAAAAGAAAACTAATTCACAAAACCCATTCAAAAATGTAAATCCGCTCAAGTGGTCAATCGTTTTTTTTTTATTATTTCACCAACAACATCAAAGACAGTTAATCATTCAGTAACCCCTCTTAAAATTTCAATCAAAATGTCTGTACGTTCCCTTTATAGAATAAGTGGTTCTGGACCTTTTGAAATTCAACCAATCATTCATAATGGACTCAATTATAATAGGAAATCAAAACAATGGGGTCTGCTGAATTAAAAAAAAAAGACTAATGGTTATTTCTAAGCTGTACGAGATGGTCTGTTAATCAATGCACTTTCCCGCTGTTTCCAGACTTCTAAACGCCCCTCGTATGGACTAACCGGATTGATACTACACTCCAGTATGCTTCACCCGGTGAGGTGAATTTACATGTATTATATTGTGTAACGTGCGTTGCCCTATTATGTATTTTCTTTTAATTTTATTTTCAGGTACTTAAAAGATCTGTTTGAGCTGCTCGCAGAAAAATACTTTTCACTGTACCTCGGTACACATGACAATTAACAAATCCGAAATGTGTGTGTGTGTTTACTCTAAAATGAAAGCTGTAGAATGTTTTTTTAATATATTAATGGGCTGGGAATTCAAATCATTTCAGATCATGGCACTTAAACACACCTTGGGTCACACTCTGCCTAGAGACTGGAAATTCCCACCCGAGGACAACAGATCTTTACATGGTCCATCAAATTTTGTGATCAAGACTAGAAAATGCGCCCTCTTAAATCTACCCTTCACAAGCGTTTATGCAGCATCCATAAAATGATGGTTCCCACTTTGCGAGTAAAGGTCACAGGAGCAATATAAATTTGGTCCAAGTACTCAGCCATCAACTCAAATGGCCCTGCTGAGCTTGGGTTTCCTTCCTGGGTAATTCATGCCTCATCGCTTGCCAGCAAAATCCGGATATGATGGAAATAGAGGTGGGGCTTCCACAGCTGGATCCATTCTTAAAACTCTCCTGGTTCACCCAAACTCAGCAAAAATCTGGGCCCCGAGGGCAGGCCCAGTCTGTCGGCATAGCACCTCAACCTTAGTTTGAAAGCTACCAAAATAGAACATAGAACATAGAACATAGAACAGTACAGCACAGAACAGGCCCTTCGGCCCTCAATGTTGTGCCGAGCCATGATCACCCTACTCAAACCCACGTATCCACCCTATACCCGTAACCCAACAACCCCCCCCCTTCCCTTAACCTTACTTTTATTAGGACACTACGGGCAATTTAGCATGGCCAATCCACCTAACCCGCACATCTTTGGACTGTGGGAGGAAACCGGAGCACCCGGAGGAAACCCACGCACACAGGGGGAGGACGTGCAGACTCCACACAGACAGTGACCCAGCCGGGAATCGAACCTGGGACCCTGGAGCTGTGAAGCATTTATGCTAACCACCATGCTACCCTGCTGCCCCTGGAGCAGTCCCGCAATTTTATTTTGTTCCTTCATGAGATGCGGGCATCACTGGCAAGGCCTACGTTTGTTGCCCATCCCTAATTATCCTTGATCTGACCTTGCTCAGCCATTCTAGAAGACAGTTAAGAGACACCCACATTGTTGTGAGTCTGAAGTTATATGTCGGCCAGACCAGGTAAGGACAGCATATTGCCTTCTCTAAAGGACATTAGTGAATTAAATGGGTTTTTATGACAAATCGATGATAGTTTTTCATGGTCACCATCAGTGAGATTACCTTCCAGTTCAAATTCCACCAGCTGCTGGGGTGGGATTTGAACTCATATCCCCAGAGCATTATCCTGGGCCTCTGGATTACTAGTCCAGTGAAATTTCCACTGCTCCACCATCTGCCAAGATGTGCGAAGAGAGCTACATTTTGTACAAGTTAAATAAGTCCACATTGCAACATACCTGAAGAAGCTAGAATGAGGCATATGGCAGCAGCAAACTAGTCGTGCCAATGATTGCCAGTCCTGTGGTGCAGGAAGCAGCATATGTTTCAGAAGCAAATGTTACTGCATGCTGCTAATCTGAACATGTGAAATTAGTTCCCTACAGCAGTCTTTTTCAAACTTTTTGCCCCCCCCCCCCCCACTCCCCGAGATCCACTTTCACCAACAAGCGAACCTTCGTGATCCACGCCGGCCAACCTTCGCGACCCACTATTTTTGTTTACCTTTAATGCGACAGGTGAGCTGGCTGGGTCCTCACGATCTCACTCCAATCAGGTTCACAGGAGGAGAGAGCAATGTGCATATCAGGTGCAGAGTTCAGCCGGTTTCCTTCTGCTGTCTTCACCTTTGTGAGGACAGAAAACCCAACCTTGCACATGTTGGTCATTGTGAAGGGCAATAGCAACAAAACGCTTGCTTTACTCAGCACTGGATACTCGTCGGAGACACGACTCCAGAATGCTGACAGGCTTATGGACTTGTGCTGTGTTTGCAACATGCTGCCTCAGGTGAGGGGCAGATATACAGTTAATAATTGACTCTGGGGTCTCAAAAGCAAAGGGAACTTTCATCCACCTCTCCTCTTTCAAAATCTGAAACTTCTCCTTTGGAAAGTAGCGACAAAAAATGTTGATCAGCGCAGCCAGATATGACTGGATAAGTCTGGTCAGTCTATTGACAATTCCCTTATTTACACTATTTTAAATTGATATGTTGTCGCAGTATGGGAAACATGTGGTAGTTTTAGCTTTGTACTCGCACTTGCCAAACTTTCAATGACTTTTGGAAAGCACCTATTTCTTCACAGTGCCAAAAGCAATCATCATCTTTCCCTTGAAATTCGAGATACTGTTTGTTTAGAATTGAAAAGATGTCTGCAAGGTACCATATAGCTAGCAACCAAGTTTCATCACCAAACTAATCAGCCAAAGGGGACGATTTCTCATCAATCAGCCAGAGGGGATGATTTCTCAAGGAGGAAAACGTGGATTTCATGCCTCAGTTCATAAACTCTGCCAAGCACCCACCACCTTGATATCAAATGTGCATCTATGTGAAACAATAAATGTGTGTGCTTGGTCCCCATATTGGAACAGAGAGCCTCAAAAAGTTTTGTACTGAGTGTGCTGCACTTAATAACATTCACAACTTTCACAGTTGCTTTCAACATTACTTCAAGATTGGATGAAATTCCTTTTGATGTCAATGCCTCACAGTGAATAAAACAATGATTTTAAACAATGTTTTAAAAACAAATTCACTCACTTATAGGGTGTGGACGTCGCTGGTTAGGCCAGCATTTATTGCCCATCCCTAGTTGCCCTTCAGAGGGTGGCATTGAGCTGCCTTCATGAGCCGCTGCAGTTCTTGCGGTGCAGGTAAACCCACAGTGCTGTTAGAGAGGGTCATTCCTTTTTTTGTGTATTCGTAGCAGTTGAATACAACCGAGTGGTTTGCTAGGCCATTTCAGAAGGCATTTAAGAGTCAACCACATTGCTGTGGGTCTGGAGTCACATGCAGGCCAGACCAGGTAAGGATGGCAGATTTCCTTCCTTATAGGGCATTAGTGAACCAGATGGGTTTTTACAACAAATCACCAATGGTCATCATTAGACTGTTTTGAATTCCAGTGGCTGGATTTTCCGTCGGTATGATCCTCCGCTTCGCCGGTAGCGCACTCACACCCACGGATCTACCAACAGCATGGGGGTGCTTACAATGGGAAACCATATCAGCCGGCTGGCGGGACCGAGGATCCCGCTGCTGGTGGGGGCACGCCGCACCAGAAAACGGGTCTGGCGGACTGAGAATCCCGCCCCAGATAAATTATTGAGTTTTATTGTCCTGACAAGATGTCTCCTTGATCCATATTATAAATGCACTGTTTTCCCCAGTCATGCTGGCTGCCCCCATCGTTTCCGATTACTTTGTAATGAACCCAGTTGAGCCTGCACTTTAAAACCACATGACTATTCAATGCTTCAAAAATCGGTGTTCCAGTCATGCTGGTTGGTAATATCAGGCAGCACAGGAAATCCTCAACAAATTCATTGTGCCAAACATACCCAATGTAAACTGGCAAGATTGCACAACCTGAAACAGCTGTACTTTAATCCAGTTGTATGAAGAACTTGTGCTAACCAAACGAGAAACAAGCTGCCGTTCTAAATTCACAGAAATGTCCAGATTTGGCAAGACACCATGTTATCACCAAATGGGATGCAGTTGAATTTTTCAGCTGACATCTCATCTCGGACCGTATGATCCATGTCTAATGCTGCAGGGAGAATTAATCTCTCTGTTATAGTGTGGGGCATTTTCTCTTCAGTTACACGGTAAACTGTCATGTAAGAGGCTAACTGTGCTTTGTCAATCAATGTTCTGCTAAGTACTTCAGCTGATGATTTAAGTTCTTGCTGCATTGTTTAAAAAAAAAATAATGGACGGGATTCTCCGTTGGCTGATTCCGAAATCGCAAAGCACGATTGGGCGGAGAATAGGTTCCGACGCTAAAATCGCTGTGTGCGCCGATTTGACACCAAATCTATATCGTCACCTTGACAGCGACGTCAATGCGGTCCAGAATGCACAAACTGTGAACACCATTTGCATGTCATTAGCAGGCCCGACCCGGTTTTCTCCGGGACCTCCGCGATTCTCTGTCTTCAATAGGCCGAGTTCCTGACAGCGCGGTTCACTTGTGGTTTTAAAAATCGTGAAACCGGAGTGGTGGCTGCAGAGGGTGAGCGAGGGGGTACGGAAAGTATCCATAGTTTGTTGACAGTTGCTGACCGGAAGGAGCCGTGGGATCTGGGTGGAGGGGCACGGAGCCCCGTTGCGCAGCTGGCATGGCAGCCAAACAGCTGCACGCGCCGCTAACAGCCCAATGTGAACACGGATCAGAAAGGTGTCCCCCCCAGGCCACCTCCCCAGGTGCTGTCTCACCCCAGCCAACCCATTAGCTGTATGGGCGCGCTCCAGCACAGCCAGTGCCATCTTGTAAGCTGGGGTGAGTGTGTGTGGGGAATGTAATGTTTATATGCGGCTGCAGTGTGTCAGCCTCTCGAGTGTCAATCAACTTTCATTGGAATCGATTGTGCTCCACATGGCGCCGGTGCTAGCCCCTCCACAGTTGCTGAATTGATCCAGGTTCGGCGTCAGTTTTGCTGCCATGAAAATCCACAAAACCTGTGTTGGCATCAACTCTAAAGGCTGGATTCTCCGATTTAGGGGCAATGTCCAGAGCATGTGTCTACTCTTATGATCAAACGGTCGGCGCCGGCCCCACACCGATGCTGCTATCGGTGGGGCCTAGCAGCCGTGCCACATAAAGCCCCAACTTTACCTGCAGATAATGACGGAGAATTGCCGGGTCCGTGGCCGCGAATGCACAAGCGGTGACCTGCAGTGGTCTCGCCGCATAACATGGCGCCTGCCGCACGCAGACCCTGTCTGTCAGATAGTGACCCCTATAACCCCCCTCACCACGACAGGAACACATCCCACCAGTTCTCCACCCCCCCCAGCCCAAGCCATCAGGCCAGTGGAACAGCTCCTCGCACTGCACCAACCCCGACTGTGGGGGTGCTGGACACAGTCCGCAGCCTCCACGCGAAGTCCCCGAAAACTGTGAGCACACGTGCCCCACGCCGTCGGGAAGTCGGCCCATTGGGGGAGGGCCTCATGTGACGTCCTTAGGCCATCCCAATGGCATGCGGCGTACTCAGCGATTATGCCATTTTTGAGGGGGCGGAGCATCCGAAAAACGGTACTGGCCCCGATTTCGGCATAAAAATGGATTGTTAAGGCCAATTGCCAAATGCAATTTTGGCATCAGCAATCGGAGAATCCAGCCCTTAGTCTCAGAAATGGAGAGTCCAGCCCAAGAAGTTTACCCGCAAACGCCTTTGAAATTTTGAGGGTTTAAAACTCTCATTTGTCAGTAATTCTCTGCATATTATACACATGGGGGACAGAGAGCACAGAGGATCTGCTCCTCTACATCTCGGACCCACAAAGCAGCATGGAAGGAATCGTGGCCCGCTTGAATGATAAAAGCAAATTACTGCGGATGCTGGAATCTGAAACCAAAGAGAAAATGCTGGAACATCCCAGCAGGTCTGGCAGCATCTGTAGGGAGAGAAAAGAGCTAACGTTGCGAGTCCAGATGACTCTTTGTCAAAGCTCTTGAAAGCGTTTGGAGCCTTCTTGGGCTACAAACTTAACCTGAGCAAAAGCAAGATCTTCTCGGTGAACCCGCAAAGGGGAGGGGGAGGGGCAGAGTTGGAGGTTGCCTTTTAAACAGGCCCAACTCAAATTCCGCCACCTGAGGTCCCAAATCGTTCATGACTGGAAAGGGATCCACAAGTGGAACCTGACCAGCCTGACAGAGGAAGTAAAAAAGGACCTGCAGAGATGGAACACACTCCCACTCTCCCTGGCAGGGAGAGTGCAGACGATCAAGATGAACGTACTGCCCAGGTTCCTCTTCCTATTTAGATCCACCTTGAACTACATCCCAAAGGCCTTGTTCAATTCACAAGAAAATCTGATTATGATGTTTGTGTGGGGAGGGAAGAATGCAAGGATCCCAAAGAGAGTACTGTAGAGAATGAGACCCAGCCGTCCCAAACCTGTTACCACAGGGCATGGGTGCTTATGGCGGAGGACTCCTGCAAAGGGGCCCTAGTTATGGCAGCACTCCCATCCCCACCTAATAAATATTCAATTAGCGCAGTGGTGATAGCAATACTCCAGTCTTGGGAACCAACTACGACAGCATTTAGGGTTCACCAAAATGTTCCACAAGTTCTCCATCTGCCACAACCACAGGTTCATGCCTGCGACTATGGACACCACCTTCAAAAGGTGGAGCCAGGAATGGAAGGGAAATGTCCTCACAGGATGCCTTCACATCAATTGTGGCCTACTGATAACCATGGGTCCCATTGTGGGTTCAAAAAACAAACACTTTGAAGTTCCCGGCATCCTCCTGAACAGCACTCATGAAATAAACATGTCTTGCCACTCCACTCATTCCTCTCTCTCAAGACACACCCTCACCTTAAAAACCAATACTAACACTCACCCTTATTTCCATCTCGCAATCACCCCAAACTTCCAAAAATATTGTTAATCACTCCTGGTCACAATCCCATATCACACTCATAATTCTGTGCTTTCTGGTGAACCATGAACTTCAAGGACAGATACCCAGGGGTGGGCCTATAATGATAACCACCTTGACCACAGCGGAAGGGGAGGCTCTGAAGATCGGCAAGGAAAAACTGGGAAGTAAAAATGCTGGTCCAAACTGTTTTTCCCCTCTGTTCTTGAGCACAGAACCATTGGCAATAGAGAGAGGTTAATCTTCAGATACTTGTTGAGAGAATTATAACGCTGCCAGATGGCACATGGCCATTTCTCACCTCGAATTGCTGTCACAATGAACTGAAAATTAGCTTCTGCACAATGATAACTTTGAAGCCTTTTCCCATATCTAACCTTTTCCCATATCCATTCTATTTCAGTCTACCTTTTTCCATTGGCCCTTCAAGAGCCTTGGTTGTCACGCTAAGCATAATTTGGAAGCAGCAACAGAAAATGTGAGATTCCTTCAGCCATGTCATTAGAGGGCATTCCTGATCCACCAACTTTGTTTTTGGTGCAACGACCTTAAAAGATGTCACTTTGGCATCAGAAACACATTATATCAGTTTTCAGAAAATATTTCATAGACAAGGCACATATTGGCACATGGTGGCACAGCGGTTAGCACTGATGCCACGCATTTCTGCCTCACAGAGCCAGGAATCCGGGTTCGATTCAGCCTTGGGTGACTATGTGGAGTTTGCACTTTCTCTCAGCTTCTGCATGGGTTTCCTCCGGGTGCTCCGGTTTCCTTCCACAGTCCAAAGATGTGCAGTTTGGTGGATTGGCCAGGCTAAATTGCCCCTTAGTGTCCAAAGGTTAGGTGGGGTTACATGGATAGGGTGGGGAGGGGGGGGGGGGGGGGTGGTGGAAGTGGGCCTGGTTGGGGTGTTCTTTTGGAGGGTCAGTGCGGATTCAATAGGCCAAATGGCCTCCTTCTGCACTGCAGGAATCCTATGATTCTACTTGTGTGAAAACCTACTGGAGTGATCATGACTTAACATATTCAGTACCAGATTCATTATTCCTGGAATGCCTCCAAACCCACGATGATTGCAAGCAAAAGTGAAAATGAAATGAAAAGTGAAAATCGCTTATTGTCACGAGTAGGCTTCAAATGAAGTTACTGTGAAAAGCACCTAGTCGCCACATTCCGGCGCCTGTTCGGGGAGGCTGTTACGGGAATCGAACCGTGCTGCTGGCCCAGGAGAGGAGTGTATGCGGGAGTTAGCTAGTGAAGATCAGAAGAGAAGATAGTGCAAGTGACGTCAGATCATAGTTTAAATCAGTAGTGACAAACAGTAGTGAGGGGCATCATGTCCCCGCTTGCCCCATGAGTTACCCATCATCCAAACCTGAACTCTTCCCCTAGCACCACTTGTCCCAGGGGCATTGCAGGAAAGTGGAGCTGAACTCAAGGTCAGGCATGAACTTTCTGAATCTCAGGTAGGCTGGCTGGTGACTCCTTTTGTCGACTCCTGCGTCTAATGTGTCCTTGTGTTCCTAGATAGGGCAATTCCCTATCTAGGGAAATCTTGAATACCAACAACTAGGACCAAGAGAAAGGAATTGTCACAATAAGTTATAGGATTCTGTCAACAGCACAGAAACTAAATAAATTTAAAAATAAAAAGATTTGGAAGAGTCATAGAATCGTACAGCACAGAAATGGCCATTCGGCCCATCGCACCTGCACCAGACAAAAACAACCACCCAACCATTCTAATCCCATTTTCCAGCACTTGACCCATAGCCTTGTATACTCTGGATCATTAGTGCACATTTAAATACTTGTTAAATGTTGTGAGGGTCTCTGGCTCCACCACCCTTTCAGGAAGCAAATTCCAAATGCCCACCACCCTCTTAGGTGAAAAGTTTTTCCTCAGCTCCTCAAAACCTCCTGACCCTTACCTTAAATCTATGCCCCCGGTCATTGACCCCTCCATCAAGGGGAAACTTTGTTCCTGTCTACACTATGCCCCATAAAATTTTATACATCTCAATGATGTCTCCCCTCAGTCTCCTCTGCTCTGTGGTATCTTCATAACTTCAGCAATGTAAGGGTTAATGTAGTGTTGAGAGTAGCCACTAGAGGGAGCTACAGTTACAACTAAGGTCGAGTGATGCTAGACCTTAGGAGAGGAGTGTATGCGGGAGTTAGCTAGTGAAGATCAGAAGAGAAGATAGTGCAAGTGAGGTCAGATCATAGTTTAAATCAGTAGTGACAATAGCTGTAGATGAGTGTAGTTTAGATGTTATTAATCAACTGTATATTCTTAAGGAGTACTTGACGAATTCAAGTTAGCAGTGTAAATAAATTCATAGCTTTGTTTAAGTTCAAGCTATTTTGTGGTCTTTGTGAACACTACACCAACCATCCTGAAATAAGTAACTCAAAGAATACCACATGCTCCACGGAAAGCAATCCAAGTCTATCCAATCCCTTCATAACGAAAACTCCAAATAGAATGGAAATGATTGAATTTTCTTTTTCTGACTGAACGCATGGAAATCACTGGAAAATATTGGAAATGTTATAAAAGATTGTGCTGCGCACCATTTATTTAAATCAAACTCTGGATAAGGGGGCAATCAGCAATTCACTGGTATGCAGTGTACAAAGGGTTGGATAGAAAGGATGGACTCCAGAAATGACTCGCAGAATCACACCACAATCATTTTGCCTCAGCTTCCTGACTGATCATCGCAACATCTGCGTTGGGGTGGGATGGTTCACAGCCATCTAATTGACTCTCCAGAAATAGCAGCGAGTAAACTTCCACCACTGATCCTCGATTCTCCGGATGAGGAAAATAATGGCAGACTTTATTATCCCTTTATTATTAGAGTGTTATCAAAAGTAGAAGGAAATGCACTAGAGATCTACCCACATAACCTTCATGCTCATTAGTTGCATGAAAAGGTGGTGAAAACCAAAAAAAAACCATTTCTCAAGGGAAGTGGAACATCAAAACAACATGAAATTCAAATGACATTTGCAAATATATGACAAAATATGCAGGCAAGTTGGATAAATCAGCAAAGCAGGGATCTCTCACTTTTCTAAACAGAGGACAAATAAAAGAGCCCTCATGAATTAATAAAATTTAATCCCAAATGCATCTAAAACAAGAATAAAAATTAAGTTTTCTTTCAGGATCATCTGCGAACTTGGATTTGAATGTCCAAAATGTGTTTTTTTGTGAAGTTGAACTTAATGTTGAACTCACGAGTGCAATGCAAACAAATAGGCCTTGCGCAGATCAGCTGGGGCAGGGGATTTCGCAGACATCTTCAAACTCTCTTTACAACAATCTGAGGTCCCTAACTGCTTCAAAAAGACAACCATCATCTTGGTACCAAAGATAAGCAAGGCAGCATAGGGGCTGGTTTAGCTCACCAGGCTAAATCGCCGGCTTTTAAAGCAGACCAAGCAGGCCAGCAGCATGGTTCGATTCCCGTACCAGCCTCCCCGGAGAGGCACCGGAATGTGGCGACTAGGGGCTTTTCACAGTAACTTCATTGAAGCCTACTCGTGACAATAAGCGATTTTCATTTCATTTCATTTCATGCCTTAATGACTGTTGTCCAGTGGCTCTGACACCCATCATTATGAAATGAAAAATGAAAATCGCTTATTGTCACGAGTAGGCTTCAATGAAGTTACTGTGAAAAGCCCCTAGTCGCCACATTCCGCCTGTTCGGGGAGGCTGGTACGGGAATCGAACTGTGCTGCTGGCCTGCTTGGTCTGCTTTAAAAGCCAGCGATTTAGCTCAGTGATCCACTACAGTTTGCCGAGGGCTGCAACAGGTCCACAGCACACGCCATATCCCTGGCCCTGCACTCAACCCTGGAACACCTAGATAACAAAGACACCTATATCAGACTTCTATTTATTGACTACAGCTCAGCCTTCAACACCATTATTCCTACGAAGATCATCTCCAAACTCCGTGGCCTGGGCCTCAGCTCCTCCCTGTGCGACTGGATCCTAAACTTCCTAACCCACAGGCCACAATCAGTAAGGATAGGCAACAACATCTCCTCCATGATTATCCTCAACACTGGTGCCCCACAAGTCTGTGTCCTCAGCCCCCTACTATACTCCTTATATACCTATGACTGTGGCAAAATTCCCCTCCAACGTGATTTTCAAATTTGCTGATGACACCACAGTAGTGGGTCAGATCTCAAACAATGACGAGACAGAGTACAGGAATGAGATAGAGAATCTGGTGAACTGGTGCGACGACAATAATCTCTCCCTCAATGTCAACAAAATGAAGGAGATAGTATCGACTTCAGGAAGCGTAGTGGCGAACATACCCCTGTCTACATCAATGGGAACAAAGTAGAAAGGTGATGTACCGTCAATTACCACGAGATGAGAATGGTGAAACAATCGAGGCTTTATTGCACAAGATGTTGTGCCTTCTGTAGCTGGAACCAGAATGGGAGCAGCGCAGGAGAGCGTACACTTTTATATGCCGCCTGCTGGGAGGAGTCAGCAGGCTGGGATTTACCATGTTACCTATAATACATGGGCAGTACCGTAATACATGCAATATGTTACTAGTGGTGTTTACCACAAAAGGGTTGAGAGCTTCAGGTTTTTAGGTGCCTAGATCACCAACAATCTGTCCTGCTCCCCCCATGCCGACACTATAGTTAAGAAAGCTCACCAACGACTCTACTCTCTCAGAAGACTAAGGAAATTTGGCATGTCAGCTACGACCCTCACCGACTTCTACAGATGCACCATAGAAAGCATTCTTTCTGGTTGTATCACAGGTTGGTATGGATCCTGCTCTGCTCAAGACCGCAGGACACAACAAAGGTTGTGAATATAGCCCAATCCATCACGCAAACCAGCCTCCCATCCATTGACTCTGGTTACAATTCCCGCTGCCTCGGAAAGGCAGCCAGCATAATTAAGACCCCATGCACCCCGGACATATTCTCTTCCACCTTCTTCTGTCAGGAAAAAGATACAAAAGTTTGAAGTCACGTACCAACTGACTCTAGAACAGCATCTTCCCTACTGCCATCAGACTTTTGAATGGACCTACCTCATATGACGTTAATCTTTTCTCTACACCCTAGCTATGACATTACATTCTGTAGTCACCAATATGGTGGTAACATAGATTTTTCCGTTATTGCAGGCAGAACAAAGCTTTCAGTTTTTATTTTGGTCGTGATTTGGTGTTCTTTGCAATATTTATGAAGATGAGAATAGTGCGTTATTTTTACATCTCTGCTCTGACATGTTAGTATCAACAACTTTTTGGAAGTAGGGTAGAAGTGACTGAAGCATTGACGCTGTTCAGTTCTATTAATTGATGCGAACATTGTGAGTCAGCCATTGAGGGCAAAAAGAAATGATGGGGAGCATTCCCATCAGGGTCTTGGATGAACCATTCCCTCCACACTTTCTTGATGCCGCAGTCAGGATGTATTCTCTTTAGATTAATGAGTGATTATGCGCTTTGCTGTGGTAACCTGCTGTGCAAAATGGCTGCCATGTTTGCTTTCAGACGGCACTCGGCGAAGTTCAAAGCCATTTAACTGTATGTGAAGCTCTTTGAGATTGTTTCTGAGGGATGTAATAATGTGTTACATTCTTTTTATCTCTTTCTTCTCTGCGTCTGTCAGTTCCTTTATCTGCGGTGGATCCTTCAGCACCTCTGCCAGTTTGAAGGTCGGAGACAACTTTACATTGTTGTCTTCACATCATTGCGCTATTTTCTGATCTTCCCTGCCAGATTTTTCTGTTATTTGTGCTTTCATCTGAATATCCAGAAAATATCTTGGAAACTACTGAGTCTTCGCTATGCTTCAGTGAAAAATTGGAACACTTGTGATTTCAGTGCAAATTCATTCTCGGTAACATATTTTATACTGCCTGCTCAGATCAATATATCAAATTTCACGGCCAGAAGGAATATTTTCCTTATAAAGTGTTATTAGAATCTGAAACATTTTATCATAATTGCCTGTTGAAGCGGAGTGATTCAACTCATTTTAAAGGGATTGAAACAAGAAAAAAAAACATTTCAGCAAACACGGAACAAGAGGAAATGGCTAGAGCGAGGAATTAATACTCGTATGAAAACAATGTCAGAGTAACCTCTTCCTACACCAAAATGCTGGAGGGAATGAAAATTGGGATGCATCAAGATGACCATGAGATTCTTTTCTAGGGCGAGGTGGACTGGCCATTTGGTCTTTAGAAAAAAGACAGCTTTGCCTTGCATTTTAAAGACAGCGACAATTGCCGAGTGCAGACGACCTTCCCGTGTCTGTGTGGGTTTCTTCCCACAGTCCAAAGATGTGCAGGTTAGGTGGATTGGATATGCTAAATTGTCCCGATGTGGGGTTACAAGGATGGAGAGGGGGGAGAGATTGGACCTTGGTTAGGGTACACTTTAAGAGGGTCAGTGCAGACTCGATGGGCCGAACAGCCTCCTTCTGCATTGCAGAAATTTCTTTGCATGCCTCTGTTGTCATATTGGGTGGGTGTTGCATCTCACCCCTAGTTTGAATGGTGATGGGTTACAGGAGTAGCCTGGGCCTGAGAAGTAACCATGACCACAAAGATGGCTTCAGGGGCCCCCGCCATTGGCAAAGTTGGTGTCGCCATCAAGTGTTCCGACACCCAGCTCAAATGATCAATACTGTGTTTATGATGGGGGAAGAGAAAGATTTTTTTAAAAGGCACCCCCCTGGTACTCGGTTTTTGAAAGGAGAGAGAGGGGAGAGGAGAGGGGTCACATGGGCTTGGGTTATGGGTGGGGCACAAAGGTGAACAGGTGCCCCAGGTCAGAGTAAAACAAAGAGGGGGGGGGGTGACATGCAGATCTTGCTCAGTCAGCGGGTGGGAGGACAGGGTCTTCAGCCCAGGAAGGCCCCACATAAAAGTCCACAGATGTTCTCCTCTTCACCTCTCACCCCTGCCTCAGCACAATAAAAAAATAAACAGGTAGGAAAAAAATGTGGCACAGTGGTTAGCACTGCTGCCTCACAATGCCAGGGACTTGGGTTCGGTTCCGACCTTGGGCTCAGTGGAGTTTGCACATTCTTCCCGTGTCTGTGTGGGTTTCTTCCCACAGTCCAAAGATGTGCAGGTTAGGTGGATTGGATATGCTAAATTGTCCCGATGTGGGGTTACAAGGATGGAGGGGGGGGGGGGGGGGGGGGAGATTGGACCTTGGTTAGGGTACACTTTAAGAGGGTCAGTGCAGACTCGATGGGCCGAACAGCCTCCTTCTGCATTGCAGAAATTTCTCTTCCCATGTTGCAAGCTACAAAGTTTCAAGTTAAGCCCGGACGCAGAACCCATCTCTGCAATCCTTGCAGGCTGTGAGGCCTGCAGACCTCTTTAGATGAAAGAATTGCAGGCAGCAGATCCAGATCAGACCAAGGACCTGTGATGTAATCCTCCTGCTCCTCCTGCAGGCTGTAGATGTTGAAGGCAGGCCCAGCTCCAAACCCAATCCTCGGGTCTAACCTGCAGTTCTGGTCCCTCTCTCCAATCTGCAGTTCTTTGCCACGTTCTCCCAGTGAGCACTCCTCCACAGTGAGCAAAGATTTAAGCAGAGGTAATGACAGCTTCCTCCTGCCCCAGAGAGCAGCAGGTGCTCTCAATGCAAGTCTTACAACCATTTTGTTTAACATAAATAACAACTAATGAAAATCAAATGAACTGAGGGACAAATTAAAGGGACAGTCCCTTAAAGGGAAACTGCCTGAGACAAAACCAAACGAGACTTAAAAGACCAAACCAAAATGTGATTAGCGGGGTCAATAAGCCACCCCAGTGCCTCCGGTACCCGTCGGGCATGGAAGGTCTCAAGGTACTCGTGGACACTGCCTGTTCCCTCTCCAGGAACACCGGCCGCGAATGCGTCCATGGTAGAGCGTAGACAGTCAGGTCAGCCAACCCCTTTGATGGCCCGCTGCCTGGACCTGTTTATGATAAGTTTGGTCAGGCCCAGGAGCAGGTTCACAAGGAGGTCCTCCTCCTTAGCTTCTCCCACGAGTCCCAAAAGATGTGCCCCTCTCTGCCCATAGACCAGGAGCATGGGGCTGAAGTGGAAACACAATTGCAACAAAAGGTTTTTTAAATAACTGAAAAGGGAGTGTAACCTCTGACAACCTATACAAACATGGTCCATGGACTCCATTAGGCTGCAAGGAGGTTAGGTATCTTGGGAGTTGGTGAACCGGTGAAACCTACGGTTGTATGGTACTGCTGCTTGGTGCACCCTCTGCCCCAGGTCCCTGATGTTAAGAGGGAGAACTACACTGTTGGGGGACCGCATTGTCCACGTTCACAGCTCAACACACTAATTCTTGACAGTAAAAACTTCCCAAACAAGTGGGATTAAAATTAAACACAGCTTTGCCCCTTTGTACTAACAGTTATATCTGCATGTGGAGTTCTACTCACACTGAAGTCGTGATTTCCTAAGTGATAAGTCCTTCATTCCTCATGAGGCAGAGATGCAACCCACTCTTGAGTCCCCACTCTGCCCTTGCAGCCTGGCTCCTCTTGGAACCCCACCCAAGAATCTCACAGCCGACCCCAGCACTGAACTTGTGTATTCACTCCTCCCACACACATTCCAGCTCCCACCCGGAGTGGGCACTCCCTCAATGGTGAATTGAGCAGAAGACCAGTAAGAGTGGCACAGGAAACAATGGTTGCATGCCAGCCTCCAGGCCCCTTAAGCAAGGGGGGGGGGGGGGGGGGGGGGGGCTGAAATAAGGAGAAGGTAAGGACGGCTAGTGACCCTCTCCCTGAGATTGAGAGACTGAACCCCATCCCTGGTTCTGAGTTGAACTTATCTCTGTCCCCGACATCCTCTCCGGTGCACCCTAAGAATTGAAGACCCTGGAGAATCATGGCTGTCAGAGCGCTCACCTCCGCTATCCCCCTCGGAGGTGAAGCTGCCAGCTTCACGTTAATGTTAACCTTTTGTAAATGATGCTGGCGTGACACAACGCCAGCACCCGGTGAACATTCCATACGGGAGGAGGTCCGAAGAGAGTGCTTGCTGACGACATGCATGAAAATTAGGTTCCCATGGCATGATTCACACGATTACAAAAATCACAAATCCCAATCATGTTGGTGAGAATCGCATTTATCGATTCTCTCCAGATTTTGAGTCCACGCCACGTTTCTCACAGTGTGCTAGTGCGGGCCGAAAATCCCCCCTCCCCCTCAATATTCTACCAGCCATGGTGAATGCACCCTATTCATTCAGCATGTTCCTGTAACTCCTGACATAGTGGCTGAGCTGTCTACACCTTCTGCAGCTCCAGTGCTGACAACTATGGTATCAGCCACGCAATTTTCACAGCCTCCGATGGTTCCACCAGTCCTGTCCCAATCATTGACCATGGCTCAGATTCCTGAGCTGCCCCCCGCCAATGTGGAGATGCTGATGCCTGATCTAAAACCACGGTCTTTATTGCCGAGTTCTGTGTTGCGGTCTCTTGCGCAGGCCCCGAACTTCCTACAGTCATCTGATCCAGTCTTTCACTCAGCCAGCCAGGGCCCCTGAGCCTACAGCACACAACGCCAGGATCCCCGGTTCGGTTCCTGGCTGTGTCACTGTCTGTGTGGCATCTGCACATTCTCCCCATGTCTGCGTGGGTTTCCTCCGGGTGCTCCGGTTTCCTCCTACCAGTCCCGAAAGACGTGGGGCGGAATTCTCAGCTCCCCACGCAGCCTGGGAGAATCACAGGAGGGCTCCCCGACATTTTTTATGCCCCCCTGGCCCCCCCCCGCGATTCCACCCCCCCCCCCGGCTCGCTGAATCGGCGCGCACCGTTTTTTACGGCGAGCACCGCACATGCGCGGATACGTGCCGTCTGCGCGATGACGTCATCCACGCATGCGCGGGTTGGAGCTGGCCAACCTGCGCATGCAAGGCTGACGTCATATAGACGCCAGCCGCGCATCATTCTCGGCGCGCTGCCATGACGACAGCTTCAAGGCCGCTCCGCCGAGATACCCGGAGGCCCGCTCCTAGCCCCGCTGGGGGGGAGAATCGGGTGCCGGGAGCGGGCTCCGAGGCTGTCGTGAAAGACGGCCTCTTTCACGGGGGCTTCCGCGATTCTCCGCACCCGCGGAGAATCGCGGTCGTGCTGTTCGGTCATTTGGACATTCTGAATTCTCCCTCTGTGTACACAAACAGGTGCTGGAGTGTGGCGACAAGGACATTTTCACAGTAACTTCATTGTAATGTAAGCCTATTTGTGACAATACAGATTCTTCTTCTTCTAATTATTTAGCAGGAGAACCCAGCTGGCACCATGCAGTAGCCTGTTTTCTTGGTGGCTGCTTTGAGATGCTCATCTGAGATGCCTCCCAAAACATTTAGCAGATTTTATACTGAAGGATTGATGGTAATATTTGGATGCATAATAAACCCAGTAGCTGGGGGTTGCTCCAGGTCAGTGAAATGTGTTTGCTTGCCCAATCAGTTTGCACGTGTTTGCATTGCCTTTTGCAAAGACATTTTTACGATTTATGATGGTTGCACTCTTCGTTCACTGGAGAAATAATTTTGCTGCACAGAAGTTGCTTGTATATTGTTAATACAAGAGGGAATATGGTGGGCCGATTCTCCAATATTGGGCCCAAGTGTTCGCGCTGTCGCGAACGCCGTCGCGTTTCACGACGGAGTGAACCCGGCCCGGGCATGATGGATTCTGGCCCCCATAGGTGGCCAGCACGGTGCTGGAGCGGTTCACGCCACTCCAGCCTCCTTACACGTTGCAAATGGGCGCCGCGCCAACCTGCGCATGCGCAGTTGGGCCGCGCCAACCTGTGCATGCGCTGGGGACTTCTTACGCACGCCGGCCCCGACCCTACATGGGTTCGGTGTTCAGGGATCGGCCGTGCCAGAAAGTAAGCCTGGTGGGGGGAGAGGCCGGCCCGCTGATTGGTGGGCCCCGATCGCGCGCAAGACTCCATCGGAGGCTCCCCCCGGTGAAGGAGCCCCCCTGCCCGTCTCCACAGGCCACCCCCCTCCCGACCATTCCCGCAGAGTTCCCGCAGGCAAAAACCAGGGGTGCACGGCGCCGGTGGGACTCTGTCATACCGGTGCTGCCGCTCGGCCCATCCGGGCCAGAGAATCGGTGGCCCCGCCGATTCCAGCGGCCGGCGCCACGCCAAACATGCTGGCACAAATGGTGCCGATACTCCGCACCTCGGAGAATCGCGCGCCGGCGTCGTGGCGTCGTGGCGTGGTTGCGGCGATTTTCCGGAACGGGGCTCGGAGAATCTCCCCCATGATGTCTTGGAGAAGAAAAAAATAAACAGGTCACACCATAACCCTCTGTAACAGGGATACCATTCCTTTATGGCCATTTGTTTTGTATTGCCCATTCCACCGTTTCATTTTGTGGTCGCATTAAAGCTCAATGTTCTGACCTAAACACCGTGGATATTGTGATCCAGTTTATGTGCCAACCTGGAGGTGAACACAACCTACTGCCCCCTCCCTGATATTGGGTATAAGTTCATTGAAGTTGGTGCTTGCAAAGAGCCAGCACACAAAGCGGACCTCAAGTTTGGGTTACAATTAATGACACAGTAGCCTTCGGATAATGAAGCATTTGAGAATGAGGTAGATTGGAGGCCATGATTGTAAGCAAGGAGTTGGGCGAGTAGAAGCTCTTGTGGAGACAGGAGTCAGAAGCCATGGTTGGGAGGGTTAGAAACCAATGTTTGTGTGGTGGGAGTAGGATGCCAGTTCAGAGGAAGCATTGATAAGGGATTGATGGGTGGGCATGGATGGTAAATATTGCCCATTTGTTCTTTAAATGTGGAGTCAGAAGAAGCACTCCAGTCCCTTCTGGTTCTGCATTGGAGGTAATCAGATTGTTCGTTGTTCCAGCATTGACAGTCTCAGGGCCAAACAATCTTTCAGTGGGAGCCTCAAATATACATGGTTCCAGGACACCAGCAATAAGCTGGGCGAATCAAATCTGTCCAAAAGATGTACATTATTTAGAGAGATTAACAAACCAAATTTATAGACCCAAATGACCAACTTCAAATGATTCAACTGCAGTTATTTGCAATCGTCACAAATTAATTCTGAAGGATGCCAAAGAGATTGAATGAAACGGGGAGGGAAAATGTAAGGAGGACATGGCAAAGGATAGTGAAATAGAAGAAGAAACAAATAAAAATGAGAAGAAGTGGATCAAGAATGAGAGAGCAGACGAAGCTGGAATGAAAAAGGGAAGAAAGTTGAAAATGGGATAGAGAATAGGAGCAGGAATGTGCCATTCGGCCCTTCAAGCCGGCTCCACCAGGATTAATTTTAGCTTCCAAATATTGCTGGGTTGGGTATAACAAGAGGTTAAAATGCATGTAATCTGAGACCTGTCTCGAACCCTCCCACTTCCAGTCTCAACAGATGCAGGATGAGGGGTGGGTGATCAATCTTCTCGCAGAAAGTAGTTTGGCCAATTAAATATTACAATAATGCTATGTGCCACCATTTTAATCTCCATTCTATTGTTAATCATAGGTGGCCAGGTTTTTTTTGACCATGAGAAAATCAGGAGCTAAAGGAGGCGTGAAAGGTAGAATCCAGGAGGTAAGGGTCTTTACATCACTGCTTGTGGCCCAAGAGGAGCAGACGGACTTCAATTGCACAGTTATTTACTTCATCAAAGAACATTATCAATTTCGTAAACCGCAGTTTTTCTTTCATAAATACATGCTGGCATTAATTTATTAGCCTGTACTTTTCCAAATGCCAGCAAATTTTGTTCTTGATTGTTGGCCAAGATTTTAATGCTCAAAATCCATCTATGTGCACAGAGTTTAAACTCAGGCCGGCCATTGTCGCTAAAGGTTTCCTCATCACCAGCATTAAACTGAATGGCCTGTGGTTCCAGGTTTACGGGGTGATGTATCTACTTTGAAAAACTCCTCTTTTTTATTTTCATTCTATCGAATATCAATGGCTGGAATGGCAGCCTCCATTTCTTCAATAAAGATAAATGCCAAGTATTCACCTGATACCTCAGCCATGATAACCGCTTCCACAAGAGCACAAGAGTGGGGATTAATGGGTGTTTCTCTGGTTGGCAATCAGTAGCTAGTGGTGTCCCTCAGGGATCAGTGTTGGGCCCACAATTGTTCACAATTTACATAGATGATTTGGAGTTGGGGGCCAAGGGCAATGTGTCCAAGTTTGCAGACGACACTAAGATGAGCGGTAAAGCAAAAACTGCAGAGGATACCGGAAGTCTGCAGAGGGATTTGGATAGGTTAAGTGAATGGGCTAGGGTGTGGCAGATGGAATACGATGTTGACAAATGTGAGATCATCCATTTTGGTCGAGATAACAGCAAAAGGGATTATTATTTAAATGATAAAATAGTAAAACATGCTGCTGTGCAGAGAGACCTGGGTGTGCTAGTGCATGAGTCGCAAAATGTTGGTTGACAGATGCAACAGGCGATTAAGAAGGCAAATGGAATTTTGTCCTTCATTGGCATGAACATTGGCATGTCCTCACTGACATAAATCATAAAGTGATAGTCAAAGGATGGGTCGGGTCGAGACCAAAAAGGAGATAAGAACATAAGAACTAGGTGCAGGAGTAGGCCATCTGGCCCCTCGAGTCTGCTCCACCATTCAATGAGATCATAGCTGATCTTTTGTAGACTCAGCTCCACTTTCCGGCCCAAACACCATAACCCTTAATCCCTTTTTTCTTCAAAAAACTATCTATCTTTATCGTAAATACATTTAATGAAGGAGTCTCAACTGCTTCACTGGGCAAGGAATTCCATAGATTCACAACCCTTTGGGTGAAGAAGTTCCTCCTAAACTCAGTCCTAAATCTATTTCCCCTTATTTTGAGGCTATGCCCCCTAGTTCTGCTTTCACCCGCCAGTGGAAACAACCTGTCTGCATCTATCCTATCTATTCCCTTCATAATTTTATATATTTCTATAAGATCCCCCCTCATCCTTCTGAATTCCAACGAGTACAGTCCCAGTCTACTCAACCTCTCCTCGTAATCCAACACCTTCAGCTCTGGGATTAACCTAGTGAATATCCTCTGCACACCCTCCAGCGCCAGTATGTCCTTTCTCAGGTAAGGAGACCAAAACTGAACACAATACTCCAGGTGTGGCCTCACTAATTAACATATTTGGGAGGTACTATCAAAGAGGTCTTGGGACATTCTGCATTGGATCTATTAGCTAGTACACAATACACTAATGCTGGAGAAAGTGGTTTTTTTAAGCCAGTTGATGACATGCCAATCAAATGGCCTACTTTGTCTTGGATAATGTTGAGCTTGTGCTTTCCTGAAGGTGCCATGAAAGGGAGCAATCACAATGTTGGGCATTTATTACAGGCCCCCCAAATGCAATCGAGAGATAGACGAGAAGATAGAGAGATTTTGGATAGGTGCAAAAGTAACAGGATTTTTGTGGTAGGGGATTTAACTTTCCCCTATTTTGATTGGGATTCACTTAGTGCTAGGGGTTTGGATGGGGCAGAGTTTGTAAAGTATATCCAGGAAGCTTTCTTGGTGCAATATTGCAATATGTAGATAGTGCAATGAGGGAAGGGGCAGTACTGAACATGGTATTGGGGAATGAGCCTGGACAGGTGGTTGAGGTTTCAGTAGGGGAACATTTTGGGAGTAGTGACCGCAAAGCCGTAGATTTTGGGGTACGTTTGGACAGGGATCATGGTAACCCTCGAGTTAAGGTGCTGAATTGGGGAAAGGCAAATTATGATAACATTAGATAGGAATTGAAGAATTTCGATTGGGTGCGGCTGTTGGATAATAAATCAACATCGGACATGTGGGAGTTTTTCAAGCGACAGTTGATTAGGATTCAGGAAAGTCACATTCCTGAGAGAATGAAGGGTAAGTATGGGCAGTTTAGGGAGCCTTGGATAATGAAGGATATTGTGAACCTCATCAAAAAGAAAAAAAAGGCTTTTGTCGGGTCTAGACGGGTGGGAACAGTCAAAACCTTTGAGGAGTATAAAGAAAGTAGGAAGGCACTGATGCGGGAAATTAGGAGGGCTAGGAGAGGCAAGTAGGATTAAGGTGAATCCCAAAGCTTTTTATTCATATGTAAAAAAACAAGAGGGTGGCCAGGAAAAGGATTGGACCACTTAAGGACAGTGCGGGGAATCTATGTGTTGAGCCAGTGGAAAAGGGAGAGGTACTAAATGAATATTTTGCATCAGTATTCATGAAAGAAAGGGATCTGCGGAAGTTGATTCTTGGGTAGGGTGTGTGGACAGTCTGGATCATGTTAACAGTGAAAAAGGAGGAGGTATTGGGTCTTTTAAAAGATATTAAAGCAGCCAAGTCTCCTGGGCCGGATGGGATTTATCCCAGAATACAGAGGGAAGCAAGGGAGGAAATTGTTGGGGCCTTGACTGACATCTTTGTATTCTCATTGCCTACAGGTGAGATCCCAGAGAACTGGGGAATAGCTAATGTGGTATTCCTGTTTCAGAAAAGGAGCAGGGATAATCCTGGAAACTCACATCGGTAGTTGATCAATTATTGGAGAGAATTCTCAGGGACAGGATTATACCCATTTGGAAACAAATGGACTCAGAAGCGATAGACAGCATGGTTTTGTGAAGAGGAGGTCGTGCCTCACGAACCTGATCGGGTTTTTTTGAGGAGGTGACAAAGATGACTGATGAGGGGAGGGCAGTGGATGTTGTTTACATGGACTTCAATAAAGCCTTTGACAAGGTGCCTCATGGCAGACTGGTACAAAAGTTGAAGCCACACGGGATCAGAGGTGAGGTGGTAACAGAAGGCAAAGGGTAGCAGTAGAAGGGTGTTTTTCTGAATGGAAGGTTGTAACTAGTGTTGTTCCACAGGGATCGGTGCTTGGGCCTTTGTTGTTTGTGGTGTATAAACAATTTGGAGGAAAATGTAACTGGTCCGATTAGTAAGTTCGCTGATGACACCAAGGTTGGTGGAGTGGCAGATAGTGTTGAGGCTTGTCAGAATATACAGCAGGACATAGATAGGTTGGAGACTTGGGCAGAGAAATGGCAAATGGAGTTTAATCCAGACAAATGTGAGGTAATACATTTTGGTAGATCTAACATGGAGGGGAAATATACCGTAAATGGTAAAACTCTGAGGAATATAGAAAGTCAGAGAGATCTGGGTGTGCAGACCCACAGATCTTTGAAGGTGGCAACACAAGTGGACAAGGTAGTCAAGAAAGCATACGGAATGCTTGTTTTCATGGGGTGGAGCATAGAGTATAAAAACTGGCAAGTCATGCTATAGTTGTATAGAACCTTGGTAAGGCCGCACTTGGATTATTGCGCACAATTCTGGTCATCACATATCAGAAGGATGTGGAGACTTTGGAGAGGGTGCAGAGGAGGTTTACCAGGCTGCTTCCTGGTCTGGAGGGTGTTAGCTATGTCGAGAGGCTGAATAGACTCGGATTATTTTCATTAGAAAGACGGAGGTTGAGGGATTACCTGATAGAGGTCTACAAGATTATGATGGGCATGGATAGAGTGGATGGGCAGGCACTCTTTCCCAGGGTGGAGGGGTCAGTCACCAGAGTGCATAGGTTGAAGGTCCATGGGGCAAAGTTTAGAGGAGATGGGTGAGGCTGATTTTTTACGCAGAGGGTGGTGAGTGCCCAGAGTGCATTGCCACGGGAAGTTGTAGAAGCAGATACATTAATGGCGTCCAAAAGGCATCTTGACAAACACATGGATAGGATGGGTATAGAGGGATATGGCACAAGGAAGTGCTGAGGATTTTGGCAAAGGTTGATATCATGACCGGTACAGACTTGGAGGGTCAAAGAGCCTGTTCCTGTGCTGTATTGTTCTTTGTTCTTTGAAAATTGAAACAGCTATTTGGCAGTCAGTTGAGTCACTCATCGCAGAATATCCAGTTTCTGTAACAACTGAGGAGCCATGTGACGCAATTCTCCAGAAAGAATTCGAAGGGTGGTAATGAACGGGAACAGTCGCGTGCTTCCCGGCTCTCGGCTGGCGAGGCCTGAAATGCAATTCAACGTTAATTGGTCCACTTAATGAGGCACCAGAGGCTTCACGCCGGAAATGAAGGCTCGCCAGCCAATTCACCGGGACCACATTCGCAAGCACCCCCGCTAATAAGGTCGAGCAGCACTTTAGCAGCACCTGCACAGCCAACTCCACTCAGCTCGCAGCTGTGGTGCTGAGATGACCACAGCCAAGGTTTGGAGACGAGGGAGGTCCTAGATACAGTCGAGGGCGGGAGGGATGTCCGGCTCCCCCGAGCGTCCCTGAGAGTGAACTACAGGGCAGCCAATACCACCTGGGATGAAGCGGCAGTGGCTGTCAGCTCGGGCAGCATGGCCAGGAGGACTGGCCTCCAGTACTGCAGGAAGGTCAACGCCCTACACTTTGATAACTTTGGCTCTTTGGTCCGTGATGCAGGCTGACCACTGATCCCATGCCCCATGTTCCCAGACATGCCCCCCCCCCAATTCCCCCCCCCCCCTTCTCCCTACAACCCCCACCCAATACGCCCACCCGACTGTGGACATGTGCCCGAGTATGGAGACCATCCCCTGCCTGTTCGAAGGTTGGCTGCCTCATCTGTGGTGCTGCCTCCCGCAATGTTCAAGCACCGTGTCCATGCATCAAGGTGGGTCGGGATCCTAGGCAATGAGCCCCACATACTACATGGCCCGCCCACCCACGGGGATACGCTTGGGATGTGTGAAGTGCTCACGTAACTATGATTACCAATTCCCTATTGGCAATAGCATTCAGACGCAAGGCTAGAGACCTCAGCAATCAGTGGGAGTTATGGGTGGTCTGTGTGGCAGACCGGCAGGGAATAGGGATGACCCCGGAACGGGAACACACTGTCCAGGTGGCTGGTTTAGCTCACAAGGCTAAATCGCTGGCTTTTAAAGCAGACCAAGCAGGCCAGCAGCACGGTTCAATTCCCGTACCAGCCTCCCCGGACAGGCGCCGGAATGTGGCGACTAGGGGCTTTTCACAGTAACTTCATTGAAGCCTACTCGTGACAATAAGCGATTTTCATTTTTTCATTTCAGGTGTTGGTATGGCAGATCCACACACGTCCGCTACCCCCAGCCTCCCATGGTGGGCCATCCCCAACTGGGGCTGCACTCCCCAGTTGCCCCCCCTCCCCCCTCCGAGCACAGGGGCAGCAAGCCCAGTGTTCCCGGGCTCACTGCTTGTGAGCGAAGATGGCTGTTCACCTCCTCAGCTCCCCGCAGCTGCCCATCCACCAGGTTCACTTTTGTCAAAAGGAGTACTAATCGGCGCCAGTGTGACCACTTGGTGGGGAACCCGCTGAATCACGGGAGGCCATTGGATGTCTTTTGGCTTCCGTTAATTGTATGGAATTAGGACTTAAGTGGTGACAATTGGTTTCTCACCATGATATGCCAGGATCCCAATTTTGTCTATGGGAGCGGGCCAGTTTAACCACAAACAATTTGGTGCCCGGCGCGGTTCTCGTTTTCAGCCTCTCCCGCTATTCACCTGCCTCTTTGCAGTTGAGCGAGAGCGTACTGAAGATGAAGAATCGTGCCCATGGTATTTAGTGACTTCTCCAGTAGCTCAGTTTCTGGTCAATGATGGTCCCCAGAATGTTGATGATAGAGGATCCAGTGATGACAATGTCATTGAACGTCAAGGAAAATGGTGACGTTCTCTGTTATTGGGGGTGCTCAGCTTGATACTTAAGTGGCACAAACGTCACTTTGCACTTTTCAGTCCAGATCTTGCTACATATCGGCAGTGGCTGCTTCATTAGCTGAGGAATTGCAAATGAAGCTGTACACTGGTCAATTCATCAGTGCTCTGCCCCACATCTGGTTTGATGATGGAGGGAAGGTTAATTGTGAAACAGTTGCATAGTTTAGTCTAGAACACAGCCCTGTATAAAGAAGTTATACCTCCCAACAAATATTCTATCATGATACTCATGTAGAAGAGCCAGGAAATGGGCTATAGTCAACCACTTCTGTTTCTATTTATTTGTCTCGACCATTATAAACACCTTGAAAGGTCTATGAGTCACACAGGCAGCACCACTTACTTTCCTCTTGGCAACCACTTGAAAGACTGACACAGATGAGATTCAGGTTTTGTTGCTGGGGTATATAAAGCGGCTTACTTCCCCCTATGGGCTTGAGTTGATATTCCATCAGGCTTTGCTACTAAGCTGCCATTTCGTTCAGATTCTTTGTCAATGTTAATTGTGTGGGGGCATACATTCATCCTCATTGCTGGAGGGCTAAACGAATGGAGCAAACTGCCTCGCCTTTATAGAACCCATCTGATTTTCAGTGAATGGAATTAATATCAGCCAGCTCCTATAATTGGTGAGCGATCTGCTAAACAGATCAGCGCCAAAGGAGAGAAAATCCTATTCCACCGAGAGCTTTTCAGAAAAAGGAGAAAAGTTATCTCAAAGTCAATTCTGACAAAAAAAAAGTGTCCTATTACCTTTATTTGAAGGCGAAAAAAGGAATGGTTGACAAGAAATAACTTCAGAAATAAATTCAGGTAAAACGTTAAGTCAGATGTTTGCAAAATGACCTTGGTGTAAGTGCATCATTTGTCCTGGATTAAAGCTTTGCAAATTGTTCCAGACGATTACCTGTCGAGATACTGAGCAGTTATACAAAAGATTTAAACGTATGTACTCCAAAAATATTCATGCACTTCAAAGTAGTCAACCGTATTCTCTAAGCAAATAATGTCTTTTGCATTTGCATAGTTCAATAATATTAAACTATGTAAATGTAAAGTCAGCATCAAGAAAACATAATCAAAGTTGATGGGTTATTTCAAAGAAATAAAATCAACCATGTTGAAATAATTATTGAATAATACAGAGAACAAGATAACCTCTTTATTGTTAAAAGCGTAAAGAATTATTGAAAGCAAAATCCATTGGATTTACTTCAATGACATTCTACACTGATCTTGTATCTCCTGGTACTTTAAAATTGATGAAAGAATCTTTTGAGAAAATTGCTTGAAGTAAGAGCTGGTATGCATATTCTAGCACTGTCTTGGTAATATCATGATTTGAATACAATCCTTTGCAAATCTTTTGGTGCAGTTGACCCTTGATACCACAATAATTGAACTGCCAATGCATTCTGAAAAATATTTCCATGCCATTTCAGGAAATGTACCTTGTTCACAAGTGCCTTACACACAGTTGTTGGATGTAGGTAATGGCATTTTCTTTGTTCGGAATACAGCTACAGATGCCTGTCAGGGTTTTCCTGTTGAAAAGATGTGTCCGTTGATGTTACAGTCCAGGTGGATTGATGGATATCCATACCTGATGATCGGAAAGGGTCAGATCTCCAACCCCATCAGAGCCCGTCTAATTTTCCATCCATTAATCTTTAATGTCTGTAAAATCAGGCAGACTTCCTCATGAGCATGTGTGCCATCCTGCCCTATTTTTCTTTGTATCTGCCTTCATAGCATTTGCCTGCAGAAGCCCTGCATTTTGCCAATCTTGTACTTTAATGGCACTCTGACCCACTGTGCTCTCCTTTGAGTGATTGAAACCGAATATCACTATCAAAATTCCATAGCCATCCAAGATTGTCTGCTTTTTGACCCCACAATTATCATAGAATCATAGAATTTACAGTGCAGAAGGAGGCCATTCTGCCCATCAAGTCTGTAACGGCTCTTGGAAAGCGCACCCTCCCTAAGCCCATGCTTCCACCCTATCCCCGTAACCCAGTAACCCCATCTAACCTTTCTGGACACTAAGGGCAATTTAGCATGGCCAATCCACCTAACCTGTATATCTTTGGACTGTGGGAGGAAACCGGAGCACCCAGAGGAAACCCGCACAGGTAATGGGAGAACATGCAGACTCCGCACAGGCAGTGACCCAAGCCGGGAATTGAATGGGAGCCTGGAGCTGTGAAGCAACTGTGCTAATCACTGTGGTACCATGCTGCCCTCAATTGATTGCCCACTGCTAGCGGGTCCACACTTCCAGCCACCCTTGGGAGAGAAAAGAGGAGGCGGGAACATGGTTGGAATACATGTCCGCTGGCATTTTTAAAATTTTCCTGGCTCCTATCTCCCTGCCTCTAATTCTGCTTCCAATGGCCTGGGAAAACCCCCTCCAACTTTTCAGATGATGATTTGTTGTCAAAACTCAATGTCCTGAAACATTAACACCAATTCTTCACAGACAATTCCAAATCAGCTTAGTTTTTGCGACATTATCTGTTTTAATTCAGATTTGCAACAAGCTTGGTATGTTGCTTTTGTGCTAACACCAAGGAAGCTGGTAGAGTAGTTGGAGGACAATCATCTGCGCCTAAGGACATGGCTGTCAGAGATTCCCAGGCACTCTCCCAGGCCTAACCATCTTCTGCAATTCATCAATAACCTTTCTTCATGAAATGACATGAAATGAAAATCGCTTATTCTCACAAGTAGACTTCAATGAAGTTACGGTAAAAAGCCACTATCTATGTCCATAAGCAACAAAACATGGACAACATTCAGCTCTCGGCTGTTGAATGGCAAGTAATCATTACAAATCCCCCCCCCCCCCCCCCCCCCCCCCCCACCATCAACATCTTGGGATTCATCATTGACAAGAAATTTAATTGGATAATCTACTGTGGGTCAAGAACAGTTTAGTGGCAAATGACTCACATTCTGACTGCCCAAAACCTTTCCACCATCTACAAGTCAGAAATGGGCAAGAACAGCTGGTTAAAATGAAGCAGCAATTTCCAGCACTCCCTGTGGACCAGAAAGAGCAGCAGCGCTCCCTCACCCTGGCCTCCCAAGCTATTATGCTCCCTCCTGGCAACCCACCCCACCCTGTACCCCTGTGAAAACGTCCCCACCACTGAGATTTGCTGATCCCATAAACACAAGATCTTGTCCTCCGTTACATCTCGATCTCCTCCTAATGACGTTCGATTTCCCCTTGATCCATGCATGATCTACACAAGCCCTTTTCAATCTCCACCCAATGCGCCCGAGCCTCCACAGCATGGTGTTCTCTGGACAGTTGCACTGTGATATTTAGAAGTGCGACATTTTGGGTGGCACGGTGGCGCAATGATTAGCACTGCCACCTCACGGCGCTGAGGACCCGGGTTCGATCCCGGACTCAGGTCACTGTCCGTGTGGAGTTTGCATATTCTTCCCATGTCTGCTTGGGTCTCACCCCCACAACCCAAAGGTGTGCAAGGTCGGTGGATTGGGCGTGCTGAATTGCCCCTTAATTGGAAAAAAAAAGAATTGGGTACTTTAAATTTATTGAAAAAAAAAAGAAATGTTCGGTGGCATAGACCAAGGTCTTACTCTAACTGCAGAATCAAATCTCGGGCTTATGTTGTGTTTACTCTTGAATTATGCCTGCTGCTCCAAAATATCTGATTCAGCAAGCCAAGAAAAAGTGGTCTCTATGAGAAGCAAAAATGAAGGTTCAAAATTCCCTCTTGAACGAATCAGAGCATTCGAGGCTTAAGATTCCCCCACCCCGAAACACACACACACCTTGTCCCTACCTACACAATCTCTCTTTCCCATCTCTCCAACCCTGGCTGGGGCCCAATCCCACAGGCCTTCCCACTTGGCAACCTGAGGCAAACTTCCCAAGTCAAATACACAAAATAAAATTACATTTCTGGTTTACAAAATGCCTCCCTCATGGTTGGAGATGATGCTTTTCGTATAGGAATGAATAGGTGAATCACAAGGCCAGTCCCAATTATATTTTAAATTAATTATTGTTTGTGTATCTTCACACTCTTCTTTGGAGGATTGTATGAAGTATTGAAAGGATTCCAAGACTGATTAACTGTCTTTCAGACTGACATAAACACTCCTTTTCTCAGATTAATTTTCTGGATATGGGCATCGCTGGCAGGGCCAACCTTTATTGCACATCTCTGGTTGCCTCTCAGAAAGTGGAATGAACTACCTTCCTGAATCAGTGCAGTCTATGTAGAGAAGGTACCTCCTCCCCAAATGCTGTTTGAAGTTTGATCCTGTGACATTAAGTGGGCTTCGATAGATAGCCCAAGTTAAGGTGGCACATGACTTGAAAAGAAACTGGAAAGTGGAGGGTCTTCCCATGCTCTTATTTTCTTTGTCCTTCTAGGGGGTGGAGCTCTCAAGAATGAGAAGTGCTGTCGAACAAGCCTCAGTGAGTTTCTGCAGGCAAGTCCTTTAAAATTTGGTACACACTGGTGATAGGGGGAATTATATTGAAGGTGGTGCATGGGCTGCCAATCAAGCAGATCACTTTGTCCTGCATGGTGTTGAGCTTGTTGAATGTTGTTGATGGTTTTGGTCATAACCATTTTTATATCACCAAAAGGCCGATTGGTCATATAAAGCAGGAAGATTTTCTAGATTTCCAATATCTATATGATGAGGGTACTCCCCATATCATTGGCCACGCAAATGAACAATAAAGTGATTGGAACTATGTCCATAATTAATAACACTGAGCGTACCTGGAAGCTTTACTGGATGAACGGGGTAGCATGGTGGCACAGTGGTTAGCACTGCTTTCTCACAGCGCTAGGGAGCTGGGTTCAATTCCGGCCATGGGTAACGATCTGTGTAGAGTTTGCACATTCTCCCCGAGTCTGCATGGGTTTCCTCTGGGTTCTCCTATTTCCTCCCACAGTCCAAAGAGGTCCAGGTGAGGTGGATTGGCCATGTTAAATTGCCCCTTGCTGTCCATAAATTGCCCCTTGGTGTCCAAAAATGTGCAGGTTAGGTGGCATGATATGGTTCCGAGGATAGGACGGGTGCTCTTTTGAAGATCCAGTGCAGACTCGATGGGCTGAATGACCTCCTTCTGCATCGTAAGGATTCTATGATCCTATGAATTACCAGAAAACCATATTACTTAACTGCCCAAAATATACATTACACAAATGTTACTGTCCCTTGCTTACACTATCCTGTAGTACATTGAAGGAATATTTTGCATTGTCCTTTTGTGGTGGATATGCTTGGCATTGCATATCACTTTGTTCCTTGAGTTATATCCTAAAAGGAATTGTCTTCAAATCAATCCTTCTGTTTTAATGTAGTGGAGTGACGTTTACACATGTTTTCATTATGGGCTACAATGGAACACTTGGATGAAGCTGCACATCCTTCCAACAGTTTAACCCCTTTATTCTCAACTCCTCCGTTCACTCTTTATGCATGCAAGTTAGGAAGCAGGCATTGACCTACATGGTCCTGTGTTGATGGTCACAGACAAGTTAAATGTTGATGCATTTGGTAGGTTTTCAATTCATGAATGATTTACCATTGTGTGCAACAGCCCATGAAGACAAATCGGTTCCATCACTGACACTCGCCACCTATCATTTGGGAAAAGTGGAACCTGTTTCCATGGGGAAAATGAGGCAATTGCTTACTTTGACAACCAGCATGTCAGTCACTCTACTTTGATTAGATTTATTGTCACATGTACAAAGGTACAGTGAAAAGTATTGTTCTGCGTACAATCTAGGCAGATCATTACATGCATGAAAAAACTTAAGACATAGAACAAATACACTATGTAAATACATGAACATAGACATTGGGTGAAGCATACAGAGTATTGTGCTAACCACAGTGGAGAAGATGTGTCAAGTGATCAGTTCAGTCCATAAGAGGGTCATTCAGGAGTCTGATAACAGCGGGGAAGAAGCTGTTTATGAACCTGTTAGTGCGCATTCTCAGGCTTTTGTATCTCCTGCCCGATGGAAAAGGTTGGAAGAGAGAATAACCAGGCTGGGAGGGGTCTTTGATTATGCTGCCCGCTTTCCCAAGACAGCGGGAGGTGTAGACAGAGTCAATGGATGGGAGGCGGGTTCACAACTCTGTAGTTTCTTACGGTCTTGGGTCGTGCAGTTGCCATACCAGGCTATGCTGCAGCCAGATAGGATGCTTTCTATGGTGCATCTGTAAAAATTGGTAAGGGTTATTTTGGACCTGCCAAATTTGCTTAGTTTCCTGAGGAAGTGGAGGCGGTGTTGTGCTTTCTTGGTCGTAACGTCAACGTGGGTGGACAAGAGAGGAGACCTGTCACTGACACTGACATAAAACAAAAGCCACAGGACCACAAGAATGACCATAGACCAAGTCATGACCTTCAGATATGATTCAGATGCCTGGACAGAACTGAGACCACTCAGGTGATATTTACCTCTAGGAATTTGAAGCTGTCAATCATTTCCACCGCGGCACCATTGATACAGACAGGGGCATGACGACACTTCAGTTCCTGAAGTCGTTGACCAGCTCCTTGGTTTTGCTGACATTGAGGGAGAGATTGTTGCCGTTGCACTATGCCACTAAGTTCTCTGTCCCCTCCTGTACTTTGACTCATCGTTGTTTGACATCCGACCCACTACGGTTGTAATAGTTAGGGCTCTGTGAAAACCCAACTTTCCGGAGTGATAGTTCAGAGCAATTAAAAAACCTGAAGCTTTAACTATCTGCATATAGTGGTTACAATATTAATTCCTACACCCTCTCCATGTAAAAACAATATTTTTTCATACATTAAGAAAAAGTTAATAAAGTCATTTTGAAGTGTATTCACTGCTCTTGTGTGGAGAGGTGTAACTGTCAATTTACACAGAGCTAGGCCACACCCACAAAAAATGAGATAGAGACCAGATCATCTAATTTTCCTTTGCCATATTTGCTGGGTGATAAATATTTGACAGTACACTGATCAGAGCGTCTCTGTCCTTCATCAATAATGCCACAGAGCTCTTAGGGCAGTGCTGCACCTGCCAAGGGTCGTTATTCAGGTGCGGGGGGGGTAATAGGGTAAAAACGCAGAAAATGCCAATAGTTTGGAAAACGAATATGACCCTGCCCACTTCCGCCTTTTACAAGAGCGCATTTCCAGGCAAGTGAAAAATCCTGGATGCGCTGGAGGGTCAGACGTTTAATTATTTAAATGTTCAAGAAATTGAGTTTCTAACCAGGAGTGCTAGCTTTAACAGCCAAGGCATGGGTTTTTTGAGTTCTGTGGATCTTGGCAGACTCAGAAAGGCAAGAGAACAGTATGCATTAATTGATCAGTGAGGATGACAGGCTGGAAAACCTTTAAATAGTGAAATTGCATAGCAGTGACCCAGAGCCGGGATCGAACCTGGGACCTCGGCGCAATGAGGCAGCAGTGCTAACCCACTGCGCCACCGTGCTGCCAGGTCATTGCTAACATCTGCAAGTCCTTTGGAACTCGACCTTCTTCCAAGAACGGCAGGTGGGCACGTATTGCCAGCGATTGTCAAGGTCACCACTGTCCTCATTTATTTTACTCTGGCTCCTTCTCACGATTTGCGACCGACATCTACAAGTTTTCACAATCTACTTCCCACAAGTCTATCTCCCAAAGAGAGTGATGCCATGTTTGCCAAAGTTTCTACATATGTGCCCTATACTACTGCTGAAGCCAGTCAAACACAGTGGACTGTCGGATTTGCTATAGCAACTGGATTCCCACAGGGAATTATCAACTGTACATATGTGACAATCAGGTCACCTCAGATAAATCTAGATTGTTTATCAATCCAAGAGGGTTCCACTTCACAATGTTCAGCTCACGTGTGGCCACCAGAAAAATATGATACTTGTCTGTGCACAATATCCTGGAAACTGCTACAATTTAATTATTCTATGGCAGTCACATTTACCACAGATTTTTGTACCTTCAACATGAATGGGTGGTTCCTTCGAGACAAATGGTAACTCATGAGGATATGGCTGAGGTGAGGAAACGAGAGGAGACGTGTCACTGACACAAAGGAGATATATAAAACAAAAGCCGGAGGACCTCAAGGATAACCATAGACCACGTCATCACCTTCAGATGTGATTCAGATGCCTGGACAGAACTGAGACCATTCTTCAACATGTCCCATCAAGGATCTCCAGGAGAGGCACAGACCTAAAAACCTCCCCTGAGGAAGCAGAGGAGGAGGTGAAGAAGCGTTGTGGTGCCTGCAGTCACTCACCTGGCCTATGATGGCTACACACAGACACAGATCAGCTAACCTGAGTGCATTTGATACACCCTGATTCCATCCTCTTACCTTGACAGAAATTATTTCCACATTACAAAATCCAACCATGGGGCAGCACGGTGGCCTAGTGGTTAGCACAGCTGCCTCACAGCGCTGAGGACCCAGGTTCGATCCCGGCTCTGGGTCACTGTCTGTGTGGAGTTTGTACATTCTCCCCGTGTCTGCATGGGTTTCGCCCCCATAACCCAGAAAATGTGCAGAGTAGGTGGATTGGCCATGCTAAATTGGTCCTTAATTGGAAAAAATAATTGGGTAATCTAAATTTATTTTCAAAAAAAAATAAAATCGAACCATTATGTTGACAAACGTTCCTCATTTTGCAACATGATTATATCATGCTCATATCCATTTGGGTTCAGGAGGAAATAAAGCAGAAGGCAGAAGACTGGAGTATTTAAATAAATTCATGTTAATTTAAATATTCATTGAAATGAAGATTGGCATAATTCATTCAATCATGGAATTTACAGTGCAGAAGGAGGCCATTTGGCCCATCGAGTCTGCACCAGCCCTTGGAAAGAGCACCTTACTTAAGCCCACTCTGCCACCCTATCCCCGTAACCCAGTAACCCCACCTGATCTTTTTGGACACTAAGGGCAATTTAGCATGGCCAATCCACCTAACCTGCACATCTCTGGACTGTGGGAGGAAACTGGGGCACTAGGAGGAAACCCATGCAGACACAGGGAGAACGTGCAGACTCTGCACAGACAGTGACCCAAGGCCGGAATCGAACCTGGGACCCTGGGGCTTTGAAGCAACTGTGTTAACCACTATGCTACCGTGCCGCCCATAACATCATCATATACACTCCAGTGAATCCCGGTGTACTACGAATGAGTTCTTTTTCATCTGCTACCTGTTATTGCAACGTGGTGCAGCCAGTATTCCAGCCCATCCTGGATTGCCTGCCACATCTGACTCTGCATACTGGTAGCCACTCTTTCCTTTGAGGTGGACATCAGTGCAAATTCCTGAGGCGTGCTGGAAATGAACTCTTCGAAACGCACTCCAAGTTGTCCATGGAAATGTTGACAGAAGCATGCACATTTCCAGTTGCTGCTAAAAAGATCCCATTTCATTAATGACCCCCTAGGCCCAGCATCTGCATCCCTTCTAGTGGTGCTTACGGAAATTCTATGCCCTCCGATGGGGACACTCCAGTGTTGTCCCTGTCCTCAGCATCTGGTCCTTCTTACATACAATGTGTGCCTTTCTATGTGCCTAACTTGCTAGCCCTTCTCCAGTACCCACTGAGGTGTGAGTCTTTGCACTAGTAGAGATTCCACATGTGTCATACGATGCTGTACCCTTAAAGTGCTCACCCTGCATCGAGAACTGTTTGACCTCTTTCTGCCCCAGCTCCTGTGGGATCTGTCAGACAAAAATGATGATTAGAACTGATAAGGGGGAAAGGTCCACATTGTGTATCGTTTGGCATTTCAGTTAGTGGTGACAGCAGTTCCAAATGAGTAAATGTTCGGTGCCAAGTGGCAGAGGATTAGTCAGTTCTATCACCCGGTTTGTGGGACACCCTGTCTGTTCATCAACTATACCCAATAACTGTGCCACCTTGTTGATTTCCAAGGCATCCTTCTCTGCTACAACCAGGGTGCCTATGGCTGTATCTACACTTCACCTGCAGGGGAGAATCGGAGAACTAGGAGCAGTCTTTTCCACGTCTGGCCTTCAACTGCAAAGTTGGGTGCAGCCTTTCTGACCCCGACTGGGGTCCCTTGAAATAGAAAGCCTTCTTTTGACAGTTGCCGGTCATCATCACACTCACACCTTTGATTGGGATAAATCAATGGACTCAAATGCTGAGTTAAACAGGCTGGGAAAAGTTTGTGACAGAGAGAAACTGAACCTGACCTGCTGCCAGTCTCCACGTTATCAGCCAGTTTGTTGCATGAGAATTCTACCCTTTATTTTTGCAGAGATTGAAAACAGGATCTTGTGAGATGATACAACCAACGGAGCAGCACTCTTTCAGCTTTGCACTGGTGTGTCAGCCTGGGTTATGTGCTCACATGCCTCTGTAATGGAGATTGAAATCACAATCTTCTGACTCAGATGCAAGAGTGCTACCAATGAACCCAAATTTACACCTTCCTTTGTGCAGACTCCCCTGTTCCTGGACTCTGGATTCTTCTTCTTCTTCGGTGATCACTCGCTAATCAGTATAATTGCCCACCAAAGAAACTCTGTGTTACTGTTCATTGGTTCTGTGGGTCCTTGCATGGTTGATGAGCCGATCCTAGAAATACACCTTTGACTGACTTGGCAGGTATTTCCAGGATGTGGGATCAGTCCTTCGACTCTAGATAGTGGGTATTCTTTTCTCAGGTTCCTTCTCTTGGCCTCCTCTTGCCATCGGGTGTCCTTGAAGAATTGTGTCTCTTTGATCAGGTGGTTGCTCCAAGTAGGTCTCGTCTGTGCAAGGGTCTCCCAAGCATTTAGGTCTATGATACATTTTTTGAGGTAAGCCTTCAGGGTGTCTTTGAAGCGCTTCCTTTGACCTCCTCTTGCCTTGCTTGAGCTGGGCAAAGAAGAGTTGCTTTGGCAATGGGGACTCCTAAGCACACGACCGGCCTAGCAGAGTTGGTTTTGGATGATCATGGCCTCGATGCTGGTGCTCTTGGCTCCTTCAAAAACACTGATGTTAGTACGCCTATCCTCCCAGCTGATCCAGAAAATCCATCTCAGACAGTGTTGTTGGTACCTCTCTAGGGCCTTGTGGTGGCGTCAGTAGGTAGTCCAAGTTTCTGAGCTGTATAAAAGAGTTGGTCGGACAACCGCCTTGTACATGAGGATCTTGGTGTCAGCAGGGATGTCACGGTTGGGGTTCTGATGCATTCTCTAACCACCTTTCTTTGCCAATTTGCCCACTGTCAACCACCTAGGTCTGACACTGTGGAATTCCCTCATAAACCTCTTTGCAACATTCCCTACTTGTTCCTTTTTAAGGGACCAACGGAAGCCGACCTAATCAAGTAAGCTTTTAACCCTCATGCCCCTTCTTAATATCTGTTTCTTTGCCTTGGCGTTTATTTTTGTCTGATTAAACCTTTGTTAAGTGCGCTGGTATATTTTCCAACATTATTGATTTAAATTATTCTTGCTATTAGTTTTGCCGGTTTTAATAATCTGAATGGTTTGGTCACCATGAAAATTGTAGAGGAAGGAAGCGGGGTTATTTTAAACATTCCTGATTTTCTTCTCGCTGAACAGAAATGTGTTTTTGCTTTCTGATTTTTCCCTTTGGTAATGGCGATATATGTTCCCCACCCCTTTAGTTGTGTCACCCACACCTCTATTACATTTTAAGGAGATCGTCACATGTGCACCGTTTTTCCCTTTGTGGAATAGTTGGGAAGCGGTGGAAGGATTCCCGAGCGGAGGAAGGATTATTAGTACGTGGAAACATGTTATGAATGCTCCTTCTGTGGCCACCAAGTCCTGCCTGGCTTTGGACTTGAATCTGAAGCTTCTGGTCCAGAGGTAGGGGTGTCACAAGACCTCAGCTCAATTAATAATCCCACAGCAAAGTTGAGATAAGGTAAAATAAGAGGGTTGCATTATTTTACAGACACAAAACACGGGAAGAGGTTTTTACAATGCCCAACCCTTTTTACACTTGTACAATAAAAGAGGGAAAGGAAGGGGTACAGGGTGCTGTGTTATGCTTCTTCATGTAGCATAAGCTGCTTCCTTGATGTATACTCTGACAAAGGAAGGTTCAGACTTGGAGATAGGTTTAACACATTTACTGAACAGTTAACAATTCTCCTACTTGAGTTTGACTCTCCTGCTGACCTTGCTCTAGTAACTCAATCTAACTAACCAGTCCACTCTAATCCATGCGGTGGGTGTGATGCTTCCTGATCTGCCCCTGTGTCTCTGAGTGTCGCCTATGGAAAGAGAAAGAGCACGTGTGCCCTGTCCTTTTATATGGGTAGCCCCCTTGTGGTAGTGTCACCTCTGGGTGTCTTGACTGCCCATTGGTAGTGTCCTATCTTACTGACCTATTGGTTGAATGTCTGTGTGTCGTGATGTCTCTGGTGCTCCCTCTAGTGTTTATTTAGTTCTAGTGTATCTGCATTAACCCCTTCTGTATTTACAGTGATGCATATCACCACACAGGGCAAAACCACAATAAAAATATGGGTTAAGATTTTACGTGAGTCCAGAGTCTAGAATCAAAAGTTAAATGGCCTACTCCTTTAGAGGGTCGCAGGTTGACTGTTGCAGAGTGATCCATCTTTCCAGAAGTGAGTAGTCCACAGCGTAGATGAGAGCTAGGCAAACGTTAAACCCGGGGAGAGCTCTTTCTGCTGCTACCTGTCAGATTGTAAATGATAGACAGAGACAGGCTGCTGTCTGGAGTCCTGCTTTTCTTCTGAGGTCAAACAGTGACTGAAGATAAAATTCAAAAACTGTACAATTAAAGTTCAGACATATTCATCAGGTGACATGGTGATTTTGGGCTGAGTTATTTGGCTAAAGAGGCCCCTGGTTGAAACCCATTGAGTTTTGGACAAGTTAATGGTGGGGTCATTCGCACTGCATTGGAGTTTAGGGCCGGGATTCTCCCCTACCCGGCGGGGCGGGGTGTCCCGGCGTGTCAGAGTGGAGTGAACTACTCCGGCGTCGGGCCGCCCCAAAGGTGCGGAATTCTCCGCACCTTCAGGGGCCAAGCCCTCACATTGAGGGGCTAGGCCCGTGCCGGAGTGGTTCCCACTCCACCGGCTGGCGTGAACGGCCTTTGACGCCATGCCAGCCGGGGCCGAAAGGACTTCGCCGACCGGTGTAAATCCTCTCATGCGCCGGAGCATCAGCGGCTGGTGACGTTATACCGGTGCATGCGCAGGGGAGGGGGGTCTCTTCTGCCTCCGCCATGGTGAAGGCCATGGCGGAGGCGGAAGAAAAAGAGTGCCCCCACGGCACAGGCCCGCCTGCCAATCGGTGGGCCCCGATCGCGGGCCAGGCCACTGTGGGGGCACCCCCTGGGGCCAGATCGCCCTGCATCCCCCCCAGGACCCCGGAGCCCGCCCGCGCCACCAATCCCGCCGGTCAGGCAAGTTTGTTGATTCCCGCCGGCGAGAGAGGCCTGTCAGCGGCGGGACTTCAGCCCATCGCAGGCCGGAGAATCGCCGCGGGGGGCCCGCCGACCGTCGCAGGTGTGCCTATCGACCGGCACGCCATGATTCCCGCCCCCGCCGAATCTCGGGGGGTGAAGAATTCGGGACACGGCGGGGGTGGGATTGACGCCGGCCCCAGGCGATTCTCCGACTCCCCGGGGGATCGGAGAATCCCGCCCTAGGAGTAACAAACGACTGCCTTTGTCGATAGTTGTCTAGGGCAGGCTCTGCTAATCCACTTTGTTGGCATGGCTGGAATGTTACAAGGGGTGTTAAATTCCAGTTTTGTTCTCTTTCAAACTGCTCATAAACACCCTGAAGCCAGTTTGTGATCAGCCGAGCAATGTTGGCTCATATCACCTTCAGTACTCATGAAGTACAGCATTACCTTCGAGAGAGCGAGAGATCGATTTGTGATGTTGGAAGCCTGATTGAGAGTAAAGTCTGGATGAACTGCCTTTTTAGCTGTTGAAAGAAGCAGGCTGAGATGCGACCTATATAGAATACCAACATCTTTGGAAACGATATTTGCGGGTGAAACCAATACTTCTATCTCGGATTTTACCAAACTCAAGTCTGGGAAATGTGAGCACATTCTGCAATGAGCAGACTCTGGTTTGATTGCAGGAGAAAAACTTAGAGAGGAAGACAAAGATGCTGACAGCAAAATTTCATGAGGAGAAACTTGAGTTGCAGCAACAGCACAACGCTGATGTTCGATAGATTTTCGACAGGGAAAAGGGCTGAAAAAGAAAGACTGAGATGGACGATACTGATGCTAAATTTGCACGTATGGGGCTGGATTCTCCCCTACCCGGCGTGACAGAGGGTCCCGGCGTAGGGGAGTGGCGCCAACCACTCAGGGGTCGGGCCTCCCCAAAGGTGGGGAATTCTCCCCACCTTTGGGGGCCAGCCCCGCGCTGGAGCGGTTGGCACCAGAAGACTGGCGCAATAAACCGCCGCCCACGGCAGCGGGGCTGGCCGAAAGGCTTTCGCCGGTCGGCACATGCGCCGGCGGTGACGTCAGCGGCCAGCTGCCACTGACGTCACCACCGGCGCATGCGCGATGTGGGTTTCTCTTCCACTTCCGCCATGGCGGAGGCCGTGGCGGCCGCGGAAGAGAAATAGTGCACCCAGGGCACTGGCCCGGAGTCTGAGCGGGGGGCCCCGATCGCGGGCCTGGCCACCGTGGGAGCACCCCCCCCGGGGTCCGATCGCCCTCCGCCCCCCACAGGACACCGGGGGCCCGCTTGCGCCACTGATCCCGCCGTTACAGAGGTGGTTCAAACCTTGGCAGCGTGAGAGGCCTCCCAGCGGCGGGACTTCGGCCCATCGCGGGCCGGAGAATCGCCGCAGGGGTCTCGCCGATCGGAGTGGTGAGATTCCAGCCGCCGCCACTTCCCGGGTGGCGGAGAATCTCTGCCACGGCGGGGGCCAGATTTTCGGCGGCCCCAGGCGATTCTCCGACCCTGCTGGGGGTCGGAGAATTTCGCCCATGAATAGTATATTAACTTGAAAAGGCTTTGGAAAATGGAGCCAGCTTTTCATATTGCCGGTTCATTTTTATTTTGGCGAAGGGTGGGGGGGGGGGGGGGGGGGGGGTGGAATTATGGTGTGACGAATGTGAGGAACTTTCATATTTTAAAGTTTGCATTTAATGTTTTTGCTGTGATTACAAAGGGAGATCATTGGGCAAGATTCAGCCATCTCATTGCACCCGGTGCAGGTCCGTGCAGCAGGTGAATTGTGCATAAGCCCCAAATCGGGCTCCATGCCGGGCGCCGGGCCAATCAGGAGTCACTCAACTCGCTCTGCCTGGAGCAATCTCACTGGGCGAGATCCAGACCTGAATATTGAAATCAGCCTAAAGTGCCCACTTAAATACTCGGACGCCGGATTCACCCAGCGCCGAGGACTCACCGGCTGTGCCTGGGAGACCTCGCCAGGCCACTGTATAGCACTGGTCTACACAAAGTCGACCAAGTGCATGTGGGTGGGTCTCCCAGGCTATTGGAAACCCCTGAGTGGTCGGGGACAGGGTAGGGTGACACCGTGGTACATCCTCTAGCACCCAGGCACCATCAGCCCAGCACCTAGCACTGCCAGGGTGGCACTCCCAGGAGCCGGGGCACTGCCAGGGTGCCGAAGTGCAGGCTGGCACTGCCAGGGGTTGGGACGGCGGTGGGGGCCTTGTGGAGTAGAAGTGGGGTAAGGGGATTCCGGGGGACCTCCCCAATGTTGGGAAGGATGAAGGGGGATCAACAAGCATTGGAGGGAGCCTCAAAAGGTGGGGGGGGGGGGGGGGGGGGGCAGAGATAGATTGGGGCAGCTGGTCAAAATGGTGCCCCAATCTGCAAGGAGCCTTCGCTGCTTTCAGCTTTGTAGCAGAGAATCCCTTTACATGCAGCCTTGGCGGGGAGACACTCGCCAAGGTCAAAAAAACTTCAGTCTGCTGAATCATGACCACTGATTTTTGCAGGGGCAATGTAACTTTCTGGAACAAGGTGCAAGACTATGGTATGCTTTTGGACATCAGGTGACATAGTTAATGGAGGTGGGGGCAGGTTTATTTGTTGCTTCTGGAACACCAAGCTGGGCTGACAGGGGTCACTTTTCTCTATAAAGGGCTCTCTCTCTAAAAGACTTTGTACCAATATTAGCAAATGGAAACCCTTGTTTTTATCCATGAGCGGTATTCAGGCGAAGTTGGTTTGCTTAAATGGAATGTGAAATATATATATAGAGATAGAGAAAAGCAGGTCCAGAAAACAAGTAAAATGTTGTAACTGATCAATGTAAGCTATTTTATTTGTTGATAATGTGTTTAATTGTGTGTTTCATTTAAAGTTTGTTTTACTATAAAAGGTCTCCACTGGACAGTGTTACTCCTGTGGAGCAGTAATACTTCCTCACAATTTAACAATGTAAAAATTGGGCTCTCACCCGGAATCCCATAATAAATTGGGGTCCTGATCTGGGCCCATGATAATTTTTTTTCCCCAGTCCTCTGGCAAGGGCAATACATATATCCAATGGGAGACTTCTACAATGCGATTTACTCCCGAGAGCCCTATAATAGGAACATCATTATCAGTCCATATGCAAGTCTGTCCAGTCAATCTTATTCTGCAAACCGTTCGTAATGTTTGGAGATTTAATTGATCCATATTGTTTTTATGTGAGTTGTAATTAAACATTATCCCGCCTGACTTCATCCAGAATTTAAGAAATGGGCAGATATTTGTCCTCTATTATATACTGTGTCTCTTTGATGAAGCAAGGATTGCAAATTTTTTATAAGATTCTCATTTAAAAAAAGCACATGGTTCGATATAAAAAAGGCTCCGCTTTGTACATCTCAGAGAAAGGGATATTGATGAGTTTTCAGCAACAGAACATTTTAAAATGCTGTCGACTTCACAACAGCATTTTGAAGAAAGAAATATATTGTAATTGATAATTGTATTGTGGGCAACAGCAATGTGATGTCACTCGCTAAATTGGAGGCCGCCTGCTACATTTATTCATTTTTCACAGAAAGCGAAATGCAATTGCTTCCATGATATACTGGGTGTCTGTGCAGATGCAATCTCGGAGTAACATAGTTACATTCAGATCTAGATCAATTCAAAATTACTTCATATGGAAGTATAGTTAAAGCAAAGCCTAAAGCGTGTATTTGTATTATATGCACAGATATATTTGTACATTTATGTATATGTATGTTTGTATAGATGTGCGTATACATGCATATTTATCAAGGTGATTGGTGCCAAGGCTTTATGAAGGTAGTGAAGACCTTAGAGAGGGTGCAGATTTATACGAATGGCTCCAGAGATGAGAAACTTCAGTTATGTAGATGGCTTGGAGAAGCTGGGGTATTCTCCTTCGAGAAGAGATGTTGGGGAGGAGTTTTAATTTCTGTGTTCAAAATCATGAGGGGGCTACATCGAGTTTACAGAGAAAAAAATGCTGTTCCACTTGGCGAAGTGGCAAGAACCAGAGGACACCAAGTTAAGAAGATTGGTAAAAGAATTAAAGGTAACATGAGGGGAACGATCCAGAGAGGGGTCACAATCTGGAATGAACAATCTGGTCGAGGCAGGTTCAATTCTGACTTTCAAAAGGGAAATCTTTTGATCAACTGAAGGGGGGAATAAAGTGCGAGGCTAGGGGAATTGACTAAACTGCTGTGGTAAGGAACTGGCATGGACTCAATGGGCCGAATGGCTTCCCTCTGCATTATAATCCTGTGCGGAGTCTGCAGGGGCAGCACGGTAGCATGGTGGTTAGCATAAATGCTTCACAGCTCCAGGGTCCCAGGTTTGATTCCCGGCTGGGTCACTGTCTGTGCGGAGTCTGCACGTCCTCCCCGTGTGTGCGTGGGTTTCCTCCGGGTGCTCCAGTTTCCTCCCACAGTCCAAAGATATGCGGGTTAGGTGGATTGGCCATGCTAAATTGCCCGTAGTGTCCTTAAAAACATAAGGTTAAGTGGGGGGGGGTTGTTGGGTTACGAGTATAGGGTGGATACGTGGGTTTGAGTAGGGTGATCATTGCTCGGCACAACATCGAGGGCCGAAGGGCCTGTTCTGTGCTGTACTGTTATATGTTCTATGTTCTATATCCATTCTATGATTCCGTACTCCTCCTGGCCCAGCGTGTTGTGAAGGCACTTAACTGGGAAACCCAGCTGCCCACTGTAAAACCCACAAAGGTGGTTAGATTGGCAGCCACCGGGCTCATTATCAAATTTAACGTGCGACCCACCTCTGGAAACAGGTTGGCTGCCCATTCTTTGCCCCCACTTGGAAGTCAGTGGGTTGGGAACCGGCTTTCAGAACCTTTCCCGATTGAACCATGCCCACACACCACACCCATGTCAAAATTCTCCCTTACTCTGAGTGATGATTAATCTGTAAGGGCTTTGGAGACTGAAGAACATTTTTTACATTTTCTACAAATTTTTTTTTTTTTTTAATTTATTTTTTTAAATTTAGATTACCCAATTATTTTTTCCAATTAAGGGGGCAATTTAACGTGGCCAATCCACCTACTCTGCACATTTTTGGGTTGTGGGGGCGAAACCCACGCAGACACGGGGAGAATATGCAAACTCCACACGGACAGTGACCCAGAGCCGGGATCGAACCTGGGACCTCAGCGCCGTGAGGCGGTTATGCTAACCACTAGGCCACCGGGCTGCCCCCATTTTCTACAAATAACTTAAAAAGACAAAAAAGAATCACAAAGATCAGTAGCACAGCCGAAGGACAAGTACGAAAGCTCAAATGAAATTTAAGGCTTCAAAATAAAAAAAACCCACAAAGCTCAGAAAGTGCTTTCAAAACATCTGGGGCGTGATTCTCTGCTCCTGCGTGGCATCGGGAAGGCCGTCGTGAACTCGGCCGAGTTTCACGACAGCGGCGGAGGCCGCTCCTCGCACCCTATTCACTCCCCCCCCCCAGAGGGCTAGGAGCGGCGTGCCGTAAATCTCGGCCGTCGGACCTTGACGCTGGCGGCGCGCCTAATGACGTCAGCTGCGCATGCGCAGGTTGGCCGGCTCCAACCCGCACATGCGTGGTTGCCGTCTTCCCCTCCGCTGCCCCACAAGACGTGGCGGCTTGATCTTGCGGGGCGGCGGAGTGGAAAGAGTGCGTCCCTTGGAGACGCCAGCCCGATGATCGGTGGGCACCGATCGCGGGTCAGTCCCCTCCCGAGCACGGCCGTGGTGCTCAGTCCCCTCTCTGCCCCCCACAAGCCACAAACGAGCCTTTGGTGCCATGTTCACGCCGGCAGCGACCAGGTGTGGTTGCCGCCGACGTGAACAGGTCGGGAACGTCAGGCCGCTCGGCCCATCCGGGCCGGAGAATCGCCAGTCGCCGTGAAAAACGGCGAGCGCCGATTCTCCGAGCGGGGGTGTGGGAGAATTGCGGGGGGTGCCAGGGCAGCGTGTCGTGATTCACCCGGCCCTCCCGCGATTCTCCCACCCGGCGTGGGGAGCGGAGAATCGCGCCCCTGGATCTTTATGTATCAGTATTTCTTGCAAATATAAATGAAAGTATCGACCACAGAGGGTATTTGGCTTCTGAGAGTTGCTGGTGAGATTGAAACTCACTCAAGAACCATCCACTTCCACCGAGGTAAATTGGACCCATGATGTCTGATTTGAAGGGATAATAAATACTTCTTCCCCATTGTTTAACGGCAATACTGCAAGATCTGTGAACTGTATAAATTAGATTTTTAAAATCTACAAATCTTGAAATGTGATATTAGAACTACCACCAAACACTGGACAAGCACATGGTCTATTTCAGACCCACTTGACCCAGGGTTGCAACACAAGTGACGTTAAATTGTCTCTTAATCAGAAACAATAATAATTGGGTACTCCAAATTTATGTTAAGAAAAATTCCCAAGGTCCTTGGTTGAGCCCAATAAATGATAGTCACCAGGTTTGTCACCTTAACACAAGTTACCTTTTATTATGTACAGTATTATTATTAAACTGAGAAGAAATGTAATTGTCTGTCTAATGCCCTCTTCTGAACCCTCCCCTGCCTCAACTATCCTACTCTCTGGACACACAGACAAACAACACACAGAGGAAAGGGTGGTTGAAAGAGAAAGAAAATATCAATAAAATAAAAGGAGAAAGGATTTTTGATGCATTGGGATTACTTCCAGTTAACGCATTTCTGAAGTTCAGGAGGTTTTTGTTTTGGGACTTCTTCCTTATACGCTTCAGATGGTTTTCTCTAGCAAGTTTGTCTACTTTCTCTGTAGATTCAAGAGCACTTCACATTTACAGGCACTCGCTGGTTTTTGAACAATAAAGTAGCTCTTTACTTCAGCAATGTGTGTGAGAGAGAGAGAGACTTTCCCTTTCAGTTCCAAGGTCAAATCACTTCTGCTATGTTCTTTCAGAAAGCATCATGCAGGGACCAATCACTGACTGTTGTCAGGCAGACCATTGTCCCTAGCCAACCCACTTGGCCAATACGGGCAGTACGGTAGCATTGTGGATAGCACAATTGCTTCACAGCTCCAAGGTCCCCGGTTCGATTCCGGCTTGGGTCACTGTCTGTGCGGAGTCTGCACATCTTCCCTGTGTGTGCGTGGGTTTCCTCCAGGTGCTCCGGTTTCCTCCCACAGTCCAAAGATGTGCAGGTTAGGGGGATTGGCCATGATAAATTGCCCTTAGTGTCCAAAATTGCTCTTAGTGTTGGGTGGGGTTACTGGGTTATGGGGGATAGGGTGGAGGTGTTGACATTGGGTAGGGTGCTCTTTCCAAGAGCCGGTGCAGACTCGATGGGCCGAATGGCCTCCTTCTGCACTGTAATTTCTATGATAAATCTATGATATTATGCAGAAATTAATAATAGGAAAGGTATTAAAAATATAAAGGAGAATAAAAGGAATAAAGCTGGGAAGGCAAGGTAGCAGATGTATCATGGGTACAAAACCATCACAGTTTAATCGTCTCTTCCAAAGAAATTATGCACTTCACACGTGGAGCTTTCTTGATCGAAAATTAGGGTTCATTTTTCTGTCAGGGGCTTGAAGGTTTAAAGAGGGTCTATCCCACAGAAGCTCAAATTCACTGAGCTTTGACCGGTCCATGGGTAAGCCAGGCAGAGAGGGAGAAGAGCAGAGAGAGTCCTGGGATGAGGTACTTCAATTATGAAGATAGACTGGGGAACCTTGGAGTGTTTGTCTGAGGAAAATGAGGCTGGGAGGGGATTTGATAGAGATATTCTAAACCAAGAGGGGAGGGGTCTTCTGGACAGATTAAATAGGGAGAAATTGTTTCCACCCGTGAAAGGTTTGCGAACGAGAGGGCGCAGATTTAAAGTAATTCGTAAAAGAATCAACAGTGAGTGGTATGAGGAAATTCCTTTCCGTGCAGTATGTGGTTAGGATCTGCAATGGTCTGCCTGAGACGGGTACAGGCAGGTTCAATTCAAGCATTCAAAAGGGAGCTATACTGTTTGTTAAAAAGAAAGAATGCATAGGGTTGCAGGACAAGGAGGGGAGGGGCTAAGCGAACTGCTCATTTGGAGAAATAGTATAGACAAGGTGGGCTAAAGGGCCTCCTTCCGTGCCATAGCAATTCCGTGGTACTGACGAGCATTAAACAGAGCAGCCAAATTGTAACAATATGAGGCATTTGCTCGAACTTGTTGGAGAATAAAAGCACTGAGTTCCTTAGTTCATTTTATTGGCAATGAGCCTTGACCACAATATAGGGAGATTATACACCCACTACCCACAATTTTCTATCCATTAACTTTAATCACTCTTGGGAGCTCAAGGATCATAAAATTCTGCCAAGTCTCATCCTTTGCATTTCAACCGAAATTACTACAGTATATGTCTTTTTCTGCTTTCATTTTGCGTTGAGAAATAGGAACTAAAGCAAAGAGATATGTTTATCGACATTTTAGAATCCTATCTGTCATCACAGATGAACTAAACTTTAATAGATAGCTGCACTGGATTAGAGACAGTGATATTGATAAGGGTTTTACAGTACATTGGTCAGAAGTTTTGGGCTGTTTGCTGGTGGCGGGATTTCCTGATTCTGCCACTGGGAAACACACGGCTGGGAGGCTAGAGAATCCCGCCCTTTCACTTTTCTTTGTTTTTTGAGCAGCAGTTTTTTTTTAGTTAGGGCATCATGATCAGTACAGGCTTGGAGGGCCGAAGGGCCTGTTCCTGTGCTGAACTTTTCTTTGTTCTTTGTTCTTTGTTATTATAAGCCGTGAGAACTAGACTTGCAGCCTTCTAAAGTACAGAATAATTTTATTGCCAAAAATTACACTCCACTTTTTTATTATAGCATTGTGGGCAGCACGGTAGCATTGTGGGCAGCATGGTAGCATCGTGGATAGCACAATTGCTTCACAGCTCCAGCATCCCAGGTTCGATTCCGGCTTGGGTCACTGTCTGTGCGGAGTCTGCACATCCTCCCCGTGTGTGCGTGGGTTTCCTCTGGGTGCTCCGGTTTCCTCCCACAGTCCAAAGATGTGCAGGTTAGGTGGATTGGCCATGCTAAATTGCCCGTCATGTCCAAAATTGCTTTTAGTGTTGGGTGGGGTTACTGGGTTATGGGGATAGGGTGGAGGTGTTGACCTTGGGTAGGGTGCTCTTTCCAAGAGCCGGTGCAGACTCGATGGGCTGAATGGCCTCCTTCTGCACTGTAAATTCTATGATTAAAAATATCAGGCACCTTCTCTAGCCATCCGCCTGAAGGTGGAGGCAGTTGAGAAGCCATTGAATACCCCACTTTCGATGTCCTTGGGAATTACTATTGACAAGAAACTTAACTGCTCCAGCTATATAAATACTGTGAAGACAAGAGCAAATCACAGGCTGGAAATTCTGCAATGAGTAACTCACCTCCTGACTCACCAAAGCCCTTCCATCATCTATGAGGCTGAAGTCTGGAATGTGATAACATACCCATCACTCGCTTGGATGAGTAATGTTCCAACTGTGAAGGAACATGTACAAAGAAATATGGCCATAATGAATGGTTATTGTACAATGAAAGAGTTATTCTGCCACAGCAACAACAGCTGAAGACAAGCATTCACAATCATAATGTGGCTCATTTACACTTGCCAGATGTGACGTACATCCATATGGAAGGTAATAGGGAGACCCCCACAGGGCTCCCTGTAGTAAGGAGACCGCCCACAGAGACCCCTGTAATAGGGAGATGCCCCACAGAGACCCCTGTCATTGGGAGAACCCCCACAGGGACCTCTGTTATAGGAAGATCCCCCACAGGAACACCTGTAATAGCGAGACCACACACAGAGACCGCCTGTAATAGGGAGACCATCCACAGGGACACCTGTAATAGGGAGACCCCCCCACAGGGACACCCTGTAATAGGGAGACCCCCCCCCACAGTTACCCCTTGTAATAGGGAGACCCCCACAGGGACACCCTGTAATAGATTAGTGGTGGGGGAGTGGCGGGGCCATTGTATGGTGGGAGGAGGGGGATTTTGGTCTTGGATGGGCACGGATGGTCTCTCCCATCGTGGCCCTCGTGTGGTGGACCTCATGGTGGGCCAAGGGGCAACAGATGCCTCCTTGACCCACCACGTCAGGTTCACGATTGTACAGACCACAAGTGAACCCCGCCCATGTGATTTCCGGCTATGGGGACTGGAGAATCATGGGAGGGTGGAGCCAAGGGCACCGGGCCCACTAAATAGATGCAAATGATTCATTACGACCCATTTGCATTCATGTCCATGCTTCCACTGGTGTGTGACGTGGAACTCATTCACGCCGCCAGCGAGGGGTCAGAGCAGGGCATTCAGGTCAGTGCCTGGCGCCGATCCTAATTTTGCCTCAATGCCCGATTCTCCATGCTATCGAGAAACTCATACTGGCCGTCCCGGGGACAGAGAACTTCGATCTCTCCAGAGTATACTTTAATAAAATATTTGCTCACTGGGAGCTCACAGACTCAAGAGTGGCTACTTTTCAACCACAGCATTTGGAAAGTTCCTTCTCTGCTTCTGTGCTAACACTGTGCTGCAGTAGCCCATAGCTGCGTATGCATTGGCGTGGAGTCAACAAACAAGATTAAGCTCCTTCCTCTTCACATGGAATTGGAAACATGCTTTCTCCCTTTCTTCGGTACCCATCTCACCCTCATCAACTTCCTGCGGAGCTACCATACTGGCAATTTCAAGGGCCTTCTACTGAATGGATGCCATTGCAGCAAGATGTGCCTCTGCACTATCAGACGGGTCCCTGTCTTATGCATTATTTTTTTAATGCAAAATGAAGAGTATAAGAGTTCAAACCATGGTGCTGTCCCTTAACGCACCCTGAAGTTCACTCACATGTGATGCCCATGGCTTTAATGTCACCTCCTCCATAGATTCTTTTGAAATGCATGTTATCTATGGGTCAAGTTTGGCATGCCCCAAGACACACATATTGTCAATGCTCCTGTGCACTATGCACATTAAGTCTAATCACATAATTTACAGTGCTGAAGGAGGCCATTCGGCTCATTGAGTTTGCACCAGCTCTTGGAAAGAGCACCTTACCCAAGCCCACACCTCTACCCTCCCCGCAACCCAGCATCCCCACCCAAACGTTTTGAACACTAAGGGCAATTTAGCCTGGCCAATCCACCTAACCTCCACATCTTTGGACTGTGGGAGGAAACCAGAGCACCCGGAGGAACCCCATGCAGACATGGGGAGAACATGCATACTCCGCACAGTCAGTGACACAAGCCGGGAATCGAACCTGCGACCCTGGAGCTGTGAAGCAGCTGTAGTAACCACTATGCTACCGTGCTGCCCATGATTCTGGAGGCCTGTCATCTGGGTGCAGCATTTGATCCAACCTCAGAAGTTGAACTGCTTTCGCCACTGCACCCATATCCTGCTGACGACGCCTTGGCTGATCACCTCGTATGCCACCTTGATTCATGCCTGTTTTGTGTGAAAGGTTGGCCTCCTACTGTCACTCTCTGAATACAGAAGCTACTTCAGGTTACCTTCACTCCCAGGGAGGCATTGACAAATCCTGGGGTCGCTGGAATGCCATATTCCAGTCTGAGCCATCACCCAGGATGCGAGTGTCCACAATCATGGCTTTTGGATGCCCTTTGTATTGGGCCGGTCACATTTACATGCTGTCTCCTCAATGCATCCGTGCCACCCTTTAATAGACGGAACATTCGCCAGTTAATTTGGTCACCTGCTTCAAGCTGTCCAACAGTGGGGGTGGGACCTGAAAACAGCATCACCTTTGGGGTTCCCTACCCTGGAGTGAAAGTTCGACACAAAGTGTCCAATTTGCGATCCTCAAAATAATGTGCCTGGTGACATCGCTATTTGGAAATTCGTGTAATATTTATGACAACTTACTTTACAAGAAATGGCAGCCCAGGAATGAAGGCACTTTGGCAGGAGAGCTTAATGGTGACAGCCAACCATCATGGACAAATATAGTTGGAGTGGATAGGTTAGACATGTTTGTCTTTGTAAAACTCTAATCCTTGACGTGCCACTGAATAGCTCATGCCCTCCCTTCCAGAAGTTGGACTTAATTGCTGGTAAGTGTAAGACAATCAATACAGAATTTTGTTAATTTCCTACATAAAATGAACATACTGGTATATAGGGGCTGGTTTAGCTCACTGAGCTAAATCGCTGGCTTTTAAAGCAGACCAAGCAGCCCAGCAGCACGGTTCGATCCCCAGACAGGCGCCGGAATGTAGCGACTAGGGGCTTTTCACAGTAACTTCATTGAAGCCTACTCGTGACAATAAGCGATTTTCATTTTTCATTTCAGAAAATGTCCCTACATGCACTGTTTATTTTTACATAGTGTATACTTGGGCCGCCCTTGTGGCACATTGTTCTTAGTATCTTGGATGCGGCCTTTATATCAGACAGGAATCAAGTTGCTCTTTACATGAGTAGCGGAAGCCACAGAATAAATATTGCCTTGCATCTGATCGAGCATTTATGGAAACCTTAATTTTTTGGGGCAAAGGCACAAAATAGTTTTATCTTAATTTATTCATTGCTAATGCCGTGCAGCAAGATTTAATCCCATTGAAGAGTCCATTGGCACATCCACAGTGATGTGTGCACAGACTATGACAAGGATACTGGAACTATAGGCGGTAGAAAAATAAAATTTTAAAAATCATTTGGCAGCCTTAGATGGTGGATCATCTGCTCACAGATCTGGTTAGTAAGTTACACCTGCTACAATGGAAGTGTTCCAGTTCTGCATTGGCAGATGGAGTCGCTACCAAAGATTAAGGAATGTTGTATTTTAGCTCAAGAGTGTTGGAATACAAAAGTGGGAAAGTGATGTTTCAGTTTCACAGAGCATTGTTCACACTCTACCTCAGATACTGTGTTCAATTTTGGCATGGCAGCTTTGGATCATTTATTAGCCTTGCAGAGATTACAGAGGGGCAGCACGGTAGCATGGTGGTTAGCATAAATGCTTCACAGCTCCAGGGTCCCAGGTTCGATTCCCGGCTGGGTCACTGTCTGTGTGGAGTCTGCACGTCCTCCCCCTGTGTGCGTGGGTTTCCTCCGGGTGCTCCGGTTTCCTCCCACAGTCCAAAGATGTGCGGGTTAGGTGGATTGGCCATGCAAAATTGCCCTTAGTGTCCTAAAAAAAATAAGGTTAATGGGGGGGTTGTTGGGTTACTGGTATAGGGTGGATACGTTAGCTTGAGTAGGGTGATCATTGCTCGGCACAACATCGAGGGCCGAAGGGCCTGTTCTGTGCTGTACTGTTCTAAGTTCTAAGTGTAGATTCAGCAGAGTGTGAGCAGGATGTGCGGGTTAGGCCATGGTCAGGGAGATCAGGGTTATGGGGATATGCCAGGAGAGTGGACCTCAGTAAAGCACTCTTTCGAAGAGCCTGTTCAGACTCGCTGGGTCGAATGACCTCCTTCTCCACTGTGGGGATTCTTTCAATTCTTCTATGGACTTGAAGGGTTAAATTATGAAGACAAGTTGTGTAAACTTGGATTATACTTCCTTGGATTTAGAAGGTTGAAAGTGAGCTAACTTTGGTGTTAAAAACAATATCGGGAATTGTTAGATTAAGTACAGAGACACTGGATGGAATCATCCCAGTTTTGCTGCGTGGGCTTCAAGGCAGGACAGGGACGAATTTAGGAGAATTATGCATTGGATTGCTAACCCAATGTGTTCTCATCTCTGGACAACCTTCCCAGAGGACAGTTACTATTAACACAGATTACCATATGGGCGGCACAATACCACAGGGGTTAGCACCATTGCTTCACAGTTCCAGGGTCCCAGGTTCGATTCCGGGCTTGGCCACTGTCAGTGCGGAGTCTGCATGTTCTACCCGTGTCTCCGTGGATTTCCTCCGGGTGCTCCGGTTTCGTCCCACAGTCCGAAGATGTGCAGGTTAGGTGGATCAGCCATGTTAAATTGGATTGGATTGGATTGGATTTATTTATTGTCACATGTACCGAGATACAGTGAAAAGTATTTTTCTGCAAGCAGCTCAACAGATTTTTCAGTACATGGGAAGAAAAGGGAATTAAACAAAATTCAAGGAAATACAAGAAAATACATAATAGGGCAACACAAGATATACAATGTAACTACATAAGCATTGGCATCGGGTGAAGCATACAGGGTGTAGTGTTAATGAGGTCAGTCAATAAGAGGGTCATTTAGGAGTCTGGTGACAGTGGGGAAGAAGCTGTTTTTGAGTCTGTTCGTGCGTGTTCTCAGACTTCTGTATCTCCTGCCCGATGGAAGAAGTTGGAAAAGTGAGTAAGCCGGGTGGGAGGGATCCTTGATTATGCTGCCCGCTTTCCCCAGGCAGCGGGAGGTGTAGATGGTGTCAATGGATGGGAGGCAGGTTTGTGTGATGGACTGGGCGGTATTCACGACTCTCTGAAGTTCCTTGCGGTCCTGGGCCGTGCAGTTGCCATACCAGGCTGTGATGCAGCCCGATAGGATGCTTTCTATGGTGCATCTGTAAAAGTTGGTAAGGGCTAATGTGAACATGCCGAATTTCCTTAGTTTCCTGAGGAAGTATAGGCGCTGTTGTGCTTTCTAGGTGATAGCGTTGACGTGAGTGGACCAGGACAGATTTTTGATGATGATAGGAATTTGAATTGTCCAAAAAGGTTAGGTGGGTAATGGGGATAGGGTGGAGGTGTGGGCTTCAGTAGGGTGCTCTTTCCAAGGGCCGGTGCAGACTCGATGGGCCGAATGGCCTCCTTCAACACTGTAAATTCTGGTTAGCACTGCTGCTTCACGGCTCCAGGCACCTGGGCTCAATTCCAGCCTTGGGCGACTGTCTGCGTGCAATTTGCACATTCTCCCCGTGTCTGTGTGGGTTTCCTCCAGGTGCGCTGGTTTCCTCCCACAGGTCCAAAGATGTTCAGGTTAGATAGATTGGTCATTCTAAATTTCTCAGTGTCCAAAGAAGAGCAGGTTAGGCAAATTGGCCAAGATCAATGCACGGGCCTACTTGGATAGGGCGGGGGAGTGGGCCGAGGTAGGGTGCTCTTTCGGAGGTTCGGTGCAGACATGATGGACCAGGTGGCCTCCTTCTGCACTGCAGGGAGACTATCATTCTACAATAAAACCATAAGAAATAAGAACAGGAGTAGAGTGAGACGATCCTGGAGTGAAATGAGGAAACACTTCTGCACATTAAGGGCAGCGAAAATCTAAAACTGTTTTCCCATAAAGATGATGGATCAATTAAACTTCCGAAGACTGAGTTTGATGGACTTTTTTAGTCACTCATACCAAAGGATATGAAGCAAAGTTCAGAAATAGAATTGAAGTGCAGATCAGCTATAATCCAGCTGAATGGCAGATATGGCTCGAGAGGCTTATTATTGTTTCTGTGACATTTGTGAAAACAATAAACTTTTGCAAAGATCAGCAGAACTAGAACGTCTCCAGATGATTTGAAAATGGATCATCGTATTTTTTGAGAAGAGGAGAAGGAACAGGACAAGAAGAAGCTTTTGGAGCTTTAAGATAAAAACCTGCGCATTGTTTTACTGAGGAAACTCTGTGGCGAACCTCTGTGAGAATTTCCGTTGCTCAGCTTTACAGAGTGAAGTGAAAGATTGGCAGGAGAATGCCGGACAGGTAGGGCAACACCAAGGATGATCTATGCCATATCTGGTGCCATGTATAATGAATTGTGGAAAATTACAGAATAAGCAGCACTCTGCACTTCGAGTGACCTTTCTTTCATCTGTTCCTTACCATTTTCTACAGCAATCTAAAAATGCACCATTTTAAATATGGAGCTATCCAAACTTAGAGTTCAGTTTGCAGAACTTCCTAAAATTATGCCATATTGTACTTGCTGACTGCACTATGTTCTGCATTGTTATTAGCTGAGATGCCTGCATCGTGAATTGCAATGAACATGGAGTAGGGACAAATAGTAAGTCCTCAAGATCTAATTTACATAGTATGAATAAATTTAGTTTTGCTTTGGTCGGCAGTAATGTTAATGAGTGAAACCCTTTTAAAACAGGAATGTGATCATAAATTAAGTAAATTTGTGTCGCTGTGCATTAGAAGAAAGTGGTCGTGATTCCAGTCAAAACAGATCAGTCACATGTAAAAGAAAATGAGAGTTTCATTTCCACAGGCGGAGGGATGAAGGTACTGTTTACGCAAGGTAACCCAAAGGATTACACATTTCAAAAGATTTAAATCTCACAATGCGACCAAAATGCAGAAAAATGATTCACAGGGGAGGCAGTAACATAGTGGTATTGTCACTGGACTGGTAAACCAGAGACTCAGAGTGATGCTCTCGGGACCCAAGTTCAAATCCTGCCACGGCAGATGGTGAAATTTGAATTCAATAAAATCTGGTTCACGAATGTCCTTTAAGGTGGGAATCTGCTGCCCTTACTTAGTCTGGCCTACATGTGACTTTAGGTCCACAGTAACGTCATTGACTCTTAACTGCCCCCTCAAGGGAAATTAGGGGTGGGCAATAATGCTGGCCCAGCTTGCGACGCCCATGTTGCATCAACGATTAAAAAACAAGGTTGCAGCAGGTTCAAGGAAATAACAGAGCTGTCATCTGGTTGCATATTTTAAAGTTTCCCATGCCATGACTCTGAAACACTAGTTCATTAAAACATTAAAACTATTAAAACATTTTAAAAAATGAAATGTAAACTATTGTATTACTGCAATAGTAACATTTAACGATAATAAAATTAAAAAGTAACATTTTAAATAAAAGTAACAACTCTCCTCCTCACACTGCCTGTTTTACGATTTATGTCCACAGAAGACTTTTGGATTCCCTATTATATTAGCTGCTGGTCTATTTTCATACTCGATCTTTGATATAGAATTTTTTTTATAGAAGAGAAGGAGGCCATCTAGCCCATCGAGTCTGCACCGGCTCTTGGAAAGAGCACCCTACCCAAGGTCCACACCTCCACCCCATCCCCATAACCCAGCAACCCCACCCAACACTAAGGGCAATTTTGGACACTAAGTGCAAATTAGCATGGCCAATCCACCTAACCTGCACATCTTTGGACTGTGGGAGGAAACCGGAGCACCCAGAGGAAACCCACGCACACACGGGGAGAACATGCAGACTCCGCACAGACAGTGACCCAAGCCGGGAATAGAACCTGGGATCCTGGAGCTGTGAAGCAATTGTGCTAACCACAATGCTACCGTGCTGCCCACTCTGCTTCCATGCTTCTCTGATATGTTTTTTCACCTCCTCTCTAAGCCTGCAATATTCAACTTGTCTCTCAGTTGTATTGGCCACCCGATGTTTATCGTAAGCTCACTTTTTCTTCTTCATCTCTGGATTTTTTAGCCCTGCCTTTGCACTCTGTAGGAATACATCTTGGCTGTGCCTAAGCCAAGCCTGCCCCCAAAGGCAGTTCATTCAGCTCATCGACATGGTCCTCATTCAATCGCAACGGGCCATTGCAAGAGCTCTCCTTGTCATGCTTATCACAGTATCAGCTGCTGTTGCTGACATAAACAGCATCCCACCTGATAATCTGCTGAACAATTCAGATCTCATGCTGGAGCCACGTCCCTATCTGATCGCATCCTGCTGTTACGCTCCCTCAGCACATACACTGTTCAGAGTTGCCCCACACACATCCGCATAGCTCTGAGGAGGCTCACCCACTAACTCAAAGGACCCAAAAGAGGACCTAAACTGGGAGGGGGCCAGAGTTCACACAAGTCCTCAGTCAGCTGGAGGGGGAAGTCTTGAACTTAATTGCTAAGACAGCACAACAAGAGCTGGAAACACTGAGCTGGAGGCCAAGGAGAACATGCTGCCAAGTGATTTATTGTACCTTTTCTCCTTCCTTAAACAATCTCACACAGATATGGTTTGCAGCATTGAAACAAAATATGCTGGAAATACTCAGCAGATAAATGGAGGGAGAAACAGAGTTAACATTTTAAGTTGATGGCCTTTCATCAGAATATTACTTCCGATAAAAGATCATTGACTGTAATTCTATTCCTCTGTCCACAGGTTCTGTTTGACTTGCTGAATATTTCCAACATTTTCCGTTTTTACTTCAGGTCTTCAATCATGTTGTTTTTGTCAGTTGTGTCGCAGCCAAGGACCCCAGGGGCAGGGTGGTCGGGGGAGGGGGGAGGGGAGGGATAGGCTGCCGAAAACAGCTGGCTGTTCAGAGGCTGGCGGTCCTCCGTACTGGTCAGCGCCACTGGGTAGGCAGTGGCTGCCGCTGGTATGACACCAACGTGAGACCTCAGATTGAGGTGGGATCCGGGCGCTGGTGAGTGTTGGTGAAAAGGGGTTTGTGGGGAAGTGGGGGGAGGAGGGTGGGCATCGAGGACAAGAGAATGACTCACGACCGATCCCCCTTCTCGGTGCCAGGTTACTTCATCGTTCACTGAGAGTCTTTGAATGAGAGAGCCCTCTGGAAGACCAAAAGCAAACACACCAGCGTTTACTTGTCATGCTCCCTACTTTACGAGAGCAATCGTAGATTCCCGAGACCGGACTCACACACATGCAGACATCGGGTGAAGCACTGCCGCCAATATGAAGGCTTAACAAAAGGTTTTGATAGCAATTGTGAGTAAGAAGACCGACAGTCGGGGGAGACTTGCTTGCATTGAAGTGGGTGGTGGCAGCGACCATGAAGGTGGCAAAGTTACACAGGCTGCTTGGAATGGAGCTTTCTATGTCTGCTGACTCGGCACAGGCCACTACTCAGTGAAAAAGTCAAAATACTCGGGCTTAGAAGGGGAAAGATTTTCTAGTTGCTTGTTCAAAGGATTGTTTTTGCCATACTTTCCAACATAAACAGACGGGAGGCAATATAGAACCTAAGAGCCAGGATCCAAAACTGGCGGGTAAAATGGGTGCCATAGGTACATTTGATGAACATAAGAACATAAAACTAGGAGCAGGAGTAGGCCATATGGCCCCTCGAGCCTGCTCCGCCATTCAATGAGATCATGGCTGATCTTTTGTGGACTCAGCTCCACTTTCCGGCCTGAACACCATAACCCTTAATCCCTTTATTCTTCAAAAAACTTTCAATCTTTATCTTAAAAACATTTAATGAAGGAGCCTCAACTGCTTCACTGGGCAAGGAATGTGGATATCATGAGGATTATAAAACATGGAATTTACATGAAGAAATCAATTAGTGGATTCAAAGCGCACCTTGCAAGAAGTAAGAGAAGATGTTCAAAGATTCACTAGACTCTATGACTTGAGTTGAAGCACATCAAAAAATCAAGCCAGATGTCTCAAAGCTAGAAGCGTACCGTACGCCATCAAGCCTAAATTTAAACAACAACGAGACAGATTAGTAAGGACAGGAGTCATTGAACATGTTGCTACAAGTGATTAGGTGACACCAATTGTTCTTGTATTAAAACAGGATGTCTCAGTGAGAATTTGTGCAGGTTTTAAAACTATGATTAACCCAGTTTTGTGTGTAGATCATTATCCACTGCTGCTGACTTGAAGAATTGTTTGCTGGTCTTTCTGGAGGACAGAAATTCAGTGAAGTTGACATTTCGCAAGCATATCTGAAGATGAATAAGGCGGTTGAATCACAATCACTACACACTACAGTGACACACAAAGATCTAATCTGTTGCAGAGGACTTCCTTATGGAATAATATCTGTGCCCACTCTTTTTCAAAGATCCATGGATCAACTTCTAGTGGGTTGAATGGAGTGCAATGCTAGTTAGTTGACATACTCATGACTGGATCGAGTGAAGAGAAAAATTTGGACAATTAGAAAGCTAACACGAACTGGCTAGAAAAGCACAACCTAAGCGTTAAGAAGGAAAAGTGTGACTTTTCCAAGTCGTCCATAAATTACTTTGGTCATATTATCGACAAAAGGTGGTTTACACAAAGAGCCAAAGAAAATGTCAGCAATCTTAGAAGCACCATGTCCTCAAAATGTGACACATTAAGGTAGTTTTTAGGATGGAACAATTATTACGTTAAATTTGTGCCGAATTTAGCAACACAACTGAAGCCTTTGCACACTTTACTCTGTGTCAAACGCACATGGCACTGGTCAGAGGAATGTGAAAATACAGCCAATGAAGTGAAAGAAGCTTTACTGAAGTCAGAGCTGTTGGTTCATTATAATCCCAAGATCAAGTTACAATTAGTTTGTGATGCCTCACCCAATGGAGTTGGTACAATCATCCCGCACATTATGCTTCAGGAGAGAAACGACTGTTAGCATTTGCTTCATGTACTCCTACTAGCGCAGAAATGAATTCCACTCAGCTAGAAAAAGCTTAGAGCATAATTTTTGATGTAAGAAGGTTCCACTATTGTTTCTATGGGCACCATTTTACCTTTTTGACGGATCATTGACACTTGACGACAAACTCTGGGCTGAATAATGGTAGATCCTTTTTGGTAGACAGTAGATTGCAAAGATGGTCATTGATATTGTCCGCACACATGTACAATATCCTGTGTCATAAGTCAGAACAGCATGCAAATTCTGATGCTTTATCACAATTACAAGTCAAGCATGATGCTGAAGAACATTTCATCAATATTTTGTATTTCTCGCTCATGGATAGTGTACTTGTAACTTCATCTCAAGTTCAACGTGATGCAAGAACTGGTCCAGTAATGGGGAAGGTGATGGACCTATTCCCAAAAGGAACCCTGTCAGACGTTCATTGGAATAATCTGAACCACAAGCCCTCCATCAAACAAAGACTTGAGCTGACAGTACTGAATGGAATTTTATTCAGGAAAATCCATGTGATTATTCTTCTGTGATTTCATATTAGAGTCCTTGACCAACTGCATGGGGGACATCCTGGTGTGGTAAGAATGAAGGAATTAGCACGCATGCAGTTATTTTGGGTGACCAAGATTAGGCGCTCAAATTGAAGAGGACGTTGAATGCCAATTCTGTGCAAAATTGAGGAACTTCCAGCATTATGACCATTACATCCATGGGAATGGCTAACACAGCCATGGAAGAGAATACACATTGATTATTCTGGTCTATTGGAAGGTCACATGCTCTTGGTGATTGTGGACATGCACTCAGAATTAGAATGGCCAGACGTCATGATAATGAAGTCAATGATGACTGAACAAACCATCGACAAACTAGATGAAGTATTTGCAAGGTTCAGAACACTGGAGCAGATTGTCAGCGATAATGATGCACAGTTTACTTCAAAAGAGTTTAAGGATTCCTTGAAAGGGAAAGGTATACGCCATATCAAGTCAGTTCCATATCACCCAGCAATCAGAGGATTTGCCAAACGTTTTGTGCAATCATGAAAGCATTCTATCAAAGCATTCTACTATCTATCTGTACATGCTACCATGCAAAGTTCATCGGCAATGCTGTTGATCAAGAGGAAACAATGAACACAGTTTTATTTGTTAACTCCACCTGACACTTCAGAGGTTGTCAAAGGCAACAACAAACACAAATTTCTAAGCGGGAGAAAATCTCTAAAAGCTCGGAATTACACCACTAATGAGAAATGGGTACCAGCTATGATCCCAGTGAAGACAGATCCAAAATACACAATACAGATGGACGATTGAAGAGTTTTGTGACGTCAAGCTGATCAATTATTTCCTGCACCAAGTGAGTTTGCAGAAACTTCTCAAGACGTTCTACCATTAGAAGATCTGGAGAGCTTTACTTTGGAACAGAGAGCAGAGACGTTGACAAGTTCTGATTCTGTTTCTGAGGACTTTTCAATGCCTGTCATTCAGATACTGAAATGAAGACACAAGAAGCATCGTCTATGGAAAGGAATGAGGGCACTTCCAAGGTCACAAGTAACTAAGTTCAAGTATGTTGAATTCTACCAAAAAGGATTGTCTTATTGAGTTGCATGTATGTATAGAAATAACGTATCGAGTGATCTGTTGTGTAAACTGTTAATTGTTGTTGTTGCACTAATGAAATAAAAGGGAGAGGTGTTAGGTATCTGGGAATACTTTCTTGCTCATTGTGTGTCACGCGATGTGTTGGAACGTCAGCAGAGTATCTGCATGGCTATGGACAGATCACCACCTTGATTGCATGGGCAATACCCTTAATAAACCTCTCATCGTGTTTTACAATAATCCAGAGTGTGGGCAGGTCAATAACATTTCTAATATCTAATACCATTTATTTTTGTGGCAACAAGGAAATATAATGGTTTCCTAGCTACTCACTGTATCTGCATGCAACATTTTGTGCTCCTTGGCTGAATAAACAAAGTCTCTCTGCACATCAATATTTGCAAGGTTCATTCCTTTTTAAAATATTCTGCTTTTCTGTTCTTACTACTGAAGTGAACAGCCTCACACTTCTCCACATTATATGCCACCCGCCGACGAGTTGCTCCACTCAATTAACCTGTCCATATTCCTTTGCAGCGGTTTTGCACCTCACAGCTTGTATTCCTGCCTAGCTTTCTATTGGGTGGCATGGTAGCACAGTGGTTAGCACTGTTGCTTCACAGCTCCAAGGTTCCAGGTTCAATTCCTGGCTTGGATGACTGCCTGTGCGGAGTCTGCAGGTCCTCCCCGTGTCTGCGTGGGTTTCCTCCGGGTACTCCAGTGTCCTCCCACAGTCCAAAGATGTGCAGGTTAGATGGATTGGCCATGCTAAATTGACCTCAGTGTCCAAAAAAGTACCCTTCAGTCCTAGTCAACATCCCAACAGGTAGCTTTGGGCAAAGTCTTGAGCTGAGGCTCCTCCATGATTACATAACTGCCTGAGTCACAGTCGCATCCTCCTATCCCTGGCCATTTGCAAATTCTAATGTTCTGCCTAATCTAAAGGGTATGACTGCCTCCCAGGACACAGAGGGCATGAATCTCCAGCCGCGTTGGGCCCTCGCTTGAGCGTAACACGACCGGGGAATTCCGGGAAAGCCCTACTCTGAGCCTCCTGACAGCCTCCCCACCTCGCGGGATTCTCCGAAGCCTCGCGAGGCATCGGATTCGGAAATCCGCCCCAAATGGGCATTACCGAACGAGGCTCATGGAAGTAGGTTGTAAACCTACTTACTACTTAACTACATGGGATCCAATGGCCTCCTTTGATTCACCGGCCTCCCCAGGGAGGCTGCTGCCGGGCACCGATCAGTGCTGGTCCATACAAATGTAGACCAAGTGGAACGGCACCCGGGGAGTCTCTCTGGCCACCGGAGACCCCAGGGTGGTCAGGGTAAGTATAGGGTCGCTCCTTGGCCCTTCCCCTGGAACCCAGGCACCTTGGCACTACCCATCTCGTAACTTTGCACTGCCACCCAGGCACTGCCAATGCATCAGGAGCGTTGCCTGGGTGCCAGGGTGATAGTGCAAGGGTGCCCAAATGCCAGAGTGGCACTGCCATGGATCAGGGGGCAAGGGGGTCTATGCCCATTAAATGAGGGTGTTGTGGGTGTTTGAAGGGTGGGGGAGTACAGGGCAGGTAAATAAGGGCCTCTGGGAAGTTGGCGGGTGATGGGTGGGGGACCTGGAATGGAGGGGATGCTGGGGGGACATGAAGAGGGGGGACTCCCATAGCGGAGTGTTCTCACTTTGGGGGTGTGGGATAGTGTCTATCATGTGTGTGGGGGGTGACATTGCCCATGTGTAGGTGGTGTGGGGGACTCACAAGCTCACTTAGAGATTGGGGCACCCTTTCAAAATGGCGGCTCCCCAGTGCTAAAAAAATGGTGAGAAACCCCGCCAGGGCCCAGAAATGTGACTAAGTGTCATTGAATAGCAGTAGGGAACTCGCCAGCAGAGCTGGCGGGTAACACCTTGATAACCTTGTCACAAATGAACTTCGAAATTTTGCGGGAGAATTGGGCCCAGAGTGTCGGCGATCCCTGTAATGTCAGCAAATCTGAACTGACGTTGAACAAGTTGCAGACCATTACTGCAGATATGGGGAGTGAAACGGATTCCTACATGCTGCAGTAACGGCACCCCACTATCCCTCTCATGTCTGTCTGGCATTATATTTTATTTTGTCAATTAAATATTAATTTACGCAGGTAAAGTCACGGAAAGTTCTGCTCTCCTACCTTGGAGACAAAGGAAGAAGATTCACCAAAAGAAAATACTGGAGGCAGGAAAAATCTCAATAGAGGAGTACCATTTCCCCCTTCTACATCGCATTCCCAAATAAACCAAATCCCCAACTTTGCAGTCGGTTTACCTCACACTCAGGCATTGGCTCTTCTCCACCAATGGTGGCAGTACCTTTAGTTGCCTTGGCTCCGTGTCTGGAATTCTCTCCCTACACTGCTTTTCAGTTTTCGCTCACATTCTTCCCTTGAGGCACCCCTTTGAAATATTATTCTTTGATCAAGCCTTTGGTCACTTGACCTAATTTCTCCGTTTGTGATTCAATGCCATATTTTGTTTCATAATACTCTTGTGACGTGTATTAGAATGTTCATTACATGACTAGCACGATAGAAATGCTGTTGTTACTGCGGGCTCAGGCGGAACAGGAAAGTTCCTCTGGGCCGTGCAGGCCAATCATAGCCATTTCATAATCTTGCCAACCATCAAACACAAACACCGTCATGGTGTCTGATTATCAATCCTGCAGATTTCCTTGCTTGGTGGGTAGCCCCCAGGACATGTGAAAAATCTTGGAATTGAAATGAAAATTCACAGGCGTGGAACTAGCTTTCAGTATCAGAGACTTTCTTTCACCACATTAAATAGCTGGATCCATGACAAAGTAGATAGAAGATGGCCTGTGATATAAGACTTATCATTTTTTTGAAGTTGTCACTTGATGATTGTGGTGAATTATACTGTATTGTAATTCACACTATCGCATTGCATTATATTATGTCCTTGTGGGCTCTGTATGTGAGCCGTTGCGCAGCTCTGCCCATAGGGGAGCTTGTACAGGGCTCCACCCTTGGCTCCGCCCATGGCTCTGCCCATGGCCCCTCCCACTACCGGAAGTATAAAGTGCTGCAGTCGTAAGCCTGCTCTCAGTTCCTCTGGTCGCAGGCAGGCTCAGTTGTAAGACTATTAAAACCACAGTTTACTTCCAATCGTGTGTCTAGTGAATTGATGGTCACATCAATTTAATAGTCTTAGAAAACTCGAAGAAAACTACTATGGAATCAGCCCTCAAACCTGACGACTAGGACTCGACCCGCAGGCTGCAGATGCGAAGGAAATCTTCCTACACTGGCTTCGATGTTTCAAGGCCTTCCTGGCTGAATCAAGCACATCCGAAACTACAGAGGAGCAGAAACTCAGCCTACTGCACGCACGGGTGAGCCATCGTATCTTCACGCAACTCAATTGTACCACCTCATATACTGAGGCTCTAGCCATTCTCGACCGACTGTACGTGCGGCCGATTAACGAGGTCTACGCGCGGCACATTTTCACGACCCGCCACCAGTGCCCCGCGGAGTCGCTGGAAGACTTTCTGCACAATTTAAAAGCCCTTGCTTGGGACTGCAATTTTCAGACTGTAACAGCCTCCCAGCATATGGAACTCGCTGTACGTGATGTATACGTTGCAGGGCTCAGGTCTAACTATGCGCGCCAGCGATTGCTTGAAAAAGGGGCCCAGAACTTGGAGGACACTGTAGAGTTAGCCACGACTATGGTGGTCGCGTTCCGCAGTTTGAACTCATTCCCCACGGACCAAGCGACCCCATTGTGGGCCCAAGACCAGCGGCTGCCCCAGGCCTGCGCCGTGCGGCCACCCACCCACTTTGGAGCGCCAGTGTGCTATTTTTGTGGCCAGCCCCAACACCCACGGCAGCACTGCCCAGCCCGCAACGCGACCTGCAGCAGCTGCGGTCCCAAAGGACACTATGCCCGAGTATGCCTGGCCAAGTCGAAAACTCCAAACTTCCCCGCAGTCCAGAGCACTCGCCTCCCAAACTCACAGGCCCGCAGGCCCCGTAATGCTGCAGCGTGTCTGCCAACTCCGCCTCCACCCGACATGTGCGACTCATGGGGACCGCCATCTTGGTAAACCTCCTCCACGCGGCCGGCCACGTGCGAGTCATGGGGGCCACCATCTTCTCCAGCACCTGCTACATGCGATCAACGGGGGCCGCCACCTTGGCCATTAACCGAACCGAACCTCGACGAATACGATCTCAGCGGACAGTCATCACGGGGCCACTCCAGCACAGCTGATTGAGCCGCCGACTACCCGCAACTTAACGCAGTCATGTTGGACCAGTCGCGTCTGAAGCACCTCCAGAGTTCGATGATGTCCGTTAAAATCAACGGGTACAGGACACCATGCCTCTTCGACTCCGGGAGCACCGAGAGCTTCGTACACCCTGACCTGGTAAGACGCTGTTCGCTCCCTATCTTCCATGCACGGCAAACTATCTCCCTCGCCTCGGGCTCACACTCAGTCCACATATAAGGGCGCACCGTCGCGACCCTAATGATTCAGGGCGCCAGCTCCTCTAATTTCCAGCTGTATGTCCTGCCCGAACTCTGCGCCCCACTCTTACTTGGACTCGATTTCCAATGTAACCTCAAGAGCCTCACACTCAGCTTCAGCGGACACCTACCGCCGCTCACTATCTGCAGTCTAGTGACACTAAAAATCGACCCCACTCCACTCTTCCCTAATCTCACTTCAAACTGCAAGCCCATAGCCACTCACGGCAGGCGGTATAGCCTGCAGGGCAGGGTATTTATTAGAGCCGAAGTCCAGCGGCTCCTACACGAGGGAATCATAGAGGCCAGTAACAGCCCCTGGAGAGCTCAAGTGGTGGTCGTCAAGAACGGGGAAAAGATCTGAATGGTGGTTGATTATAGCCAAACCATTAACCGGTTCACGCACCTCGATGCGTACCCCCTCCCCAGGATTGCAGACATGGTTAATCAGATCGCCCAGTACCGCATATTCTCCACGGTGGATCTGAAGTCTGCTTACCACCAGCTCCCAATCTGCCTGGAGGACTGCCACTACATGGCGATCGAGGCAGATGGCCGCCTCTTCCATTTCCTCCGAGTCCCCTTTGGCGTCACGAATGGGGTCTCGGTGTTCCAACAAACAATGGACCAAATAGTGGACAGGCTGCGGGCCACGTTTCCGTACTTGGACAATGTCACCATCTGCGGCCATGATCAGCAGGACCACGACGCCAACCTCCACCGATTTCTCCAAACTGCCCAGAAACTCAACCTCAGCTATATTACGGAGAAATGCGTTTTCCGCTCTACCAGACTAGCCATCCTCGGCTATGTTGTGGAAAACGTAGTCCTGGGCCCAACCCGGACCGTATGCGCCCCCTCTTACAACTCCCTCTCCCTCATTGTCCCAGGGCCCTCAAGAGGTGCCTGGGATTATTCTCGTATTACGCCCAGTGGGTCCCTCAGTATGCGGAAAAAGCTCGCCCACTATTTAAGACCACACTCTTCCCACTGTCAGCTGAGGCCCGCCAGGCCTTCAACTGCATCAAGGCGGACACCGCCAAAGCTGCCATGCGGGCGGTGGATGAACCCGTCCCCTTTCAAGTGGAGAGCGATGCCTCAGAGGTCGCTCTCGTAGCCACTCTGAACCAGGCAGGGAGACCAGTCGCCTTCTTCTCCCGAACCCTCTCCGCTTCGGAACTTCGACACACCTCAGTTGAAAAGGAAGCTCAAGCCATTGTGGACGCCGTACGGCACTGGAGGCACTACCTCGCAGGTAGGAGGTTTACCCTCATCACCGACCAAAGATCGGTTGCCTTCATGTTTGACAACTCGCAAAGCGGCAAAATTTAAAATGATAAAATCTTGCGGTGGAGGATCGAACTCTCCACCTATAATTACGATATCATATATCGACCGGGGAAGCTCAACGAGCCCCCAGATGCCCTGTCCCACGGCACATGCGCCAGCGCGCACGACGACCACCTGAAGGCTATCCACAATGACCTCTGCCACCCGGGGGTCACCCGGCTCGCCCACTATGTCAAAGCTCAAAATCTGCCTTTCTCCACCGAGGAGGTCAAAGCCATCACCAGGGATTGCCCGATCTGCGCGGAGTGCAAACCGCACTTCTATAGACTAGACAAGGCCCACCTGGTAAAGGCACCCCGGCCTGTTGAACGCCTGAGCATCAATTTCAAAGGGCCACCCCCCTCGACCAATCGAAATGTGTACTTCTTGAACGTCATCGATGAGTTCTCTCGCTTCCCCTTTGCCATCCTGTGCCCCGATGTGACCTCCCACACAATCATCAGAGCCATGCACAGAGTCTTCACCCTGTTCGGTTTCCCTAGCTACGTACATAGCGACAGGGGTTCATCCTTCATGAGCGACGAGCTGCGTCAGTACCTGCTCGACAAGGGCATTGCCTCGAGCAGGACTACCAGCTATAACCCCAAGGGTAACGGGCAGGTGGAGAGGGAGAATGCGACGGTCTGGAAGACCGTCCTACTGACCCTCCGGTCCAGAAATCTCCCGACCTCTCACTGGCAGGAGGTACTCCCCGACGCGCTCCATGCTATTAGGTCCCTCCTATGCACCGCCACCAACCAGACCCCTCACGAACGACTGTTTATTTTCTCTAGGGGCACTACCACGGGGGCTCTGCTCCCATCCTGGTTGAGGACACCGGGCCCAGTTCTCCTCTGGAAGCACGTCTGGACACACAAAACAGACCCGCTAGTAGAGAGAGTGTTACTACTTCATTCGAATCCCCAATACGCCTTCAATGAATACCCCGATGGCCGTCAGGACACCGTTTCCCTCCGGGACCTGGCGCCTGCAGGATCTAACTCCACCACCACCACCGCCGAGGTCGAGGTACCCCTCACACTACACCCCACCCAACCCCCCATGCTCGGCGCCCCCGCGCCTGTAGGTTTCCTGCCCCCCCCCCCCCTTGTCGCCCGTCGCACCGGTCAGGTATGAAGCTCGGACCGAAACACCCACGGAGTCTGTCCGCATACCCACACCGATCGTCACCACCCAGCCACTCGAAGAGGCTGCAGCCCAGTGCTCCGCTGATCCCAAAGGACGACTCGGCCACCGGGCCGGCTCAACTTGTAGACCCGTCACCTCCGCCGGACTTTATTTTTTATAGGGGGTGGTGAATTCATGCTGTATTGTAATTCACATTGTATTGCATTGCATTGTATTATGTCCTTGTGGGCTCTGTATGTGAGCCGTTGCGCGGCTCTGCCCATAGGGGGAGATGAGGAGCTTGTACAGGGCTCCACCCCTGGCTCCGCCCATGGCTCCACCCATGGCCCCTCCCACTACCGGAAGTATAACGCGCTGCAGCCGTAAGCCTGCTCTCAGTTCCTCTGGTTGCAGGCAGGCTCAGTTGTAAGACTATTAAAACCACAGTTTACTTCCAATTGTGTGTCCAGTAAATTGATGGTCACATCAATGATACCCATTTAATTTAAGGAAAACTAACTGTTTGGTTTTCAGTTCGTCCTGACTTCTGAAATCCTCAATATGGAGAGTAGTTAGGTTCTGCAAAGTGCTTCCCCATTTGATGAATGACACAAATGATTTGTCTGCAGAAAAATAAATCAAGCAACAGTCAACTTGTCAGCTGTAATTTCAGAGCTTTTAGTGTGTGGTCTGGCACTTGTGGCTTGCCATAGCTTGGAATAGCTGCAGGTTGCCATGGCAGAGTTGAGCATTATCGTGACATGGAATAGCTGCGAGAAAAGCAAAATACTGCAGATTCTGGAAATCTGAATATAAACTAAGTGCTGGAAAAATTCAGCCGGCCTGGCAGCACCTGTGGAGACAGAAACAGAAAATACTTTGAGTTGAACATGGTTCTTCTTCTAGGAACATAGGATTTCGGAACTGGAGGAGGCCATTCAGCCCTTACAGCTTGCTCTGCCATTTGATAAGGTCATGGATGATCGAGTTGTGGCCTCAACTCCATTTTCTTTAAGCTCCCTATATCCCTGGTCTCCATTGCCTAACTAAAATCTGTCTAACTCTGCCTTGTATGAATTCAATGACCCAGCCTTCCTGGGGAAGCTAATTCCATATACTAACAACACTCAAAGAGAAAAAAAATGTATTGTCATCTCTGTCTTAAATAGGAGATGCCTTGGACTGGAATCTCTGAACCCCCCCAGTCTCATGTTGTTTGATGGTGCGCTGGCGGCGGGATTCTCTACTCCAGTCGCTTGTCGGCGGGATTTCCCATTGAAGCTTCCCCACGCAGGCAGAAGGGGGTGCTGTCGGCAGGAAAAGACAATCCCAACAGCAGGAGAATTCCGGCCCTTATTCTTAAACTGTGCTCCCTGGTTCTAGTACCCTCCACAAGTGGAACCATCCTTCTGGCATCTCCCCTATCAGGGCCCCTTAGGGGCTTGTATGTTTCAATAAGATCAGCTCTGATTCTTCTAAACTACAGTAGGTGTAGGCCCAGCCTGTTCAACCTTTCTTCAAAGGATGAGCTCTTTATCACAGGAATAAGTCAAATTAACTTTATCTGCACTGATTCTCAGGCTGCCGAGGGGCAGGGGATTTCCAGGGCTGGGGCTGGGGTGGCCGGGGGACAGGAATGCAGCCAGGGTGCATTCCTGTCCCATGTGACTCGGGTGGTGCCCAGGCACAGACTGCCATTGCCATGGCCTGCAAGGCAGCCATCTTGTTGCACACCCCACTGACCACCCTCCATGGCCCCTGGTTTTGCAGAGCGACACCGGCCGTATGGGTGCCCCACACCACTGCCCCCGTACTCTAGCCTCCTCTCTCCACCCCACCACCCCAGCCCCCACTCTCCACCATACCATAATCCCCCCCAAAACAGCTGCCTCCACCGGTGGGGCAGCACGCTTCCCGCCCAAGGGCAACGCCCAGAGTAGCCCCTAAAGGGACGGCTGTCATAAGATACACCAGTATATCATGGTGCAGACACACACACTGATGGACATACACTAGGACCAATCAACATGCACAAACACCGCAGCCAATCACTAGTCAGAACACACGCACTATAAAGACAGAGGGCGTCACTTTTCCCGCTCATTCAGGATGCTGCCTCTCAAAAGCACAAGAGCTTATCAGTTACAGTACAGACTCTCACCACGTGCTGAGTGATTCAACTGGTTCGGACAGGCACAGGCAAACCCACAGTAATAGTATGTCTGGCACTTTATAAGAGTTAATAAATAGTGTTGAACCATCTTCAGTGTTGGTGGCCTATGTCTGCTTTACGGATCCAGAGTGCCCAACACATCAGCACCAGACGAGGGCAACGGAGCGCACCGCTGGCATGGGCAGTGCTAGCTGACAGTACCCCTGGCATCAGGGGTGGGTGCTAGGGGCAGAGGCCCCCATCATGCCGGACACCGATGGGGCCAGGGGTGCGTGATGGGGGGGTAGGGGGGACACATGAGGAGATTGGGTCTGCAATGCCAACCTTGGCCATCGTCAAGCCCGAGGGACCTGGTTGGACATGGGGGTATGCGCCATGCTAACATGTCAGCCTTTCACCTCCTGCTGTCAATGGGACTTCAGAATACACCAACAATGGTGGCCTGCCTCCTATTCACCACAGCCCTAGGGGATGCACTGCATTGTACAAGCTAGAGCTGCTCAAGAAGGTGGAAGCTGCAGCAGCGAAGCCTGCCCCAGAGGAACAGGAGGCAGCCACTGAGGATGGAGAACCGGATGCCCAACAGGCCGAGGAAGAGGAGGTGCAAAGGAGGAGCCTCATGAGGTCTCGCGTGTAACGGCAGCATCTGCCATTCAAGGAACTGGAGGACTGGGCAAGCCTTCTAAGACTCCAGCTGAGCAGGGGGACAGATTGTGGCACATCTGACGCCGCGGGGGAGGCCACCCGCTACTGGTTGCCATCATGGTGACATTTGCCTTGATCTTCTCTGCCACGGGCTCATTCCAGGTGCCGAGTGGGGACCTGTCCGGGATCTCACAGACCTCAGAGCACAGGTGCATCTGTGCTGTCACGGAGGCCCAATATGCCCAGGCGGCTCAATACATCTATATCAATGGGGACCGAGCCCATCAGGATGCCCGGGCAACAGGGTTCGCCGCCATCACCGAGATGCCACAGGTCCAGGGGGCGATTGACGGGTTGCATGCCCCCTATGGACACCTACAGATGGCAGGTCACTCAACACAAACCGTAAGCGGTCCCACTCGATGAACGCGCAGCTGATATGTGACCATCAGCTGCGCATCGTTCATCTCTGGATCTGACACCTGGGCAGTGTTCACAACGTCTTCATCCTGGCACACTCGACAATTCCCGGCTGCTATAAGGCGCACCATTGGTTGGGGGGTAGGCTCCTGGGCGACAGGGGCTATCCACTGTGGTTGTGGCTCATGACACCCATCCGGAGGCGACAGACTGATGCAGGGATTTGTTACAATGACGTCCTTGCAGCAACCAGGGGCGTGATCGAGCGGTGCTTCTGTATCCTGAAGAGGCGGTTCAGGTGCCTGGACATCGCGCAGCTGAGGGGCGACGTGCTGGAGGAGGAGGATGAATGCCAGTCCTCATCCGACGAGAGGGATGAGGTGGAGGGTGAGGATGGACAGGACATGAGACCTAAGTAGGCAGTATTTGAAAACGTCTGACTCCTGCCCACAGTAGCATTTTCCACCATTCACCTGGGTGATCATGTTGGGGGGTGGGGGGGGGGTGATGGAAGGTCGAAGCAGCGAGCACTGGCTGAACTGTGGACCGAGAGCCAGCCCACCACGCACTCCCTCCCCGGACCCCCTGTGCCACCAGCTCAGACCACACCAGACCCTAACCCTCACACCCATCTGACTGAACACCGAGGCAGGTTGTGACAATGTGCATGGGTGTATCATGTGAAATCACATGTGCAGATATGTACCCGAGCCCCTATAACTATACTGTGCCCTGCACCCACACCAACCTAACTGGTGTCTACCTTACTGGCCTTACAGGCCCCAACACTACTCCGAGGTGCATCCCAGACGGTCCATCAGGAGCGGAGGCGGCCTGCTGTGATTCCCGCCCTGTGACCTGGGTCCCCTTTGGGGAGCGCCTTCTGGGGTGACCGGGCCTGGATGGGACTAATTGGTGTCCGGATGTGCAAGGTGGCATTGTGCCGCCTTGTTCTGGCTGCTGCCTACCAGATGCTTCAGGAACGGTGAGGGTGGAGGGGAGCTATTCCCTGAGGACCCCCTGTCATCTGGCGCTGCCAATCCTGGAGGACCGCTGTCATCTCGACCAGAGTCTGCATGCCCGTAGCCATGGAGCAAAGGGAGTGGACCACCTCCATCTGCGACTACGACACACCACGCTGAGACTGTTCCAGCACCTTCTGGGACTTGACCACCTCCCACTTTGTCTGTGCCACATCGGCCAATGCCCGGGCAATGCTGCCGACGGTCTCAGCCATGGCCCGCTGTAACTGGGTTTCGCCCAGGAGCACCGCTGCAATGTCCAGGTGGCTCTGGCACATGGCTGCCTGTGAGAGGCAGCCTTGTCCTGGGCCTCAGTCACCACCTGCACAGATTGCCCCAGGCCTTGTCATGCTGATCCATAACCAAACTCCTTCCCTCAAGGCCCCCACAGAGGATGATACCCACATGGTGTCGGCCTGGCTGGCACGCAGGGGCTGGATTCTCGACGACAACCTTTCATGCAGTCCCTGACTGCATGTCCCCAAATGATGGGTCTGTCTGTTGCAGAAGCCCGAAACCTGTCGGACGGCAGCTAGTCCCTGGGGGATGGCTGGGAATGCAAGGGAATTGCGGGCACCACTTCTAATCTTCCAAAGTTTGCTGGAATTGTGATTGTAAGGTAACACATCAGACACTACCAGGAGAAACTCCTGCAGTATTGTCCTGGAACTGAGATGATTGCCCTCCAACAACATTATTCGAAAAGGAAAGCAACATATAAAGCAAGTTATCTACAACTCAAACTTTATTGTTGGTTTGGGAAAAATCTGGGGCTGGATTCTCAGACTAAGTGCTGACGCGGGCATGTGAACAGTGGCGTTTTATGCCAGAAAATGCGGCACAATAGCTGCTCCGATTCTAGGACCATTGGGGGCTTGCAGCCGCGCCGGGTACAGCTCCCAGCTCCAACGGCAAAAACGGCTGGAGAATGGCCGGGTCCGTAGCCGCGCGTCGACCCGCCCTGCCAAATAATGTCCCCCAGTAACCCCCCTCGCCACCTCTGGCCCCTCCCCCTCCTCACCAGCCCCCCCAGCCCTTGGTGAAGCCTCGCTGGCCAGCGGCACGGCTACCCCCCACCCCCTCCCCCCCCAACCGCTGGACACAGTCCACAGCCTCCACACGGGATCCACAAAAAAAAATACCACGAGTGTTCCGCGCCGTTGGGAACTCGGCCCGTTGGGGGCACAGCATCAGAGGAGGGCCTAAGGTGACGTCCGACGGCGTGCGGCATATTCCTCGAGTCTGCATTTTTGAGGGGGTGGAGCATCGCAATAGCGGCACCGCCCCCGATTTCGCCGCAAATGGGGATTCTCCAACCCATCGCCGAACCGGAGAATCCCGCCCCCTGATCTTGAGGCTAGAGTTGATGAGCCTTTGAAGAAGATTAGGCATGTTTTTAAAACGTTGACTCACATAAATAACCAAATAGAATCCTCAGGTGGCAACGACTGGAGGACCAGTCCATGGATTTCAAAGGCATTTCATAAAGTTCAATGCAAAATTTCAGTGCATAGGCTGAATTGCATGAATGAAGTTCCTGGCGTGGATAGGAAGTTGGGAACTGGAAGCTGCAGCTGAGTGAAAGGGACATTGTCAGCTTGGTATTCAAGCCCCAGCATTTCATTCTGCACGACCATATGCTATGTAGATACATGGACAGAAAAATCCTGAACTCTGGAGATCTTGCTTGGTTTCAGCAGAGACTGTGATTTGCACGTGAAGGCGGAGAGATGGACAGATGACAATGACTAAACCTTTCCCCTCAATTTTTAAAAATTCTTTCAGAAGATGTAGGCATTGCTGGCTAAGCCAGCATGTATTACCCATCCCTAATTGCCCTGTGAAGGTGGTGTATTCTTGAACTGCTATAGTCTATTTGGGTAGGCGCACACAGTGCTGTTTGGGAGGAGTTCCAGTCACAGTGAAGGAAGGGTGATATATTTGCAAATCAGATGTTGAGTGGCTTGAGGAGAACCTGCCGGTAGTGGTGTTGCCATGTGTCTGCTTCTCTTGGACTTCCGGGTGATAGAGGTCGTGGGTTTGGAAGGTATTGTCTAAAACGTCTTGGTGAGCTCCTGCTGTGCATTGTGTCAATCATACACACGGCTGCCACTGTGCGTTAGTGGTGAATAGAGTGAATGTTTGTGAGTGGGGTGTCAGCCAAGCTTTGCACAGGATAGTTTCAACCTTCTTGAATTTTATTGAAGCGGCACTCATCCAGACAAGTGGAAAATAAGCCATCACACTCCTGAATTCTGCTTTGTAGATGGGGGGCAGGCTTTGGGAAGTCAGGAAGTGAGTTATTTACTGCAGGATTTCAAGTCTCTGACCTGCCCTTGTAGCCACAGTATTCATCTCGTAATTTCAGTTCATTTTCTGGTCAATGGTAACTCCCTGGATGTAGATAGTGGGAGATTCAATGATAGTAATGCCATTGAGTGTCAAAGGGAAATGGTTAGCCTCACTCTCGTTGGATATGGTCATTGCCTGGCACTTGTGTGGCGCGAATGTTACTTGCCGCTTATCAGTTCCAGCCTGAATGTTGCACAGGACTCATTGCATTTGGACATGCACTGCTTCTGTATCTTAGGAGTCATGAACTGTGCTGACCATTGTGCAATTCTGACCTTGTGATGGAAGGAAGGTCATTAATGAAGAAGCTGAAGATGATTGGGCCTCAGACACTACCATGAGAAACTCCTGCAGTCATGTCCTGGAATTGAGATGATTGCCCTCTAACAACCACAACCACCTTCCTTTGTGCCTGGTACAACTGAAGAGGAGGACGTCATTACTGACATTTCCCATGGTTGACTATCACCTTCCTCACGGCATTTATGAAAGTGGAGATAGCTGGAGAACAGGGGAGATTTTCACTGAGTCATGTCCAACCTCCTGCCACTATTTGCATGCAGTTGGTGCTGACCATGGGGGCGAAGCCCAGTTGAAGTATCAATTGATTCCGCAGTACAAAATAATGAAGAAACCTGATGGAGCATATAAAGATTTCAAAACAAGGGAAATATAAGGGATATTTTTACAAAATCACACCCAGCAAGAAGTCTCACCAATTGGAGCACATGTTGGGAATTCTAGCATTCACAATTCTTTGCCAGTTAAAAGTGAGACCAAAGCCATGAATCACACAAACTTCAGAAAATGTGGAATGCACTGCAATAAAGGAGCTTAGATACAGAATTAATTGAACTGGTTAAAAGAGAGCTGCATATGTGTTTTTGAAACAAAGATATTTGAGAAATATGGAAGTACGACAGGGAATTGGAATTAAAAAGAAAATGAGAATGTGTTGGACTATGCCTTTAAAGGATTGGTAGCATGGCATCACTGGAGGGGAAGTGTGTCATGTGATCCAGCCACAGTTTCACTTTGGCCTGTTTCCAGAAAACAGCAGACACAACTCTGCTGCTGATGTCGCCACGTTTTCTATCCACGTACATCTGTTCCCACGTGCCGAATTTAAATAAATGAATCTGGGGTCTGTCATAGGAGGAGAGAGAGGAAATCTGTTAGGATTATGTTCATTGGAGTTTAGAAGAGTGAGAGGGATCTCTTAGAAACATTTAGAATTCTAACAAGGTTAGACAGGGTAGATTCAGAAAGAATGTTCCCGATGACAGGGGAGTCCAGAACTAGGGATCATGATCTGATGGTAGGGGGTAAACCTTTTTGGACTGAAGTGAGGAGAAATTCTTCACCCAGAGAGTGGTGAGTCTGTAAAATTCACTATCACAGAAAGTAGTTGAGGCCAAAACATTGTGTAATTTCAAAAAGGAATTAGATGTAGCTATTGGGACTAAAGGGATCAAGGGATATGGGCGGGGGGGAGGGAGGCTGGATCATGGAGGGTATTGAACTTAATAATTAACCATGATCATAATGAATGGTGGAATGGACTTGAAGGGCCGAATGGCCTCCTCCTGCATCTATTTTCTATGTATGTTTCTATGTATGAACCTGCAATATATTTGCACAAGTGAATGGTACCTTCATGTCATGGTTAAAAACAGGACATGAAGGGCAGCACGGTGGCGCAGTGGATAGGCACTGCTACCTCACGGCTCCGAAGTCTCAAGTTCGATCCCGGCTCTGGGTCACCGTCCATGTGGAGTTTCCACATTCTCCCTGTGTTTGCGTGGGTTTTGCCGCCACAGCCCAAAAATGAGCAGGGAGGTGGATTGGCCACGCTAAATTGCCCCTTAATTGTTAAAAGTGAATTGGGTACTACAAATTAAAAGAAACAGGAAATGAAGGTATTTAACGGATTAGGAAGTATCCAAGGAATTTGGATTCAAATGAAAATCATTGATTGACAAATCGATCAAACAGGCTTGATGTACTAAATATTCCCATGTGAAGAACCACAAGACCATAAGACATAGGAGCAGAATTAGGCCACTTGGCCCATCGTGTCTGCTCCGCCATTCAATCATGGCTCATATTTTCTCATCCCCATTCTCCTGCCTTCTCCCAATAATCCTGATCCCCTTATTCGTCAAGAACCTATCTATCTCTGTCTTGAACACACTCACTGATTTGGCCTCCACAGCCTATTATTTCATATCTCAAACACACAGCAGATTCCTTCAAAATGTAATCCTGAAGTGTTGAAGATAATGATATATCAATCACCTCTCACTACCAGCATACTGGCCACGGGGAAGTGAGTTTGACGTGGTCAACAATCAAGGTATAAAGACTGCTTTAAAGCTTCTATGGAGCAGAGCCAAATTGACGTCAATAAGTGGAAAAAACTTGCTCCTGATAAGAAAATGGGGTTAAAAAAAAAGTCCATCAAGGCAATTGCTCCACGCTGCCGAATGTAAATCCCATCTGAGAAACTCTCTCTTGAAAAATTAAGATTTAAAGCCTGCCAGATCCAGAAACTACTACTCTGTCTGCAGTTCGTCATCACGAGTAATCAACAGATATACTGCAAAAAATTTTTTATTTTTGAGCTGTTTTCTTTGCTATCACAGGATAACCGTGAGTACCAAATTATCACAGTAACATTTTTATTGCATTCTTGTCTTTTTCTCTTGACCACCATTGATGCGTTGATTCAAACTATATTCATCAGCACCAGTGTCCTGCTCTAGTGCAGAAACAGTTGTATGGAAAGGATAGCTGCAAGGACATATAGTGGTTGGCTGATCCACTAGTGACAGTTTTCCACGCATGACAAAGTTACAAATAATTGCAAGGTTTTGGATAATGAGCTTGAATTTCTTGGAGGTCTGATCCAGGGCAGGCTACATTCCAAATCATGGGCTTTGGGTCACTTTGCAATAAAGAGGACTGTGAGGAAACTAGCATTGTATTCCAGTGGCAGAACCAGTCTGTGGTCCCTCGGAGGCAGGGGAGACAAGGACAAGGACAAGGGCCATGACCAGTGTTCTCATTAAGTTCAATGCACTTTCAATCTCAAAAGCACCATTTACTTTTATTTGTTCATGGGAAGTGGGCGTCGCTGGCTGGGCCAGCATTTATTGCCCATCCCTGAGGGCATTTAAGAGTAAACCACATTGCTGTGGATCTGGAGTCACGTGTAGGCCAGAGCAACTAAGGACGACAGATTACCTTCCCTAAAGTGAACCAGATGGGTTTTTACAACACTCGACAATGGTTTCATGGTCATCTTTAGGCTTTTAATTCCAGATTTTTATTAAATTCAAATTTCACCATCTGCCATGGCAGGATTCGAACCCGGGTCCCCACATCATGATTCTGGGGGCAGAATTCTCCGACCCCCTGCAGGATCGGGGAATCGCCCGGGGCCTCCGTAAATCCCGCCCCCGCCGTGGCCAGAATTCTCCGCCACCCGGGAATCGGCGGGGGCGGGAATCAGGCTGCGCGGTCGGCGGGCCCCCTGTGGAGATTTTCCAGCCCGCAATTGGCCGAAGTCCCGCCGCTGTCAGGCCTCTCCCGCCGACGTGGTTTAGACCACCTCTGGTAGGTGGCGTGGGTGGGCCCTGGGGACCTAGGGGGGGTCGCGGGGCGATCTGACCCCGGGGGGTGCCCCCACGGTGGCCTCGCCCACGATCGGGGATCACCGATCGGTGGGTAGGCCTGTGGCGTGGGCTCACTCTTTTTCTTCCGCCACCTCTACGACCTCCACCATGGCGGAGGCGGTAGAGACCCCCTCCACCGCGCATGCGCCGGGGTGACGTCAGCGGCCGCAGATGCTCCGGCGCATGTGCAGACTCACGCCGACCGGCGAAGGCCTTTCGGCCAGCCCCGACGCCAGTCGGTGGGGCACCAAAGGCCGTTGGCGCCGGTCGGCGGAGCGGGAGCCACTCCGGCGTGGGCCTAGTCCTTAAAGGTGTGGAGAATTCCGCACCTTTGGGGAGGCCCGACGCCGGAGTGGTTCTCGCCACTCCGGTACGCTGGGAACCCCCGCCCCGCCAGGTAGGGGAGAATCCCGGCCCGGGTCTCTGGAATGCAGTGCAAACAGCTAGCCACCCACAGCCAACAGAATTTAGTGGGGGTATTAGTTATGACTTTTGAAGCACAATTATTTTGAGGTCTACCAACATGGATTTGAAAGCTCACGTCTGTGGTGTTCTTTGAGTTGCTAAATTCAGGATGGTTGGCATCGAATTCACAAAGACCACAAAATAGCTTTAACTTGAACAAATATATAAATGTATTAACACTACTAATTTGGATTCGACATGTACTCCTAAATAATACAATTGATAATTAACATATAATCTACACTCACCTGCAGCTAATCTCTACACTATTATAAACTACGATCTGCTCGCACTCACACTGTCTTTCCTTCAGTCTATGCTCTAGTTAACTCCTTCACTTCTCTCCCCACAAGGCTTAGCATCAATGTCTTGTATACTTATAATTCTAGCTCCCTCTAATGGCTGATATAGGCATTTCATTAACCCTTGCAGTTCTTACATTTATGATAATACCACAACATATATTTGTCTTTCAGGGACGTCTGGGTTGGCCTGTAGGTGTGTGCAGTTCCTGGCTTAGACTTCAGAATAGATATATCGGTATTCTCCACTTCAGTGCTCAGTTCGCACATTGCCCATGCAACCATTTGTTAAGTTAGAACCCCCCAACCCCCCCACCGACCCAGCCCCAACCACCTTAACCCCTCCTTTCAGTCAGACCTAGCTTCACCACCGTTGTGGCCTGGATTTCCACTAGCAGAACGTATCACGCAGGGGTCCTCCATGGTCAATAAAAAGGAGATGGAGGTGGTTAAATTTCTTTGGCGTGAAGTTGTCCCTCCATTCCCATGTTGTCTTCTGGCATCCACATATGTGGAGGTGGGTAGAGTAGGGGAGACAGATTGAGTGCCCCTGCCCACAGTGGAATTCGTCAGCTGGTGAAAAATTAATCCAGAGACCCAGTGGAGCTGGGTTCCTGTGGCCCTTCACCTCTGACCCAGCCTTTATCGCTGGAGAACTCTCACAAGTTGACGAGTTTCAGACTGAATCTGACTAGAACCCTGAGGGACCTTCACCTCCCACGCTGCCAAGGTGTGGAAGATTCACGTTTCAGTTCTGCACTTCAAATTCTGGGAAACACCTTTGCAAGAAAAATCATAACCAGTGAATAGCATTGATGAGAAGCAAAAATAATCAGTATGATTTTGTTTAACATGAACCATTTGCCTGTTTGATTTTTCGACATTTGCTGTTATTTATAAATAATTTATATGTCAGATAGGCTTCAGATGGTTTCACAGGTCGGCGCAACATCGAGGGCCGAAAGGGCCGTACTGCGCTGTAATGTTCTATGTTCTATGACAAAAATAAGCCTCAGCTAACAATTCATTTGAATTTGGTCTTTGAAGCAAAGTTCGTAATTAGAAACTGCTGACCAACCACGGTTGTGGTATAAGGGGGAAAGATTTTAACAATAATCCTGATTACCGGTCGAATGTAATTCATATGTGGAAGATTACTTAAAAAACATTCAGTCACCGAGAAACTAAAGTAGCGGCAACAATCGAAAAAATACTTGCACCTAGGGCGGATATAAGAAACTAAAGTGGCGGCAACAATCAAAAAAATACTTGCATCTAGGGCGGATGTGGAGGGCATGATTCCTCTAGCCAGAGTCGAGAACGAGCGGGCACCGTTTAAAAGTAAGAGGTCGCTCAGTTAAAACAGGGAGGTGGAGAAATATTTTCAGGCTGGGTGCTGTGAGTCTCTGGAACTCACTTCCACAGCAGGCAGTGGAAGCAGAATCTTTGAATATTTTTAAGGTTAAGCGAGATGGATTTTGACAAACAAGGGGGCCAAAGGTTATCGGAGGATAGGCAGGAATTTGGGGATGAGGTTGCAGTCAGAACATCCAAGGGCGAAGCAGGCACGTGGCCCGAGTGGCATAGTCCTGCTCCTAATTCGTATGTTTGTACGCTCTGCTCCTTGTTTTACCAAGTTGCCAATAAATACACACAGCCGTTGAAATTCACATAGAGCTACCATATATATCTGCCCAGCAGCCTGTTACTCATTTTTTTAATTTCCTAAGCAAATATGTCATTTGCCATGAATCTGGGTTCCCATTTCTCATATGGCTAATGCATCAGACAGCACTGATTACAGTGTGAGTCAAACTGTTTGCATCTCACTGGTCCCTTTAAGGCCCATCAGCTTTGATATTGTATCATTAATATATTCTCTCTGATGTCCTGCACTTACTAAAGCTGATAGACTGATTTGCAATATTTATAACACAACAAACCCAGTACTCCAATATTGATTTAGGCATTTTGAGGTGCATTGGTGTATATGATTAACAATTATTATTGTACTTAAGAATTAGGATGTTTTCTCAAAGTTAGGATAGATTGTACTGGTGGCAAGGATAGTAATTTTAATTGATATTGGAAACAGTGAAGTTTTAGTTCTCTGCAGTTTTGATAGATATAATAAATTTGAACTTAATAATGCTGAAGTTTTAATATAAGGGAGGTGGCCCAGTCCCAGAGGGAGGTAGCCCAGTCACTGGCTGATGTGACACAGACCCAGAGGGTGGTGGCACAATCACGGCGTGATGTGGTGCAGTCCCAGATGGAGATGATCCACTTCTCGTGCTCCATGGCTGCGAACTTGCAGATGCTGGTCAAGTCCAGAGCCGCCCTCTGGGTCTGGACTAAGAGCGTCAGGTGGTGGGGGGGGGCTTCAGGTGATGGCTCCGCTCACACCCCCGTCGCATGGAATAGCCCAAGGGCTATCGGGCACCCCGAGGGAGGAGGAAGTGATGGGGCCCGTACCAGCGATTCCCACAGGGGGGAAATTGGAAGGGATGCCAGTGGTGTTGGCGAATGGTTATGCCCCGAACTGGGATGATGTGGAGTTCATGAGGCGGGTGTTGGGGAGGATCTCGGACCCAAGGTTGGATCGGTTGAGTCCGAGGTCAGAGAGAGGGTCGGCGGTAGCGAAGGAGATGAAGGGATTTACGGAGCACATGAGGGTTGGGACGGCGGGTGGGGGGAGGGGGTGGCAGGGTGGACTGTGGAGGTTTGATAGGCCAAGGGCAAAGGAATTTTAAGTTTTCTCCCATGTGCACAGGGTGTATGCCCGAATCAACTTTTTTGTGATGGATCGGACAATGTTGGCAGGGGTCGTCGGTTTGGAGCACTCAGCAATCGTAGTGTTGGACCATGCGCCCCATTGGGTGGACGTGCGGGCAAACCAGGGCCAGCACCCGCAGTGGAGGTTGGATGTGGGTTTTCTGTTGGACGAGGTGGTTTGTGAGCGGGTGAGGGATGCCATTAGGGGATATGTGGAGCTGAACAACATGGGAAAGGTTTTGGTGGCCATGTTGTGGGAGGCATTGAAGGCAGTAGTGAGGGGAGAGTTTATCTCAATATGGGCACACAGGCATAAGACGGAGCGGGCGGAGATGGAGACGCTAGTGTAGGAGATCTTGCAGCTGGACAGGAGGTATTCGGAGGCCCCGGAGACGGGAGGGATGGGATTCTCCCCAACCCGGCGAGGTGGGCAATCCCAGTGCTGAGGAGTGGTGTGGACCACTCCGGCGTCGGGCCACCTAGAAGGTGTGGAATCCGCTGCACCTTCAGGACACCGCGCCAACCGGCACCGAAGGGCCTCCGCCGGCCGGCGTGAGTTGGTGCATGCGCAGGAGCGCCAGTGTGTGCTACCGTTATCCCAGCGCATATGCAGGGGGGTTCATCTCTGCACCGGCCATGGCGGAGGTCCACAGCAGCCGCTGCGGAGGGAGAGTTCCCCCACGGCACAGGCCCGCCTGCGGATCGGTGAGCCCCAATCGCAGGCCAGGCCACCGTGGGGGCACCCCCCGGGGCGCAGATCACCCTGCGCCTCCCCGAGGACCCCGGAGGCTACCCACAGGGCCAGGTCCTGCCGGTAAGTACTTGGCCTAATTTACACCAGCGGAAACGGCCTAAAACGGGTGGCCGCTCGGCCCATCGCGGGTCGGAGAATCACCGGGGGGGGGGGGGGAGGGCGCTGCCAGTGGTTGCCGGCTAGCGCAGCGCGATTCCCGCCCCCGGCCCTGGAGAATTCGGCAGCCGGCGGGGGCGGGATTTACAGCGCCCGTCCAGCGATTCTCCGGCCCGGCGGGGGGTCGGAGAATCCCGTCCGGGGTTGTTGAGGGAGCAGCAGAAACTGCAGGTGGGGTTTTGGCTTTTATCTACGGGGAAGGCATTAGGGCAGTTGAGGAGGGTGAAGTGGGTGGTTTACTAATATACGGAGAAGGCGAACAGGATGCCGTGCATCAATTGAGGAAATAGGAAGCAGCGAGGGAAATCGGGAAGGTGAAGGATGGTTGGGGGGGGGGGACCTGGCTTTTGACCCGGTGGGGGTGAATGGGCTGTTTCAGGATTTCTGCAGGACTCTCTATGAGACGGAGCCCCCAGCCTGGGTGGAGGGAATGCAGGGATTTTTGGAGGGGTTGAAGTTTCCGAGAGTGGAGGAGGACCGAGTGGAGGGGCTGGGCATCCCCATTGAGCTGGTAGAGGTAGTGGAGGGACTGGAGGCGAGGCAATCAGGTATGGCTCCGGGCCTCGACGGGTTCCCAGTGGGGTTTTACAAAAGGTTTTTCGGGGTCCTGGGGTCTCTGCTGGTGAGTGCATTTAACGAGGCGAGGGAGCGGGGGGGTGTTCCCCCCCCCGACGTTATTGCAGGCCTCGATCTCCTCGATTTTAGAAAAGGACAAGGATCTGGAGTATTGTGGGTTCTATAGGCCAATCTCGCTATTAAATGTGGACGCCAAGATCTTGTCCTCGAGGATCGATGACTGTGTGCCAGGGGTGGACCAAATGGGGTGTGTGAAGGGGAGGCACCTGTTGGCCAATTACTGAGAGACAGAAGGTGGAGGTGGTGGCCGCCATGGACGCAGAGAAGGCCTTCGATTGGATGGAGTGGGACTATCTGTGGGAGGTGCTGGGTGATGTACCATCAATTGGACGCGAGACACGATGAAGGTCTAAACGTAGGCTTTAATCAGCTAGATGTTAGCCCGGTGGTCGACTACAGTGAAAGGCCGACCGCCGGGAACTCTGAGTACTTATACCCCGCCTCGGAGGCGGGGTCTACTGGCCTCTCGACCAATTGGTGAGCAGTCACATGACTAGTCCCAGCCAATCAGACGAGAGGCACATGACCAGCCAGAGCCAATGTGAAACCAATGCTCTGCACCAATGGCAGTGCTCACATTCATACCACCACACTGGACGGTTTGGATTTGGACAGGGACTTGTGGATTGGATCTGGCTGCTGTACCAGGCACCAGTGGAGAGTGTGCAGACAAACCGGGTGAGCTTGGATTATTTCAGGCTGCATCGGGGATCGAGTCAGGGGTGTCCACTCTCCCCATTGCTCTTTGCCTTGGCTATAGAGCCACCGGCATTGGCATTGAGAGCATCGAGGGACTGATAGGGGATAGTACGGAGGTGGTGAAGTACAGGGGCTCGCTGTATGCGGATGACTTGTTGCTGTATACTTCTCTGGAGTTAAGGTATTGGAGGGATTATGGGGATCTTAGAGGAATTTGGTCAGTTTTCAGGGTATAAATTGAACATGGTGAAGAACGAGGTCTTTCCGATCCAGGCGAGGGGGCAGGAAAGGAGATTGCGGGAGATTCCGTTCAAGGTGGTGGGGAGGGGAGCTTTCGGTACTTGCGCATTCAGGTGGCGCGGGGGGTGGGAGCAGCTGCATTTGGCTCGGTTGGTAGAGCAGATGAAAGGGGACATTGGGAAGTGGGATGCGCTCCCATTGTCACTGGTGGGAAGCGTTCAAACAGTGAAGATGACGGTGCTTCCGAGGCTCTTGTTTGTGTTTCAAAGCTTCCCGATTTTTATTCCAAAGGCATTTTTTAGGAGGGTGAATGCGGTGACTTCAGGGTTTGTGTGGGCAGGTGAAGAAGATGCTGCTGCAGTGGGGTTGGGGGGCGGGGGGGGGGCGGTGGTTGCGGCGGGCAGGGGTTGACTTGACTGAACTTTATGAATTATTGCTGGGCGGCGAACAAAGCGATGGATGGTCAGGAAATGGATAGTGGGGGAGAGGTCGGTATGGGAGCGAATGGAGGCAGCCTCATGTAAAAGCACGAGCTTGGGGGCACAGTTAATGGCGCCTCTGCCAATCTCGCCAGCCAGGCGCTCCACAAGCCCGGTGGTAGTGGCAGCCCTCAGGGTGTGGGGACAGTGGCAGCAACACCTGGAGCTAGAGGGGCCTCGGTTTGGGCACCAGTATGTGGCAATCACAGTTTGTTCCAGGGGTGGGGGGGTGGTTGTGCAGCTGAATGGGTGGTTTTGGGGTGGACCCCTGGCACAGAGGTTCAGGGTGATTATCACCTTGACGGTCACCAGGAGCGCGTGTCCTCCCCCATGTGCCATCATATGGCAGATGTGTCACAGTGTCTCTCTGCTCAGCCGGATTCTTCGACGGCATGCCCGGTCCGGCAGGTCCTTGAATGTCATGCGCTGCCAGTACACATAAGACCTCATGCAACACCTCCTTGGCACCTCCAGCTCCCTGGCCTGTTGGGCGGCCGGCCCTGCAGCCTGTGCGTCTGCCACCTGCCCCTCTGCAGCCGACTCTGCTGAAGGCTGCAAATCTGCTGCCCGATCTGCTGCTGCCAGCTCCGCTGCTGTCCGCTCTGCTGCTGCAGCTTCCCCCTCCTCTCTGACCGGCCCCAGCTCATATGGCCACAGGGCATCCCACAGAGCTACGGTAACCACCATGGCGGCCACCATTGCTGGCCGAACTCCAAACGCCATTATCTGCAGAGGGTCAAAGGCCAACATCTTAGCATGGTGCGTACTCCCGTGCCCAACCAGGTTCAATGGGCTACACGGTGGCCCTGGTTGGCAGTGTCCCCTTCCCTCATGAAGTGTTGGCTCGTGTAGACTTGAGAGATGAACAGACACTTCCAATACTGATGAAGGTTCAACTCAATTTTATTAACTACTTCTAACCAACTAACACACGATGACTGTGGGTCTAAATGATGCTAACTCAAACTAGAGACCTAAGTCTTGTCCGAACCAGTTGATTCTCTCAGCACGTGTTGTGAGTTCGTGCTGGGCTGGATGAGTTCCTGTTACACTCAGAGGCAGCACCCAGAAAAAGAGGGAGCCGTGGTGCCCTCTGCCTTTATATTGTGTGTATTCTAACTGGTGATTGGCTGCGGTGTTTCTACATGTTGATTGGTCCCTGTGTGTGTCCATCAGTGTGTGTCAGCACCATGATATATTGGTGTATAGTATGACATCCCCCCTTTTATAAAAAAATGTTGACCTAGGCATGTGATAATAAATAGTGTGAGTGTGTGGAGGTTGTACCTAGCTACGTGTGAGGTGCGAAGACATATGTACAAAGCTATATACAGGGAACAAGGCTATTTACAGAGGAAGGTGCCTGGTGCAGATGACTACCATGAACTGGAACAACGAACAAATCTATTTACAAATCACTGGATAACGAATGCAACAATAAAGGATATAGGAAAAAGAACATTTCAGAGAGTCCACATGTGCACAGAGTTCATAAGTTCAATCTCTGAGGTGGGCGACGAACTCTGGTTGACCGCCTCAAGGGTGGGGCAATGGCTGGCGCATCAGGAGCCGGGAGGGCTGCAGCACTGTCAGGGGCAGGCAGAGTGACCGGAAGCGCCACACAGTCCAAGGTGGGATCAGTAGAAGAGCTGGTCGGAGGATCCCGTGACGACCCTGCAATCAGATGAAGAGCACGCCTGTTGCTGCGCCGAATGGATCCATCCGGTAAGCGGACCAGGAAGGAGCGGGGGGCCACCTGCCTTAGAACGACAGCAGGTGCAGACAAGCCACCATCCGGGAGGTGGATGCGAACCTTGTCACGTGGATGGATGTCGGGAAGGTCAGCAGCCCGTGAGTCGTAGGAAGTTTTCTGCTGCAGTTGAGACATGTGCATGCGGTGGAGCACGGGGACATAATCGAGGTTGGGAGCAAGAATTGATGGCACCGTCGTTCTGAGGGTGCGGGTTATTAGCAGCTGAGCAGGCGACAGGCCGGTGGAGAGCGGGGCGGAGCGACAGGCCGGTGGAGAGCGGGGCGGAGCGATAGGCCAGCAGAGCAAGATGGAAATCTGAGCCGGCGTCGGCAGCCTGGCTGAGGAGCCGCTTTACGATGTGGACCCCCTTTTCCGCCTTCCCATTGGATTGGGGGTATAGGGGACTGGACGTAACGTGCTCGAAATTGTAGTGTTGGGCAAAGCCGGCCCATTCCTGACTCGCGAAACGGGGCCATTGTCTGACATGACCGTCAGCGGAATGCCATGTTGGGCAAATGTCTCCTTACAAGCCCTGATCACAGCCGAGGATGTGAGATCGTGCAGCCTGATGACCTCTGGGTAGCTGGAGAAGTAGTCGATGATGATGATGATGCCCAATGCAGGGAACAAGTCGATACCCCCTTTGGTCCAAGGCGATGTGACGAGCTCATAGGGCATCAGGGTCTCCCGTGGTTGGGCGGGCTGAAAACGCTGGGAGGTAGAGCAGTTGAGCACCACATTGGCGATGTCATCATTGATGCCCGGCCAGTAGACGGCTTCTCTGGCCCTGTGGCGGCACTTCTCGATTCCTAAATGGCCTTCATGGAGTTGCTCCAACACTAGCTGGCGCATGCTTTGTGGGACGGCGATGCAATTCAATTTCAGGAACACCCCGTTGACAACCGCCAGGTCATCGTGGACGTTGTAAAATTGTGGGCATTGGCCCTTGAGCCACCCATCTGACATTAGGCATCACCTGCTGCAGAAGTGGATCAGCAGCTGTCTCTCGGCAAATTTGCATCCGTAGCTGGCAAATGGGAGGCCGCAAACTGAACGTGAGCGTCTATTTGGCAAATGAAGCCCTCATGATCACACGGAGTTGTGATCGACCTTGAGAGGGCATCGGCAACGGCAAGGTCCTTGCCTGGGGTATAGATCAGTTGAAAGTCGTACCTGCGCAGCTTAAGTAGGATACGCTGGAGGTGAGGCGTTATATCATTCAGGTCCTTTTTGATAATATTTACAAGGGGGCGGTGGTCGGTTTCAACCGTGAACTGTGGAAGTCCATAGACGTAGTCGGGGAACTTCACGACTCCAGTGAGAAGGCCGAGACACTCTTTCTCGATTTGCACACAGCACTGCTCTGCGGGGGTCATCGCCCGCGACGCGTATGCAACGGGGGCCCATGTCGAGGCCTCGTCTCGTTGCAGGAGCATGGCACCAATCCCCGACTGATTGGCATCAGTAGAGATTTTGGTATCTTTAGTCGAGTCGAAAAAGGCCAATACTGGGGCCGTGGAAAGCTTGGCCTTCAGCTCCTGCCATTCATGCTCGTGAGCGGGCAGCCATCTGAAATCTGTGGTTTTGCGAATCAGGTCTCTGAGGGCCGTGGTGTGTGAGGCGAGATACGGGATGAACTTCCCGAGGAAATCCACCATACCCAGGAACCGGAGGACAGCTTTCTTGTCCTTGGGCGTCTTCATGGACGTGATTGCTGCAATCTTGTCCTCGTCCAGATGCACCCCCTGGTGGGATATGTGATCCCCCATAAACTTGATACTTGACTGGCCAAAGGAGCATTTGGCCCTATTGAGGCAGAGGCCGTGTTCGTGGATGTGCCGGAAAACACGCTGAAGGCGAGCAATGTGTTCCTGCGGGGTGGTTGACCAGATAATAATGTCATCGACATATACCTGAACGCCGTCGATCCCCTCTACCATCTGCTCCATGATGCAGTGGAAAACGTCGGACGCAGAGATGATGCCGAATGGCATCCGGTTGTAGCAGAACCTGCCAAAGGCTGTGTTGAATGTACACAACTTCCTGCTTGACTCATCTGGTTGGATCTGCCAGAAACCCTTCGAGGCATCCAGTTTTGAGAATAGTTTGGTGTGGGCCATCTTGGACGTGAGCTCCTCACGTTTCGGAATCGGGTAGTGCTCCTGCATGATATTCTGATTCAGATCTGAAGGATCAATACAGATCCGCAGCTCGCCGGTCGGCTTCTTGACACAGACCATGGAGCTTACCCAGTCTGTGGGTTCCGTGACCCTAGAAATGACTCCTTGGTCCTGGAGGTCCTGGAGCTGTTGCTTGAGTCGGTCCTTGAGGGGCGCTGGGACTCTGCGAGGTGCGTGAAAGACAGGCGTGGCGTTGGGCTTGAGTAAGATTTTGTACGTGTAGGGGAGCGTGCCCATGCCTTCGAAAACATCATGGTATTGCTGGATGATGGAGTCGAGTTGCACCCTGAAGTCTGTGTCAAAGGATGCAGACACATCGCTTGAAGCGAGAGAATGTACTCTCTGCACTAAGTGGAGCAGCTTGCATGCCTGCGCACCAAGCAAGGAGGCTTTTGAGGCAGAAACAATCTTGAACGGGCGAATGACTGTGTGAGCACGATGTGTCACCTCAAGGCAGCAGGAGCCGCTGGCAGCGATGGCATTGCCATTGTAGTCCAGCAATTTACACGCAGATGGCAGGACAGCAGGGTGTACGCAGAGCTTGCGAAAATCAGACGACGCGATGAGATTGGCAGAAGCGCCAGTGTCCAGGCGGAACCTGACAGGGGACCGGTTGACCATAAGGGTGGCACACTACTCATCATCCTGGCTAATGCTGTGGACGTGGACAGGTTCAGTGCCACGGTTGGGGGACATCCTGTTAGTAGTAACGACGTCGATTTGGAACGGGACCTGTGGGTCATTGCAGGCACAGTCGGAATCAAGGTCTAGAGTAGGTTCATTGATGGCAGGCTGGATAGCCCTGACGTCTCTGTGGGGCTGGGTGGACCTCCTAAAAACAGCAGGCATGGAAGATCTGCACATTGCAGCGTAGTGGCCTCGTTTGCCACACTGCAGGCAGCGTCGGGACTTCGCAGGACATTGGTGCTTTAAGTGGGCGGAGCCGCAGTTTTGCCGCACACCGGAGCGTTGAGACATTCGTCGCGCCACCGCACATGCGCGGGGCGATCCAGCGTAGCTCGCACCTGCGGGAAGCGGTCCGTGATGTCAGCACGCTCGCTGTGTGTGAGTGCGGGCCTCCGCGAAAGGCGCGCAAAATGGCCGCCATCGTTCAGGTCCAGAGCCTGAAGAGATTTAATCATTTGGACCCATTCTGCCTCATAAGGGGCCTGCCGCGCGGTTTCAGCAGCCTGGATGCAGGAGTAGCGCGTGGAGGCATGTTCATGAAGTACACAGGTCTCAATGGCCGTGGAGAGAGTGAGCTGTTTTACTTTTAGTAGCTGCTGGCGCAAGGACTCAGATTGAACACCAAAAACAATCTGGTCATGGAGCATGGAGTCAGACGTGGACCCGTAATTGCAGGACTGCGCAAGGACGCGGAGGTGGCTAATGAAGGACTGGAAAGGCTCGTCCTTACCCTGAGTTCGCTGCTGAAACATGTATCTCTCAAAGCTTTCATTGACCTCGACCGTGCAGTGGCTGTCGAACTTCAGAATTATGGTCTTGAACTTCGATTTGTCCTCCCCCTCATCGAAGGTGAGCGAGTTGTAAATGTGCAGAGCATAGTCACCGGCTGTGAAGAGGAAGAGAGCAATCTTACGTGCGTCCGAGGCAGCTTCCAGGTCCTTGGCTTCGAGGTACAGCTGGAAGCGCTGTTTGAAAAGTTTCCAGTTTGAGCCCAGATTCCCTGCAATACGGAGAGGCGGCAGCGGGCGAACGGAGTCCATTCTGTAGGATGGCTGGAGACTGGTGGAAGGCAGATCACTGAACGGTAGGTCTCAGAAGTGCGAGCATTCCTCAACTCCTGGTATCATGAAGTGTTGGCTAGTGTAGACTTGAGAGATGAACAGACACTTCCAACACTGATGAAGGTTCAACTCAATTTTATTAACTACTTCTAACTAACTAACACACGATGACTGTGGATCTAAATAATGCTAACTTGAACTAGAGACCTAAGCCTTGTCCGAACCAGTTGATTCTCTCAGCACGTGTTGTGAGTCCGTGCTGGGCCCAATAAGTTCCTGTTACACTCAGAGGCAGCACCCAGAATGTGCGGGAACCGTGGTGCCCTCTGCCTTTATATTCTATTGTATTTATATTTAACCCTATCGTAGGCGGTTCCATTTTTAATTGTCTTTTATCCGGCAGTGTATTCTAACTGGTGATTGGCTGCGGTGTTTGTACATGTTGATTGGTCCCTGTGTGTGTCCATCAGTGTGTGTCTGCACCACAAAATATTGGTGTATATAATGAAAGCTCACTTCTGCACCATCGGTGGGGCCTCTGGCCCTAGCGCCCATCCCTGATGCCAGGGATACTGTTGGCTTGCACTGCACTCACTGAGGATGCCGTGGGTGTTGCCCTGGGTGGTCCGCCGGTGAGTGGCGGCCAGTTGGGTGCCATGTTTGGGGCAGGTGCGCAGTAAGATGGAGGTGTAGGATGCGGAGGTGGGCACCCCCATACGGCCGGTATCACTCTGTACAATCAGAGGCTGAGTGCGTGGTCAGTGGGTGCTCAGCAAGATGGCCACTGTAATAGCGGTCGGCGCCTGGGCACCCCCCCAGTCCTGTGGGGGGGGTGGGGGGGGAGGGGTGTCACCCCGGCTGCTTGTCCTGTTCCCCCTGTCCCTGGCCCTGGCAGGTGCCCCCTTACCCCAGCCAGCACAGCCATGTCCGGGTTGGCAGCCTGCTGTTGCTCCTCTCCGTGTCCTGCCTCTCCTCCCCCTCTCTCAGCAGCCACCAAGCCAGGTTCATGATTCTTAAAACAAGGGAACCATGCCGCCGGGAACTTGGTCCATCTGAGGTGGAGAATCGCTCAGGTCCCGGAGAATACCGGGTCAGGCCCACTAATGATATGCAAATGCCGTTTAAACGCATTGCGGCACGCGCCGCATTTCCGCCATTTTCGGGGTTCGGGAGAATGCGTCTGGCGTCAAACCAGCGCTTACCACGATTTTGGCATCGGAGACTATTCTCCACCCAATCGTGTTTCCCGATTTCAGCGTCGGCCGACGGAGAATCCCGCCCAACATTTCAGATTGTAACCTTTGTGCTCGTAAAATAAGCTGAGCGTGATTGAATTCTTAGGCCAGATTGCAAAAGCCACTTTCCAGTATTGCAAGGGTAAACTTGGCGGATAAAAGACAATTAAAAATGGAACCGCCTACGACAGGGTTAAAAAATACGCAGCACTGTTTTGCTTGAAACGCATGACGCCTCCCAGGTATCGCAGTCCGTTGAGATGCTCTCCAGGTTGTCAGCAAATTTAGCATTTGAAGTTGAGGTGAACTAATTGGTGTTTTAGTTCAAGTAGCAAATAATCTTTGCTGCAGCTAATTTTTTTGGCTATTTTCATTTAATGATAAAAAAGAAAAAAGGATCATCCCTGGAGTTTGACTGCACTCGTGGTTCTCAGGCTAATAGTTCATTTATCTCAATGTGTCTCTGATCTCGTGGGAAACCTGGATATTTTAATAATTGTACCAAGCCATAATTAATATAGCTCACTCGGCTTTTCAAAGTTTAAAGTCTCCACGCTACCCCTTGTGTTTGAAGTGCACATTTTTTATTAATTCAGCACATTCTCAAATCAACACTTTACATCGGCATATCAGGGGAGCAGAGTGACAATTTCTACCAGTTTATCTCCTCCAGAACTGAAGAATGGTTTGCTCCCATCTTACAAGTTGTATTCCATCTCATGGAAGCTGATAGAGAGCTGGGACGTTTACTGAGCACAAAAGCAAGTCAGCAGTATGACCAAGAAATCCTAAGGGGTAAAATTAATTCCTTAAACACACAGCTGTAAAATTAGATATCTTTCTGTCTAGATTCCTGTGTCCCTACCCCGCTCCCCCGCAAAGGACTGAAAGATGTTAGGCCGCACTTCAGTCTGGCCAATGTTCAAGCCTTTGGGAAAACCACCTTGAGAGTGGAGTTAAGGCATTTGCTTGTGCATAGAAACATCATAGAATCAATGAATTTACAGTGTAGAAGGAGGCCATTCAGCCCATCGAGTCTGCGCCAGCCCTTGGAAAGGGCACCCGAATTAAGCCCACAACTCCACCCTGTCCCCACAACACAGTAACCCCACCTAACCTTTTTTGGACACTAAGGGCAATTTAGCATGGCCAACCCACTTAACTTGCACATTGGACTGTGGGAGGAAACAGAACCTAACGCAAGCAGTTGTTTCTTAAATAAGAAAACGAAAATTGTACTCACTGGTCCAGATGTGATTAATCTATACTCTATGCAACTATATCAAAACATCCCAACTTTTATATTACATTCCATTTACAATAACAACAACATTGCACTTGCCTCTCGACTCACTTGCTGAAACTGCATACTAACATAGAAATGGAATACCTACAGTGCAGAAGGAGGCCATTTGGCCCATCGAATCTACACCGATTCTCCGAAAGAGCACCCCACCCAGGCCCACACCGCCGGCCCATCCAATTACCCCACCTACCACCTAACGTTTGGACACGAAGGGCACTTTAGCATGGTCAATACATCTTGGGTTATGGGAGGAAACCGGAGCACCCAGAGGAAAACCATGCAGACACAAGGGGAAAATCCAAACTCCACATACACAATCACCCAAAGCTGGAATGGAACACGTGTCCCTGGTGCTGTGAGGTAGCAGTGCTAACCACTGTGCAACCTTTCTGGCCCATTTTGTGCTTCATGTACCAGGAGCCCCAGATCCCTCCCGGCCTCAGAGTTCTGCAATCTCTCCATTTAAATAATACGCTGCTCTTTTATTCTTCCTGCCAAAATAGACATGGCGCCAAATTGGAACAGAGTCACATGATGAGCCCGTTTTGCCAGGCGTTTCCCAGCACTTGCAGCTTCGTGAAACACCGCGCTATCTATTGGTACTCCATTACAATTCAGGGCCTCAGCAGAGAACCTCCTGCCGATGCTGCACTTTAATTCTGTTTCCTGCACTGAGGTGCTCTGCACGCTGGAACTCATCAGTGCAGGAAGAGATCGGGCAGCAGGAAGAGATCGGGCAGTCATTTTAAATGGTGTCCTGAACTCTTGACCACCTGACATGAGCCCCAAACCTCCCCAAAGCCACAACTCACCTATAAGGGTGGCCTCAGGGGCTTTCCCGCACTCCACCTCACATGCACAGGGCAGCACCAGGCCCGATCCCCAGCAAAAGATAAATGCCAGCCTGGCATCTTGGCATTGTCAACCTGGCAGAGCACCCAGCTAGCTGGTGTGCCACCTGGGCACCTTTGTAGTGCCAGCCTGGAACACAGGTGGCACAGCCAAACTCATAGGTGACACTAGTAATGCCAGGTGCCATCCTGCCCAAAGGGCAAGCACCGGGGGCTCCTATCTCCTGGGAGACCCCCACAAGTGTTGTTCCATCCGGTTCCCAATTGTGGGGTCCAGCTCTGAATGGCGCTGGCCCGAGGTGTCCGAGACAAGAGGTTAGATCCCAATGCCTCGGGTGGATCGGGGAGTGCATGTTTGGGTGAAACTAGCTGTCTCACTGTAATATGCAGATTTACAAAATACTGATCGCATCCACAAGGGGCAGGATTCATATTAGATCTTGCAAGCAAGCCGGGTAGATCTCGGAAGAGGCTGAAACACAGCCGGTAGATCGTGCCCATTGTCATGATATGCAAACATGCAGCTAATGAACACATAGACTAGGACACGACCAATGAGCAGTCAGGACACTCAGGGGTGGTATCTCACTATAAAAGGGGTGAGACACTCACACCCCACCTCTTTCCACAGACCAACATCTACAGAGGTAGACAAGGTGTATCCTCAGCATCACACCCCAGCACGTGGCTTGGAGAAAGGCTGGTTCAGTTAGACTGAGTTAGTACGTTTAGATTAGCAGAGAGTCAAACTCATTGAGAACCGTGCTAATAGTTCAATAAAACACATTGAACTCACTTCAAAGTCTGGAGCATCTTTTACTCAAAGCTGCATCAAGTGGCAGCTTATGTTATTCCAAATTACATAACGCAACATGATACCAGGAGTCTGTTCAATCTAGTTAGTTCAACTCAACAAGATCCGTGACGACGGGCGAATGTATACCAGCACAATGGAAAAGATTCCAGCTCCTCACCAGCTAAGGACCTCCGGCAATCTCAGTGCCAACTGGCGGACATTCAAGCAGAAATTTGAGCTTTACGTCGAAGCATCAGACCTCAATGGTGCATCTGATGCACGGAAGATAGCTCTTCTAACCACAACGGGTGATCACGCCTTGGAAATATTCAACTCCTTTCACTTCGCCGAAGACCAGGACAAGACAAAGTTTCAGACCATCCTGGACAAGTTTGACAGCCACTGTGAGGTGGACACCAACGAAATCTTCAAGCGCTACATATTCAAGCAGCGATTGCAAGGTAAAGACAAATCCTTCAACTCATATTTAACTAACCTTAGACTGCTAGCGCAAACCAACAACTTTGCTGATATCACTGACTCCATGATCAGAGACCAAATCATTTTTGGAGTTCACTCTGATCCTCTGAGAGAGCAGTTACTGAAGATCAAGCATATGACCCTGTCAGTCGCGATTGAAACATGCACAGTGCATGAGCACGCTGAAAATCGCTATTGTCAGTACAAAATGACAGAAAATTATAAACTAGCCTCCACGAGGCGGATAGTGTGCAGGCGATCTCCCAGATGCAGCGCCTCAACATTGACGAAAGCGGCCATCTCGCGTCCTCTTCCCAGGGCCCGATGTCTGCGCGATTTGAACAGATAACTGGTGCGACCATCAATTCACTCGGAACACGATTGGAAGTAAACTGTGGTTTTAATAATCTTACAACTGAGCCTGCCTGCGAACAGAAGAACTGAAGGCAGGCTCATACGGCTGCAGCACTTTATACTTCCGGTAGTGGGAGGGGTCATGGCTGGAGCCATGGGCGGAGCTAAGGGTGGAGCCCTGTACAAGCTCCTCACCTCTCCCTATGGGCAGAGCCGCGCAACGGCTCACATACAGAGCCCACAAGGACACAATACCAAACAATACAATACACTGTGAATTACATTGACCGCATTCACCCCCTGTAAAAAAATTAAGTCGGGCGGGGGTGATGGGTCTACAGGTTGAGCCGGTCCGGTGGCCGAGTCGTCCTTTGGGATCGGCGGAGCACCAGCGTTGCAGCCTCTTTGGGTGGCTGGGTGATGACGGTCGGTGTGGGTATGAGGCTGGACTCCGGGGGTGTTTCGGTCCGAGCTCCGTTCCTGACCGGGGGGCGAAGGAAACCTATAGGTGCGGGGGCGCAGGGCGTGGGGGTTTGGGTGGGGTGTCGTGTGAGGGGTACCTCGGCGGTGGTAGTGGTAGTGGTGGATCCTGCAGGCGCCAGGTCCCGGAGGGAAACGGTGTCCAGACGGCCGTCGGGGTATTCAATAAAGGTGTAGTGTTGGTTTGAATGTAGCAGTAGTATTCTCTCTACTAGTGGGTCCGTTTTGTGTGCCCGGGCATGCTTCCGGAGGAGAACCGGGCCCGGTGTCCTCAACCAAGATGGAAGCGAAGCCCCCGTGGTAGTGCCCCTCGGGAAAACAAATAATCGTTTGTGTGGGATCTGGTTGGTGGCCGTGCACAGGAGGGACCTAATTGCATGGAGCGCGTCAGGGAGGACCTCCTGCCAGTGGGAGGTCAGGGGATTCCTGGACCGGAGGGTCAGTAGGATGGTCTTCCAGACCGTCGCGTTCTCCCTCTTCACCTGCCCGTTCCCCCTGGGGTTATAGCTGGTAGTCCTGCTCGAGGCGATGCCCTTGTCGAGCAGGTACTGACGCAGCTCGTCGCTCATGAAGGATGAACCCTGGTCACTGTGTACGTAGCTAGGGAAACCGAACAGGGTGAAGACTCTGTGCAGGGCTCTGATGACTGTGTGGGAGGTCACATCGGGGCACAGGATGGCAAAGGGGAAGCGGGAGAACTCATCGATGATGTTCAAGAAGTACACATTTCGATTGGTCGAGGGGAGTGGCCCTTTGAAATCGATGCTCAGGCGTTCAACAGGCTGGGATGCCTTTACCAGGTGGGCCTTGTCTGGTCTATAGAAGTGCGGTTTGCACTCCGCGCAGATCGGGCAATCCCTGGTGATGGCTTTTACCTCCTTGGTGGAGAAAGGCAGATTTCGGGCTTTGACATAGTGGGCGAGCCGGGTGACCCCCGGGTGGCAGAGGTCGTTATGGATAGCCTTCAGGCGGTCGTCTTGCGCGCTGGCGCATGTGCCGCGGGACAGGGCATCTGGGGGCTTGTTGAGCATCCCCGGTCGATATATGATGTCATAATTATAGGTGGAGAGTTCGATCCTCCACTGCAAGATTTTATCGTTTTTTATTTTGCCCCTTTGCGGGTTGTCGAACATGAAGGCAACCGATCTTTGGTCGGTGATGAGGGTAAACCTCCTACCTGCGAGGTAGTGCCTCCAGTGCCGTATGGCTTCCACAATGGCCTGAGCTTCTTTTTCGACTGAGGAGTGTCGAAGTTCCGAAGCGGAGAGTGTCCGGGAGAAGAAAGCTACTGGTTCCCCTGCCTGGTTCAGAGTGGTGGCGAGAGCGACCTCTGAGGCGTCATTCTCCACCTGAAAGGGGACGGATTCATCCACCGCCCGCATGGCAGCTTTGGCGATGTCCTCCTTGATGCAGTTGAAGGCCTGGAGGGCCTCAGCTGACAGTGGGAAGAGTGTGGTCTTAAATAGTCCACATACTGGGGGACCCACTGGGCGTAATGAGAGAAGAATCCCAGGCACCTTTTGAGGGCCGTGGGACAATGAGGGAGAGGGAGTTGTAAGAGAGGGCGCATACAGTCCGGGTCGGGGCCCAGGACTCCGTTTTCCACGACTTAGCCGAGGATGGCTAGTCTTGTAGTGCGGAAAACGCATTTCTCCTTATTGTAGGTGAGATTGAGTTTCTGGGCGGTTTGGAGAAATCGGTGGAGGTTGGCATAGTGGTCCTGCTGGTCATGGCTGCAGATGGTGACATTGTCCAAGTACGGAAACGTGGCCCGCAGCCCGTACTGATCCACCATTCGGTCCATTGCTCATTGGAACACCGAGACCCCATTCGTGACGCTAAAGGGGACCCGGAGGAAATTGAAGAGGCGGACATCTGCCTCGAACACTGTGTAGTGGCGTTCCTCCAGGCAGATTGGGAGCTGGTGGTATGCAGACTTCAGATCCACCGTGGAGAATATGCGGTATTGGGCGATCTGGTTGACCATGTCTGCAATTCTGGGGAGGGGGTACGCATCGAGGTGCGTGAACCGGTTAATGGTTTGGCTGTAATCAACCGCCATCCGGAACTTTTCCACGGTCTTGACGACCACCACCTGAGCTCTCCAGGGGCTGTTACGGGTCTCTATGACTCTCTCACGTAGGAGCCGCTGGACTTCGGCTCTGATGAATACTCTATCCTGCAGGCTGTACCACCTGCTGCGAGTGGCTACTGGTTTACAGTTAGCCGTTAGGTTAGCGAAGTGTGGAGGGGGGTCGATTTTTAGAGTCGCTAAGCTGTATATAGTGAGTGGAGGTATGGGGGGTGTGAGGCTCTTGAGGTTGCATTGGAAATCGAGCCCGAGTAAGAGTGGGGCACAGAGGTCAGGGAGTACGTACAGCTGAAAATTAGAGTAGCTGGCGCCCTGAATCGTTAGGGTCGCGACGGTGCGCCCTTGTATTTGGACCGAGTGAGAGCCCGAGGCGATGGAGATAGTTTGCCGTGCAGGGAAGATAGGGAGCGAACAGTGTCTTACCAGGTCAGGATGTACGAAGCTCTCGGTGCTCCCGGAGTCGAAGAGGCACGGTGTCTTGTATCCGTTGATTTGAACGGACATCATCGAGCTCTGGAGGTGCTTCGGATGCGACTGGTCCAACGTGACTGCGTTGAGTTGCGGGTAGTCGGCGGCTCGATCAGCAGTGCTGGAGTGGCCCCGTGATGACTGTAGGCGGAGGTCATAGTCGTCGGGGTGAACATCGGGTGATGGCCAAGATGGCGGCCCCCGTTGATCGCACGTGGCGGGTAATGAAGAAGATGGTGTCCGAGATGGCCGCCCCCATGGATCGCACGTGGCGGGAGGCGAGGAAGATGGCGTCCAAGATGGCGGCCCCCATGACTCGCACATGGCCGGCCGTGTGGGGAGGATTGCCAAGATGGCGGCCCTCATGAGTTGCACATGTCGGTCGGAGGTGGAGTCGGCAGACACGCTGCAACATTGCGGAGCCTGCGGGCCTGAGAATTGGGGGAGCGATCGCTCTGGACTGCGGGGGAGTTACAGGGTTTCGATTTTGCCAGGCATACTTTGGCATAATGTCCTTTTTGACCGCAGCTGTGATGCGGGCCGGGCAGTGCTGCCCTGGGTGTTTGGGCTGGCCACAAAAATGGCACGCTGGCGCTCCATAGTGAATGGGTGGCCACGCGGCGCAGGCCTGGGGCAGTCGCTGTTCGGGGGTCCACAATGGGGTCGCTTGGTCCGCGAGGAATGAGTTTAGACTTCGGAACACGACCTCCGCAGTAGTTGCTAGCTCTACCATGTCCTCCAAGTTCTGGACCCCTTTTTCGAGTCGTCGCTGGCGCACATAGTTAGACCGGAGCCCCGCAACGTACACATCACAGACAGCGAGTTCCATATGCTGGGAGGCCATTACAGCCTGAAAATTGCAGTCCCGAGCAAGGGCTTTTAAGTTGCGCAGGAAGTCCTCTACCGGTTCTGCGGGGCACTGGCGGTGGGTAGTGAAAATGTGCCACGCGTAGACCTCATTTACCGGCCGCACATACAATCGGTCGAGTATAGCAAGGGACTCAGTATAGGAGTCGGTACAATTGAGTTGCGTGGAGATGCGGTGGCTCACCCGTGCGTGCACTAGACTGAGTTTCTGCTCCTCTGTAGTCTCGGAGGTGATCGATTCAGCCAGGTAGGCCTTGAAACACCAAAGCCAATATAGGAAGATTTCCTTAGCCTATGCAGCCTGCGGGTCGAGTTCTAGTTGATCAGGTTTGAGGGCTGATTCCATAGTAGTTTTCTTCAAGTTTTCTAAGACTATTAACTTGATGTGACCATCAATTCACTCGGAACACGATTGGAAGTAAACCGTGGTTTTAATAGTCTTGCAACTGAGCCTGCCTGCGACCAGAATAACTGAGGGCAGGCTCACACGGCTGCAGCACTTTAATCTTCAGGTAGTGGAGGGGCCATGGGCGGAGCCAAGGGTGGAGCCCTGTACAAGCTGCTCATCTCCCCCTATGGGCAGAGCCGCGCAACGGCTCACAGACAGAGCCCACAAGGACACAATACCATACAATACAATACAGTGTGAATTACATTCACCACGTTAACAAAGCGGCCGAAACCCGCACTGAGCAGGTGCAGACGTCTGAGAACCGCACTGCGCATGTGCAACGACGCACGGAGTGTCAGGACACCGACGTCATGACATGTTCGAACTGTGGCACCGCCCATTTAAAGAAACGCTGCCCTGCAAGAGGCAGACGCTGTTTAATCTGCGGGACGCCAGGCCACTATGCAGCCCTGTGCAGATCTGCACCACCAGTCAGGAGCCAACGTTCCCAATTCCGACGACGGCGCATCCGGAGTGTGCAACAACACCTACAGGATTCTGATCCCGGCAGTGCAATGGATCCAGATGATGAATGCCTGGACAACACCTACCGTGTGGGCATTATTACAACATGTGAATATGCCACACCAGACTCATTGCAAGTCTACTCAATCCTAGCTGTGGATTCCGAGGATGAATCACGAGCAGTGATGAAGGTCAACCAGTTCAAGCTGCCGGCAAGCTCCTGGATTACAATGGGAATGCCATCACGGCACTGGGATCCTTCCATCTGCACATATCCAACTGACATACAAAAGCATGGTTATGCTTTGAAATTGTTAAGCCGGACAGGGCATCCCTACTAGGTGCGCATGCCTGCAAGGAGCTGAGCCTCATTCAAAGGGTATACACCACTGTATCCTCCCACGTGGATCTTCAGGCCGGCATCGACGACATCCTCGCCCAGTATCCAGATGTGTTCAACGGGATGGGCACGCTGCTATATCAATATAAGATTTTTCTCCGACCTGATGCCAAGCCACGCACCACGACGTGTCCCTACTCCACTGAGCGAGCGCCAGAAGGCACAGCTCAAGGATCATCAGCTAAAAAGCATCATATCCAAGCTCACCGAACCGACTGACTGGGTCAGCTAGATGGTGTGCATAAAGAAGCCTTCAGGGGACCTGTGCATCTGCAATGATCCCAAGGATCTCAATAGGAAGATCATGGAGGAACACTACCCCATCCCGAAGCGGGAGGAACTCACGAGTGAGATGGCACCGGTGCGCTTCTTCACCAAATTGAATGCATCACAGGGATTTTGGCAAGTCCAGCTGGAAGAGTCCAGCAGAAGGCTCTGCACCTTCAACACGCCTTTTGGCAGATACTGGTACAATCGCATGCCATTTGGCATCATCTCGGCATCGGAGATATTCCATCGCATCATGGAGCAGATGGTGGAAGGCATTGAAGTGGTTCGTGCGTACGTGGACGACATCATCTTCTGGTCCACGACCCCTGAAGAACACGTGTCCCGTCTCCAGAAGGTATTACGCCATGTACATGCCAGCGGCCTAAATTTAAACAGGTCCAAAAGTTGTTTTGGCACATCGACGCTCATGTTCCTCGGCGAGCAGATCTCACAGCATGGTGTGCTCCCGGACACAGACAAAATCAAGACCATCGAGGTGATGAAGGTCCCTGAGGACAAAAAGGCGGTGCTGCGCTTCTTGAGTATGGTCAATTTTCTGGGCACGTTCATTCCAAACATGGCCACACACACCACGGCCCTACGCAACCTGGTGAAAATGTCAACTGCCTTTGAGTGGAAGGCGGCACACCAAACAGAGTGGCTGGAGCTGAAAGCCAAGGTCACCACTGCACCTGTACTGGCATTCTTCGACCCGGACCGGGATACAAAGATATCCACAGATGCGAGTCAGGATGGCATCGGTGCGGTGTTGCTTCAAAGAGATGACACATCATCCTGGGCACCAGTAGCCTACGCATCAAGGGCAATGACGCCCACTGAAACCAGATATGCTCAGATTGAGAAGGAGTGCTTGGGCCTTCTCACCGGCATCTTCAAATTTCATGATTATGTCTACAGCCTGCTGACATTCACTGTCGAGACGGATCATAGGCCTCTGGTCCACATCATCCACAAGGACCTGAACAACATGACGCCTTGGTTGCAGAGAGTCCTGCTTAAACTTAGGAGGCATGACTTCAACTTGGTGTACACACCTGGCAAGGAGCTCATCATCGCTGATGCATTGTCCTGCTCCGTCACCTCGCCCAGTGAGCCACTGGAGATCATCCAGCACATGAAATCGCAGGTGCAGCTATGTGCTAGCACTCTCCCGGCGACAGATGAGAAGGCAGTTCTCTTCCATGGTGAGAAATCCAAAGAGCCCCTCTTGCAGCGTGTCATCCACAACCTCACCAATGGCTGGCAGGAAGGGCAGTGCCCACAATTTTACAATGTGAAGGATGACCTGACGGTGATTGATGGTATTCTCCTCAAGCTGAACAGGATTGTCATTCTGCTCATTCTCCAGGGCTTGGTGCTGCGCCAGATTCATGAGGGACACCTGGGCGTCGAGAAGTGCAGACGTAGAGCCCGGCAAGCTGTCTACTGTCCCGGCATCAGCCAGGACATCACGAACATGGTCCTGAACTGTGTTACCTGTCAGCGGTTCCAGCCAGCGCAGGGCAAGGGGACTCTCCAACAGCATGACATAGTGACCTCTCCATGGTCCAAGGTTGGCATCGACCTCTTTCATGCGAATGGTCGCGACTACGTATTGATAATCGGCTATTTCTCGAACTACCCTGAAGTGCTGAAGCTCCCGGACCTCACCTCTCGGACCGTCATCAAAGCCTGTAAGGAGACGTTCTCAAGGCATGGCATCCCAATCACCATCATGAACGACAATGGCCCGTGCTTCAACAATTGAGAATGGTCCACGTTTGCCAGGTCATACAATTTCCAGCAGGTCACCTCCAATCCGCACTATCCGCAGTCCAATGGAAAAGTCAAGAAAGGGGTGCACATTGTGAAACAGCTCATCTGCAAGGCTGCGGACTCTGCTTCCGACATACACCTTGCACTGCTCACGTACAGGGCAACTCCGTTGTCCACTGGCATGTCGCTGGCTCAACTCCTGATGAACAGGGACCTGCGGACGCCGGTACCAGCCATACACCTGCCCAAACTGGATCACCTCGCGGTGCTGTAGACGATGCACACAGGGCTCTATCTGCAAGGCTGATTAAAGTAGACTGAATTACTACATTTAGATTAGCAGAGAGTCGAACTCATTGAAAACTGTGCTAATAGTTCAATAAAACACATTGAACTCACTTCAAAATCTGGAGCATCTTTTACTCAAAACTGCACCAAGTGGCAGCTTGTGTTATTCCAAATAACATAACACAACACCCATGTTCACATTTTCCCACATTAGCCACCCTCCAAATGCTTGCCATCCACTTAAACTATCCATGTCCCTTGGCGATTCTGTACATCCTCCTCACGATTTAGATACCGACCTATCTTTGTAACATCAGCAAATTTAGCAACCACACATTTGGTTCCTTAGTCAAAATTATTGATATAAATTGTTAATAGTTGAGACACTCACAGAGTCAGAGAGATTTTACTGCATCGAAAGGGGCCTTTCGGCCAAGCATGTCCATGCCAGCTATCAAGCACCTATCTACTCAGGGAGGAAGGGGTCAAGCGAGGGAACCGTGGTTTACCAAAGAAGTGGAATCTCTTGTTAAGAGGAAGAAGGAGGCCTATGTGAAGATGAGGCATGAAGTTTCAGTTGGGGCGCTTGATAGTTACAAGGAAGCGAGGAAGGATCTAAAGAGAGAGCTGAGACGAGCAAGGAGGGGACATGAGAAGTCTTTGGCAGGTAGGATCAAGGAAAACCCAAAAGCTTTCTATAGGTATGTCAGGAATAAAAGAATGACTAGGGTAAGAGTAGGGCCAGTCAAGGACAGTGGTGGGAAGTTGTGTGTGGAGGCTGAGGAGATAAGCGAGATACTAAATGAATACTTTTCGTCAGTATTCACTCAAGAAAAAGATAATATTGTGGAGGAGAATGCTGAGACCCAGGCTATTAGAATAGATGGCATTGAGGTGCGTAGGGAAGAAGTGTTGGCAATTCTGGACAAGGTGAAAATAGATAAGTCCCCGGGGCCGGATGGGATTTATCCTAGGATTCTCTGGGAAGCCAGGGAAGAGATTGCTGAGCCTTTGGCTTTAATTTTTAGGTCATCATTGGCTACAGGAATAGTGCCAGAGGACTGGAGGATAGCAAATGTGGTCCCTTTGTTCAAGAAGGGGAGTAGAGATAACCCCGGTAACTATAGGCCGGTGAGCCTTACGTCTGTGGTGGGTAAGGTCTTGGAGAGGATTATAAAAGATACGATTTATAATCATCTAGATAGGAATAATATGATTAGGGATAGTCAGCCTGGTTTTGTGAAGGGTAGGTCATGCCTCACAAATCTTATCGAGTTCTTTGAGAAGGTGACTGAACAGGTAGACGAGGGTAGAGCAGTTGATGTGGTGTATATGGATTTCAGTAAAGCGTTTGATAAGGTTCCCCACGGTCGGCTATTGCAGAAAATACGGAGGCTGGGGATTGAGGGTGATTTAGAGATGTGGATCAGAAATTGGCTAGTTGAAAGAAGACAGAGAGTGGTAGTTGATGGGAAATGTTCAGAATGGAGTTCAGTTACGAGTGGCGTACCACAAGGATCTGTTCTGGGGCCGTTGCTGTTTGTCATTTTTATAAATGACCTAGAGGAGGGCGCAGAAGGATGGGTGAGTAAATTTGCAGACGACACTAAAGTCGGTGGAGTTGTAGACAGTGCGGAAGGATGTTGCAGGTTACAGAGGGACATAGATAAGCTGCAGAGCTGGGCTGAGAGGTGGCAAATGGAGTTTAATGTGGAGAAGTGTGAGGTGATTCACTTTGGAAAGAATAACAGGAATGCGGAATATTTGGCTAATGGTAAAATTCTTGGTAGTGTGGATGAGCAGAGGGATCTCGGTGTCCATGTACATAGATCCCTGAAAGTTGCCACCCAGGTTGATAGGGTTGTGAAGAAGGCCTATGGTGTGTTGGCCTTTATTGGTAGCGGGATTGAGTTCCGGAGCCATGAGGTCATGTTGCAGTTGTACAAAACTCTAGTACGGCCGCATTTGGAGTATTGCGTACAGTTCTGGTCGCCTCATTATAGGAAGGACGTGGAAGCTTTGGAACGGGTGCAGAGGAGATTTACCAGGATGTTGCCTGGTATGGAGGGAAAATCTTATGAGGAAAGGCTGATGGACTTGAGGTTGTTTTCGTTAGAGAGAAGAAGGTTAAGAGGTGACTTAATAGAGGCATACAAAATGATCAGAGGGTTAGATAGGGTGGACAGCGAGAGCCTTCTCCCGCGGATGGGGGTGGCTAGCACGAGGGGACATAGCCTTAAACTGAGGGGTAATAGATATAGGACAGAGGTCAGAGGTGGGTTTTTTACGCAAAGAGTGGTGAGGCCGTGGAATGCCCTACCTGCAACAGTAGTGAACACGCCAACATTGAGGTCATTTAAAAGTTTATTGGATAAGCATATGGATGATAAGGGCATAGTGTAGGTTAGATGGCCTTTAGTTTTTTTTTCCATGTCGGTGCAACATCGAGGGCCGAAGGGCCTGTACTGCGCTGTATCGTTCTATGTTCTATGTACTCTAATCGCATTTTCCAGCACTTGTCTGGGAGTCGTGTATGCTATGGCATTTCAAGTGCTGATCGAAATACTTCTCAAATGTTATGAGGGTTCTGACCTCTGCCATCCTTTCAGGTAGCGGGTTCCACCCACTCAGTGAAAAAGGTTTTCCTCAATCCCCTCAAAACCTCCTTAAATCGATGTTCCCTGTTCATCAACCCCTGAATTAAAAGTAAAAGTTCCTTCCTATCCACACTATCTATACCCCTCATAACTTTACACACCTCAATCAAGTCCCCACTCAGCCTTCTCTGCTCCAAGGAAAACAACACCAGACTATCCAGTCTCTCTTGATAGCTGAAACAATCCCGCCCAGGCAACATCCTGGTGAATCTCCTCTGCACCCTCTCTGGTGCAATCACTTCCTTCCTGTAGTATGATGACTGGTATGCACACAGGGCTCTTTCTGTGCCCGAAGCAGCATTTTATCCAGCTCCATCTTAACGATTACTACACACGGTACATCTTTCCAACCTGAAAATGGCCTATTTATTCCTCCTCTCTATTTCCTGTTCGCTAACCAATCCTTGATGCTCAATCAATGACTCCAGAAGCGAGATTGTAGGACAATTGAAGGCTTTATTGGACTAGATGTTTCTCCCAGCAGTGCAGGTACAGAATGCAGCAGCTGGGGAGACACAGGCTCTTATACACCGCCTTACTGGGCGGAACCTGCAGGCAGACTTCACCAATGATCTTGCTGTCTCAGGTACCTCCCACACCAATGGTCTTACAGCATCAACCTGGGTACCGTAATACCCCTAATACCGACTACCACAATCCTCTGTCCATGCTAATATGTTACCAC